>NC_057803.1:674593062-675193062 GCF_018294505.1 Triticum aestivum
CTAAAAATACAAATAATATATCAAAAAATTAAGAAAAATAAAACTAATTCAATTCAATATGTTAAAAATACAAATAATATATCAAAAAATTCAGAAAAATAAAACTAATTCAATTCAAAATTCTAAAAATACAAATAATATATCAAAAAATTAAGAAAAATAAAACTAACTCAATTCAAAATAATATACCAGAGGCCGGTCGTCGGCTATGGTGGTACGGCCGGACTCTGCAGAGCGTCATGGACTACATCACTCCAAATTTCATGTATCATTCGAAAATGGACACCAAACATATCACGGGTAATATAATTCACATGATCCATTCAACAAAGTTTGGTACAATAAATTATTACACATCATTTCTTCCCTTGTGTCCCTGCTTGCTTACGATTGTGCCGTATCCATGGAGCATCCTCATCATTTAACTTAATGCTTGGGTCGGTGTTCACTTTGAAGGGCGGAATTTCAGCAAACATATTATAATCTTCTGACATGTCTGTCTTGTCCTCCACTCCCACGATGTTTCTTTTCCCTGAAAGAACAATGTGGCGCTTTGGATCATCGCATGATGTACTGATCGTTTTCTTATCTTTCCGTTTCCTCGGTTTGCTACTCATGTCCTTCACATAGAAAACCTGAGCGACATCTTTCGCTAGGACGAATGGTTCGTCAAGGTAACCAAGATTGTTGAAATCCACCATTGTCATTCCGTATTGCTGGTCCACCTTTACCCCACCTCCTGTTAGCTTGAACCATTTGCACCGGAACAAAGGGACCTTAAAGGAGGGTCCATAGTCAAGTTCCCATATCTCCTCTATGTAACCATAATATGTGACCTTTTGCCCATTCTCGGTTGCTGCATCAAAGCGGAAACCACTGTTTTGGTTGGTGCTCTTTTTATCTTGGGCGATCGTGTAAAATGTATTCCCATTTATCTCGTACCCTTGGAAAGTCGTTATAGTCGAAGATGGTGTCTTGGCCAACATGTACAGCTGATCTACAACATCATTGTCATTCATTAAATGTTTTCTCAACCAACTGCCGAAAGTCTCCGTGTGGGCCTTCCTAATCCAGGATTCAGGCTTCCCCGGGTTGTCCGAGCGTAAAATATTCTTGTATTTCTCAAAGTACGGAGCCACCAAGCTGGAATTGGTCAGTACAGTGTGGTGTGCTTCAGTCAGAGAATGGCCGTCCATACATGTCGTTGATTTCCTTCTGATCGTGCCTTTTCCACTTAGTCTCCCCTCGTGCCGCGATCGAGGAAGACCAATCGGCTTAAGGTCAGGAACAAAGTCAACACAAAACTCAATTACCTCCTCATTTCCATAGCCCTTGGCGATGCGTCCTTCTGGCCTAGCACGGTTACGAACATATTTCTTTAATACTCCCATGAACCTCTCGAAGGGGAACATATTGTGTAGAAATACAGGACCGAGAATGAAAATCTCTTCGGCTAGGTGAACCAAGAGGTGCGTCATAATATTGAAGAAGGATGGCGGGAACACCAACTCGAAACTGACAAGACATTGGATCACATCGTTCTGTAACCGTGGTAGATCTTCTGGATTGATTACCTTCTGAGAGATTGCATTGAGGAATGCACATAGCTTCACAATGGCTACTCGAACATTTTCCGGCAGGGCCCCCTCAAAGCAATCGGAAGCAATTGCGTCATAATCACGTGGCAGTCGTGAGACTTCAGGTTTTGGAACTTTTTCTCCGCCATGTTTATTATTCCCTTTATATTGGACGAGAATCCAGACGGGACCTTCATACTGCTCAGGCATTCAAAAAAGATGACCTTCTCTTCTTTGGTCAGAGTGTAGCTGGCACGACCTTGAAACCATTCCGGATGCCGGTCATCAGGGTCTTTCAAACGTTGTTGGTCCTGCCGTGCTTCCTTTGTATCATTTGTCTTCCCATACACGCCCAAGAAGCTTAGGAGGTTCACGCAAATATTCTTCGTAACGTGCATCACGTCGATTGCAGAGCGGACTTCTAGGACTTTCCAATATTCTAGCTCCCAGAATATAGATTTCTTCTTCCACATGGCTGCGTGCCCGTCAGCTCCCTTCGGAACTGATTGTCCGCCAGGACCCTTTCCAAAGATGACTTTCAAATCCTTGACCATATCAAATACCTCAGCACCAGTGCGTTCCGCAGGCTTCGGCCGGTGATCTGCCTTGCCGTTGTAATGCTTGCCTTTCTTTCTTACTGGATGAATTTTTGGAAGAAATCGACGATGCCCAAGGTACACGTTCTTCTTACAATTTGGCAAATGTACACTTTCAGTCTCATGTAAGCAGTGCGTGCATGCATTGTATCCCTTATTTGACAGTCCCGAAAGGTTACTAAGAGCAGGCCAATCGTTGATGGTTACGAAAAGCAACGCTCGTAGGTTAAATTCCTCTTTTTTGTGCTCATCCCACACAAGGACACCAGGTCTGCCCCACAGCTATAAAAGTTCATCAACTAATGGCCTTAGGTACACATCGATGTCGTTGCCGGGTTGCTTCGGACCTTGGATGAGCACTGGCATCATAATGAACTTCCGCTTCATGCACAACCAAGGAGGAAGGTTGTAGATGCATAGAGTCACGGGCCAGGTGCTATGGCTGGAGCTCTGCTCGCCAAAAGGATTCATGCCATCTGTACTTAGACCAAATCTTATGTTCCTTGCGTCAGCTGCAAAATCTTTGAACTCTCTGTCGATCTTTCTCCATTGCGTTCCATCTGCGGTGTGTCTCAACTCCCCGTCCGACTTACGGTCCTCTTTGTGCCATCGCAACAACTTGGCATGCTCTTTGTTCCTGAACAGACGTTTCAACCGTGGTATTATAGGAGCATACCACATCACCTTGGCGGGAACCCTCTTCCTGGGTTTCCCGCCCTCAACATCGTCACCAGGGTCATCGCCTCTGATCTTATAACGCAATGCAGTGCATATCGGGCATTCATTCAAATTCTCGTATTCACCGCGGTAGAGGATGCAGTCGTTGATGCATGCATGTATCTTCAGAACCTCTAAACCTAGAGGGCAGACAACCTTCTTTGCTTCGTACGTACTGGCGGGCAACTCGTTATTCTTTGGAAACATATTCTTCAACATTTTCAGCAAGTTTTCAAATGCCGAGTCAGCTACACCTGCATGTGCCTTCCATTTCAGCAAATCCAGTGTGCAGCCCAGCTTTTTCAGACCATCATCGCATCCAGGGTACAACGACTTTCTGTGATCCTCTAACATGCGATCCAAATTCTCCCTCTCCTTTTCAGTTTCGCAGCGTCTCCGTGCATCAGCAATGGTCCGACCAAGATCATTAACGGTCTCATCACGTGCCTCTTCTTCACCTTCACCTTCACCTTCCCCTTCACCTGCCCCTTCCCCTTCACCTTCCCCTTCACCTGCCCCTTCACCTTCCCCTTCACCTTCAGCATCCTCCATGAAAGTATCACCGAAATGAGCAAGATAGCTTTCATCGATGAAATCATCCCCTTCTTCATCTTCTTCCATTATAACCCCTCTTTCTCCATGCTTGGTCCAACAATTATAGCTTGGCATGAAACCGTGCCGAAGCAGGTGCAGGTGAACTTCTCTTGAGGAAGAGTAACCCTTCTGATTCTTACAGTCAACACATGGACAGATAACAAAACACTTCTGCTTGTTCGCATTAGCCACTACGAGGAAATCTTTCAAACCCGTAGTGAACTCGCGGGAGAGTCGGTTACCGTACATCCATTGCCGATTCATCTGCATTATTATAATATAAAATATATAATTAACCATCATGCATTTGTTAAAGTAACTAGCTATAAACAATAGAAATTATACAATGAACAACACACATGCATATTTTATCAATGACACACATGCATGAAAGGTTCAAGTTGCTAACCGCGATCGAGGAGGAAAAAATAAATGAGGAACCTCAAGTGTGGCTCCAACACTTCATATCACGTTTGTTTCACCCTCTTGGGGCATTTCATCAAACACCTTGTGTGCATAAGAGGAACCAAAAGCAAACCTACACCCCCTTGTGAAGCTTGTGAAGAGAAGTGGCACCAAATGGCTAAGTGAGCGTGCTGAACTGGTATATATAGGGGAGGAGCTTTAGTCGCGGTTGGCCTGGCCAACCGCGACTAAAGGCCTTTGGGCACCTTTAGTCGCGGTTGGCCTGGCCAACCGCGACTAAATCCCCTCACGTGCACCAGCTGGCCACCGAGCGCCCTGGGCCCAGGCCTTTGGTCGCGGTTCGTCTGCCGAACCGCGACTAAAGACTTCATTAGTCGCGGTTCCTACAGTTTCGCGACTAATGGGGCTGGACGGAAGCCTCTTTTTCTACCAGTGACTTCAATGGCGCCGACGGCCACACCGATGCTTTGACAACGTCGATGGCCATGGCGATGTTGCGAGGCATGCCGCGGGGACAGGGCGTGCTTCAATGGCGTCGACGGCCACAACTGCGAGGCGTTCTAGGACGTTACCGCTGATGCTACTCTAAGCCTGCAATGACGTGCACTATGGACGAGCGGTGCGTGCTAAGGAGATTAGCGGCCCTGATAAGACGCATCGGACCGCACAACCGGTGGTTGTTCTTTGAATCGCTGCAGGCGGATGGCGCCTAGCGTCCATCATATTTTGCCCTGGTCTTCGTCCGGATGAGTGGCAACTCCAATGCTCCTTTTCCAACTCTAGTTCATTTTTTGGATCGCGCGCACATCCACTTTCCCAAAAGAAAAAGAAACTGACACTCTAGCCACGTCCCTGTGAGCGGTATGGCGGAATCCTAGCACCGCCGCCCTCTGGGAATAACACCTTCCTCCCTTGCCGTAGCCGGCGCGGACGGCATGCAGCAGTGGGTAAGGACGATGGCCCGACATAGTCGGCGAATGCACGCAATGCGACACCCGCTCCTTCGTCCCCCTTCCTGTGCGCTGGTCTGGGTCGTGTTCTTGCCGTCGTTGGCATCTAGATTGGGTCTCAGCTCTAAACTGATGGCTTGGTGGTTGCGGGTGGCTTGGGAGGGTTTTCTACCATATGTGTGGTGCTCGGCTAGGTGGGTCATGTTAAGGCAGCCGGTGACAAGTGGGATTCGGCGACAGTGGTTGGGTACTCCCTTTGCATGTAGGTCAGCATCGTTGATGTCTAGCCCCAACTGAGGTAGTGCTATGGCACGGTGACTCCTCTCCTACTGGTATGTGCCAAGGTGCAAGCATTACGGTAGTGCGTTACTCTAACATCGGTCGCGTGTCTCTCTTGGACGCCTAGGCGGTGACCCCAAGCAATCATAGCTATGCCAGCAAAAACCAAATTTTATATTATGACTCTATTATTTTTATACAAATGTACAAGAGGTGTGATCCTATTCTTTATGAGGAATAATCATCATGAATTTAAAGCAAATAAAATGTTCGGATTAAAACAACTAAGGATATCTCCAACACGGACCCTCATACCGCCCGAATGCATCCAGACCGTCCGGTCTGGACATGTTGTGCCATCCAACACAGACCTACATCAGTCTGCCGGGCAGTCCAGACCGCTGCCACGCCCGCGTATGACTGTCCTGGCCCACAAAAAAACCCTTCATCACGCGAGCGCGCTTCCCGCCTGATACAGTCAGCGCTGCTCCAGAGTGTCAGTGTCGCGTTAATGCCGGGCCAGAGCGGATGGGACCTCTCACTGCTGCCGACATTGAAGTGGTGCGCCGGCCGAGAGAGCATAGCCCATGCCGCTTCCCGGTGCAGGCGACTGCTCCACATTCAAATGATAGCCCATCGGTTCGTCGCCCCTACATTAACGACATGCGGTTGTCGAGGAAACTATTCCGACACCACACGTCTGTCCATCTGCCACCCAACATTGACCTTGCTGTCGTGGCCCATCGCCATCCGCCCTCTATATAAACACCAGCCCAGACCGTAGCCACAGTCATCTACCTACTTCACTTTCTCCTCTCCGCACCACGCCCTCCATGGCCTTCTCATGCTCCAAAGCCCTCTAGGACACCCTATCCTCGACCAGAAGAAGGAGAGGACCTCCATTGCTACTGGTTGGCTGGTCGGCTAGTAGATGGAGGCAGACGAGGCCCCAATACAGGACGAGGCGGCGCTACCATCCTCGTCGGTGCGTGTGGGATTCACCATTGGCGAGGCATGTGCGCACTACACGAACATGATGTGGGAGGACGAGGAGGAGGCCAGGTTCTGACATGTGCAGGCCGATCAGTCCTACAACCTCGGCCACCTCAAGGAGCACTGGCGCATGAAGGAACTACTCGCCATCGGCGCGACTATCATGTCGGACGTGGATGTAGTGGAGCAGTAGGCACTGGTCGACTGCTACCTCTCCCCCCCGCGACATCCGCCGCGACTGCTGGTGGTTATGCCTCCATTAGGCGGAATTGGCCGCCAGCTAAAAGGAGATCAACGAGGTGGTGAATGAGGTGTGTGGCAAGAACGACAACAAGGAGGACATCACCCGCTCTGCCCTAGTCGTGCCTAGCCCGCTACCACGACCACGAAGCTGATATGTCCACGGACGCCACCGATAGCAAGGAAGAGTATTGTATGGTAGATCACTGCTGCTCGGGTCCCAAGAAGGCCACAACTCTTCCCCTCCCGTCGAAGCCATGCTTTATGTGCCAAACATCAATGGCCGATTAGCCACCTGACGGCGACGTGGGGGCGGACAGCTGTAGTTCCCGGGGTTCCAGAGGCGGTGCTGGAGAGCGTCGAGGATGAACTGGAGAAGGCGAAGGCATTCGTCGGACCAGCACTTCTTAGCGCTCATGGTAGGACATGGGAAACGTGCGCCGATGATCATTTAGATTAGCTTTAGTGTAGGGTTTGTCCAGTTTATATGAAAAATGTAATGAATTTTGTCTGGTTTATATGAAAACTGATCCAAATATAATAAATTTCATTCGGTTTATATGAAAATCCATTGTATTTACATAAATTTCAGCCGGTTAGTTCAAATGGCGGCTGAAATATTTGCAGGCAGCATTGGATAGCCGGCTCCCGCATCTGTGTACTAGTGCCACTATGCGCGGACGGATGACGGAATAAATTTATGGGTCAACGTTTGGAGATGCCCTAACCTCACCAATCTGTTCTCACAAACATATAATTTGCGCATGGTCAAGATTCAAATGGACCGGTCCGGTCTGGACTTGTAACTGGACATATGAACATGTTCTAGAATCCCAGGGGCCAGAGTTCGGTCTGCACCTCGTCTAACAGGGCAACAGGTATACCTAAGTTCGACCATTCTTCTGTATACTGAGTGTAGAAAGGCGCATGCCGATGAGAGGCCCGGCACTGGACGTGCACTTCGTGTTCCCGCAAGTGTAAGCAATGGTGTGGGACAAAGCTGGATGGGTGTCTTCAGTCCATGACATCAACACGACCACCACTTCTGGCTTCGTTAGAGCATCCACAATGACAGATACCTAATTGGGAGTACCTAGAACTCATCTAGATGAGATATAATTTGGTCTCATTCACTTTGAAAACAAGAACAGATACAACCCACGTCAGCGCACACATATCTTATAGCATTACATCCAATGGCTATAAAAGGTGAATGAGACCAAATTATATCTCATCTAGATGAGTTCTAGCAAAACTGTACCTAATTTGAGTTGCCGAACGCCCCCAAACATGTCCGGCCACGTCCGTGGATAGTGACCGGCCAGACCCCACATTGCAACTCAACAACCATAGTAGGCATTTTCCAATTAGCATTTTCATACAAAACCATGCAAAAAGCAAGATCTATGTACTACCAACTACCATCTACACTACTCATACTTCTCGTCACATATGTGGATGAAATTGATGTCGGAGTTGCCGTCGTCATGGTCATTGGTAGTCGGGCGAACCTCTGGTTCCTCCTCGGGAGTCAAGAATGGCATGCTGCTCCATTGCCTCCTCTGCCTGGGCCACCTCGAACTCTGTGCATCGACCATGGCGAAGCCGGTAGGTGCCGGATCTGCCTGATGCGCCTCCTCTGACTCCTTCTCCACCTCCTCCTCTATGACCGCCTCCTCCTCCTTTGGCTCCACCTCCACCTCCTCCTCCTCGGGCTGCACTGAATCCAGAGGCAGGCTGGCTGCGATCCGATCTAAGCACCTGCTCTGGATCTCCTGTAGCTGCTACAGCCGCCGCCCGGGATTGAGCACTTTGTAACTAGTGGTTAGCGGCTGATTGATGGATTGAATGTGACGGCGGTGGAGGGGAGGGAGGGGGAAGAAATGGAGGCGGTCTATGGTTGGGATTTTGCCGTCCGGCTTAAATAGCCGGCCATGTATCCTCAGATGGCATGCTAGAGAGGCACCACACGACACCAATGCGTCCTCATCGATGAACTGAGGAGGCGCATGTCAGATCACTAGTTTATGCTTTTGTCTGCATGGACCCTTGCGGTCTGTCCAAAGCGACGTGCACGTCCAGAAATCTTCATATCCGCCCAAATATGTGCCGGATATGGGAAGTGTCGGTCAGTCCTGATATTTGGGCTAGATTTGACAAGTTTAGTTGGGTGGCAATTTTGTGTTTAGGCAGTAGCAGGCAAGCTGCCCGGGTGTTGGGGCGGATCTGAGGACTCCAGTTATAGATGCTCTCATGCCTCAACTAGCCGCATGTAGCGGCATGGCAGTAGCTATGGTGTCGCAGACAATGACAAGACAGACGTGCAGCCGTCTCGCTACATGAGTTGCAGGGCAAGCACCAGCTTGCTGAGCGGTGACTCTAGCAGTAAAAAATGGCCAGCTTGGTTGTGGCTGCGGTGCCACGGAAAATGGAGATGTGCTCCCAGATCGGCGGTATGATTTGCCTAGAGGGCGGTGCGACATGGTGCCAGGAATGAAGCCGAGAGGAACACGTCGCCGGTGCGGCGACGTAAGCTGAAGCATGTGCGCTGGCCCGGTGAAATTGGCAGGTGCTTTGCTGGCGGCGGCTACGATGACATGACTAATAGTGAGTGGTTCGACCCTATGGTCGAAAGGGAGACCTCCTCGTTGGCGCCTTCAACGCCCAATCACTTTCCTGACGCTCACGCGCGCCCCCTAGTGGGTCGTGGCCCATTCGCTTGAATGTTGCTCGACCGACCGCTGTTGCTCGCTCGCTCGCTCCTTGGTTGCCTTTTTTTTCTTGCGAGCACTTGTCAAAAAAGCCTTGTTGTTTAAAAAAATAAAAAAGTAAAAAATCGAAAAAGAGTCGTGAATTAAAAATGTACATGAATTTTCATAAAAGTTCACAAAATTTGAAAAAAAAGATTTGAAAAAGTTCATTGAATTTGAAAAAAGTTAATTGAATTTGAAAACAAGTTCATCGACTTTGAAAAAAGTTCATCCAGTTTAAAAAAGTTCATCGAATTCGAAAAAGTTCATTGAATTTGAAAAAAGTTCATTAGTTTTGAAAAAATTCCATCAAATTCAGAAAAGTGCATCTACTTTCTAGAAAAAAGTTCACAAATTTTGAAAAAAAGTTCATCGATTTTGAAAAAAGTTCATCGACTATCAAGAAAAAAGTTTCATGAATTTCTTTCACAAAAAAAGTTCTTGACTTTGAAAAAAGTGTAATACTTGAGGTCAGTTGGTCGGGTGGTTATGGGGTTGAAGTCCTAAGACCCGCATCGCGGGTTCAAATCCTGGGTAGCATGCACTTTTATTCTTTTTATAAAAACAGAGAAGGAGCATATGGGCCGGCCCGCTCTTGAAACCTAGCGTACAGGGAGGGTGTGCGCCCAGAACCAAAATGCCTATATTCGGCGCTAAAGGCGCCGAATAGGATTTTGCGCCCAAAGGTTACATCCCCAATGGACCCTAATGTTTATCTGGGCCATCTAGATAATCCACAGGTGCCAACAGCTAGGTCCAGTCCATCGGGTGGAAGGGTTAAGCCAGACTACGTGTATCTTGAGTTCATAGTCCTTAACCCAAAGCGCTCTCAATATCTCTACTCTTACAAGGGGAGTTCGTAGGACAGTATCTACTGTTTTTGTTTTGGCGTCACCGCCCACCACACCCTTCATGTTGGTTTTTCTCACTCCCTCTTAATACCAAATCAATTTTCCCGATCCTCCTCTCGTTTTTTCGTGCCTTCTTTGGCAGGTGCCAATTTAATTCAACCATGTAAATATTAGCTAATTAAGAATTCGGAAATCGCACCATATATGTAAGATAACCTTCCTAAAAGACAAAGAGAAGTTTTTTCTCAATAACCTTCCAAATCAAAATAAGATATTCCTCAATAAGAAATAGCTAATACCACATCCTATCACATTTATTATCTATCACTAGAAGAACGCCCGTGCGTTGCAACGGGGCCACATTAACTTTAAGAGTTCAATATTACGACATTGGCGACCTTTTTTACCATCAAATCCTCACACACACACTCTCTCCATCCCTCCTCCTCACTCTCTCTCCCCCTCTCCCTCTCCCTAACACACACACATATCCATCTTATTGGGTACGGGACCATAAATCATCTATTTCACACATACATGCTAGTGCATAACAATATGGCTTATGTGTATTATATTTGCCTCCAGAACTGAGGGAATTAACTTTAAGAGTTCAATATTCTGACCATGGGATATTTAGGCTGGCGTATATGGGAAATCAAAGCCAAAAATGACTCGATGAGTTAGGGATACATCAATAAATATTGTAAAAAGTGATAAAAACAAATCTGCAGCAATTCGCGACCCCACAAACTCGTATTCGCAATGAGTAAGTTAGTCAGGCCGCCACAGTAGGCTAGCACCAAGGGACAAGGGCAACAACCGCCTTCCCATCCAACCTACTGATTCTGCTGGCGCTACTTTCATACTAAGCCCATGAGTACCGCTAGTGTGTTGCCACGTACGGAGAAACTACGAACTGAAATTTTCATCCAAATCATGAAAAATGTTAATATTCCTCTCCTCTCCCATCCCTCGTGTGAACATACCCAATTCGTGGTTGGCTCGCTACATTCAGCGTAGCTCTGATGTGCACTGCCTTCACTCTTGATTAGTTTCCACAGTGCCACACATCTACGCCAACAAGCTGGGGAAACAAATGCAAATGTTACACCGAGTCAAAATCAACCATCCCACAATCATAACAATAGAAAAGATAATAACCAAAATTTAACAGAAGAACTACTGCTTGGCTCCCAGATCCATCTTGATAGCCCTTGATCTGGCTGCTGAGCTTCTCCTAGCCGCCTCAACATCACGTCATTACCAAACATGTAGTGGATGCCTAGTGGGACAAGGATTAAGAAATAACATGAGGTGAAAAATACGATGGCTGTCAATTCCATAAGACGATCCAAGTAATTTGCCAAAACAGATCGGGAGCATCTTGTATAATCTCAAAAAAGCAACTAAAAATCTGAGAAATGAATTGATGAAAATCAGCCCCTGCTCTCATTCATGCTTGCTTTTGTAATGGGAGGCAAGGAATGGGGATACCGGGAGAAGAAAGGAGCACATGGAAGACAAGCCTCCACCACCGGCAAGTGGGGTTGCTTCACATCCAATCTCCACGGCCGCCGCCTCCATGGGGACGAACTCCCATGTTCACAACCGGTCTCCCAATCGGTCGCTGCCTCGCCGACCTTGACGACGAAGTAGTCCCTCCCTTCGATCCCATTCACAACGGGGGCAACACCCATCCCAGCGGACGGGTCCGCGGTGAGATCCCTACTGGATTGTGGTCGCGCCTCCCCAAACCTCACCGCAGGACACATGAGAGGGTGCCGTTGCCATGGTCAAGCTTGGATGGGGAAAGGGGGCGACATAGCAGCAACGGCGACTTCGCAGGGATTGGTGGAGACGACGGCGGCGAGCGAGCGGGAGGACGGCAACGGAGAGAGAGTAGGAGGGTGGTGGCGGCAGTCCATCGGCCGCCGTGACGTGAGAGGAGGATGGGGATGGGGCTGCGGTCTGGACGTATGGAGCGGTCGAGAGGAGGGGAAGCAGACGGCTGGGTTTTTCCATCGTGCAGGGTTTGGGGGAGGTCAAACGAGAGGGTTTTTTTCGTGCGGGAGGCAGAGCAACGAGGGCGGACGTAGGGAGACGGGACGCGGTCAGTTGGCAGGAAAAGGAAAGCTACTCATTTTTTTAGGCAGTAGAGATGATTGATGATAAGAAAGGGAAAATCATATCAATATAAGGAAATATCCCATCAATACTTGATTGATTGTAATTTATTTTTTATATGGTAACTAATCTGATGGATTTATGTGGGTGGTCCATCAATACTTGATTGATTGTGATTTATTTTTTATATTGTAACTAATCTGATGGGTTTATGTGGGTGGTGACGCGAAAAGGCAGGTGGGAGAGAGACGAAATAAAACCAGCGAAAAAAACCAAGGAAAGTGGGAGACGAAAAAAAACCAGCGAAAAATAACTGGCAAACTATTCACCAACTGCTCCATTAGGAGTAGAGATTATCTCTATTATTAAATCTCTACTCCTGAAAGGAGAGTTGGTGAACCAGTACCCATGGTTTATTTTTGCCTCCACATCCCACCACCCCCTCCATGCTGATTTTTTCTCACTGCCACTAAAAAAACATATTGATCCACCCGATCTTCCGATCCATTTTTTTCATGCTTGCTTTGGCCGGTGCCGATTCAATTCAATCATGTTAATATTATGTAATTAATAAGAATTTAGAAACACTATATATGTATGGTCACCTTCCTAAAAGATAGACTAAAGAGTTCTTCTCCATAACCTTCCAAATCTGCACTCCTAAAAGGGGAGTTGGTAGGTTGGTATGCATGGTTTATTTCACCTCAACATTTCACCACCCTCCATGTTGGTTTTTTCTCCCTCCCACTAAGAACCCGAATCTATTCACCCAACCTTCCTTTTCATTTTTTTCCTTCTTGATTTGGCAGGCGTCGATTCAAATCAATCATGTAAGTATAAGGTAATTAAAAATTTGGACATCGCAACATATATGTGATATAACATTCCTAAAGGCGGACAGAAGATTTTTCTGGATAACATTTCAAAATAAAACTAGACATTTTTGAATAATAAATAGCTAAACCCGCGCACTACGCTATTTATTATCCATCATCATCTCTAGTATTGAATCATAATCACAACTTTCCCTAGACTTTTTTTCATCGATCCCACCCACATGTCTCTGTTTTCACCGAAAATGTTTTTTTCTTGTTTCATTCATTCTGATTTTCAACCCACAGAATTTTCAACCCCTCCCGCGTATATTGCACCCTCCAAGTTGATTTTCAACCCACAGAATTTTTCCAAATAAAACCCATCTACCCTCAACCCCCTCCAGCCCTCCTCGTTCGACCTCCCCTCTCATGTAATCCCCACCTACGCGCCTCCTACCGACTTTTCCAATTCTCTATTCGCTACTTCATCCATCCCACAAAAATAAGCAATCTCCCCGATTCTGACTTGACCACGTGAGGAGAGCGCCACCTAGGGTTCCCTCGCACACGGTTCTTTTCATCCTGAATGTTCACTCCCTGACTGACGTTGGCCCCGCACATTCCTCTCCCCCACACCCGAGCCGGCAAGGGTTCCAACTGATACGTCTCCAACGTCTCTACTTTTCCAAACACTTTTGCCCTTGTTTTGGACTCTAACTTACATGATTTGAATGAAACTAACCCGAACTGACGCTGTTTTCAGCAGAACTGCCATGATGTTGTTTATTGTGCAGAAATCAAAAGTTCTCGGAATGACCTGAAAATCCACGGAGATAAGTTTTGGAAAATATATAAAATATTGGCGAAAGAATCAAGGCCAGGGGCCCACACCCTGTCCACGAGGATGGGGGCGTGCCCCCTGTCTCGTGGGCCCCCTGATGCTCCACTGACCTCAACTCCAACTCCATATATTCCGTTTCGCGGAGAAAAAAATCAGAGAGAAAGTTTCATTGCGTTTTACGATACGGAGCCTCCGCCAAGCCCTAATCTCTCTTGGGAGGGCTGATCTGGAGTCCGTTCGGGGCTCCAGAGAGGGGGATTCATCGATGTCGTCATCATCAACCATCCTCCATCACCAATTTCATGATGCTCACCGTCGTGCGTGAGTAATTCCATCGTAGGCTTGCTGGACGGTGATGGGTTGGATGAGATTTACCATTTAATAAAGTTAGTTTTGTTAGGGTTTGATCCCTAGTATCCACTATGTTCTGAGATTGATGTTGCTATGACTTTTCTATGCTTAATGCTTGTCACTAGGGCCCAATTGCCATGATTTAAGATCTAAACCTATTATGCTTTCATGAATATATGTGAGTTCTTGATCCTATCTTGCAAGTCTATAGTCACCTATTATGTGTTATGATCCGACAACCCCGAAGTGACAATAATCGGGATACTTCTCGGTGATGATCGTAGTTTGAGGAGTTCATGTATTCACTATGTGCTAATGCTTTGTTCCGGTTCTCTATTAAAAGGAGGCCTTAATATCCCTTAGGTTCCACTAGGACCCCGCTGCCACGGGAGGGTAGGACAAAAGATGTCACGCAAGTTCTTTTCCATAAGCACGTATGACTATATTCGGAACACATGCCTACATTACATTGATGAACTGGAGCTAGTTCTGTGTCACCCTATGTTATACTCCCTCCGTTCCACAATGTAGTGCCTATAGATTTTTACAAAAGTCAAACATTACAAACTTTGACCATATTTATAGAGAAAAGTAGGTACATCTAGAATACGAAATGCACATAATTGGATACATCGTGAGTTATATTTTCAGAATATACTTGTTTCGTATTGTAGATGTAGACAATTTTCTTTATACGCTTGGTCAAAGTTGGCAAAGTTTGACTTTCATAAAAATCTATAGGCACTACATTGTGGAATGGAGGGAGTAGCTATTACATGAGGAATCGCATCCGACATAATTATCCATCACTGATCCAATTCCTACGAGCTTTTCACACCTTGTGCTTCGCTTATTTACTTTTCCGTTGCTACTGTTACAATTCCTACAAAACTATTATCTTTACTTTTGCCACTGTTACCATTACTATCATACTACTTTGCTACTAAATACGTTGCTACAGATACTAAGTTATCTAGGTTTGGTTGAATTGACAACTCAACTGCTAATACTTAAGAATATTCTTTGGCTCCCCTTGTCTCGAATCAATAAATTTGGGTTGAATACTCTACCCTCGAAAGCTGTTGCGATCCCCTACACTTGTGGGTTATCAAGACTAATTTCTGGCACCGTTGCTGGGGAGCATAGCTCTATTCTTTGAGTCACTTGGGATTTATATCTGTTGATCACTATGAGGAACTTGAAAGATGAAAGAACCATGATTTTGCCCTCAACTACGAGGGGAGGTAAGGAACTGCCATCTAGCTCTGCACTAGATTCTCCTTCCATTATTAGTAAGCTCGCGACACCTAAACCTGCTACTGCTATGAATTCTGATATGTCGCATGTTATTGATGATGCCACTTCTGCTATGCATGATACTTATGATGAAACTACCTCTGTGTGTGATCCTACTGTGCCATTAGGTGAATTTCTTGATGAACAACTTGCTAGGGTTAGAGAGAATGAAATTATTGAAGATGCTATTATTGATGATAGTGATGATGAAAGTTCTCCCCCTGATTATGAATTACCTGTTGTTCCTGAGGGTTATGTTATGAATGAGGAAGCTGCTAGAGCTATCTTTGCTTGCAAAGATATATATGATCTTAAAAAGTTATTAGCCAAATGGAAGCAGCAATCTCTTAATGCTAGAATGAAACCCGACCCTATTTTTGCTACTTCACCTATCTGTGTTACTGATAAGGATTATGAATTCCGTTGATCCTGAAATAATTACTTTGGTTGAATCTGATCCTTTTTATGGCCTTGAATCTAAAACTGTTGTTGCACATCTTACCAAGTTGAATGATATAGCCACCCTGTTTACGAATGATGAGAATTCTCGCTATTATTACATCCTTAAGATATTTCCGTTCTCATTAAATGGTGATGCTAAGACTTGGTTTAATTCTCTTGATCCTGGTTGTGTGCATAATCCCCAGGATATGATTTATTACTTATGTGCTAAATATTTCCCTGCTCATAAGAAACAAGCTGCCTTATGGGAAATATATAATTTTGTGCAAATCATAGAAGAGAGTCTCCCACAAGCTTGGGGGAGGCTTCTCCGATTACTTAATGCTTTGCCTGATCATCCTCTTAAGAAAAATGAAATACTTGATATCTTTTATAATGGACTAACCGATGCTTCCAAGGACTACTTGGATAGTTGTGTTGGTTGTGTTTTCAGGGAAAGAACAGTCGACCAAGGTGAATTACTATTGAATAATATGTTGACTAACGAAAATAATTGGACTCTTCCTGAGCCAGTTCCTGCGGAAATTCCTGAGCCAACTGAGCCAACTCCTGAGCCTATTCCTAAACCCACTCCAAAGAAGAGGGGTGTCCTATTTCTCAGTCCTGAAGATATGCAAGAGGCAAAGAAATCAATGAAAGAAAAAGGTATAAAAGTTGAAGATGTTAAGAATTTACCACCTATTAAAGAAATACATGGTCGTAATATACCTCCTATCGAAGAAACACATTGTCTTGATAATCCGACACATGTAGTAAAGGTAAATTCTCTCTATAGATATGATAAAGTTGAAATCTCGTCTACTAGATTTCATAGCCCGTGCTTAGATGAATTTGATGACTTTATGGCTAGACAAGAAAGTTTTACTGCTTATGTTGGTAGAGAATTAAAGAATAATGCTTTCGAGATAGGACGCTTGAGTGATTATATGACTAGAGTTAAAGGTGAACTTAAACTCATTAGCAAATATGCTTCTATGGTTACCACTCAAGCTGAGAAGTACTTAAAGCTCAAAGTGATTTTCTTGATGAATTAAATAATAAACATGACTTTGTTGTTAGAGTGGCTACTAGAATTGGTAGAATGACTCAGGAACCTTTGTATCCTGAAGGCCACCCTAAGAGAATCGAGCAAGATTCCCAGAAAAATAATTTAGAGGCACCTAGTTCTTCCAAAAAAAGAAAAAGAAAAATGATAGGACTTTGCATGCTTCTAGTGAACCTATTATAGACACACCTGAGAATCCCAATGATATTTCTATCTCTGATGCTGAAACACAATCAGGTGATGAACATGAACCTAGTGATAATGTTAATGATAATGTTCATGTTGATGCTCAACCTAGCAAAAACAATGAGGTAGAAATTGAACCTGCTGTTGATCTTGATAACCCACAATCAAAGAATCAACGCTATGATAAGAGAGATTTTGTTGCTAGGAAGCACGGTAGAGAAAGAGAACCATGGGTTCAGAAACCCATGCCCTTTCCTCCTAAACCATCGAAGACAAAGGATGATGAGGATTTTGAGCGCTTTGCTGAAATGATTAGACCTATCTTCTTACGTATGCGCTTGACTGATATGCTTAAAGTAAATCCTTATGCTAAGTACATGAAGGATATCATTACAAATAAAACAAAGATACCGGAAGTTGAAATTTCCACCATGCTTGCTAATTACACTTTTAAGGCTGGAATACCAAAGAAACTTGGAGATCCGGGGGTACCAACTATACCATGGTCCACTAAAAGAAGCTATGTTAAAACTGCTTTATGTGATCTTGGAGCCGGTGTTAGTGTTATGCCTCTCTCTTTATATCGTATACTTGAATTGAGTAAGTTGACACCTACTGAAATATCTTTGCAAATGGCTGATAAATCAACTGCTATACCTGTCGGTATTTGTGAGGATGTGCCTGTTGTGGTTGCAAATGTAACTATCTTAACGGACTTTGTTATTCTTGATATTCCCGAGGATAATAGTATGTCGATTATCCTTGGTAGACCATTTTTGAATACTGCAGGGGCTGTTATTATATTGATTGCAACAAAGGAAATGTCACTTTTCATGTTAATGGCAATGAGCATACGGTACACTTTCCGAGGAAACAACCTCAAGTTTATAGCATCAATTCTATTGGAAAAATTCCAACTATCGTTATTGGAGGTTTTGAATTTCCTCTTCCTACTGTCAAGAAAAAGTATGATATTCTTATTATTGGGGATGCTCATATCCCCGTTGAGGTAACTTAGTGTTATTCGAAATTTCTCTGGTTCCGTATTATTCGGAATGAGTTTGTTAACAAGACTTGATCAACCTTGTTAGTGGATTCATTTTGATGATCATGAGATGGATGAAACTAGAAGGCACAACCTTCTGTACCCTCTTTTTACTTTCTGTTATTTAGAATAAATAAAGCAAAAATAGTATTATCTGTCTATTTTCTGAATTATCCGTCCAACAAAAAATATCCCAAAAATAAAAGTGCTCCACATGCCCTGCAAATTTAGTATGATTTTTATGGAATATTTGAGGATTTTAGGCACTGAAAACACTGCAGGGGGGCAAGCACCAGGCCACAAGGTTGGAGGGCACGCCCACACACCCTGGGCGCGCCCCCTGTCTCGTGGGCCCACGGTGGCCCCCCTCCACTTATTCCTGCACCCACACATTCCATCTTCTTCCCAAAAAAATCCCCATCCAGCTCAAGCACGAGTTCTAGCTCATTTTGCTGCAATTTTTGATCTCCTTGCTCAAAGCTCCATTCACAAAACTGCTTTGTGAGATTGTTGCTTGGTATGTAACTCCTCCATTGGTCCAATTAGTTTTGTTCTAGTGCTTTATTCATTGCAAATTTTTGCTGCATAGGTGACCCTGTTCTTGAGTTTGCATGTCAAATGTATGAGGTCCCAAGTAATTCTAATGCATGATATAGGCTCTAGGCACTTGTAGGTGTAGTTTCTACCAATCTTGTTTAGTTTTATTCACTTTTATTTTGAAGTTACAAAAATTTCAGAAATTTTTCAGAAAAAATATGTCTAGGAGAATGTATCAAGGTGGTTCCTCAATAAAGAAAGGACCCAAGCTTCCTATGCATGAGCAAGACGATGAACTACCGAGGGACGCAGAAGTGCGAGCTTGTGAGTGGCCATCAGATAATTTTATGGTCAATGCAGGCTTTAAGAATGAATTCGACGCATATGTGCGCAATGCCGATCTTGAGGACTTCTTACAAGATAAGTGTCCTCAGTACTATCAATTGACCGATTCATTTGTTGGAAGGTTTAAATATAAATGTTCACGTAATTCTCAGAGTGTCCTATTTGATATTTATGATACATCTTATACCATGGACTTAGAGGATTTTACAACTGCAGTGGGGCAATGTTAATGATCCCCACAAATCTGAATTTAGAGACTTTCTTGCTAGTATTACTGTGGGAGAATCTAGGGATATAGCACAAGCTACCATAGGGAGCATTCATTTTCCCGCTATACATTATTATGCAACCCCAGATAGTTTTGTTAAAATATTGTGGGACTTTACCTGTAGTACCATGAGTTCTACCCATCCACCCCAGTACGATTTGCTCAAATCGAGGATCACCCCATCCACCTCGAAATATTTGGCAGTGGTGCACATCCCTCCCGCAAACCCAAACCAAGACCCAACGGAAGTCTCCTTCGTGGGGAAATCTATGCCGACTCCGCAAATGGCCATAGAAGCTGCTGCGTACGAAGCGCTTGCTCGCCTTTGATTCGCGGTACCCTATGCCAGCGAACGAGGGTATTATTACTTCCCGAGTCGTGCACCACCCAGATAAGAAGCATCTTTTCCCGGTGGACGAATCAAGGGAGACCCAGTACTGGCCAACCTTGCCCAGTATGTCATCGCTCAAGAGCGTTTGACCCAACGAGTAATGGGTTATCTCCAGAGCCTCGCTGATTTAAATCCTCAGATCGCCATCGCCAAACCACTGAGGCCTGACCAAGAAAGACGCGTTCATCGACTAGTCAATCCGCTTCCCCCGATAGAAGAAGAGTGTGCCCCAGTACCAGAGACGTTTCCTCAGGACCCTGTCCATTTACCGTTGTCATTGTAGACGTCACTGCTATGTTTATTGTCCTAGCATTTATTTCTGTGTTGCAACTTATGGGTGGTATCCTAAATTTGTGCGATGAATTAAATTTTTTAGTTTCAATTAATGAGAGTGGTTTTTACTGCTGTTAATTTTTATTAACTGTTTTCACCCTTGGTAAATTTCGAAGTGAGATTTTCCCATGAGTTGTTGCGGCATATATCTCTTCACGACATAGATTTTTATTCACGCAGCACCACGTCAGCAGACTCACAACCACAACCACTCGACCACGTGCACTAATTGCAAATGCACGTGCACATGTTGCACCTAACTGATCACCTCCCTAGCACACACAGCCTCTGAAGGAGAGATTAGTGGGCGTTTATTCGGGTGCAAGTTGCCTCCAGCACACCGACAATAGTTAGGACCCGACACCGCACTTAATCCTCATGATCACTGCCACCGCGGAGAGCTAACACTTGAGGGCAGCATCATGAAGATCATCGAGGATCATCACGCACAAGAGCACGGAGAACCCCAGCAATGCCGCCAACCCTCCGCACATCAGGATCACGTACCAGTCCGGCATCACCTCCGCCTTTAGAGCCTCGTTTCGAGCTCCTGCAAACAGAAACGGAGGAGAAGGAAGGAGAAGGAGAAGCAAGGCCAGGTGTGAGGAAGAAGAAAGTAGCACCTCGGTCATTTTATAGCTCGAGATCGATGTACGGTGAGTGAAGTCCACCAGCGCCGCTCGTCGCTCGATCGCCGGTGTTTGGAGGCGAATCCGCGAGCAGTGCCGACATCGCACTGGCCCGCGAGGTGAGTGCACGCTGCACCAGCAGCTAGCACGCCGCGCACTACCGCAGTGCGGCCTAGATGCTCTACACGCTAGACATCGCCGGTGGAGAAAGCGCGGGAAAGTGCGTGAGAGAGAGGGAGAAGAGAGAGCCAGAGGTAGAAGAAGAGACTGACAGTGGGCCCCGGGTCCACCTGTCAGCCAGAGAGAGCACTGTGCTCTCGGGTACGACCAGCGTATTTTAGAAATTTGGAATTTCATTCTAAATTTACTGTAACCAAAAGTAGAAATTCCTCGTTTCCCCCAACCATAGATTTTTCCACGCAGCGCCAGTATTCCACACTGTAGCTTTTCACCACATAATTGCCCACTCATTGTAGCCACGTTTTAATCGCATGAGTACGATGGTTATTTTTTTGTGATATTACTTTGAGATAGTAGGAGTAATTCTTTACAAAGCAGCCCTTAGCAAATCTCGAGGACGAGATTTTTCTTAAGGGGGGTAGTGTTGTAACACCCCAAAATTTTGACCTTGATTTATTATTAAAATTTTGCCAGGAAATCAAATTTTTATTTTCTGGTTTTATCATTTAATTTTAGATTACTCTGTCCCTCTGAATTTTTTTTAGTTTTTCCTTCTAGGTGGAAACCTTTCAAAAATATTATTGGACTTGTAAATCTCCCCAAGACCATTTCTTCTTATCAGTGGAATTATTTCTACAATTATTTTTCCTAAGCTTTATTTTTTTAAATGATTTTTCATTAGTTTTAGAGTTTCATTTGCATTACAACCCTTGCAAATAATTCTTTAAAAGTTCCACCAAAATTTGGGGATGTCATGTGATGTTCCCACATCACTTTTATGCAAAAATCTCTTTTAGTCATTTGGAGATTTTGAGCCCTACCTAAAGTTTTCAAATCTGGTCCAGTTTGTAATTTGCACTACAACCTATTTAAATATTTCTTTAAAACTTCCACCAAAATTGGGGGATGTTAGTAGTAGTGTATAATTCAACTTTATGCAAAAACCCATTGGTGTTCTTTGAAACATTTGAGCAAATCATCCTCTTTTGCTCTCTGGTGATTTACACTGCAACCATATTTTATCTTGCCCTATTACCCATGGTTTTCCCTCCTGCTTATAGACCACCCTACAAAACACTTAAGTCCAGGAGATTGGACCCATTGGAGTATTTTTGGTCCATGCAATAATGCCCTTCATTTTCTGTCCAGATTTGGTTTTCTCAAAAACTTGCTCTAACAAGTTTCATGTCTTGCCAAACTAACCTTGCCACCATTACCTACATCTAAAGAGACTCTCATCTGGAGTTTTTGGCCACCCAAAGAAATGCCTAGATGCCCATGGCATTCTATCGAGCACCTTGTGTGCATGGCCAGTTTTGGCATAGTTTTTAGTTTACAGTGTGAACTTGATTCCCTGACCCAGCAATCATGTCCACTAACCTCCTAGCTACCTCTAACCTTGTACTGTTATTTTGCATCATCACCCAAGCCCTCTAGGCCACCCTGGCATTCCGTCGAGCACATGGCGTGCGTGCTCTGGGCGCGACCAGAGCACGCGTTTTGCACGTGTGTGCGCCTGAGCCGCCGCGTCTTGCCCCTAGCCCTTGCTCGCCCGCAGGACCACGCCCCGTTCTCGTTCGCTCGCCAGAACCCTCCAAGCCGCCCCTGGAGCCCCGCAGCGCCACCATCAGGTCGGCCATGGCAGCTAGCGGACAGCCGCAGCAGGCCCCTGCCATGGACGGTGCCGCCCGAGCCACAGCCGCGTGCTAGCTCGCCCCTGAACAGTCCGAGCTCATCCATTAGCCCGTCCAAGCCACCCCTGCATCGCCATGTCGCCTATGGCAACAGAAGCAGCTCACCGCCGATCTTATCCCCGGCCACCGCGGAACCGACCTAGTTACGCTATAAATAGGGACCCCGAGCTCGTCTAGACTGGCAGGCGACCTCAGGCCATCCCTCTAGTGCTCCCACAACCAGCAATCGACGGAGGGAGGCCATCTTCTCCGTCTTCGGTCAGTTTGGCCGCCGCCACGCTCTGGTCCCGTTCGTCGCAAGCAAGGCCTCCCCAGTCCATCCAGTTCCACCGTCCGACTCCCCTTGACCTTGCGGAGCCACTCCACCTCTCAAACCCGATCGGGAGCCACCATAGCTCGAAACCCCGATCCACCAGAAGCCACCGTCCGCCCCGGAGCTCGCCGCCGGCGACCCCCTTTGTCCCCACGACCCTCTCGACCACTGGGAGGACCGCCCTGGACTGGCGGATCCATCCCTGCCCTCGAAATCCCGCGGGGAGCCGCCGTTCGTCGACGGTGATCGCCGGAACCACGCCACCGCTCGGCCAGAGGAGAAGGAGGCGCGGGCGACTGGTCAAACCTCACCAGTGGGCCCAAGGGACCCACTATCAGCGACTGATACTTCTCCAACGTATCTATAATTTTTGATTGCTCCATGCTACTTTATCTACTGTTTTGGACTATATTGGGATTTATTTTCCACTTTTATATTATTTTTTGGGACTAACCTATTAACCGGAGGCCCAACCAAGAATTGCTATTTTTTTGTGCCTATTTCAGTCTTTCGAAGAAACGGAATATCAAACGGAGTCCAAACGGAATGAAACCTTTAGGAACGTGATTTTCTCACCGAACGTGATCCAAGAGACTTGCACCCTACTCCAAGAAGTGCCAGAGGCGGTCGCGAGGGTGGAGGGCGCCCCCCAGGGCGCGCCCCCTACCTCGTGGGCCCCCTGCTGCTCCACCGACATACTCCTTCCTCCTATATATACCTACATATCCCCAAACGATCAGAACAGGAGCCAAAAACCTAATTCCACTGCCGCAACCTTCTGTATCCACGAGATCCCATCGCGGGGCCTGTTCCGGAGCTCCGCCGACGGGGGCATCCACCACGGAGGGCTTCTACATCAACACCATAGCCCCTCCGATGAAGTGTGAGTAGTTTACTTCAGACCTTCGGGTCCATAGCTAGTAGCTAGATGGTTTCTTCTCTCTTTTTGGGTCTCAATACAATGTTCTCCCCCTCTCTCGTGGAGATCTATTCGATGTAATCTTCTTTTTGCGGTGTGTTTGTTGAGACCGATGAATTGTGGGTTTATGATCCAACTTATCTATGGAAAATATTTGAATCTTCTCTAAATTCTTTTATGTATGATTGAGTTATCTTTGCAAGTCTCTTCGAATTATCCTTTTTTGTTTTGGCCAACTAGATTGGTAGTTCTTGCAATGGGAGAAGTGCTTAGCTTTGGGTTCAATCTTGCGGTGTCCTTTCCCAGTGACAGCAGGGGCAGCAAGGCAAGTATTGTATTGTTGCCATCGAGGATAACAACATGGGGTTTTTATCATACTGCATGAATTTATCCCTCTACATCATGTCATCTTTCTTAAGGCGTTACTCTATTTTTAACTTAATACTCTAGATGCATGCTGGATAGTGGTCGATGAGTGGAGTAATCGTAGTAGATGCAGAATCGTTTCGATCTACTTGTCTCGGATGTGATGCCTATATACATGATCATTACCTAGATATGCTCATAACTATGCTCAATTCTGTCAATTGCTCAACAGTAATTTGTCCACCCACCGTAGAATATCTATGCTCTTGAGAGAAGCCACTAGTGAAACCTATGGCCCCCGGGTCTATTCTCAACATAACAATCTCTATCGTTTTATTTACTTGCTTTGTTTTTACTTTGCCTTTTACTTTTTACTTTGCATCTATCTATCAAAAATACCAAAAATATTATTTATCATCTCTATCAGATCTCACTCTTGTAAGTGACCGTGAAGGGATTGACAATCCCTAATCGACTTGGTTGCGAGTAGCTATCATTTTGTGTAGGTATGAGGGACTTGTGCGTGGTCTCCTACTGATTGATACCTTGGTTCTCAAAAACTGAGGGAAATACTTACGCTACTTTGCTGCATCATCCTCTCCTCTTCGGGGAAATCCAACGCAGTGCTCAAGAGGTAGCAAGAAGAATTTCTTGCACCGTTGCCGGGGAGGCTCACGCAAGCAAGTCAACCATACCAAGTACCCATCACAATCCCTATCTCTCACATTCATTATTTGCCATTTGCCTCTCGTTTTCCGCTCCCCCACTTCACCCTTTCTGTTTTATTCGCCCTCTATTTCCCAATCTCCTCCTCTCTTTCCCGTTTGCCTTTTCTTGTTGCCTTTTTGTTCGCTCGTGTGTTAGTTTGCTTTCTTGTCGTTATGACTAGTCTCATATCTTCTCCGTTATCTCCCGAGAATGAAGTTTTAATTTTAAGCAAAGGGAGGGAGAATATCTGAAAGACGCTTGGTATAGAATTTGCAATGCTCAAAATAGATCTACCAGGAAGCAATCTACTTCAGTTCTTCTTCGTAATTTTTACGTAGGTGCTAATCCTTGGTATAGATATATCCTTCATACCATTACCGGAGGGAATTTCTTGGGTAGCCATACTTTTGATTCTTATAATGCTTTAATAGATTTATTTGGCTCACCACCTCTTTTGGTTAATGGAACTACGTTAACTTTGGAGCATGGTATGCAAAGACTTGAAATTATTGAGAATAAAGTTTCTACCATTGAATCAATTGAAAATCTTGATGAAAAGATCCACAATCAAATTACCCAATATGGATCTAAGGTGGGAATGACATTGAAAAATATTAAAGAAAAAGAACCCATAGTTAATGAGAAAATAAATCTTGATTCCACAAGAATCGATAAACTTGAGAGTATCATCACCAACGTGGGAACCACTTTTTCTTCTGTACAAAACACTCCAAGTTCGTCTACTAAAAATACTAAGCATATTTATGTTCCTAAGAATAAGGATGAATCATCTAGTAAGGAAACTACGGATCTTAAATCTATAAGTGTTCATCCCAATCTTTTTACCCTCATTAAGGAACCTTTTGCTATGAATGAATTTTTCGATCTTTTTCCTGAAAATTTGACAATTACTAGAAAGAAAGAAAATTCTAAAGGAGGTAGATGCCTCATTGAATAATTGCCTACCAAAGATGGCAATACCTAGATCTATCCTTGCTTTTATGCCTGGCTAGGGGCATTAAACGATAGCGCTTGTTGGGAGGCAACCCAATTTTATTTTGTGTTTTTTGTTTTGGCTTCTGTTTAGGAATAAATAATCCATCTAGCTTCTGTTTGGATGTGGTTTTATCTTTTAATTAGTGTTTGTGCCAAGTAGAACCTATAGGATAACCTACGATGATAGTTGATTTGATTCTGCTGAAAAATAGAAACTTTGTGCGCACGAATATAATTTTGTTAAATCACACAAACGTGATTTTGCGTTGATTCTTTTTGCTGCTGTTCAATAAACAAATTTCCCAGGACTTCCTCTTTTGGTAGAATTTTTAGAGTTACAAAAGTTTGCGTTAGTTACATATTGCTACAGATTGTTCTGTTTTTCACAGATTCTGTTTTACGTGTGTTGTTTGCTTATTTTGATGAATCTATGGCTAGTAAAATAGTTTATAATCCATAGAGAAGTTGGAATATAGTAGGTTTAACACCAATATAAATAAAGAATGAGTTCATTACAGTACCTTAAGTAGTTCTTTGTTTTCTTTCTCTAACGGAGCTCACGAGATTTCTGTTGAGTTTTGTGTTGTGAAGTTTTCAAGTTTTGGGTGAATTCTTTTGATGGATTATGGAACAAGGAGTGGCAAGAGCCTAAGCTTGGGGATTCCCATGGCACCCCCAAGATAATCCAAGGACACCAAAAAGTTAAAGCTTGGGGATGCCCCGGAAGTCATCCCCTCTTTTGTCCACTTCCATTGGTAATTTACTTGGAGCTATATTTTTATTCACCACATGATATGTGTTTTGCTTGGAGCGTCTTGTATTTTTTGCGTCTTTGCTTGTTAGTTTACCACAATCATCCTTGCTGTACACACCTTTTGAGAGAGCCATACATGAATTGGAATTTTTTAGAATACTCTATGTGCTTCACTTATATCTTTTGAGCTTGATAGTTTTGCTCATAGTACTTCACTTATATCTTTTGAGCGTGATAATTTTTGCTCTAGTGCTTCAGTTATATCTTTTAGAGCACGGTGGTGGATTTGTTTTAAAGAAACTATTGATCTCTCATGCTTCACTTAGATTATTTTGAGAGTCATTAATAGCATGGTAATTTGCTTAATGTTAAATATACTTGGTATTCAAGATATGTGAAACTTTCTTTTGAGTGAATTGAATACTAAGATAAGTTTGATGCTTGATAATTGTTTTGAGATATGGAGGTGATAATATCAAAGTCGTGCTAGTTAGGTGATTATGAATTCAAAGAATGCTTGTGTTGAAGTTTGCAAGTCCCGTAGCATGCACGTATGGTTAAAGTTGTGTAACAAATTTGAAACATGAAGTGTACCTGGCTTGTGCATCCTTATGAGTGGCGGTCGGGGACGAGCGATGGTCTTTTCCTACCAATCTATCCCCCTAGGAGCATGTGCCTAGTACTTGATTTTTGATGACTTCTAATTTTTTGCAATAAGTATATGAGTTCTTTTGACTAATGTTGAGTCCATGGATTATACGCACTCTCACCTTTCCGCCTTTGCTAGCCTCTTTGGTACCGTGCATTACCCTTTCTCACCTTGAGAGTTGGTGCAAACTTCGCCGGTGCATCCAAACCCCATGATACGATATGATCTATCACACATAAACCTCATCATATCTTCCTCAAAACAGCCACCATACCTGCCTATCATGGCATTTCCATAGCTATTCTGAGATATATTGCCATGCAACTTCCATCATCTTCATCATGACATACATTACTTTTGTCATATTGCCATTGCATGATCATGTAGTTGACATCGTATTTGTGGCAAAGCCACCATGCATTAATTTTTATACATGTCACTCTTGATTCATTGCACCATCCTGGTACACCGCCGGAGGCATTCATATAGAGTCATATCTTGTTCTAAGTATCGAGTTGTAATCCTTATGTTGTAATCAATTGAAGTGTGATGATCATCATTATTAGAGCATTGCCCAAAAAGAAGAAAAAAGAAAAAAAAGGCCAAAAGAAAAGAAAAAGAAAGGCCCAAAAAATGAGAAAAAAAGGGGCAATGCTACTATCTCTTTTTCCACACTTGTGCTTCAAAGTAGCACCTTGTTCCTCATGTAGTGAGTCTCATATATTGTGCTTCAAAGTAGCACCTTGTTCTTCATGTAGTGAGTCTCATAAAGTTGTCCTTTTCATACTAGTGGGAATTTTTCATTATAGAACTTGGCTTGTATATTCCTATGATGGGCTTCCTCAAATGCCCTAGGTCTTCATGAGCAAGCGAGTTGGATGCACACCCACTAGTTTTATTTTGTTGAGCATTCATAGCTCTAGTGCATCCGTTGCATGGCAATCCCTACTCCTCATGTTGACATCAATTGATGGGCATCTCCATAGCCCGTTGATTATCCTCGTCAATATGAGACTTTCTCCTTTTTTTTGTCTTCTCCACACAATCCCCGTCATCATATTCTATTCCACCCATAGTGCTATATCCATGGCTCGCGCTCATGTATTGCGTCAAGATTGAAAAAGTTTGAGATTATTTGAGTATAAAACAATTGCTTGGCTTGTCATCGGGGGTATAGAAGTTGGGAACATCTTTGCATGACGAAAATGAAGCATAGCCTAACTATATGATTTTGTAGGGACGAACTTTCTTTTGCCATGTTATTTTGAGAAGACATGATTGCGTTGGTTAGTATGCTTGAAGTACTATTATTTCTTATGTCAATATGAACTTTTGTCTTGAATCTTTCGGATCTGAATATTCATATCACAATTAAGAAGATTTACATTGAAATTATGCCAAAGTATCACTCTGCATTAAAAATTCTCTTTTTATCATTTACCTACTTGAGGACGAGCAGGAATTAAGCTTGGGGATGCCTGATACGTCTCCAACGTATCTATAATTTTTGATTGCTCCATGCTACTTTATCTACGGTTTTGGACTATATTGGGCTTTATTTTCCACTTTTATATTATTTTTTGAGACTAACCTATTAACCGGAGGCCCAACCCAGAATTGTTGTTTTTTTGCCTATTTCAGTATTTTGAAGAAATGGAATATCAAACGGAGTCCAAACAGAATGAAACCTTCGGGAACGTGATTTTCTCACCGAACGTGATCCAGGAGACTTGGACCCTACTCCAAGAAGTGCCAGAGGCGGTCACGAGGGTGGAGGGCGCGCCCCCCTGGGCGCGCCCCCCTACCTCGTGGGCCCCCTGCTGCTCCAGCGACGTACTCCTTCCTCCTATATATACCTACGTATCCCCAAATGATCAGAACAGGAGCCAAAAACCTAATTCCACCACCGCAACCTTATGTATCCACGAGATCCCATCTTGGGGCCTGTTTCGGAGCTCCGCCGGAGGGGGCATCCACCACGCAGGGCTTCTACATCAACACCATAGCCCCTCCGATGAAGTGTGAGTAGTTTACTTCAGACCTTCGGGTCCATAGCTAGTAGCTAGATGGCTTCTTCTCTCTTTTTGGATCTCAATACAATGTTCTCCCCCTCTCTCGTGGAGATCTATTCGATGTAATCTTATTTTTGCGGTGTGTTTGTTGAGATCGATGAATTGTGGGTTTATGATCCAACTTATCTATGGAAAATATTTGAATCTTCTCTGAATTCTTTTATGTATAATTGAGTTATCTTTGCAAGTCTCTTCGAATTATCCTTTTTTTGTTTTGGTCAACTAGATTGGTAGTTCTTGCAATGGGAGAAGTGCTTAGCTTTGGGTTCAATCTTGCGGTGTCCTTTCTCAGTGACAGCAGGGGCAGCAAGGCACGTATTGTATTGTTGCCATCGAAGATAACAAGATGGGGTTTTTTATCATATTGCATGAATTTATCCCTCTACATCATGTCATCTTGCTTAAGGCGTTACTCTGTTTTTAACTTAATACTCTAGATGCATGCTGGATAGCGGTCGATGAGTGGAGTAATAGTAGTAGATGCAGAATCGTTTAGATCTACTTGTCTCGGACGTGATGCCTATATACATGATCATTACCTAGATATGCTCATAACTATGCTCAATTCTTTCAATTGCTCAACAGTAATTTGTTCACCCACCGTAGAATATCTATGCTCTTGACAGAAGCCACTAGTGAAATATATGGCCCTCGGGTCTATTCTCATCATATCAATCTCTAGCGCTTTATTTACTTGCTTTGTTTTTACTTTGCCTTTTACTTTTTACTTTGCATCTATCTATCAAAAATACCAAAAATATTATTTATCATCTCTATCAGATCTCACTCTCATAAGTGACCGTGAAGGGATTGACAACCCCTAATCGCGTTGGTTGCGAGTAGCTATCGTTTTGTGTAGGTACGAGAGACTTGTGCATGGTCTCCTACTGGATTGATACCTTGGTTCTCAAAAACTGAGGGAAATACATATGCTACTTTGCTGCATCATCCTCTCATGTTCGAGGAAATCCAACGCAGTGCTTAAGATGTAGCAGTGACCCACGAATCGATCCACGCTGGCTTAAGTGGAAACGTGTTCCACCGAATACGCCTTCGAAATCTTAAGCCCCCGAACCGTTTTCTTTTTCTGATTTTTTTAAAACAGAATTGTGACTAAATTTTGACTGGCTATAACTTTTTAAATATAAGCCCAATTGATTTGATTCTTTTTCCGTTGTTTCTCAAATTTTGTCTAGTTTATTTTCATATTTATTTGAAAATTTTACAGACAACTTTTTGTACTGTTTTGAAACTATGTGTTAATTCAAATTTTCGTAAAATAGGATTTTGAAGAAGAAGCCAACTTTCAAAAAGCGCACCCCCACTTACATACTCTTGAACGCAAGCATTCTGAACCCTGGCATAACATTTTTTGTGCGTCATTTGATGGAAATACGACATCACCTTGACACAAAGTATTCAATATTTTATGTGGTGTTATGATCACATTCATGAGTGCATAAGGATGATTCCTTACTGTTGGAATTTGATATGCTTCTGATAGTAATCACCCTCGTATGCCTTTCATGCCTATCGTGAGGAATCCGGGAAAGTCTCTGTCTTGGGTAGACACGAGCTTGTCTCTAGTTCTTCGTCGAGACGGTTATGTCCGGTAAGGCATGGTGAGGTATGATGAGTGGTGATTCTGTCTGATTGGTGTGAAATATATTTCTTATGCTTATCATGCAAGAAATATCTTAACCTCCTGAGTCAACCGTAGATCGAGTCTTATTCCAATAATCCCCCATACTTGTTTCGCACTACCACTTGTCCCTCCCTTAGGTAGGGTACGGTTCAGTAAGTTGTCAACCCCTTCCTAGCACACACCATACATAGAGGCCATGGTGGAAGATACAGGCTGCATCCGGTAGACATGCCACCTGGTCCGAGGGCATGGGTGTTTCCGGTTGGAGCCGAGGGGGTAGCTCCCGCAGTTTGCGCGCGTTATAAATTTTGTGATCCCATGCTAGTCGAGGTTGTACCCTCCCCACTTAGAGTTTTGCTTAACGGGTGTCGTGGGTGATTCCAGACACCAGTAAGTTAGGCTGGTGTGTGCGGTCAGGTGTGTTTTCAATTAAGAGACCGTAAATGGAATTAGTCCCGATGGACTAAAGGAATCCATTACTCGTGGGTAAAGAGTACACCCTCTGCAGAGATTATATCTATTCGAATAGCCATGTCCATGGTTAAGGACTACAGTCTGGGATGGGTCAAGTGTCGGTCCTAGTGTCGGTCTTCGGAGGAAAGATTGCTAAAACAGAACATGGATCATGACTTGTGACTCATGATGATTATGATTACTATTATTATGGACTGGCCATTTAAATTATTTGAACTATTGAGTATCCCTGGGGTGGTTCTACCTCCAGGATATTCACTGTGATTATTTATTTATAAGCCCTTTATGTGGTCTCACTCAGACGCCCGACTGAGGCATGCTTTATATTATTATACTTTCGAGGCGTCGCTTCAGACACCTGATAGGTGCATTCTATTTCTACTCCCTCATTGCATATTCATGATGTATATGAATAACCTGCTTGCGTGCATCATGGATTTTTATTTTGTGATTGACGTTGTGATCATAGAATATTTCAGAGCATGATTATCATTTGTTATATTATACATGTGTTCATAATGTTTGCAAGTACATTCAAAAGTACTCACTGGCTTATCCATGGCTATTGTCTTGGCCAGATTTCTTGCATGGAGAGGAGTGCTGTGATGACAGCCCCGGAACCTACGCAATGACGATAGCAGCCTCGCGAAGATAGGAGTTATCCAGGTCAGTTGTTCCTGTGGGAAGTGGAGTCCCATAGACACTGATGAACCACAAACCGATTCCACCATCAGCCATTAGAAACCTTGTGTTGTACTCATAGGCCAGAATGGTCTTGTACTACATATTATGTATTTTGCTTGGAGTTTCTGTATCAAGTTGGTGTCTCATCAGCTAACAGTAATCCTGGGGCTGGTGAGCAGAAGGGCCATTTTCTGGGAAGTTAATATCCTGGAAAACCGGTCGCGACAGTGCTCATACTCTTTCATTGTGTTATCCATGCTAGTTTAATTTTGTTTTTATAGCTTTCTTCTTGTGTGTTTGATAAACCTTAAGACAAAACAAAAAAATTAGTTAGTTTAATTTCCATGCTAGTAGTAGAAATTAAAATGAAAACCCAAAAATATTTCTCGTTCTTCTTCTTGTTTGTTGGGAGCTTTCCCGTGTAAATAGTTTTCTTTTCTTTTCTTTCCTTTGGGGGTCGAGAGTAGAAGACCATATTGAAAATGTTTAGTGGCTCTCATATGCATGATTGTTGATTTAACTTAGAGCCCATATTATTTTGTCTTCTCTCTTGAGTTGAATGCTTGCAGATTCTAGCTTAGTCCAATGCACGTGCACTATTATTATTATACTCAGCGTTCGGTCGTGCAAGTGAAAGGCAATAATGACGATATATGATGGACTGATTGAGATGAAAAAAGCTGGTATGAACTCGACTTCTCTTGTTTTTGTAAATATGATGTGTTCATCGTTCCTGATTCAGCTTATTATGAAGTAAACATATTTGCAATGACATTTAGAGATCATAGTTGCTTGTGCCATGCTTGATTAGCTATGAGTTATAATGGTTTACCTTGCATGCCAACATGCTATTAAAATGATTGTGATGTGGTATGATGGGATGGTATCCTCCTTTGAATGAACTGAGTGACTCGACTTGGCACATGTTCACGCATGTAGTTGAAACAAATCAACATAGCCTTCATGATATTTATGTTAATGGTAGATTATATCCTACTCATGCTTGTACTTGTGTAAATTAATTTTAATGCTTGTTCATGACTGTTGTCGCTCTCTCAGTTGGTCGCTTCCCAGTCTTTTGCTAGCCTTCACCTGTACTAAGCGGGAATACTGCTTGTGCATCCAAACTCCTTAAACCCAAAAGTTGTTCCATATGAGTCCACCATACCTTCCTATATGCGGTATCTACCTGCCATTCCAAGTAAATTTGTATGTGCCAAACACCAAACCTTCAAAGGAAATTCTGTTTTGTATGCTCGAGCAGCTCATGTTTCAACTAGGGTTGCCTGTATCTTCCATGCTAGGTGTGTTATTCTCAAGAGGAGCGGACTCTGCTCCTCATTCACGAGAAAGGGCCGGTAAATGGGATGCCCAGTCCCATGATCCAAAAAGATCTAAGCAAATCAATATAATTAAACAAAACTCCCCCAGGGCTGTTGCTAGTTGGAGGCACTCGTTGTTTCGAGCAAGCCATGGATTGATGCTTGCTCGTGGTAGGGGAGTATAAACTTTTACCATTCTGTTTGGGAACTGCCTATAATGCATGTAGTATGGAAGATATCACCATCTGATAGTTTTTGCGTTGACAGTGAAAGTATGCCGCTCAAAATGTTATTCATCTCTATTTTAACATCGAGCTCTGGCACCTCTACAAATCCCTGCTTCCCTCTGCGAAGGGCCTATCTATTTACTTTTATGTTGAGTCATCATCCTCTTATTAAAAAGCACCCGCTGGAGAGCACACTGTCATTTGCATTCATTACTATTGGTTTATATTGGGTATGACTTGACTGGATCTCTTTTACCATGAATTACAATGTTTAGTCAGTCCTTGATCTTTAAAGGTGCTCTGCATTTATGTTTTGAATTCTGAGAAAGGGCTAGTGAGATACCATCTTGTTATGTCATATTATGATTGTTTTGATAAAGTGTTGTCATCCGGGTTTTATTATTATTGCTCGCTAGCTGATTATGCCATTAATATGAGTAATTGTGAGACCTAAGTGTTATGGTGAGTATGGTTAGTTCATAATACTTGCTGAAAACTTGAATGCTGGCTTTACATATTTACAACAACAAGAGCAAACCGAGTTTGTAAAAGTTTTTCTTTATCACTTTCAGTTTATTAACTGAATTGATTGAGGACAAGCAAAGGTTTAAGATTGGGGGAGTTGATACGTCTCCAATGTATCTACTTTTCCAAACACTTTTGCCCTTATTTCGGACTCTAACTTGCATGATTTGAATCAAACTAACCCGGACTGACGCTGTTTTCAGCAGAAGTTCCATGATGTTGTTTATTGTGCAGAAAACAAAAGTTCTCGGAATGACCTGAAAATCCACGGAGATAAGTTTTGGAAAATATAAAAAATATTTGCGAAAGAATCAAGGCCAGAGGGCCCACACCCTGTCCACGAGGATGGGGGCGCGCCCTCCCCCCTGTCTCGTGGGCCCCCTGATGCTCCACCGACCTCAACTCCAACTCCATATATTCCGTTTTACGAAGAAAAAAATCAAAGACAAAGTTTCATCGCGTTTTATGATATGGAGCCGCCGCCAAGCCCTAATCTCTCTCGGGAGGGCTGATCTGGAGTCCGTTCGGGGCTCCAGAGAGGGGGATTTGTCGATGTCGTCATCATCAACCATCCTCCATCACCAATTTCATGATGCTCACCGCCGTGCGTGAGTAATTCCATCGTAGGCTTGCTGGACGGTGATGGGTTGGATGAGATTTACCATGTAATAAAGTTAGTTTTGTTAGGTTTTGATCCCTAGTATCCACTATGTTCTGAGATTGATGTTGCTATGACTTTGCTATGCTTAATGCTTGTCACTAGGGCCCGACTGCCATGATTTAAGATCTAAACCTATTATGCTTTCATGAATATATGTGAGTTCTTGATCCTATCTTGCAAGTCTATAGTCACCTATTATGTGTTATGATCCGACAACCCCGAAGTGACAATAATCGGGATTCTTCTCGGTGATGACTGTAGTTTGAGGAGTTCATGTATTCACTATGTGCTAATGCTTTGTTCCGGTTCTCTATTAAAAGGAGGCCTTAATATCCCTTAGTTTCCACTAGGACCCTGCTGCCACGGGATGGTAGGACAAAAGATGGCATGCAAGTTCTTTTCCATAAGCATGTATGACTATATTCGGAATACATGCCTACATTACATTGCTGAACTAGCGCTATACGTCACCCTATGTTATAGCTATTACATGAGGAATCGCATCCGACATAATTATCCATCACTGATCCAATGCCTACGAGCTTTTCATATCTTGTGCTTCGCTTATTTACTTTTTCGTTGCTACTGTTACAATTCCTACAAAATTATTATCTTTACTTTTGCCACTGTTACCATTACTATCATACTACTTTGCTACTAAATACTTTGCTGCAGATACTAAGTTATCCAGGTGTGGTTGAATTGACAACTCAACTGCTAATACTTAAGAATATTCTTTTGCTCCCCTTGTGTCGAATCAATAAATATGGGTTGAATACTCTACCCTCGAAAGTTGTTGCGATCCCCTACACTTGTGGGTTATCAACAACCGCCGCTGCTCCCCTGCTATCCTCTCACCGCGACGCTTTCGACGCCTGTCGTGGAATTGTCATGGCAGATGTCCTAGTGAAAGGACTTAGTCGTGGAGCCATCGCAACTAGGAAGCTAAAAGGGGTTAATCGGTACAAAGGACACGGGGTTTATGTTGGTTCGGCCCCTTACGGTGAAGGTAAATGCCTACGATCCAGTTTTGAGTGGGATTGTTGATGTCTCGATAACCAGGGAGCGAATCGCTTGACCTAGCTCTCGAGTTGATGTTACTTGCTCTGAGCCGCCGCCGGGTCGCCCCTTTATATAGAGAGGACGACAACCAGCAGCTCTACAGAGTCTCGGCCGGCTCATAAACAGTGTCCGGCTCGGTCTCTTAACTATTCTTGCCTTACAATACAAGTCACATATACATGGCAGTTTATCTCTACGGGCCTTAAGTCACCTTCGGGCTTTGGGCCCTCAACTGAACCGCCATCTCTATCCTGGGTCTTGGGCTTCAACAATATTTTAAGTATAACCCGGCCCCTCCTGGGCGGGTCATACCAATAGTTATATCCCCAACATTAGGCCCTAGATTTATTTGGACTGGTTCATGTCAATCTTCGTCACTTCATAAAAAATCTTTTGCTCTTATAAAAAATTTGTAACCCGCCATGACATCATCATCTGGATTTGTGGTAACCCGCCATGACGTCAACTGCCATAAAAGCACATTTCCTTCAATGTATCCCAACGGATCTCTATCTTGATGACCATCCCGAAAATTGAGGCGCCCCCGTAGTTGGATCACTTATATTTTTGGCATCCTCGTTTTTCGCGCTCTTTTAGTGGCCCTTCCTTATAAATAGACCCGACTAGGTTTTCCTCATTCTTCCCGTTCTGCATCTTCTTCCTCTCGCCCCCGTCTATTACTGGAGCTCCGCCGCCGCTGCCACAGCGCATCTCGTCTCCGTCGAGCTTGGCCAATGCATCAACCTGATCTTGACCAGAAAAACTGCGGCGCCCTTCCGCAGCGAATCTCTTACAGTAAGTTTTCCCCTTCCTGTGTCATAGATCCATGCTAGGGCTAGCATATTCTTCTGTACTGCGCGAAGTTCATCTTAGTTCTTGTGTTCCTTCTGTTATGGCTTCTTTTGATCCAAAAAATACCATAGATCTCATGCGGTACGTGTTTCGCATCCATTTTGGGTACCAGTAGATCTCCTTTCCATGTAAGAAAATCCCCATTATAGCGCATGAACTCCTCTGCGCCCTGTTTTAGGTCTAGAAAATCTTCTTTTCTGAACATCTATTTGATCCAAAATAACAGTTGCAAATTGTGAAACCTGTTTGTACAACACTTAGGCAAAAATATGCACTTGTTAGATTTATCTAGCCATGATGACTCTGATCGCCGGCTTTAAGGAGGCAATGCTTAATTAATAACTTGAACCACTCTTGGCGGTTTAAATAGTCTTGACGGCTTATAGATCCTATGGCGGCTTAAATAACCATGACATAATTATCCTTATACCATTAGGCCCCTTAGTAAGCCGCCATCTTGAATACACACAACAATATTTTGTCTTGCCCGGCTTAAATTTGAACCGGCACTTTTACTTTGTCTTAGGCTTTCAATCAGAATGGCACCAAAGGCATCTACTACCTACAACTGGGTTAAATTCATTGTCACTGACAGCACCTTAGATGACTTTGTGAAGACCGGCTATCTGCCGAAAAAAGTAGTCATGCCTTATCGTGCTCCTAACCCGGAGGAGGAATTTCCTCAACCCAAAGATGGAGAGGTTGTTGTTTTCACAGACCATATGAACCGGGGTATCACTCCTCCTGGCTCAAAATTCTTCAGAGACGTGCTGAATTTCTTCGATCTTCACCCACAAGACATCGGACCCAATTCTATGTCTAATATCTGCAACTTCCAAGTATTCAGTGAAGTATACCTTGGAGAAGAACCCAATCTGCTGCTTTTCGGAGAACTATTTTATTTGAACCGCCAGAATGAATGTGCTAGAGGGTAGAGCTTAGAGCTTGGCGGTGTCTCAATCCAGTGCCGTAGGGATGTGATCTTTCCTTACGCCAACCCGCCGAGCCACCCCAAAGATTGGAATATGATGTGGTTTTACTGCAAAGATACCTCTCCGGCTGGTGAAAACCCTCTGCCCGGCTTTCGTGCTCTTCATCTTGGACCCAACCATCATCTCCTTGACAAGATTACACCCGCCGAACGTAAATCACTTGCTCCCACTTTGGCCAAGATCAAGGCTCTTCTGGGGACGGGTTAACAGGCATCGACCTGGTCCAGGTTTGGCTCGCCTGGCGGGTCATTCCGTTGAGCCACCGCCCCGGCTTGATGTGCAATTACACAGGCACAAAGGATGACCCTTTGCGGCACAGCCCTGATGACTTGCCTGAAGATGTCATCGACGGTATGACCAAGTCTCTTCTGAACGAAAGCCTGGCGGACTGTGGCAAAGTGGGCTTAGCCCCCTTCTGCAAAGCTAACCCAGCTCCAAAGGTAAACCACCCATGTGAAATAACTACTTTAATTTTTCAATGTTTCACCCATACTCATGCATATGCTAATCTTTGCAGGCGGGTGATAAATTCTGGAAGGTCAAATATGACCAAGAAGCTGCCAAGAAAGCTAGGAAAGAGAAGAAAGCCGCCAGGAAAGAAGCTACCAAAAAGAAGGGCAAGAAGACCACCACCTCTAACCTGCTTCGGCTAGCAGACTCTTCTGAGTCAGAGGTAGCCCTTGATTCCCTTGGCTCATTTTATAACCATCTTATTGACACTGATTGTCAGCAGGAGGACACAGGAGCAAGCCGTAACAAGGCTGATGAGGTAACTATCCTTTCCTCCGACTCCAAGCTTTTGCCAAGACGGAAAATCCGCAGAGTAACCAGAAAAGTAAGGTTTTCTCATCCTTTAGCTCATCACGATCCTTAATTTCTTTTGAAGCGGCAAATTCACGAGAGCCGGAGGCAGACCCGGACCAGCAAGGATGCAGAGCTCTCCTCCGGCTTACCAAACACCCCAAGGAAATGCCGGAATGAGGTCACTTTTGTTTTAAATATTTTTTATCCCTTGGCGGGTCTCATTCGTCAACCGCTCAATTCTTCTGACTCAGATTACTAGGACACTTCCCCTTCCTCCGGCGACTCACTGCTGTCCAACATGTCAGCTTTCAAAACTGCACCAGGGTATGATGATCTGCTTATCTTGTATTTACTTTAATCCCTTGCATCTGTACTAACCTTTATTTTGACACACTGGGCAAGCCAAGCCTAGCAAACGGGTTAGGAAAAACAAGCCAGCTGGAGATATAGTCGTGACTGAGCCGGTTCTTGAAATAGTTGTGCCGGACTCGACCACTCATGAGCCGCCATCTGAGCTAGCTCAAGACTTATCAACTCCCGCTACTGACCTGCCCACTGAACGAGCCGCTGATGAATCAGAAAATCGAAAAGCCCCTAGCCTGGTCAGGACTGATGACCCTCAAAATACTGATGTTGAAATCACTAGAACCGGCTTTGTTGAGCCGGGAAGACCGACTGTACTGGCCAAGTGCCCCGCCATGGAAGAACTTCTGGACCACCGTCGGGTCAAGCTAGATGTTGCAAACTATGCTCATATGAGTATTGGAGACATCTTTTCTGGCTACATGAGCCAAGTGCACAGCAGCCGGAACCTCGAGAATGATATGGTCAAGAAGATGCACCAAAAATTCGAGGTATAACCCGTTCTCTCTTATTCATTAATCTTTACTATGCTAGCCCCCAAGTCTACTGCTTATGATGTTTATGATGTAGACTTAGAAACAAACTTAATGATATTCGTAACATAGATGAATAAAACATATAAAAAGTCCGGCTTACTCGGTAGCCCCCAAGGGGCGGCTTAACCAACATGGTTGAGCCAGTCCTTAATATATAACAAATACTTACAGATCTTTGAACAACAATATGCATTAGCCCCCAAGTGCCAAGTATTATTGTTTGCAAAATGCTTGGGACTTACTCTTATGAATCGCCGTCTTATGAACCGCCACTGAAAATAAAATTCTTTGGTAAACATTAGCCCCCAAGTGCCAAGTGCTGTTGCTGGCAAAAGACTTGGGACTTTTAATATTACATAAAGATTTGCTTGATTTTGATTCTGTATTTGTATAGGGTTCCACGAGCCAACTCGAATCCGAGGTGACTAATCTCAAGAACCGCCTTGAAGCCCATGAGACGGAAATCCAAAAGGCCAACACCAAGTTCAAATTCAGCGTTTCTGAACAAGAAAACTGAAGAAAGAATTTGAAATTGAAAAGAAAGCCTGGGCTGATGAAAAGACTGCATTGATTAACCGAGCTAAAAAGGCATAGGCGACTCTGGAAGAAGCCACCGGTGAATTAACCGGTTTAAAGCGCCATGTCTCTCAGATGGTCTCAGCGATCTTTGGTAAGTCGCCCTGCAAGTGTTTAAATATTTAAGCCTTTCAGTTGACCATAAAACTGTAATTAACTCACCTGATCACATTTATGCAGGCCCCGGAAGCTCAAATTTGAACCAAGACATGTTGATCAAACTGAAGGCAGTGTACACTTTGGTGGAGCAATTGTACACCGGGTCTTAATGTGCATTAGCCACGGTGGTTTTGTCAAATGAAGTGCCAACCCTCCTGGTAGAGGTCTTGAAGAATCTTTCCGTGCTCCCTCAACGGTTCAATGAACTGAGGCGGTCAGCTGCAAGAGCCAGAGCGGTAAATGCTTTAAGCCGGGCCAAGGCTTGGCTACCAGAGTTAGACCCGGCCGACATTGCCACTGGCTACCCAAGCTTGAAGGAGGACGGAACCCCATTTGAAGAAAACGACTTCACTGCTTGTGTAAAGGAGATACGCCCTGTGGCTACCATTATAGCGAATGAAGTAGATCTTACCAAATACCAGGCGGGTTATGATGAAAAAACTTGGAGAATTCCAATGCCTCATTATGAAGTGACTAGTCTGATCCCCCCACTCCGTAAGCACACCTTCGCCCCTGAAGTTGACCCGACCGGCCTAGTTGATGCTGAAGCTGAATTTGAAGCTTTGAACAACATTGACTGGTCATCGTAAACCTTCCAGGAAAGGGAGCGGGGCGAAGATGCGGAGAGGGCTAACCCAGACGCTTCAGGCCAATCATGAAGGCTAAGCTGCCGCGGCGGCTCATACCTGGGCTGTACTGAAAAAACAATGTGAATCATTTTGACTCAGGGAGTCATGTAATAGAATAGAAATAACTTTATTTTGGCCTCGCCATCATGCATGTTTTAATGCTTAACGTCATTAAGCTGCCATGTTATATCCACCCCTTTTTCATCTTCTTACCATATGCTTGACCAGACCTTTAACTGTTTTGCATATGACAGCAAACCACAAGACCTCTTGGCGGCTTACCTCCAGGTGAGTAAAAATAACTTAATATAAAAGAGTAATAGATAATTTGTTGTAAAAAACACAATTATGATCTTACACCTGCGACCTTTTAAATTTGCATCGCTGGCTCATATGATCCGTTCGGTAAGGATGACAACCCAGTCTTTGGGCACCTGAAATTTCAAAGGTATAATAATGCTCATATATCGATGACTCATCAGATAATATTAAGCCGGGTTAGAAATAACCACACTTATACTGGTAAACCTCAAAAAGGTCTCAAGTCAAATAAAGGGTGCTTCCAAAGAAAACTTAAACCAAAATAGAATATAAAAAATTTCAAGGCTGCTGATTCGAATACGATCAGTAAACCGTTCCAAAGGGGTTAAGCTAGGATTTGAATACGATCATCTAGCCCCCAGTGGCTTTGGTGTTGCGCCGCTCAAGAGGGTACCGACAACTATGTTCTCTTTGGTTCGAATACGACCTATGTTTGAACAGGAAGCCCCCTAATGACCTTGAGAGTTTTTTAACGACTCTGATTCGAATACGATCAAAGTCGGTTCCCAAAAGGGGTTAAGCGTATGATTCGAATACGATCAAGAAGCCCCCTAGTGAGCTCAGCAGTGTGCCAATCAAAAGGGTACCAACAGCTATGTTCTCTTTGGTTCGAATACGACCTATGTTTGAACAGGAAGCCCCCTAGTGATCATGAGTTTTAACGGCTAGATTCGAATACGATCATAAGCCGGATCAAGAGGGTGGAACTTGATCAAAGACGATCAGCCCCCAAGTGATCATGTGAAATGACAATGATAATAATAATGACACATTTACCTTTGAGGAAGGGAAAAAAGGACAGTGGTCCTGCTTTATTATTTATCATAATATATACATTGTCAAAATATGTACATCAGGAGAGCCGATGGCTCAGGTATAGTAAGGCCGAAGATGAGCGATGTTCCATGGTCGGCGGGTCTCCTCCTCCGACTTACGTGAGTCTTTGCGCTCTCGGACATCGATTAGGTAATATGACCCATTGTTCAAGTTCTTGCTGACCACAAAGGGCCCTTCCCAAGGTGGGGATAGCTTATGCGCATTAGTTTGATCTCGGATGAGCCGGAGCACCAAATCACCTTCCTGAAAGGTTCTGGACTTAACCCGACGGCTGTGATATCGGCGCAAGTCCTGTTGGTAAATCGCCGAACGAGCTGCTGCCAAGTCCCGCTGTTCATCTAACAGGTCAAGAGCATCCTGACGCGCATGTTCATTGTCTGCCTCAACATAAGCCGCCACGCGAGGCGAGTCATGATGGATGTCGCTTGGGAGAACCGACTCAGCTCCGTAGACCATGAAGAAAGGCGTATAACCCGTAGATCTGTTGGGAGTAGTGTTGATGCTCCATAACACAGAGGATAACTCCTCAACCCAGCAACCCGGCGTCCGCTGCAGGGGGACCAAAAGCCGGGGCTTGATGCCTTTCAAGATCTCCTGATTGGCTCTCTCGGCTTGACCGTTGGATTGGGGGTGAGCCACTGATGAAACATCAAGCCGAATATGCTCACGTTGACAAAATTCTTCTATGGCGCCTTTAGACAGATTAGTGCCATTGTCAGTTATAATGCTGTGTGGAAAGCTGAAGCAAAATATCACCTTCTTCATGAACTGAACCGTCGTAGCTGCATCACACTTACTGACTAGCTCTGCCTCAACCCACTTTGTAAATTTATCAACTGCCACCAAGAGGTGGGTCTTTTTATCTTTGGACCTTTTAAAAGGCCCAACCATGTCAAGCCCCTAGACTGCTAATGGCCAAGTAATTGGAATCATCCTCAATTCTTGAGCCGGCACATGAGCCCGTCTTGAGAACTTCTGACAACCGTCACATTTACTGACCAAGTCCTCTGCATCAGCATGAGCCGTCAGCCAATAGAAACCATGATGGAAAGCGTTGGCCACGAGGGATTTTTATCCAGCGTGATGACCACAATCCCCTTCATGAATCTCACGAAGAATTTCTTGGCCTTCTTCAGGAGAGACGCAACACTGAAACGCCCCTGTAACACAGCGATGATGCAACTCACCACTGACAATCGTCATAGACTTAGACCGCCGGGTTATCTGCCTGGCCAAGGTTTCATCCTAAGGCAACTCTCCCCAGGTCATGTAAGCCAGATATGGCACCGTCCAATCTGGCATGACATGAAGAGCCGCCACCAATTGTGCTTCCGGGTCAGGAACAGCCAAGTCCTCCTCTGTGGGTAACCTGATAGAAGGGTTATGTAGAATATACAAGAAAGTATTAGGCGGCACTGGCTTACGTTGAGATCCCAGCCGGCTTAAAGCATCAGCCGCCTCGTTCTTTCTGCAGTCAATGTGCTCCACTTGATAACCCTTGAAGTGTCCAGCAATTGCATCGACTTCATGGCGATAAGCCGCCATGAGAGGATCCTTAGAATCCAACTTGCCTGATACCTGCTGAGCCACCAGATCTGAGTCACCGAAACACCTTACCCGGCTTAAGCTCATCTCCTTAGCCATCCGGAGACCATGGAGTAAGGCTTCATACTCAGCTGCATTGTTAGTATAGGGAAACATCAACCGTAGCACATAACAAAATTTGTCACCTCGAGGGGAAGCTAAAACAACTCCAGCCCCCGAGCCCTCCAATTGCCGGGACCCGTCAAAGTGAATAGTCCAATATGTGTTGTCCGACTTTTCTTCAGTCATCTGCAGCTCTGTCCTATCATTGATGAAATCCACTAGCGCTTGAGACTTGATAGCAGTGTGTGGCACATACCTTAATCCATGAGGCCCAAGTTCAATGGCCCACTTGGCGACTCGTCCTGTGGCTTCTTTGTTTTGAATGATATCCCCCAAAGGAGCAGAACTAACCACAGTGATGGGGTGGCCCAGGAAATATTGCTTAAGCTTCCGACTTGCCATGAACATCCCATAAACGAGCTTCTGGCAATGCGGATACCGTTGCTTGGACTCAATAAGCACCTCGCTAATGTAGTAAATCGGCCGCTGAACCGGGTGTTCCTTGCCTGCCTCCTTGCGTTCTACCACAATGGCCACGCTGACGGCACACGTGTTAGCAGCCACATATAATAATAAGGGCTCCTTATCAATGGGAGCAGCAAGAACCGGCGGCTCAACCAGCTATCTCTTCAAATCTTCAAAAGCAGCATTGGCAGCGTCACTCCAGACGAAGCTATCCGTCTTCTTCATCATTTGATACAGTGGTACGGCCTTCTCGCCTAACCGGCTTATGAACCGGCTTAAAGCAGCGATACGACCCGCCAAACATTGAACATCATTGATACACGCCGGTTTAGCCAGAGAGGTGATGGCCTTGATCTTCTCCGGGTTAGCCTCGATGCCCTTCTTAGAAACCAGAAAACCCAAAAGCTTGCCTGCAGGAACACCAAAAACACATTTGGCTGGGTTAAGCATCATCTTATAAACCCGAAGATTGTCAAAGGTTTACTTTAGATCATCTATCAAGGTCTCCTTCTCTCTGGATTTCACCACTATATCGTCCACATAAGCATGAACATTGCGCCCAATTTGATTATGAAGACAATTCTGCACACACCGCTGGTAAGTCGCCTGGGCACTCTTGAGCCCAAAAGGCATTGATAAATAGCACAAGGCTCCAAACGGAATAATGAACGCCGTATTCTCCTGGTCCTTAACCGCCATCTTGATCTGATGATAACCAGAGTAAGCATCCAAAAAACTCAAACGCTCACAACCTGCCGTAGCATCAATGATTTGATCAATACGAGGGACAGCAAAAGGATCGGCTGGACAAGCCTTGTTAAAATCCGTGTAATCCACACACATACGCCAAGTGCACCAGGTTAGCCAATCACTCTGGATGAAAAACTTCAATGATGAACCCAGCTGCTAAGAGCCGGGCTACCTCCTCACCAATGGCCTTCCGCCTCTCCTCATTGAACCGCCGAAGAAACTGCTTGACCGGCTTAAACTTTGGAGCAATATTAAGAGTGTGCTCAACGAGTTCTCTCGGCACACCTGGCATGTCAGAAGGTTTCCGTGCAAAGATGTCCCAGTTCTCATGGATGAACTCGATGAGCGTGCTTTCTTATTTGGGATCCAAATTAGCACTGATACTGAACTGCTTGGATGAGTCGCCTGGAACAAAGTCAGCAAGCTTAGTATCATCGGCCGACTTAAACTTCATGACCAGCTCATGCTCTGTGGTTGGCTTCTTCAAAGATGTCATATCCGCCGGGTCAACATTGTCCTTGTAGAATTTTAACTCTTCTGTTGCACAGACCGACTCAGCGTAAGCCGCGTCACCTTCTTCACATTCTAAGGCTACCTTCCGGCTCCCATGCATCGTAATGGTTCCCTTATGACCCGGCATCTTGAGCTGCAAATACACATAACACGGTCGTGCCATGAATTTGGCATAAGCCGGCCGCCCAAATAGAGCATGATATGGGCTCTTGATCTTGACTACTTCAAACGTCAATTTCTCGGCCCTGGAGTCATATTCATCCCCAAAGGCTACCTCCAATTCGATCTTACCGACTGGATACGCCGATTTACCGGGGACGGCTCCATGGAAGACAGTGTTGGAATGCTTAAGGCTTTTATCAGTTAGCCCCATGCGACGGAAGGTCTCATAATAGAGGATGTTGATGTTGCTGCCTCCATCCATGAGTAACTTGGTAAATTTATATCCACCCACCTGTGGGGCCACCACCAAGGCTAAGTGACCCGGATTATCAACCTGAGGAGGGTGATCTTCCCTACTCCATAGAATAGGTTGCTCAGACCATCTCAAATAACGAGGAATTGCCGGCTCAACAGCATTCACAACCCTCTTATGAAGCTTCTGGTCCCTTTTGCATAAAATGGTGGTAAACACATGATATTGGCCACTATTCAGCTTCTTTGGATGGCTCTGGTATCCACCTTGCTGCTGCTGCTGACCACCCTGGCCAGATTGTTGGTTATATCCACCTTGATTGCCTTAAGAATTTTGAAAATTGGGATTTGAACCGCCGCCTGGGCCATGAAAACCGACGTCGCCTGAGCCGCTTCCCTGCCCATTGTTACCATCGAACATGTTGGAATTCTTGAAGGCATTCATGATCGTACAGTCCTTACATAGAAGGGTAGCCGGCTTCTGCTGAGTGTCGTGCCTTGGACGGGGCTCGTTCAATAACTGCTCAAATGTGGGGCCTGACCCACCAGACCGGGAAGATGGTGTCCCCTTACACCGTTGGTTGTTACCCTGCGCACTAGTGTTAGCCACAAAATCTAAACTACTGTCAGCCTTATATTTAGTACCTCCTTGATTTGCCGGGTTGTGCTGAGGGCCCTTGCCGTTGTCGTTCTTCTTTCCCTTCCGTGTCTTGTCATCATCAGACTCGGGATCCTTGGTATTATCAGAGTTGGTGTACTTGACCAGAGCCGCCATCAGCGTGCCCATATCATTACAATCGCGCTTGAATGTAGAGCAATTTTTCTCCAACATTAAGACTGTAGAGCCGGCATCCATCTTATCAAATGAATGTATTATGGCTTTAACCCGACGCACCCAATGGGTTGTAGACTCGCCCTCCTCTTGCTTGCAATTCGTCAAATCCACAATTGACATGGGCTGCTTGCACGTATCCTTGAAATTCTAGATGAACCAGGCTTTTAGCTCCACCCATGAACTGATTGAATTAGGTGGCGGGCCTTTCAACCAAGTGCGGGCAGTCCCATCCAACATCATGGTAAAGTACTTGGCCATCACAGCATCACTGACCTCCAATAATTCCATAGCCATCTCATAACTTTCAATCCATGCCCCGGGCTGTAAGTTGGCCGTGTAGTTCGGCACCTTCCTAGGTCCCTTAAAATCCTTGGGCAAATGCTAGTTACGTAGAGCCGGCACTAGACAGGGGACTCCTCTGGTCCTGGTGGCCACATCTGCCTCGATAGAAGTCATCGGATAAGCCGGATACGGCTGGTAAGCCGTCAGCTGAGCCTCCTGCTCAGCCTCTTGACGTATTCTGTCTTGATCTACCAAGTTAAAGGCTCCATGGCGTGTCGGGTAATGCCCGCCTAGCTGGTTACGACGCCGGACGTTGCTTGAGACAGCCGCGGAGTCCATGTGCCTGCTATAACTCAGGCTTCGCTTGGACGAGGGGTTGAATGGATCCTGTCCCGGCTGTATGAGTACGCCTACAATTGTGCTAAGGCCGTTTGAAGAAGTTCTCTGACCCAGCGGGTTTCAACCGCCGCCGTAGAATCACCATCAATTTGGAGAGCCGCCAGCCGTGCCACCGCCACTATCATGTTTTCCAACGGGTTAGAATAGTGACCTGCTGGTGTTGGTACATACTGAGGTGGAGTAGTGTTCAGGAGGGGAGGCCCCATCACCTGTGGCTGAACCGGCGCCCCGACCCCGGGTGTTGCAACTCGGTCTGCCTCAGTATGCGGGGAGAGCCACGGCGGGTTACTGGGCCCTGCACCAGGTGTGTGAAAGAGGTTTCGGGGATCATAAACCGGAGGGAGTCGATACTGAGTCTTCTGATGTCTTCTCCTCATGACCTTATTAGACGCGTTCTGATCTTGCGTGAGACGGAAAGTCTGTGCCTGAATCCGCTGAGCCTAAACATCCAGCACCGCCCGCTCTGCGGTTATCCTGACGTCTTCCGCTGCTAGGTCTTCCTTAGCCTGCACCATATCCAATTTTAACTATGCCACTTCCGCATCATGTCGAGCTTGATCCGCCGGGTTGACCACTGCGGTTAACAGAGTGGTCAGCTTATCTGTGAGATCCATCAACACCTGAGCCGGCAAGCGCAGAGGGCCTCCTGCCAAGGCTGCTGCTGACCTAGAGGTCATGGCCGCCGCAGTTGTGGAGTCTTGGATAGGTTGTCTGCCGGCCATGAAGATTCCGACTCTGCTCGGTGGCTCGAGGCAATCCGGAATACTGCTGCCATCGGAACAGCCCCCAAGCCCGCCATCTTGCAGTTGATACAATGAATCTGTCTCACCCATGGACGACTCACCATCGGAGTAGACGGTCGTCTCACCCCCAGAGGTAGATCCTTCAGAGAGCCCTCCATGGATGCATCCCACGAAGGCACGGTTCATAGCAGGCAGAGCCCGGGAGGGTCTCGCATGCTTAGCCGTCTCGACGAGGTCGGTGCAGATATCCAGCTCAGGGCCCGGCTCGCCGATCTTGCTGATGAAGACGTGAATTCCGCCGAAGGGGACCCGGTACCCATACACAATTGAGCCGGCCTCGGGGCCCCAGCCTGCGTCGTCGATGTAGAGCTTGCCGCGACGACTCTTGGTCATCTGGCCCACAGCGTATCCCTTGAGCCCTTCGAAGCTGCCCTTCAAGAACTCAAATCCACCGTGCGCTGGCCCCACGGTGGGCGCCAACTATCGTGGAATTGTCACGGCAGATGTCCTAGTGAAAGGACTTAGTCGTGGAGCCATCGCAACTAGGAAGCTCAAAGGGGTTAATCGGGACAAAGGACACGGGGTTTATACTGGTTCGGCCCCTTACGGTGAAGGTAAAAGCCTACGATCCAGCTTTGAGTGGGATTGCTGATGTCTCGATAACTAGGGAGCAAATCACTTGACCTAGCTCTCGAGTTGATGTTACTTGTTCTGAGCCGCCGCCGGGTCGTCCATTTATATACAAAGGTCGACGCCCAGCGGCTCTACAGAGACCCGGCCGGCTCATAAACAGTGTCCGGCTCGGTCTCTTAACTATTCTTGCCTTACAAAAGTCACGTATACATGGCGGTTTATCTCTACGGGCCTCAAGTCACCTCCGGGCTTTGGGCCCTCAACTGAACCGCCATCAAAATCCTGGGTCTTAGGCTTCAATAATATTTGTAAGTATAACCCGGCCCATCCTGGGCGGGTCATACCAATAGTTATATCCCCAACAACGCCACTGATTCTGCCTTCGAATTACCTCTCAAGACGTTCCTCTACGCTGCAGCCGCCAAGGATCAAGGGTGACGACGTTTCAATGTAGCGGTAATTTGATGCGCTTGTGGGGAGGAGCACGTTTTTGGCGAGACTGCAGGTGAGGTCGTCTTTGTTCACGACTGCATGTGATGACAAGAAGGCTATGCTTGGCCAACAGCTTCATGTAGTTTTGTGATCCCAGGCGCCTACAGGATCATGTCAGAGGTATATATGCCGAAGAAGTTGGAGTAACGAGGAAGTGCAGCAGCCTATCGTGCGCCGTCTCGGCTTCGAGGTCAAACAAGTTTGGTTTCCCTCCCAGATCACACCCTCCCTTGCCTTCTTGCTACGACTCCATGGATGATTATATTACATGTGTGTGTGATAGGATCAGAAGACTGACAGGAAACAATATGTATTAAACGCTACCTTCCCTTATTATTTAATTACAGTAAGCAATCACCTTATGGCCTTTACTATGTCGATCCCACATTATGGCCTTCACTGTGTGATAGTATTAGAAGACTAAATTTACACTTAGCAAACACCTGATGGCATCTGCTGTGTATTTCAAGAAGTACGTCGTAGTGGCAGCAAATCTGGCAATTAAGACTGTAAGATTTGGTGGAAGCGTTCCTACTCCTCGTAAGGATCCGCGTGATGTATATTTATGTGTGACAGGAAAAGCCCCTATTCGTGGCGTACAAGGCAAGGCTGGTCGCTAGGATGCAGCTCGTACAGAGAAGAGAGAACGAGATAGTTACGAGAGGGAATAGAGATAGGAGACAGTTGAGATTACAATAGGTTTAAACCGTATCATCTAACACCCTCCCTTAATCTCAACTATCCTACATTCAAATTTCTCTTGAATTCTTCAAATGGCTTGACTGGCAAAGCTTTAGTGAAACCATCTGCCACTTGATCCTTGGAAGGAATAAACTGTATGTCCAGCTTCTTCTCTGCAACTCATTCTCTCACAAAGTGAAAATCAATTTCAATATGTTTGGTTCTACCATGAAAGACTGGATTATCAAAAATATAGGTTGCTCCCAAATTATCACACCATAAGCAAGATGCACGATGTTGTTTAATTCCTAACTCATGAAGTAATGACTCCATCAGATAATTTCAGCAGTAGCATTTGCTAAAGATTTGTACTCAACTTCTGTACTTGACCTTGATACTGTAGCCTGTTTTCTGGCTCTCCAGGAAATGAGATTAGATCCAAAAAATACTGCAAAACCTCTAGTTGATTTCCTATCATCACTACATCCTGCCCAATCAGCATCAGAAAAAGCACTAACAAGAGTAGGACTGGAGCGTCTAAACTAAAGACCCAAACTTACAGTATACTTTATGTATCTCACAATCCTTTTAACAGTTGTCCAGTGTGCAGTATTAGGTGCATGTAAATACTGACAAACCTTGTTGACAACAAAGGATATATCTAGTCTTGTCAATGTCAAATATTGCAAAGCTCCCATAGTACTCTTGTATCTTGTGCTTTCTTCTTTCTTAAGGGGTCCACCTTCAAATGTTGAAAGTTTCTCTGAAGAAGATAATGGTGTGGGTGATGGCTTACAATCCTTCATCCCCATCCGAGTTAGAAGTTCAGTAGCATATTTTTCCTGATTAAGTACTATGCCATCTTGAATCTTCTTAACTTCAATACCTAGGAAGAAGTGTAGATCACCAAGATCCTTGAGAGCAAATTCTGAACTCAGATCATTTGGAAGAGCATTAGTGGCATTTTGTGAAGAACTTGAAACAATAATATCATCAACATATATCAATACAAATATAACTATGGTTGCCTTGTTATAAATAAAAAGTGATGTATCAGCCTTGGATGCAACAAAACCAAGGTGACTCAATTGAGAGCTCAATCTTGAGTACCACGCCCTTGGTGCTTGTTTCAGACCATAAAGAGCTTTGTCAAGCTTGCAAATATAGTGGGGTGTTTTCTTATTCCCATACCCAAGTGGTTGTCTCGTGTAAACCTCCTCTTCCAGAATACCATGCAAAAACGCATTCTGAACATCTAGTTGCCTCAAACTCCAACCTCTGGACACATCAATAGCTAGCACAAGTCTGATAGTTGCAGCTCTAACAATAGGACTAAAAGTATCTTCATAATCTAGACCATAACGTTGTTTAAAACCTTTTGCACCCAAACTACCTGGTATGAACATCCGCAACATCTTATAATACTAACATGTAGTGCTTCATTTAACTCATTTTTGTACAACATACTATTGTACCGAAAACTTTAATGCAATTAACTGTTCAATTTTTCTTCATCAGGATTGAGCGATCTGGCATATAATTATGAGCTTCTGAAACTCAGTGGTTCAGATCATGGAAGATATGATAGGGAAGAGCCGACATAGTTAGTATTGGTTTTCCGGTCCTACCACCTGGTAGCTCAACCAATCTGAATTTTATATAGATTATTTCATGATCTTCCCGCGCAGGTAATTCTGTCGTATGTAGTACTGAATTTCATTTAGATTGACCTTGAAGTATTTGGAGATATGATGCACTATCTTGACTGAACAAATTTGATAGGGCATGAAAGAACCAAGCTAATGTGTTCCCACTTGCCAGATGCACTCACATGTTCCTTACCACTCATCTCTTCAATTCATTCTTGTAAACTTTTGATGAGTGCAGATTTTGGGTGGAGATGGAGATGGTGGCAAGCGGGAGATGCCAAGGATTGGGTTTACACAACACTTTTGCACGTCCACTATAATGTTTATTTTCCATCTTCTACATTCACAGATTTTTGGCCTTCCGGTGATGCAACTGTGAGTGTGTACGGTGTGAACACTACATATAACATCCTGTTGGTTTTCATTGCAGCTTAGCAATGTCGTCTGTCTATGGTTCATAGCACTTTTATCTTCATTTTACCACTAGCATCATGTAAAATGAAATGAGATAGAATGGTGTAGCCATTGATGATTGATGGAGAAATTAACAGTTTTGGATCATCAGAGGTGTCTCGCAAAATAGCTTTTTAAATTTTAATCTTAATTATGCATGTGCTCCAAAATAATAATCAAACATATTTGTGCTTATGCATATAATGACAGTAGCAAGAGTATATTCCATTTTAGTGGAAACTAGATCAACGAGTTTTCTTTTGCATATATAAATAGATACACAAACAAAAATACTACACCCCACACAATTAGTCTTTCACGCCACCTCGTGCTCACGAGCAAGCTCTGACACGATCAGTTTATCCACGTCATCTGATTCAAACCCCGATTTCCCATCCTATCATGGTTAGCACCACCCACTCATCATTAGTACAGTCGAGATGACCAAGCGGGCCGCCACACAATGGAGGGACTCATGGGCCCGTGAACCATGGTTATGTATAGCCCCTGGGTACTCATCTCTGACGACAACGGGTCAATGCCACGTCTGGGCCGAGCGGCCATCACCAGTGTGCAGCTCCACCCATATCTCATTACCGATAGGATAACAAGTACTAGCTCGCCATCGTGGGAGCTAGGTTGTTCATCGGGCCATCTGATGAAAGGCACCAAATGAAGAAGAGAGGGACATCAACAATGGAGGTATGTCTTGGTTCTCCCTCATCAAAGACTTTAGCGACATAACTTCTCAAGGGGGCATGTTATCATTGTGTTTTACTTAGAATGGCTAGAGCAGAACTGGTCATGGGTAGAATTAGTGTGCGAGACGTCAAGTGAAGGGAATTAAATTAAGTTAGTCACCATGGGTTGAATTAGCACTAAGATACGAAGGCGGTTGCCCCCTTTGTCCCTTGATGCTGGCCTCCCACGGTGGCATTGATCGCTGTCTCATTTAAAACACGAGTTCGTGGATTTTGTGATAAAAGTGAGGGTTGAGAGTGAGCGGGATGGGGGTAAAGTTGGTATGTTCAGTCATGGATGTCTAAGTGGAATAATTTCCCTACATTAAAAATGTGGGGAATTTCCTTTCACTAGAGATGGATTTGCAGAAAATTGTATGAGAGGGCGGTTCATTTATTTTCATCAAGTCATACAATTTTTTCGCAAGGATAGGAGGGTAAATGCCTTGGTTGGTTGATTCAAGAGTTAATAATGGACACAGTGGCGTATCAGTTGCATGCCCAACAAAAGAAATTATATTTTTATTTCGCGGTCATGCACGAGATTCAACTATATGTTACAATGTGGCAATTGCTCAGGAGATATGGGGTCTGCCTTCTTGGATCGAAGGGCGTCCTAGGTGACACATGCCTCGTCCCCCTTGATGGCATTGGCGAATCAACACAGACACGGGGGGTAGGATGACGAAAGCGAGGTGGCCTTCATCCGATTTTAAAAGAGAGGGCTCCAGCAAGAAATATCCCGCTACAATGGGAAAACAAGCGGGAATGGGAGGGTCTGTGAGGAAAAGGGAATGGTGTGTCCTAGGGTGGATTTGTTGTGTTGGGACCGCGTATTGGAGATAACATGACGGATAGTTCGGACAACCACATTTCTCCTCCACATATGGACTTGATTTGGGAGCCCGGACTGTTTAGACGGTTGGATTTCGGGGAGCAGGGCACTCGTTTATGTCTGAATATGTTTGCACTTATGACTTATGAGAAAGAAATGATCTTCGATCTTGGAGACGACTTTAAACATTTGTATGATTCATTTGTATGCACTGTAGTCCATAGTAATGCAAGGCGTTCTACTAGTATCTATTGGAGGAGTTGATCTTACGGCTAGCATCGAACAGGGAGTATATGAACTAATTGTTGCCGCCGAGATCAATGCCTCCAAGAGCTAGCTATTTTGCGTACACAGATGGCCGGCAAGCTGCCGCGACATGAGCTTCCAAGGCTCTCTTCCTGTTACACAATTGCAGAACTCCAGATCGATGATGTTTACCCTGTGGATGAGACGGTGAAGATCTAGGCCCTGCAAACTTTTTCACACGTTGCGCAGAAATTTGTTCCTCATATAGTTACTATTTGATGAATTTTTTTATCATTATTAATAATTTTATGTTACTATTATTCATTCTTTTTTTCTAAAGCTGACATAATCTATTTTTAATATTTGAGGAGCTTTAAGTCCAGGTTATACACGTCTACACTACATTTGACAAGTCGAAGTTTGTTCTTGCAGCAATTAAGTGCCTCGGAGCTCTTCAAGATTGGTGCAAACAAATATTAAAAGAGCATAGAAGCGCTGATCTGGGCTAATGTAAAAAAAAACATACTTCTCTTACATTATCCGGTTAACATTGTAATATGAATTCTTGAATATATCCCAACGAAATGCGAAAAGAATGTAATGCCTCTCTCACTACCTTTGTAGTTAAGCATTTTTCATACAAAGGGCCGGTGACTGTACACGGAACAATAAAGGAAGCGTGCGCATATTATATCCTACTCTCCGATCTCTTCGCGGATGCAGTCAGCACACTTGAATTCTTTGAGATGTTTCGCTTCAGAGGCAGTTATGTTCACATATTTGCCATGGAACCACTGGTCACATATGTCACAGCATATCCAAGAGGCGTTGGCATGGCACTACAGGTTTCACAAAAGTATGTAACTTCATGATCATTTCCTTTGTCTTCAGCAGGCTTCCTAGAGTCCTTGTTTGGAGCAGATAAATCTTGCATCGACTCTTGAGATGGTGGCACGTTCTCTTCAGCAGGTGTGATAGAGTCAAGCAAGTCTATAGTAAAAAAAATGCCGGAGATTGTATTATTAGTTTGCGTGTTTGTTTTAGATTTGGGTGGTACAAATCTGTCACTTTAGTTTACAGTTTTTTGCATGAAGCACCCATTGCCATGCATATGGCTGGTGTTGGCGTGGTTCATACCATTGGCTGTAGGCTTGGAATTTCCCGGTACTTCAATCCTATTCCGACGCGTGATAAATATACAGATCTCTATATTTTCCAAAATTATTCAAATCTCTCTACTTTTGGTAAATTTAAAAAATTAAGCCGGCCCTCTCTATATCTTCCGTGAAAAAGATCGCATGTGCGCACACAAGTATATATGTTTATATACACTGTGCATTGCCAGTGGAAAATAGCTAGAATCCATATTCCAGACATTTTTTTTTTAAATTTGATCATTACTAAAATAAATAGAAAAACTAAGTCATTTATCTGATGTAGTTTAGTGAAAAAATATGTATGTAATATATGCGGCTTAAAAATTACAAATATTTCGAAATAGAATACAGTGCATGGGTACTCTTCATTGCCAGGAGAAAATGAATGCCCCTCATGCACTCTTGTAATATTAATGCATGATCGAATCCTAGAAAATATATGGTCTAAAAAAGTTGAAGATTGTGTGGGCGACAAGTGTCCAATGTCTGTATTAAACATAAGACCAAACCCCATCATATTTCTTTAGATATAAAAGGACACAAAATTATACATGCACCAAAGAATTTCGCATTTGCAATAGTATAGCCCACCAGTACACATGCAAACTTCATAAAATTGCTATAATGTTACATCTTCTATCAATCTGGTATTATTGGGGCATGGCACACCAAGAATATATATATCACGCGCATTGGTTTCACACACTCGTCAATTGGAAAAGTCTATGCATGCAAAAAATACAACCACTAATGCACGGTGTTGTTTATAACTCGATACTCCTTTTCCTTTGTCTAATACAAAAATAAACACAGTCGTATATCTGAAAATAACCTTTTTCCCAAAGAAATAAGTTTGAAAATAACTGCTCAAACTATTGGCCTAAATTCCCCTGTGTTTCAATACAGAACTACTCTACCCCGTGCAACAGCACTGGATTTTGATGACTAATTTTTCTTCATGAAAAACGGATCTGAGATTTCATGTCCGCCGAATTTACAATTTATTTTATTAAAAATGGATCAAAAAAGTCTGGGACAGCAGGATCTAAAAACTACGGCCACAAATGCCCTTAGTTGTTTAACTCAATACATTTTTGCCTATGCCTAATAAGAAATAAACACAGGTATGAGGACAGTTGTAGTATTTGAAGAAGCCCAAGCAGTACTTCACACAAGAGCTATGAGTCCTTGTGTGTGACAGAAACGCATCCATAAATACTCTTCTCCACTCTTTGTTGGGACGATTACTCGTTGGCATACTTCTGCGGAAGTGCTACACTACCATGTTTGGTCTGCAGTTACCAGCGGTGCGGGGGTCGGGAAAAATCTTTGCCAGTTCATGCCGGCACCAACACGGAGACGCTTGTGGGTGTCGCCTCCCTTCTTGAAGGGCGTCAGGTTTACCCTGTCGACACTCCTCTTTGTATACCGGCAGAAATCCGAGGATCTGTCTGGGCAGCAGCGTCATTGTCGTTGTAGTCCTTCTTGAAGGTGTTGTTTGGTACGCGGGAATTCAGAGGTAAGGAGTTTGGTGGAATTCAGAAGCATAGGAGCGTGGCGGCGGTTGCCGGAAATCATCGCTTTGGCATTTGTTTCTCTTTTTGGGTTTTGATTGTCTTGTTTACCCATCAGCGATATCACAGTTCTGTCAGGTGGTTGCTATATTAATATAGCAAGGCGAAAGCCTATTTCAAGTCATTGTAAACTGAATTCTTACATATATCCCAACGGAATGGGAAAATAATGTAATACCTCTCTCACTACCTTTCTAGTTAATCATTTTTCATACAAAGGGTGACTGCATACCTAAAATAAAGGAATGGGGCACATATTATATCCTACTCTCCGATCACCTCGCGGATGCAGTCAGGACACTGGTATTCTTCGATATGTTCTGCTTCAGAGGCAGTTATGTTCACACATTTTCCATGGAACCACTGGTCACATCCGTCACAACCAATCCAAAAGGCATTGGCATGATACGGAGCATTACAAGATCCGCAAATGTCAGTAACTTCATTATCCTTTTGTTTGTCTTTAGCAGGCTTCCTAGAGTCCCTGTTTGGAGCAGACAAAACTTGCATCGAGTCTTGAGCAGGTGGCACGTTCTCTTCAGCATGTGTGATAGAGACTACGTCTGGATTGGACACATTCTCTTGAGTTGGTGCACTCGACTCCCTATTTGCATTGTATCACGCAAATGTTGATAGCCAAGAAAGACCGTAAGAGATATAGAATTCGTCATGGACTGTTCGCATCTCGTTTACCATATCAAATAAACGTATCCTGAAAGAGAAAGTAAACCAACGTCATCAAATCAGCAATTGGCTTCGCAAGCAATATGTAACACATCACATTCTTGATGCATGGAGGAACTATATAAGCACTAAAACATAATGATTTAAATAGAAGATGAAGATCGCCCCTAATAAGAATAGCCCATTATTTAATGCTGAGGCTCTAACAATTAGTTCTGCAGGACTATGGCTCTATTGAAGTTGTATTCTCTCTCATGTTTGTTAAGTGCACAAAAAACTGTTTATCCATATAAATGTCCTAAATGTTAGATTGCACATATAAATGTCCTAAATGTTAAGTGCACAAAAAAAACTGTTTGTGAAACGAAGTTGTAGTAGTAGTGGTGGTGGTGGTGGTGGTAGGAGCAGCAGCAACAGTTGGCGTCGAGATGAGTGGACAAGAAAAAGGTGACGCCCATGAGCCACGAGTCGGAGTGGTGGGCGACGAGTGTCAGGTAGTCAGAACGGTTCACATAATCTCGCCGGCGGTTGATGCCTCATGTCGGCACCGGCAGGCCTAGCGGCACCATCTCTTCCGGCAGTGTCAACTCCCAACTACCGTCCGGGTACCCGTACAAGCACATTGGCTCTTTACCTGAAGCGAGAAAATGAATCACACCACTCCATCAGCCAGTGATTTGCACACCTCGCCATCTTATATTTACTAATTGTAATTGGGGGCACCATATGAGATTTACTTTAATTAAAGAAAAATACCTCTCCAAATCATTGATTTGACAAAAAGTCATTATATTATTCAAACATATTTGATGTAGCTACATGTCAAACAACTCTATAGTAAAAAAACCAGGAGATTAGATTGTTAGTTTGCATGCTTTCGACACTTTAATTAATTAAAAATATTTTTATGAAGCACCCATGCCATGCATATGGCTTGGTGATGGCGAGGTTCATATCACTGGCTGCAGGCTTAGAATTTGCAGGTACTTTAATCCTATTACGAGGCGTGATAAATATTCAGATCTCTATTTTTGCCAAATTTATATAAATCTCTCTACTTTTGGCTAATTTAAAGTTAAGTCGGCCTTCTCTATGTCATCGTGAGAAAGATCACTTGTGCGCATACAAGTATATATGTTTATATACACTGTGCGTTGTCCGTGCAGAATAGCAAGGGTCCGTATTTCCCATTACTAAAATAAATAGAAAACTGTATCATTTATCTGACGTATTTTAGTGAATATACATGTATATAATATGTGACTTAAAATTAAAGATAATTCAAAATAGAACCATGGATCCTCTTCATGACCAAGAGAAAATAAATGTCCTCATGTACTCTTGTAAAACACTTTTGCATGAATATTCTATGTAAATAGTAATGCATAATCGAGTCCTAGAAAAGATATGGTCTAGAAACAGTTGAAGGTTTTGAGGGCGACAAGTGTTGAGTGTCTATAATAAACTTAAGACCAAACCCCATCGTATTTCTTTAGGAGAAAAGGACAAAAAAAAGTATACATCCACCAAAGAATTTCGCGTTTACAATACAATAGCCCACCAGTACACATGCAGCCTTCATAAAATTGCTACCATGTTACATCTTCTATCAATTTGGGGTTATTGGGGGCATAGCACACCAAGAATATATATCACGCGCATTGATTTCACACACTTGTCAATTGGAAAAGTCTATGCACGCAAAAAATACTACCACTAATGCAGAGAGTTATTTATAACTCTATACTCTTTTTCCTATGTCTAATACGAAAATAAACATGGTTGTATATCTGAAAATAACCTTTTTCTTCCGGAGAAATATGACTGAAAGTAACTGATCAGACTACCAGCCTGAATTCCCCTGTGTTTCAATACAGAACTTCACTAGGCCGTGCAAGAGCAGTGGATTGATGGCTAGTTTTCTTCATGAAAAAACGGATCTGAGATTTCATATCAGCCAGATTTACAATTTTCTAATTAAAAATGGATCTAAAATTTCAGGGACAGCAGGATCTAAAAAATACAGCCACAAAAATAAACAAGGTCATATGTTTAAAAGTAACTGACAAAACTATCAGCCTAAGTTTCCCCATGTTTCAGTGCAGAATTTCACTAGACCGTGCAAACACGGGATTGATGACTAGTTTTTCTTAATAAAAATGGATCTGAACTTTCATGTCAGATGAAACTATCAGCCTCTGCTTAATACAAAAATAAACACGGGATCTAAAGTTTTCTTTCCTATGTCTTACAAAAATAAACACGCTTATATGTTTAAAAGTAACTGACCAAACTATCAGCCAAAGTTTCCCCATGTTTCAATACCGAACTCCACTATCCCGTGCAACAGCAAACTGATGACTAGTTTTTCTTAATAAAAAATGGATCTGAGATTTCTTGTCAGCCAGATTTACAATTTTGTAACAAGAAATGGATATAAAATTTCTGGGACAGTTGGATCTGTATATTACATACCTTCCTCGCGCAATAAATCATATAATGTATCCTGATCTGCGCGTATGGCAACAAGGAGAAGAAGAGACTGGCGTTAGATCCATCAGCACGTAGGCGTCACATATATAGAGAAAAACGTGTCACTAAGGAGCGCCCCATGGCTTACCTGCGGTGAGGGCTCGGACGAGCGCGCTGCGGCGGCCAGAGAAGTCCTCGTAGATGTTCTCCACGGTCCATGAGACGGCGGGGCGGGAGCGCCATTCACCGGGGTGTGCCGGCAGCGGGGTTGGTGAAGGCCGCCCATGAAAGGAAGTGGGGGTGGGGTTGGAGGAGGAGCCGGCGCGAGATGTGTCCATGGCACGAGATTCGTGCTAGGTTCGCCAGCGGCGGGCTGGCAGAGATAGGCGGAGCTCTTGAAGGAGGAAGGTGGAATTGGATCTATGGGGGCACTCTGTTGCTTTGTTACTTTATATAGAACCGGCGTCAAGAGGGTGGAAGAAACTGGGGAACGGAGGACGCGGGCGGGTTACTACTTTCCTTTCAAGTCTCTGGGCGGGATGTATTTGTTTTCTTTCGTTTCCTATCACGTTTTTGGCCACGCCGGCGAGGTGCCAACACTGGTGAAATAACTACAAAATAGCTGGCATGCAAATCCTAGGGCTACTGGCGTGTGGTCCCCGGATGAGAAGTCCAGAATACATGGTACTCCTTTATTTCCCTCATTAATTTCATTTGTTTTTTAAAGGCATTTATTTCCTTCGTAGTGTAAAAAGTACACGGCACAATGTGCTCCCACGGTTCTGAAATGCATGATATTTTAGTCATGCAGTTTCTAAGATGAAACTTTGACGATTATTTTGTATGCACTTAAATGTTGCTATAAAAGGTTAAGGGATATGTTTAGACTCTTACCAAATAGTAGTACCTTACCGTATGTAAACATGCTTGCGCCAGCCGCGTCCCACGATTGCCACGTGTTTCGATCGAGCCCGCACACCACAACCCCCTCGAAAACCTTATTCCAGCCGATGAAGGGCTTGCCACACTTTTTTCTCCTACACCGTGCGTTGACCACAACTCCACAGTACCATCTCATGTCTCTCTCTTTTTCCTCATTCGATGGAATGCTCCTTCTCTCTCCCTGCCCGTCTACTTCACCGCTGAATTGAGTTGGCTTGAGACAGCCGTGGTGTGGAGGGCTCAGGTTCCTGGACACATCTTATCCTTACCCTGCAACATTGTTTTGAGATCCGTACTAGACAACTAACTTTGTACATCAGATTTTTCTCTTTTTTGTTTCTTCAAAATAAAACAACATATGAACTTTAAACTTTGCAAGACACCAAAACGTTCTAACTAGAATGTGAGAAAAAACTTTCAGATTTTTTTGTCAAACATAAATATACGAAATTAAATTTTTTGTATTAAAAATGTACTTTTTAGTATTTATATTGCACGAAAAATTCTGAAAGTTTTTTCCCACATTCTAGTAAGAATGTTTTGTTGAGCTGCCAAGTTTGAAGTTCATATGTTGTTCTATATGGGAGAAACAAAAAAGGCAAATGTACTCGCACGAATCGCGATGCAAAAATGAGTGGCTAGATAAGGGGGTGTCCCAAAGCCTATGCTCTACAGAATATTTTCCGGTGTGGAGGCGCCGCTGCAGGGCCCTTTGAAGGAGAAGTTCCAAGGCCGGCGGGATTGAGGCACCGCTGCAACCGCAGAGCTTGCTGATGCCGTATCCACAGCCGGTGTTGCAACCACACAGCTCGCCGGTGCAACAGCCGCGGTCGATGCTCCAAGCCTGCTCCGATGGGGGCGGCCACTCCGATGCTTCGATGGCCATGGCGATGGTTCAATGGACACGACGACAAGGCATGCTATGACGACATCGACAACCGTGGCGGTGCTGCAAGACATGCTTCATTGGCCGCGGCAACGAGGCATACTTTGATGGTGACGACAGTGACAATGCTTCAACGACCACGGCGATGGTTTTATGGACACGGGGATGAGGCATGCAATGGCGGCATCGACGGTCGTGGTGTTGCTGCAAGGCATGCTTGAATGGCCGTAGCGATGAGGCGTACTTCGATGGTGTCGACCGCCCTAGTGATGCTGCGACGCGTGTTTCAATGGCTACGGCGATGAGGCGTACTTCAATGGTGTTGAGGCCGTGGTGATGCTGCGAGGCGTGTTAGAATGGTCGTGGCGATGCTTCGACAACCACAACGATGCTTCGATGGACATGGCGATGAGGCACGCTACAACGACATCGACGGCCGAGGCGATGCTGCAAGGCATGCTTCAATGGCCATGGCGACGAGGCGTACTTCGATGGTGTCGACAGCCGTGGTGATGCTTCGACGACCACAGCGATGGGTTCGATGGACACGGCGATGAGGCATGCTACGATGACATCGACGACCGTGGCGATGCTGCAAGGCATGCTTCAATGTTAGTGGTGGCGAGGCATACTTCAATGGCGCCGACGGCCACACAGATGCTTTGACAACGTCGATGGCCATGGCGATGTTGCGAGGCATGCCGCGGGGACAGGGCGTGCTTCAATGGCGTCGACGGCCACAACTGCGAGGCGTTCTTGGACGTTACCGCTGATGCTACTCTGATCCTGCAATGACGTGCACTGTGGACGAGCGGTCCGTGCTAAGGAGATTAGCGGCCCTGATAAGACGCATCGGACCGCACAACCAGTGGTTGTTCTTTGAATCTCTGCAGGCGGATGGCGCCTAGCGTCCACCATATTTTGCCCTGGTCTTCGTCCGGATGAGTGGCAACTCCAATGCTCCTTTTCCAACTCTAGTTCATTTTTTTGGATCGCGCGCACATCCACTTTCCCAAAAGAAAAAGAAACTGGCACTCTAGCCACGTCCCTGTGAGCGGTATGGAAGAATCCTAGCACTGCCACCCTCTGGGAATCCCACCTTCCTCCCTTGCCGTAGCCGGTGGGCGCGACCAGGCGAAGCCCTTGCGGCAGGGGGTGCGGGAGTGGCTTTTCCTCCCCTCTTGTCTGGACTCATGGGTAGCCCGGCTCGGCCCTCTATGGCGGGGCCGAGCAGTGGTTGAGGAAGCGAAGGATTCGCAGGGAGGTGGTAGCGCGACGCTCAAGTGGGGCGACTCGGTCGGCATTGCTATGTTAGTGGTGCGGACGGCGTGCAGCAGCAGGCAAGGATGGTGGCCCGACATAGTCGGCGAATGCGCGCAAAGCGACACCCGCTCCTTCGTCCCCCTTCCTGTGCACTGGTCTGGGTCGTGTTCTTGCCGTCGTTGGCATCTAGATTGGGTCTCAGCTCTAAACTGATGGCTTGGTGGTTGCGGGTGGCTTGGGAGGGTTTTCTACCATATGTGTGGTGCTCGGCTAGGTGGGTCATGTTAAGGCAGCCGGTGACAAGTGGGATTCGGCGACAGTTGTTGGGTACTCCCTTTGCATGTGGGTCGGCATCGTTGATGTCTAACCCCAACTGAGGTAGTGCTATGGCACGGTGACTCCTCTCCTACATGGTATGTGCCAAGGTGCGAGCATTACGGTAGTGCGTTACTCTAACAGCGGTGGCGTGTCTCTCTTGGACGCCTAGGCGGTGGCCCCAAGCAATCATAGCTATGCCAGCAAAAACCAAATTTTATATTATTACTCTATTATTTATGTACAAATGTATAAGAGGTGTGATCCTATTCTTTATGAGGTATAATCATCACGAATTTAAAGCAAATAAAATGTTCGGATTAAAACAACTAAGGATATCTCCAACACGGACCCTCATACCGCCCGAATGCATCCAGACCGTCCGGTCTGGATGTGTTGTGCCATCCAACACAGACCTACATCAGTCCGTCGGGCAGTGCAGACCGCTGCCACGCCCGCGTCTGACTGTCCTAGCCCACAAAAAAAACCTTCATCACCCGAGCGCGCTTCCCGCCTAATACAGTCAGCGCTGCTCCAGAGTGTCAGTGTCGCGTTAATGCCCGGCCAGAGCGGATGGGGCCTCTCACTGCTGCCGGCATTGAAGTGGCGCGCCAGCCGAGAGAGCATAGCCCATGCCGCTTCCCGGTGCAGGCGACTGCTCCACATTCAAATGATAGCCCATCGGTTCATCACCCCTACATTAACGACATGCGGTTGTCGAGGAAACTACTCCGGCACCACACGTCTGTCCGTCTGCCACCCAACATTGACCTTGCTGTCGTGGCCCATCGCCATCCGCCCGCTATGTAAACACCAGCCCAGACCGTAGCCACAGTCATCTACCTACTTCACTTTCTCCTCTCCGCACCACGCCCTCCATGGCCTCCTCATGCTCCAAAGCCCTCTAGGACACCCTATCCTCGACCAGAAGAAGGAGAGGACCTCCATTGCTACTGGTTGGCTGGTCGGCTAGTAGATGGAGGCAGACGAGGCCCCAATAGAGGACGAGGCGGCGCTACCATCCTCGTCGGTGCGTGTGGGATTCACCATTGGCGAGGCATGTGCGCACTACACGAACATGATGTGGGAGGACGAGGAGGAGGCCAGGTTCTGACAGGTGCAGGCCGATCAGTCCTACAACCTCGCCCTCCTCGAGGAGCACCGGCACATGGAGGAACTACTCGCCGCCGGCGCGACTATCATGTCGGATGTGGATGCAGTGGAGCAGTAGGCACTGGTCGACTGCTACCTCTCCGCCCGCGACATCCGCCGCGACTGCTGGTGGTAATGCCTCCATTAGGCGGAATTGGCGGCCACCTAAAAGGAGATCGACGAGGTGGGGAATGAGGTATGTGGCAAGAGCGACAACAAGGAGGACATCACCCGCTCTGCCCTAGTCGTGCCTAGCCCGCTACCACGACCACGAAGCTGATATGTCCACGGACGCCACCGATAGCAAGGAAGAGTATTGTATGGTAGGTCACTGCTGCTCGGGTCCCAAGAAGGCCACAACTCTTCCCCTCCCATCGAAGTCACGCTTTATGCGCCGACCATCGATGGCCGATTAGCCACCTGACGGCGACGTGGGGGCGGACAGCTGTAGTTCCCGGGGTTCCGGAGGCGGAGATGGAGAGCATCGAGGCTGTGAAGGTGAAGGCATTCGTCGGACCAGCACTTCTTAGCGCTCATGGTAGGACATGGGAAACGTGCGCCGATGATCATTTAGATTAGATTTAGTGTAGGGTTTGTCCAGTTTATATGAAAAATATAATGAATTTTGTCTGGTTTATATGAAAATTGATGCAAATATAATGAATTTCGTCCAGTTTATATGAAAATCCATCGTATTTACATGAATTTCAGCCGGTTAGTTCAAACGGCAGCTGAAATATTTGCAGCCAGCATTGGATAGCCGGCTCCCGCATCTATGGACTAGTGCCACTATGCGCGGACGGATGACGGAATAAATTTATGGGTCAACGTTGGAGATGCCCTAACCTCACCAATCTGTTCTCACAAACATATAATTTGCGCATGGTCAAGATTGAAATGGACCGGTCCGGTCTGGACTTGTAACTGGACATATGAATGTGTTCTAGAATCCCAGGGGCCAGAGTTCGGTCTGCACCTCGTCTAGCAGGGCAACAGGTATACCTAAGATCGACCATTCTTCTGTATACTGAGTGTAGAAAGGCGCATGCCGATGAGAGGCCTGGCACTGGACGTGCACTTCGTGTTCCCGCAAGTGTAAGCAATGGTGTGGGACAAAGCTGGATGGGTGTCCTCGGTCCATGACAGCAACACGACCACCACTTCCGGCTTCGTTAGAGCATCCACAATGACATACCTAATTTGAGTTGCCGAACGCCCCCAAACATGCCCGGCCATGTCCGTGGATAGTGACCGGTCAGACCCCACATTGCAACTCAACAACCATAGTAGGCATTTTCCAATTAGCATTTTCATACCAAACCATGCAAAAAGCAAGATCTATGTACTACCAACTACCATCTACACTACTCATACTTCTCGTCACATATGTGGATGAAATTGATGTCGGAGCTGCCGTCGTCATGGTCATTCGTAGCCGGGCGAACCTCTGGTTCCTCCTCGGGAGTCAAGAATGGCATGCTGCTCCATTGCCTCCTCTGCCTGGGCCACCTCGAACTCTGTGCATCGACCATGGCGAAGCCGGTAGGTGCCGGATCTACCTGATGCGCCTCCTCTGACTCCTTCTCCACCTCCTCCTCTATGACCGCGTCCTCCTCCTTTGGCTCCACCTCCACCTCCTCCTCCTCGGGCTGCACTAAATCCAGAGGCAGGCTGGTTGCGATCCGATCTTAGCACCTGCTCTGGATCTCCTCTAGCAGCTACAGCCGCCGCCCGGGATTGAGCATGTTGTAACTAGTGGTTAGCGGTTGATTGATGGATTGAATGTGACGGCGGTGGAGGGGAGGGAGGGGGGAGAAATGGAGGCGGTCTATGGTTGGGATTTTGCCGTCCGGCTTAAATAGCCGGCCATGTATCCTCAGATGGCATGCTAGAGCGGCACCACACGACACCAATGCGTCCTCATCTGAACTAAGGAGGCGCATGTCAGATCAGCAGTTTATGCTTTTGTCCGCATGGACCCTTGCGGTCTGTCCAAAGCGACGTGCACGTCCGGACATCTTCATATCCGCCCAAATATGTGCCGGATACGGGAAGTGTCAGTCAGTCCTGATATTTGGGCTAGATTTGACAAGTCTAGTTGGGTGACAATTTTGTGTTTAGGCAGTACCAGGCAAGCTGCCCGGGTGTTTGGGGCGGATCCGAGGACTCCAGTTGTAGATGCTCTCATGCCTCAACTAGCCGCATGTAGCGGCATGGCAGTAGCTATGGTGTCGCAGACAATGACAAGACAGACGTGTAGCCGTCTCGCTACATGAGTTGCAGGGCAAGCACCGGCTTTCTGAGCGCTGACTATATCAGTCAAAAATGGCCAGCTTGGTTGTGGCTGTGGTGCCACGGACAATGGAGAGGTGCTCCCGGATCGGCGGTATGAGTTGCCCAGAGGGCGGTGCGACATGGTGCCAGGAATGATGCCGATAGGAACACGTCGCCGGTGCGGCGACGCAAGCTGAAGCGTGTGCGCTGGCTCGACGAAATTTGCAGGCGCTTTGCTGGCGGCGGCTACGATGACATGACTAATAGTGAGTGGTTCAACCCTATGGTCGAAAGGGACACCTCCTCGTTGGCGCCTTCAACGCCCAATCACTTTCCTGGAGCTCACGCGCGCCCCCTAGTGGGTCGTGGCCCATTTGCTTGAATGCTGCTCGACCGACCGCTGCTGCTCGCTCGCTCGCTCCTTGGTTGCCTTTTTTTTCTTGCGAGCACTTGTCAAAAAAGCCTTGTTGTTTAAAAAATAAAAAATAAAAAAATCGAAAAAAAATCGTGAATTAAAAATGTAGATGAATTTTCATAAAAGTTCACAGAATTTGAAAAAAAAGATTTGAAAAATTTCATTGAATTTGAAAAATGTTAATTGAATTTAAAAACAAGTTCATCGACTTTGAAAAAAGTTCATCTAGTTTAAAAAAAGTTCATCAAATTCGCAAAAGTTCATTGAATTTGAAAAAAGTTCATTAGTTTTGAAAAAATTCCATCAAATTCAGAAAAGTGCATCTACTTTCTAGAAAAAAGTTCACAAATTTTGAAAAAAAGTTCATCTACTATCAAGAAAAAAGTTTCATGAATTTCTTTCACAAAAAAAGTTCTTGACCTTGAAAAAAGTGCAGTACTTGAGGTCAGTTGGTCGGGTGGTTATGGGGTTGAAGTCCTAAGACCCGCGTCGCGGGTTCAAATCCTGGGTAGCATGCACTTTTTTTCTTTTTATAAAAATAGAGAAGGAGCATATGGGCCGGCCCGCTCTTGAAACCTAGTGTATAGGGAGGGTGTGTGCCCGGTTCCAAAATGCCTATATTCGGCGCTTAAGGCGCCGAATAGGATTTTGCGCCCAAAGGTTACATCCCCAATGGACCCTAATGTTTATCTGGGCCATCTAGACACTGGTGGAAAAAGGGCCTTTGGTCGCGGTTCGCAACTGCCATTAGTCGCGGTTGCGCAACCGCGACCGAACGGGCGCGACTAAAGGCCCCCCCCCTTTAGTCGCGGTTGCTTAAGAACCGCGACTAAAGGCCCGTCCACGTGGGCGCCAGGTGGCCGTCGGGGCGGAGGACCTTTAGTTGCGGTTCTTCTGGCCAACCGCGACTAAAGGCCGCCGCAGGTTTAGGGTTTTAGCCCCCCCCCCTTAAACTTGTTTTCTGTTTAATTTGTATTGTTTTATTTCTTTTGTGCTTTATTTTAATTTTGAAGGAGTTTCATATATTCTATGGTACTACATACATGCATATGAATGTACAATTTCAAATAAATTTGAAATTAGAACCAAAAAGAATTCAAGAGGAATATACAATATATATTCAATATCATCGGATGACCATATACAATTTTGAACAAGTTTCCATACATGATTTAATGCATATAAAGTTCTACGTCCTCGTAATAGTGTTCTCCTTTAGGATGGAGGACTTTCCTGCTGAACCATCCAGCTAGTTCCTCTTGAAGTGGTCGGAAGCGAGCTTCTGGACTAAGCATCCACCGGAGGTTATTCCTCTGAGCATTGGTATCACTCGGAACCCGCTCAGAGGTGTATCTCCGGATCATCTCACAGACATAGTATCCACATAGATTGGTCTCCGGTGGCTGAATATCCCCAGCATTCTTAGCCTTTAACATTTTGAATTCTAGCTCTTTTTTGAATTCACCGACCTTTGTATCTACGAACCGTCTCCAAACCCTATGAGGCAAAGAAAATTAAATGAACAAGAGAGTTATTAATTAGTTACTTGATATTAGGAAATGAACGAAATAGGCCGATCGATATAGAGCGCAAATGAATGAAAATAATTACTTCTGCAGCATTCTTCTCATGCCGCCCCAAAGCTTTGGATCCATATTCACAGAGTCGTGGACGAGACATTCTGAGGTGTTAACTTTAATTACTAGCAGAATCCAGTGGAACCTGCGGACACGATACATGCACAGTACGTCATGCATAACTCATCGATTAGCCGGCCACATACCATGCATGGAGTAAACAAAAAAGAATGTGCTCAAGACAGAAACACTCACTCAAAATGGTAAGGAAATAGAATATCACTTTTGAGTTCCTGCTTTGTAAGAAACTGCCACAGGTCTGCCTCCACGTCGGCGGGGTGACGCTCCAACACATGTCCATTAACGATGTGTGGGTCAATGAACCCAACATCATGGATGTTCCTTACTCTGCATTCCTTAATCTTCATTCTGCATGTATAATAGCGGACACAACAATATAGTTAGGACATATATATAGTGCAGGCAATATGAACGAGATGGGGTAGAAATTAATAAATCACTTACAGAACGTAGCAACTGATGATAGATTTATCGAGCTCGCGCAGATTGAAAAGCTGGAACAATTCACTCAGTTCAATTTGTACATAGTAATGTTTGAAGTGATGCTCATGTCTAACTTCCGCATAAATATATTCTTTGGCGTTTTTATTTTTTATGTAACCCTTGTACCATTTCAGCAGACCTTTCATTTGTGGAGGTAGATCCTTTTCCTGCGCAGGCTCGACGAGAGGCCCATTCTTGACATATGTAATTACTACCTCCTTCACTGGCGCCTCATCAAGGCCTAACAGTTCACGAAGAGTAATACCTAAGTTGGCCGCTTGTTCTCTGGCACTCGTTACAGTCAATCCCTGTGATGCCGCAGCTTGTATGATCTCGGGGGCATCCGGACAGAAGGCTTCCACTATAAGCGGGGCAATCGATTGTTTACTTTGTTCCCCGAGCTGGGCAACTTGTTTCCCGCTTTTTTTACTTTCGGCCTTCTCCCGCTCTTTGTTCTCCTTGAACATGAGTGCCTGCCTGCGAAGTTCACGTGCATAGTCGTTAGGCAGATTCTTCGCGGCTTGGGACGGTGTGCTCAAAAATGACTTAGCCCACTTCTTTTGCTCATCAGAAAATACTGGCTTGGGCTCGGGCTCTCTTTTCTTCTTGCAGTCCGCCTTCCATTTCTCCAAATCAGCAGCCGCGGCCGCGTCGACTTCCTCGGCACTACGTTCCCAAGGCCTTGTGGGGAGAGGCTTCAGTGATGGCTCCGGTACCTTTGTGGTCTTAGGTACATAAGGGTCCGGGTTAATAATCCAGGACTGCTTTTGCTTCTTTGCCGGAGGTGGATTGGGGGGCGGCGTCTGATCACCCGCCGGACGAGGACTGGGGGGCGGCGGCTGATCACCCGCCGGACGTTGTGGACTGGGGGGCGGCGTCGGCTGACGTGACGGAGGTGTAGGTGAACCGCCACCACCACCACCACCACCACCACCACCGCCACCGCCACCACCACCACCGTAGGGGGGTGGACTTGTTGTCCTTGGCGCCTCGCCTGGAAACTTGATAAACTTCTTTTGCCATAGAATGAAATGGCGCTTGACATCTCCAAGTCTTTTCTCCCCTTCAGGTGTAGCAATGTCAATCTCCAGGTCCTCAAACCCTTGGACTATGTCCTCCACCGTGACACGAGCATAGCCATCTTGAATGGGGTTGTTGTGGTGGAGTGCTCCAGGTAAACATGGTAAAGCACTGCCGATGGCTACCTTCATGGACATGTTCCCGATAGGATAATACAGATGACATTCTTTCATCTCCTTTATATCGTCCACGGGGTAGCGAGGAGGAAGTAATTTCGACCACCAGAGGCTCCGGTGCAGTAATTTCGACCACCAGAGGCTCCGGTGCAGTAATTTCGATCGTCGGTGCATCTGCACCAGCCGGTGGGGCCTCCGTGGAAGCCACGCTGCTTCTCCGCTGCTGGCTTCCGAGATCCGCTGGATGATCTTCATGCTGCACCCGAGCTGCATCTCTTTCGGCTACTAGTACACTCATGGTTTTCTTCATCACATCCATTTCCGATGCCAACCGCGCCACAACATCTGCTTCCCGATCCATCTTTCTCTTACGGCTTCTGTAACCGTACGGGTCATCGTTCTGGGGGAACCCTATTTTCCACGGAATGTGCCCCATGCCTCGTACACGTCCTCCGTGTTCAGGATTCCCGAGGGCTTTTGTCAGCGCGTCGTTCTCTCTGTTGAACTTGATCTTCCCCTGTTGAGCATCCCTCATTGCGTTAATAAGGGCTTGGGTGGGTTTAATTAATTTGCCCCAGTAAACACACTCCCCTGTCTCCGGGTTCAGCGTTCCCCCATGCCCGTACCACCAGCTTTTGGCCCTTGGGTCCCATCCCTCCGTACCTGGACGGATTCCTCGCGCCCTCAGCTCATTCTCCATCTTCTCCAACCTAGGCACCCAAATGCGATACCCTCCTGGCCCCATAACATGATTGTACTCCTTCTTAGCCGCATTTTCCTTATTTTTTTTCGATATTTGAATGAACTGCTCCGATTTCTTTTGCTTCACAAATTCTGGCCAATCATGTTTCAGTTTCTCATATTGTCCTTTGAAATCCGGAGTCTTGTTCTGCTTGACAAAGTCATGGGCTAGATTTTGCTTGAATTTCCGGAATGCGTCGGCCATCTTATGAAGAGCGAACTGTTTGACTAGCCTCCTCCTCTCCTTGTTTTCCTCAATCTTGTTACCCTCCTCATCGAATTTGTTGTATTCCGGAGGTAGAACGAAATGTTCCATAAGCTTCTTGAAGCAATCTTTTTTTGTTCTCTTATCGACAAAAGTGAAACCATCAATTCGTGCCTTCTTTGGCTCATTCCACTCCTGGACGGTGCTCGAGACGTTGTCTCTAACAATGGCTCCGCATTGGCTGACAAACTTGGTGGCGTTCTTGCGGGGCTCCAGCGGCCTGCCGGTTGCACTGTCGACAACCTCGATGGTGCATGTTTCTCCTTGTTTCATCGTCTTGGTTGCGCCACGCTTTGACGACGTACTCGATTGTTTCGACGATCCGGCCGAGGGCTAAAATAAGAAAGAGTCGCGCGTTTTAGTACACACATATTTATTCAAATCAGTTAGTTTGTATCACCAGAGGCTCAATGTATATATATACCTCGGCGCCGGAGGTGGTTGCTACTTCCATTTGAAGATCGTCGTTTATCGACGTTTGTTCGGCATCATCTTGCTGACGGCGCCCTTCATCTTCACCGTCAAGGTTCAGATAAGAAGAGATATCATCTTCTTCTTCTCCGGTCGGCACATATAGAATATCGCCGTTTATGATGCCGAACATATGTGCTTCACCGTCCGGATCATAGTTGTCCATAATCGGGTCAGCTCTATCGTCCGCCATTATGTCAGTCCTGAAAACATGTAGTAAAAACAAATTAATTAAGTGAAGAAGGGGGGCGGTGGCGGTGGCGGTGGCGAAAGGGCGGTGGCGAAAGGAGGGGGCGAGGAAGGGGTGGGAGAGGGTGTCGCGGTAGAGCGCGAGACGGGGCGGCAGACGACGGCGTCACGGAGAGGGGAGGCGAGGACAACACATTTATAACCCTCGCCGTCCCCTCTCGATCCCTAAAAAAACACCGCGCGCATCGCCGCCCCCCTCGCCGCCCCTCTCCGTATAAACAAATTGTCCGAACAGAGCTTGGAGTAGAGTGGCTAGGGTTTGGCCAGGGATGCGGATGGAGACGAACATATGTGGGGTCGGGATGGCCCATGTGCAGGGCGGGGGGTTTGTTTTTCTTCTGTTTTTTTCTTATGTTTTTCTTCTGTTTGTTTTTTTCTTCTGTTTTTCCTTTTTTCTTCTGTTTTTTTCTTCTGTTTTTTTCTTCCTTTTTCCTTCTTTCTTCTTCTTCCTTTTTCCTTTTAAAATCAGAAAAATAAAACTAATTCATTTTAAAATCTTAAAAATACAATTATATATCAAAAAAATCAGAAAAATAAAACTAATTCATTTTAAAACCCCTTGAAGGTTTGACAAAAGGTTTGATACATCATTCAGTTCATCGACCAAATACAAAGTTTGGTACAATAAATTATTACACATCAATTCTTCCCTTGTGTCCCTGCTTGCTTACGATTGTGCCGTATCCATGGAGCATCCTCATCATTTAACTTAATGCTTGGGTCAATGTTCACTTTGAAGGGCGGAATTTCACCAAACATATTATAATCTTCTGACATGTCTGTCTTGTCCTCCACTCCCACGATGTTTCTTTTCCCTGAAAGAACAATGTGGCGCTTTGGATCATCGCATGATGTACTGATCGTTTTCTTATCTTTCCGTTTCCTCGGTTTGCTACTCATGTCCTTCAAATAAAAAACCTGAGCGACATCTTTGGCAAGGACGAATGGTTCGTCAAGGTAACCAAGATTGTTGAAATCCACCATTGTCATTCCGTATTGCTCGTCCACCTTTACCCCACCTCCTGTTAGCTTGAACCATTTGCACCGGAACAAAGGGACCTTAAAAGAGGGTCCATAGTCAAGTTCCCATATCTCCTCTATGTAACCATAATATGTGACCTTTTGCCCATTCTTGGTTGCTGCATCAAAGCGGACACCACTGTTTTGGTTGGTGCTCTTTTTATCTTGGACGATCGTGTAAAATGTATTCCCATTTATCTCGTACCCTTGGAAAGTCGTTATAGTCGAAGATGGTGTCTTGGCCAACATGTACAGCTGATCTACAACATCATTGTCATTCATTAAATGTTTTCTCAACCAACTGCCGAAAGTCTCCATGTGGGCCTTCCTAATCCAGGATTCAGGCTTCCCCGGGTTGTCCGAGCGTAAAATATTCTTGTGTTTCTCAAAGTACGGAGCCACCAAGCTGGAATTGGTCAGTACAGTGTGGTGTGCTTCAGTCAGAGAATGGCCGTCCATACATATCGTTGATTTCCTTCCGATCGTGCCTTTTCCACTTAGTCTCCCCTCGTGCCGCGATCGAGGAAGACCAATCGGCTTAAGGTCAGGAACAAAGTCAACACAAAACTCAATTACCTTCTCATTTCCATAGCCCTTGGCGATGCTTCCTTCTGGCCTAGCACGGTTACGAACATATTTCTTTAATACTCCCATGAACCTCTCGAAGGGGAACATATTGTGTAGAAATACAGGACCGAGAACGAAAATCTCTTCGACTAGGTGAACCAGGAGGTGCGTCATAATATTGAAGAAGGATGGCGGGAACACCAACTCGAAACTGACAAGGCATTGGATCACATCGTTCTGTAACCGTGGTAGAACTTCTGGATTGATTACCTTCTGAGAGATTGCATTGAGGAATGCACATAGCTTCACAATGGCTACTCGAACATTTTCCGGCAGGAGCCCCCTCAAAGCAATCGGAAGCAATTGCGTCATAATCACGTGGCAGTCCTGAGACTTCAGGTTTTGGAACTTTTTCTCCGCCATGTTTATTATTCCCTTTATATTGGACGAGAATCCAGACGGGACCTTCATACTGCTCAGGCATTCAAAAAAGATGACCTTCTCTTCTTTGGTCAGAGCGTAGCTGGCACGACCTTGAAACCATTCCGGATGCCGGTCATCAGGGTCTTTCAAACGTTGCTGGTCCTGCCGTGCTTCCTTTGTATCATTTGTCTTCCCATACACGCCCAAGAAGCTTAGGAGGTTCACGCAAATATTCTTCGTAACGTGCATCACGTCGATTGCAGAGCGGACATCTAGGACTTTCCAATATTCTAGCTCCCAGAATATAGATTTCTTCTTCCACATGGCTGCGTGCCCGTCAGCTCCCTTCGGAACTGATTGTCCGCCAGGACCCTTTCCAAAGATGACTTTCAAATCCTTGACCATATCAAATACCTCAACACCAGTGCGTTCCGTAGGCTTCGGCCGGTGATCTGCCTTGCCGTTGTAATGCTTGCCTTTCTTTCTTACTGGATGAATTTTCGGAAGAAATCGACGATGCCCAAGGTACACGTTCTTCTTACAATTTGGCAAATGTACACTTTCAGTCTCATGTAAGCAATGCGTGCATGCATTGTATCCCTTATTTGACAGTCCCGAAAGGTTACTAAGAGCAGGCCAATCGTTGATGGTTACGAAAAGCAACGCTCGTAGGTCAAATTCCTCTTGTTTGTGCTCATCCCACACACGGACACCACCCCACAGCTGTAAAAGTTCATCAACTAATGGCCTTAGGTACACATCGATGTCGTTGCCGGGTTGCTTCGGACCTTGGATGAGCACTGGCATCATAATGAACTTCCGCTTCATGCACAACCAAGGAGGAAGGTTGTAGATGCATAGAGTCACGGGCCAGGTGCTATGGCTGGAGCTCTGCTCGCCAAAAGGATTCATGCCATCCGTACTTAGAGCAAATCTTATGTTCCTTGCGTCAGCTGCAAAATCTTTGAACCATCTGTCGATCTTTCTCCATTGCGTTCCATCTGCGGTGTGTCTCAACTCCCCGTCCGACTTACGGTCCTCTTTGTGCCATCGCAACAACTTGGCATGCTCTTTGTTCCTGAACAGACGTTTCAACCGTGGTATTATAGGAGCATACCACATCACCTTGGCGGGAACCCTCTTCTTGGGTTTCTGGCCCTCAACATCGTCACCAGGGTCATCGCCTCTGATCTTATAACGCAATGCAGTGCATACCGGGCATTCATTCAAATTCTCGTATTCACCGCGGTAGAGGATGCAGTCGTTGATGCATGCATGTATCTTCAGAACCTCTAAACTTAGAGGGCAGACAACCTTCTTTGCTTCGTACGTACTGGCGGGCAACTCGTTATCCTTTGGAAACATATTCTTCAACATTTTCAGCAAGTTTTCAAATGCTGAGTCAGCTACACCTGCCTCTGCCTTCCATTTCAGCAAATCCAGTGTGCAGCCCAGCTTTTTCAGACCATCATCGCATCCGGGGTACAGCGCCTTTCTGTGATCCTCTAACATGCGATCCAAATTCTCCCTCTCCTTTTCAGTTTCGCAGCGTCTCCGTGCATCAGCAATGGTCCGACCAAGATCATCAACGGGATCATCACGTGCCTCTTCTTCACCTTCCCCTTCACCTTCAGCATCCTCCATGAAAGTATCACCGAAATGAGCAAGATAGCTTTCATCGATGAAATCATCCCCTTCTTCATCTTCTTCCATTATAACCCCTCTTTCTCCATGCTTGGTCCAACAATTATAGCTTGGCATGAAACCGTGCCGAAGCAGATGCATGTGAACATCTCTTGAGGAAGAGTAACCCTTCTGATTCTTACAGATAACACATGGACAGATAACAAAACCCCCCTGCTTGTTCGCATTAGCCACTACGAGGAAATCTTTCAAACCCGTAGTGAACTCGCCGGAGAGTCGGTTACCGTACATCCATTGCCGATTCATCTGCATTATTATAATATAAAATATATAATTAACCATCATGCATTTGTTAAACTAACTAGCTACAAACAATATAAATTAAACAATGAACTGCACACATGCATATTTTATCATGTTTGTTTCACCCTCTTAGGGCATTTCATCAAACACCTTGTGTGCATAAGAGGAACCAAAAGCAAACCTACACCCCCTTGTGAAGCTTGTGAAGAGAAGTGGCACCAAATGGCTAAGTGAGCGTGCTGAACTGGTATATATAGGGGAGGAGCTTTAGTCGCGGTTGGCCTGGCCAACCGCGACTAAAGGCCTTTGCGCACCTTTAGTCGCGGTTGGCCTGGCCAACCGCGACTAAAGCCCCTCACGTGCACCAGCTGGCCACCGAGCGCCCTGGGCCCAGGCCTTTGGTCGCGGTTCGTCTGCCGAACCGCGACTAAAGACTTCATTAGTCGCGGTTCCTACAGTTTCGCGACTAATGGGGCTGGACGGAAGCCTCTTTTTCTACCAGTGAGATAATCCACATGTGCCAACAGCCAGGTCCGGTCCATCGGGCCGAAGGGTTAAACCAGACTACGTGTATCTTGAGTTCATAGTCCTTAACCCAAAGCGCTCTTAATATCTCTACTCTTACAAGGAAAGTTCATATGACAGTATCTACTGTTTTTGTTTTTGCCTCACCGCCCACCACACCCTTCATGTTGGTTTTTCTCACTCACTCTTAATACCAAATCAATTTTCCCGATCCTCCTCTCGTGTTTTCGTGCCTTCTTTGGCAGGTGCCAATTTAATTCAACCATGTAAATATTAGCTAATTAAGAATTCGGAAATCGCACCATATATGTAAGATAACCTTCCTAAAAGACAAAGAGAAGTTTTTTCTCAATAACCTTCCAAATCAAAATAAGATATTCCTCAAGAAGAAATAGCTAATACCACATCCTATCACATTTATTATCTATCATTATCTCTATTATTAAATCTCTACTCCTGAAAGGATAGTTGGTGAACCAGTACACATGGTTTATTTTTGCCTCCACATCCCACCACCCCCTCCATGCTAATTTTTTCTCACTACCACTAAAAAAACAGATTGATCCACCCGATCTTCCGATCCATTTTTTTCATGCTTGCTTTGGCCGGTGCCGATTCAATTCAATCATGTAAATATTATGTAATTAATAAGAATTTAGAAACACTATATATGTATGGTCACCTTCCTAAAAGATAGAGTAAAGATTTCTTCTCCATAACCTTCCAAATCTGCACTCCTAAAAGGGGAGTTGGTAGGTTGGTATGCATGGTTTATTTCACCTCAATATTTCACCACCCTGCATGTTGGTTTTTTCTCCCTCCCACTAAAAACCCGAATCTATTCACCCAACCTTCCTTTTCATTTTTTCCTTCTTGATTTGGCAGGCGTCGATTCAAATCAATCATGTAAATATTAGGTAATTAAAATTTTGGACATCGCAACATATATGTGATATAACATTCCTAAAGGCGGACAAAAGATTTTTCTCAATAACATTTCAAAACAAAACTAGATATTTCTGAATAATAAATAGCTAAACCCGCGCACTACGCTATTTATTATCTATCATCATCTGTAGTATTGAATCATAATCACAACTTTCCCTAGACTTTTTTTTCTTCGATCCCACCCACATGTCTCTGTTTTCACCGAAAATGTTTTTTTTCTTGTTTCATTCATTCTGTTTGACCTCCCCTCCCGCGTATATTGCACCCTCCCAATTGATTTTCAACCCATAGAATTTTTCCAAATAAAACCCATCTACCCTCAACCCCCTCCAGCCCTACGCGCCTCCTACCGACTTCTCCAATTCTCTATTCGCTACTTCATCCATCCCACAAAAATAAGCAATCTCCCCGATTCTGACTTGACCATTTTTTCCTTGTCACGTGAGGAGAGCGCCACCTAGGGTTCCCTCGCACACGGTTCTTTTCATCCTGAATGTTTGCTCCCTGACTGGCGTTGGCCCTGCACATTCCTCTCCCCCACACCCGACCCAGCAAGGATTCCAACTGATACATCTCCAACGTATCTACTTTTCCAAACACTTTTGCCCTTGTTTTGGACTCTAACTTGCATGATTTGAATGAAACTAACCCGGACTGACGTTGTTGTCAGCAGAATTGCCATGATGTTGTTTATTGTGCAGAAAACAAAACTTCTCGGAATGACCTGAAAATCCACGGAGATAAGTTTTGGAAAATATAAAAAATATTGGCGAAAGATTCAAGGCCATGGGGCCCACACCCTGTCCATGAGGATGGGGGCGCGCCCTCCCCCTGGGCGCACCCCCTGTCTCGTGGGCCCCCTGATGCTCCACGGACCTCAACTCCAACTCCATATATTTCGTTTCGCAGAGAAAAAAAGCAGAGAGAAAGTTTCATCGCGTTTTACGATACGGAGCCGCCGCCAAGCCCTAATCTTTCTCTAAAGGGCTGATCTAGAGTCCGTTCGGGGCTCCAGAGAGGGGGATTCGTCGATATCGTCATCATCAACCATCCTCCATCACCAATTTCATGATGCTCACCGTCGTGCGTGAGTAATTCCATCTTAGGCTTGCTGGACGGTGATGGGTTGGATGAGATTTACCATGTAATAAAGTTAGTTTTGTTAGGGTTTGATCCCTAGTATCCACTATGTTCTGAGATTGATGTTGCTATGACTTTGCTATGCTTAATGCTTGTCACTAGGGCCCGAGTGCCATGATTTAAGATCTAAACCTATTATGTTTTCATGAATATATGTGAGTTCTTGATCCTATCTTGCAAGTCTATAGTCACCTATTATGGGTTATGATCCGACAACCCCGAATTGACAATAATCGGGATACTTCTCGGTGATAACCATAGTTTGAGGAGTGCATGTATTCACTATGTGCTAATGCTTTGTTCCGGTTCTCTATTAAAAGGAGGCCTTAATATCCCTTAGGTTCCACTAGGACTCCGCTGCCACGGGAGGGTAGGACAAAAGATGTCATGCAAGTTCTTTTCCATAAGCACGTATGACTATATTCGGAATACATGCCTACATTACATTGATGAACTGGAGCTAGTTCTGTGTCACCCTATGTTATAGCTATTACATGAGGAATTGCATCCGACATAATTATCCATCACTGATCCAATGCCTACGAGCTTTTCACATCTTGTGCTTCGCTTATTTACTTTTCCATTGCTACTGTTATAATTCCTACAAAACTATTATCTTTACTTTCGCCACTGTTACCATTATTATCATACTAGTTTGCTACTAAATACTTTGCTACAGATACTAAGTTATCCAGGTTTGGTTGAATTGACAACTCAACTTCTAATACTTCAGAATATTCTTTGGCTCCCCTTGTGTTAAATCAATAAATTTGGGTTGAATACTCTACCCTCGAAAGTTGTTGCGATCCCCTACACTTGTGAGTTATCAAGACTAATTTCTAGCACCGTTGCCGGGGAGCATAGCTCTATTCTTTGAGTCACTTGGGATTTATACCTGTTGATCACTATGAGTAACTTGAAAGACGAAAGAACCAAGATTTTGCCCTCAACTCCGAGGGGAGGTAAGCAACGGCCATCTAGCTCTGCACTAGATTCTCCTTCCATTATTAGTAAGCTCACGACACCTAAACCTGCTACTGCTATGAATTCTGATATATCGCATGTTATTGATGATGCCACTTCTGCTATGCATGATACTTATGATGAAACTACCTCTGTGCGTGATCCTACTGTGCCATTAGGTGAATTTCTTGATGAACAACTTGCTAGGGTTAGAGAGAATGAAATTATTGAAGATGCTATTATTGATGATAGTGATGATGAAAGTTCTCCCCTGATTATGAATTACCTGTTGTTCCTGAGGGTTATGTTATGAATGAGGAAGCTGCTAGAGCTATCTTTGCTTGCAAAGATAGATATGATCTTAAAAAAGTTATTAGCTAAATGGAAGCAGCAATCTCTTAATGCTAGAATGAAACCCGACCCTGTTTTTGCTACTTCACCTATCTGTGTTACTGATAAGGATTATGAATCCTCTGTTGATCCTGAAATAATTACTTTGGTTGAATCTGATCCTTTTTATGGCCTTGAATCGGAAACTGTTGTGGCACATCTTACCAAGTTGAATGATATAGCCATCCTGTTTACGAATGATGAGAAGTCTCGCTATGATTACCTCCTTAAGATTTTTCCATTCTCATTAAATGGTGATGCTAGGACTTGGTTTAATTCTCTTGATCCTGGTTGTGTGCGTAATCCCCAGGATATCATTTATTACTTCTCTGCTAAATATTTCCCTACTCATAAGAAACAAGTTGCCTTGCGGGAAATATATAATTTTGTGCAAATCAAAGAAGAGAGTCTCCCACAAGCTTGGGGGAGGCTTCTCCGATTACTTAATGCTTTGCCTGATCATCCTCTTAAGAAAAATGAAATACTTGATATCTTTTATAATGGACTAACCGATGCTTCCAAGGACTACTTGGATAGTTGTGTTGGTTGTGTTTTCAGGGAAAGAACAGTCGACCAAGGTGAATTACTATTGAATAATATGTTGACTAATGAAAATAATTGGACTCTTCCTGAGCCAGTTCCTGAGGAAATTCCTGAGCCAACTGAGACAACTCCTGAGCCTATTCCTAAACCCACTCCGAAGAAGAGGGGCTGTCCTATTTCTCAGTCCTGAAGATATGCAAGAGGCAAAGAAATCAATGAAAGAAAAAGGTATAAAAGTTGAAGATGTTAAGAATTTACCACCTATTGAAGAAATACATGGTCTTAATATACCGCCTATCGAAGAAACACATTGTCTCGATAACCCGACACAGGTAGTAAAGGTAAATTCTCTCTATGGATATGATAAAGTTGAAATCCCGTCTACTAGATTTCATAGCCCGTGCTTAGATGAATTTGATGACTTTATGGCTAGACGAGAAAGTTGTACTGCATATGTTGGTAGACAATTAAAGAATAATGCTTTCGAGATAGGACGCTTGAGTGATTATATGACTAGAGTTAAAGGTGAACTTAAACTCATTAGCAAATATGCTTCTATGGTTACCACTCAAGCTGAGAAGTACTTAAAGCTCAAAGTGATTTGCTTGCTGAATTAAATAATAAACATGACTTTGCTGTTAGAGTGGCTACTAGAACTGGTAGAATGACTCAGGAACCTTTGTATCCTGAAGGCCACCCTAAGAGAATCGAGCAAGATTCCCAGAAAAATAATTTAGAGGCACCTAGTTCTTCCAAAAAAAGAAAAAGAAAAATGATAGGACTTTGCATGCTTCTAGTGAACCTGTTATAGACACACCTAAGAATCCCAATGATATTTCAATCTCTGATGCTGAAACACAATCAGGCGATGAACATGAACCTAGTGATAATGTTCATGTTGATGCTCAACCTAGCAAAAACAATGAGGTAGAAATTGAACCTGCTGTTGATCTTGATAACCCACAATCAAAGAATCAACGCTATGATAAGAGAGATTTTGTTGCTAGGAAGCACGGTAGAGAAAGAGAACCATGGGTTCAGAAACCCATGCCCTTTCCTCCTAAACCATCCAAGACAAAGGATGATGAGGATTTTGAGCGCTTTGCTGAAATGATTAGACCTATCTTCTTACGTATGCTTAGTACATGAAGGATATCATTACAAATAAAACAAAGATACCCAAAGCTGAAATTTCCACCATGCTTGCTAATTACACTTTTAAGGGTGGAATACCAAAGAAACTTGGAGATCCGAGGGTACCAACTATACCATGCTCCATTAAAAGAAACTTGTTAGAACTGCTTTATGTGATCTTGGAGCCGGTGTTAGTGTTATGCCTCTCTCTTTATATCGTATACTTGAATTGAGTAAGTTGACACCAACTGAAATATCTTTGCAAATGGCCGATAAATCAACTGCTATACCTGTCGGTATTTGTGAGGATGTGCCTATTGTGGTTGCAAATGTCACTATCTTAATGGACTTTGTTATTCTTGATACTCCCGAGGATGATAGTATGTTGATTATCCTTGGTAGACCATTTTTGAATACTGCAGGGGCTGTTATTGATTGCAACAAAGGCAATGTCACTTTTCATGTTAATGGTAATGAGCATACGGTACACTTTCCAAGGAAACAATCTCAAGTTTATAGCATCAATTCTATTGGAAAAATTCCAACTATCGTTATTGGAGGTTTTGAATTTCCTCTTCCTACTTTCAAGAAAAAGTATGATATTCCTATTATTGGGGATGTTCATATCCCCATTGAGGTAACTTAGTGTTATTCGAAATTTCTCCAGTTCCGTGTTATTCAGAATGAGTTTGTTAACAAGACTTGATCAACCTTGTTAGTGGATTCATTTTGATGATCATGAGATGGATGAAACTAGAAGGCACAACCTTCTGTACGCTCTTTTTACTTTCTGTTATTTAGAATAAATAAAGCAAAAATAGTATTATCTGTCTATTTTCTGAATTATCCGTACAATAAAAAATACCCCAAAAATAAAAGTGCTCCACATGCCCTGCAAATTTAGTATGATTTTTATGGAATATTTGAGGATTTTAGGCACTGAAAACACTGCAGGGGCCAAGCACCAGGCCACGAGGGTGGAGGGCGCGCCCACACCCCCTGGGAGCGCCCCCTGTCTCGTGGGCCCATGGTGGCCCCCCTCCACTTATTCCTGCTCCAACACATTCCATCTTCTTCCCAAAAAATCCTCATCCAGCTCAAGCACGAGTTCTAGCTCATTTTGCTGCGATTTTAGAACTCCTTGCTCAAAGCTCCATTCACAAAACTGCTTTGGGATATTGTTGCTTGGTATGTGACTCCTCCATTGGTCCAATCAGTTTTTGTTCTAGTGCTTTATTCATTGCAATTTTTTGCCGCATAGGTGACCCTGTTTTTTATCTTGCATGTCAAATGTATGAGGTCCCATGTAATTCTAATGCATGATATAGGCTCTAGGCACTTGTAGGAGTAGTTGCTACCAATCTTGTTAGTTTTATTCACTTTTATTTTGAAGTTACTAAAATTTCAGAAATTTTTCAGAAAAAATATGTCTAGGAGAATGTATCAAGGTGGTTCCTCAATAAAGAAAGGACCCAAGCTTGCTATGCGTGAGCAAGATGATGAACTACCGAGGGACGTAGAAGTGCGAGCTTGTGAGTGGCCATCAGATGATTTTATTGTCAATGCAGGCTTTAAGAATGAATTCGACGCATATGTGTGCAATGCCAATCTTGAGGACTTCTTACAAGATAAGTGTCCTCAGTACTATCAATTGACCGATTCATTAGTGAGAAGGTTTAAATATAAATGTTCACATAATTCTCAGGTGTCCTGTTTGATATTTATGATACATCTTATATCATGGACTTAGAGGATTTTACAACTGCTTGTAAACTTCCGCAGTGGGGCAATGTTAATGATCCCCACAAATCTGAATTTAGAGACTTTCTTGCTAGTATTACTGTGGGAGAATCTAGGGATATAGCACAAGATACCATAGGGAGCATTCATTTTCCTACTATACATTATTTTGCAACCCTAGGTAGTTTTGTTAAAATATTGTGGGACTTTACCTCCAGTACCATGAGTTCTACCCATCCACCCTAGTACGAGTTGCTCAAATCGAGGATCACCCCATCCACCTCGAAATATTGGGCAGTGGTGCACACCCCTCCCGCAAACCCAAACCAAGATCCAACGGAAGTCTCCTTTGTGGGGAAATCTATGCCGACTCCACAAATGGCCATAGAAGTTGCTGCGTACGAAGCGCTTGCTCGCCTTCGATTCGCGGTACCCTATGCCAGCGAACGAGGGTGTTATTACTTCCCGAGTCGTGCAGCACCCGGAGAAGCAGCATCTTTTCCCGGTGGACGAATCGAGAGAGACCCAGTACTGGCCAACCTTGCCCAGTATGTCATCGCTCAAGAGCATTTGACCCAACGAGTAATGGGTTATCTCCAGAGCCTCGCTGATTTAAATCCTCAAATCGCCATCGGCAAACCACTGAGGTCCGACCAAGAAAGACGCGTTCATCGACTAGTCAATCCGCTTCCCCCGATAGAAGAAGAGTGTGCCCCAGTACCAGAGACGTTTTCTCAGGACCCTGTCCATTTACCGTTGTCATTGTAGACATCACTGCTATGTTTATTGTCCCAGCATTTATTTATGTGTTGCAACTTATGCGTGGTATCCTAAATTTGTGCGATGACTTAAATTTTTAGTTTCAATTAATGTGAGTGGTTTTTACTGCTGTTAATTTTTATTAACTGTTTTCACCCTCGGTAAATTCTGAAGTGAGATTTTCCCCTGAGTTGTTGCGGCATATATCTCTTCACGACATAGATTTTTATTCACATAGCACCACGACAGCAGACTCACAACCACAACCACTCGACCACGTGCACTAATTGCAAATGCACGTGCACATGTTGCACCTAACTGATCACCTCCCTAGCACACACAGCCTCTGAAGGAGAGATTAGTGGGCATTTATTTGGGTGCAAGTTGCCTCCAGCACACCGACAACAGTTAGGACCCGACACCGCACTTAATCCTCATGATCACCACCACCGTGGAGAGTTAACACTCGAGCGGCAGCATCACGACGATCATCAAGGATCATCACGCACAAGAGCACGGAGAACCCCAGCAATGCCGCCAACCCTCCGCACATCAGGATCACGTACCAGTCCGGCATCACCTCCGCCATTAGAGCCTCGTTTCGAGCTCCTGCAAACAAAAATGGAGGAGAAGGAAGGAGAAGGAGAAGCAAGGCCAGGTGTGAGGAAGAAGAAAGGAGCACCTCAGTCATTTTATAGCTTGAGATCGTTGTACGGTGGGCGAAGTCCACCAGCGCCGCTCGTCGCTCGACCGCCGGTGTTCGGAGGCGAATCCGCGAGCAGTGTCGATAGCGCACTGGCCCGCGAGCTGAGTGCATGCTGCACCGGCAGCTAGCACACCGCGCACTACTGCAGTACGGCCTAGATGCTCTACGTGCTAGACGTCGCCGGTGGAGAAAGCGCGGGAAAGCACGCGAGAGAGAGGGAGAAGAGAGAGCCAGAGGTAGAAGAAGAGACTGACAGTGGGCCCCGGGTCCACCTGTCAGCCAAAGAGAGCACTGTGCTCTTGGGTACGACCAGCGTATTTTAGAAATTTGGAATTTTATTCTAAATTTACTGTAACCAAAAGTAGAAATTCCTCGTTTTCCGCAACCATAGATTTTTCCACGCAACGCCAGTATTCCACACTGTAGCTTTACACCACTTAATTACCCACTCACTGTAGCCACGTTTTAATTGCATGAGTTGGATGGTTATTTTTTTGTGATATTACTTTGAGATAGTAGGAGTAATTCTTTACAAAGCAGCCCTTAGCAAATCTCGAGGACAAGATTTTTCTTAAGGGGGGTAGTGTTGTAACACCCCAAAATTTTGACCTTGATTTATTATTAAAATTTTGTGAGGAAATTAAAATTTTATTTTCTGGTTTTATCATTTAATTTCATATCACTATGTCCCTCTGAATTTTTTTGAGTTTTTCCTTCTAGGTGGAAACCTTTCAAAAATATTATTGGACTTGTAAATCTCCCCAAGACCATTTCTTCTTATCACTGGAATTATTTCTACAATTATTTTTCCTAAGCTTTATTTCTTTAAAAATGACTTTTCATTAGTTTTAGAGTTCCACTTGCACTACAACCCTTGCAAATACTTCTTTAAAAGTTCCTCCAAAATTTGGGGATGTCATGTGATGTTCCCACATCACTTTTATGCAAAAATCTCTTTTAGTCATTTGGAGATTTTGAGCCCAACCTCAAGTTTTTAAATCTGGTCCAGTTTGTAATTTGCACTACAACCTATTTAAATATTTCTTTAAAACTTCCACAAAAATTGGGGGATGTTAGTAGTAGTGTATAATTCAACTTTATGCAGAAACACATTGGTGTTCTTTGAAAAATTTGAGCAAATCATCCTCTTTTGCTCTTTGGTCCAGTCTGGTGATTTGCACTGCAACCATATTTTATCTTGCCCTATTACCCATGGTTCTCCCTCCTGCTTATAGACCACCCTACCAAACACTTAAGTCCAGGAGATTGGACCCATTGGAGTATTTTTGGTCCATGCAATAATACCCTTCATTTTCTGTCCAGATTTAGTTTTCTCAAAAACTTGCTCTAACAAGTTTCTGCTCTTGCCAAACTAACCTTGCCACCATGACCTACATCTAAAGAGACTCTGATCTGGAGTTTTTGGCCACCCAAAGAAATGCCTAGATGCCCATGGCATTTTGTCGAGCACCTTGTGTGCATGGCCAGTTTTGGCATAGTTTTTAGTTTACAGTGTGAACTTGATTCCCTGACCCAGCAATCATGTCCGCTAACCTCCTACCTACCTCTATCCTTGTACTGTTATTTTGCATCGTCACCCAAGCCCTCTAGGCCAACCTGGCATTCCGTCGAGCACATGGCGTGCATGCTCTGGGCGCGGCCAGAGCACGCATTTTGCACGTGTGTGCGCCCGAGCCACCGCGTCTTTCCCCTAGCCCTTGCTCGCCCGCAGGGCCACGCCTCGTTCTCGTTCGCTCACCAGAATCCTCCAATCCGCCCCTGGAGCCCCGCGGGGCCACCGTCAGGTCGGCCATGGCAGCTAGTGGACGGCCACAGCAGGCCCCTGCCATGGACGGCGCCGCCCGAACCACAGCCGCGCGCCAGCTCGCCCCTGAACAGTCCGAGCTCATCCATTCGCCCCTCCAAGCCGCCCCTGCATCGCCACGTCGCCTACGGCCACAGAAGCAGCTCACCGCCAATCTTATCCCTGGCAGCCGTGGAACCGACCTAGTTACGCTATAAATAAGGACCCCGAGCTCGTCTAGACCGGCAGGCGACCTCAGACCACCCCTCTAGTGCTCCCACAGCCAGCAATCGACGGAGGGAGGCCATCTTCCCCGTCTCCGGTCAGTTCGGCCGTCGCCACGCTCTGGTCCCGTTCGTCGCAAGCAGGGCCTCCCCAGTCCATCCAGTGCCACCGTCCGACTCCCCTTGACCTTGCGGAGCCACCCCACCTCTCAAACCCGATCGGGAGCCACCGTAGCTCGAAACCCCGATCCACCAGAAGCCACCGTCCGCTGCGGAGCTCGCCGTCGGCAACCCCCTTTGTCCCCACGACCCTCTCGACCATTGGGAGGACCGCCCTGGACTGGCGGATCCATCCCTGCCCTCGAAATCCTGCGGGGAGCCGCCATTCATCGACGGCGATCGCTGGAACCCCGCCACCGCTCGTCTAGAGGAGAAGGAGGCGCGGGCGACTGGTCAAACCTGACCAGTGGGCCCAAGGGACCCACTGTCAGTGACCCACGAATCGATCCATGCTGGCTTAAGTGGAAACGTATTCCACTAAATACGCCTTCAAAAGCGTAAGCCCCCGAACCGTTTTATTTTTCTGATTTTTTTTTCAAAAAAATAGAATTTTGACTAAACTTTGAGTGGCTATAACTTTTTAAATATAAGCCCAATTGATTTGATTATTTTTCTGTTGTTTCTCAATTTTTGTCTAGTTTATTTTCATATTTATTTGAAAATTTTACAAACAACATTTTTGTACTGTTTTGAAACTATGTGTTAATTCAAATTTTCATAAAATAGGATTTTGAAGAAGAAGGCAACTTTCAAAAAGCGCACCCCCACTTGCATACTCTTGAAGGCAAGCATTCTGAACCTCGGCATAATATTTGTTGTGCGTCATTTGATGCAAATACGACATCACCTTGACACGAAGTATTCGATATTTTATGTGGTGTTATGATCACATTCATGAGTGCATAAGGATGATTCCTTACTGTTGGAATTTGATATGCTTCTGATAGTAATCACCCTCGTATGCCTTTCATGCCTATCGGGAGGAATCCGGGAAAGTCTCTGTCTTGGGTAGACACAAGCTTGTCTCTAGTTCTTTGTCGAGACGGTTATGTCTGGTAAGGCATGGTGAGGTATGATGAGGGGTGATTCTGTCTGATTGGTGTGAAATATATTTCTTATGCTTATCATGCAGGAAATATCTTAACCTCCTGAGTCGATCGTAGATCGAGTCTTGTTCCAGTAACCCCCCATACTTGTTTCGTACTACCACTTGTCCCTGCCATAGGTAGGGTACGGTTCAGTAAGTTGTCAACTCCTTCCTAGCACACACCGTACAGGGAGGCCATGGTGGAAGATACCGGCTGCTTCCGGTAGACATGCCACCTGGTCCGGGGGCATGGGTGTTTCCGGTTGGAGCCGAGGGGGTAGCTCCCCTAGTTTGCGCGCGTTATAAATTTTGTGATCCCATGCTAGTCGAGGTTGCAGCCTCCCCACTTAGAGTTTTGCTTAATGGGTGTCGTGGGTGATTCCGGACACCAGTAAGTTAGGCTGGTGTGTGCGGTCAGGTGTGTTTTCAATTAAGAGACCGTGGACGGAATTAGTCCCGATGGACTAAAGGAATCCATTACTCGTGGGTAAAAAGTACACCCTCTGCAGAGATTATATCTATTCGAATAGCCGTGTCCATGATTAAGGACTACATTCTGGGATGGGTCAAGTGTCGGTCTTAGTGTCGGTCTTCGATGGAAAGATTGCTAAACCAGAACATGGATCATGACTTGTGACTCATGATTATTATGATTACTATTATTATGGACTAACCATTTACATTATTTGAATTATTGAGTATCCCTGGGATGGTTCTACCTCCTGGATATTTACTGTGATTATTTATTTATAAGCCCTTTATGTGGTGTCGCTCAGACGCCTGACTGTGGCATGCTTGCTATTTAAATTACTTATAAGCCCTTTATGTGGTGTCGCTCAAACGCCCGACTGAGGCATGCTTTATATTATTATCCTTTCGAGGCATCGCTTCAGACACCCGATAGGTGCATTCTATTTCTACTCCCTCATTGCACAAGGCTCCAAACGGAATAATGAACGCCATATTCTCTTGGTCCTTAACCGCCATCTTGATCTGATGATAACTAGAGTAAGCATCCAAAAAACTCAAACGCTCACAACCCGCCGTAGCATCAATGATTTGATCAATACAAGGGACAGCAAAAGGATCGGCTGGACAAGCCTTGTTTAAATCCGTGTAATCCACACACATACGCCAAGTGTTGTTTTTCTTAAGCACAAGCACCAGGTTAGCCAACCACTCTGGATGAAAAACTTCAATGATGAACCCAGCTGCTAAGAGCCGGGCTAGCTCCACACCAATGGCCTTCCGCCTCTCCTCATTGAACCGCCGAAGAAACTGCTTGACCGGCTTAAACTTTGGACCAATATTAAGAGTGTGCTCAGCGAGTTCTCTCGGCACACCTGGCATGTCAGAAGGTTTCCGTGCAAAGATGTCCCAGTTCTCATGGATGAACTCGATGAGCGTGCTTTCTTATTTGGGATCCAAATTAGCACTGATACTGAACTGCATGGATGAGTCGCCTGGAACAAAGTCAACAAGCTTAGTATCATTGGCCGACTTAAACTTCATGACCAGCTCATGCTCTGTGGTTGGCTTCTTCAAAGATGTCATATCCGCCGGGTCAACATTGTCCTTGTAGAATTTTAACTCTTCTGTTGCACAGACCGACTCAGCGTAAGCCGCGTCACCTTCTTCACATTCTAAGGCTACCTTCCGGCTCCCATGCATCGTAATGGTTCCCTTATGACCCGGCATCTTGAGCTGCAAATACACATAACACGGTCGTGCCATGAATTTGGCATAAGCCGGCCGCCCAAATAGAGCATGATATGGGCTCTTGATCTTGACTACTTCAAACGTCAATTTCTCGGCCCTGGAGTCATATTCATCCCCAAAGGCTACCTCCAATTCGATCTTACCGACTGGATACGCCGATTTACCGGGGACGACTCCATGGAAGACAGTGTTGGAATGCTTAAGGCTTTTATCAGTTAGCCCCATGCGACGGAAGGTCTCATAATAGAGGGTGTTGATGTTGCTGCCTCCATCCATGAGTACCTTGGTAAATTTATATCCACCCACCTGAGGGGCCACCACCAAGGCTAAGTGACCCGGATTATCAACCTGAGGAGGGTGATCTTCCCTACTCCATAGAATAGGTTGCTCAGACCATCTCAAATAACGAGGAATTGCCGGCTCAACAGCATTCACAACCCTCTTATGAAGCTTCTGGTCCCTTTTGCATAAACTGGTGGTAAACACATGATATTGGCCACTATTCAGCTTCTTTGGATGGCTCTGGTATCCACCTTGCTGCTGCTGCTGACCACCCTGGCCAGATTGTTGGTTATATCCACCTTGATTGCCTTAAGAATTTTGAAAATTGGGATTTGAACCGCCGCCTGGGCCATGAAAACCGCCGTCACCTGAGCCGCTTCCCTGCCCATTGTTACCATCGAACATGTTGGAATTCTTGAAGGCATTCATGATAGTACAGTCCTTACATAGATGGTTAGCCGGCTTCTGCTAAGTGTCGTGCCTTGGACAGGGCTCGTTCAATAACTGCTCAAGTGTGGGGCCTGACCCGCCAGACTGGGAAGATGGTGTCCCCTTACACCGTTGGTTGTTACCCTGCGCACTAATGTTAGCCACAAAATCTAAACTACTGTCATCCTTATATTTATTACCTCCTTGATTTGCCGGGTTGTGCTGAGGGCCCTTGCCGTTGCCATTCTTCTTTCCCTTCCCTGTCTTGTCATCATCAGACTCGGGATCCTTGGTATTATCAGAGTCGGTGTACTTGACCAGAGCCGCCATCAGCGTGCCCATATCATTACAATCGCGCTTGAGCCGCCCCAGGTTTTGTTTCAGAGGCAAAAAAGGAAAATTTTCTCCAACATTAAGACTGCAGAGCCGGCATCCATCTTATCAGATGAATGTATTATGGCTTTAACCCGACGCACCCAATGGATTGTAGACTCGCCCTCCTCTTGCTTGCAATTCGTCAAATCCACAATTGACATGGGCTGCTTGCACGTATCCTTGAAATTCTAGATGAACCAGGCTTTTAGCTCCACCCATGAACTGATTGATTTAGGTGGCGGGCCTTTCAACCAAGTGCGGGCGGTCCCATCCAACATCATGGTAAAGTACTTGGCCATCACAACATCACTGACCTCCAATAATTCCATAGTCATCTCATAACTTTCAATCCATGCCCCGGGCTGTAAGTTGGCCGTGTAGTTCGGCACCTTCCTAGGTCCCTTAAAATCCTTGGGCAAACGCTAGTTACGTAGAGCCAGCACTAGACAGGGGACTCCTCCGGTCCTGGTGGTCACATCTGCCTCGATAGAAGTCGTCGGATAAGACGGATACGGCTGGTAAGCCGTCAGCTGAGCCGCCTGCTCAGCCTCTTGACGTATTCTGTCTTGATCTACCAAGTTAAAGGCTCCATGGCGCGTCGGGTCATGCCCGCCTGGCTGGTTACGACGCCGGACGTTGCTTGAGACAGCCGCAGAGTCCATGTGTCTGCTATAACTCGGGCTTCGCTTGGACGAGGGGTTGAATGGATCATGTCCCGGCTGTATGAGTACGCCTACAATTGTGCTAAGGCCGTTTGAAGAAGTTCTCTGACCCAGCGGGTTTCAACCGCCGCCGTAGAATCGCCATCAATTGGGAGAGCCGCCAGCCGTGCCACCGCCACTATCATGTTTTCCAACAGGTTAGAATAGTGACCTGCTGGTGTTGGTACATACTGAGGTGGAGCAGTGTTCAGGAGGGGAGGCCCCATCACCTGTGGCTGAACCGGCGCCCCGACCCCGGGTGTTGCAACCCGGTCTGCCTCAGTATGCGGGGAGAGCCACGGCGGGTTACTGGGCCCTGCACCAGATGTGTGAAAGAGCTTTCGAGGATCATAAACCGGAGGGAGTCGATACTGAGTCTTCTGATGTCTTCTCCTCATGACCTCATTAGACGCATTCTGATCTTGCGTGAGACGGAAAGTCTGTGCCTGAATCCGCTGAGCCTAAACATCCAGCACCGCCCGCTCTGTGGTTATCCTGACGTCTTCCGCTGCTAGGTATTCCTTAGCCTGCACCATATCCAATTTTAACTATGCCACTTCCGCATCATGTCGAGCTTGATCCGCCGGGTTGACCACTGCGGTTAATAGAGTGGTCAGCTTATTTGTGAGATCCATCAACACCTGAGCCGGCAAGCGCAGAGGGCCTCCTGCCAAGGCTGCTGCTGACCCGGAGGTCATGGCCGCCGCAGTTGTGGAGTCTTGGATAGGTTGTCTGCCGGCCATGAAGATTCCGACTCTGCTCGGTGGCTCGAGGCAATCCGGAATACTGCTGCCATCGGAACAGCCCCCGAGCCCGCCATGTTGCAGTTCATACAATGAATCTGTCTCACCCATGGACGACTCACCATCAGAGTAGATGGCCGTCTCACCCCCAGAGGTAGATCCTTCAGAGAGCCCTCCATGGATGCATCCCACGAAGGCACGGTTCATAGCAGGCAGAGCCCGGGAGGGTCTCGCATGCTGAGCCGTCTCAACGAGGTCGGTGCAGATATCCAGCTCAGGGCCCGGCTCGCCGATCTTGCTGATGAAGACGTGAATTCCGCCGAAGGGGACCCGGTACCCGTACTCAATTGAGCCGGCGTCGAGGCCCCAGCCTGCGTCGTCGATGTAGAGCTTGTCGCGACGACTCTTGGTCATCTGGCCCACAGCGTATCCCTTGAGCCCTTCGAAGCTGCCCTTCAAGAACTCAAATCCACCGTGCGCTGGCCCCACGGTGGGCGCCAACTGTCGTGGAATTGTCACGACAGATGTCCTAGTGAAAGGACTTAGTCGTGGAGCCATCGCAACTAGGAAGCTCAAAGGGGTTAATCGGGACAAAGGACACGAGGTTTATACTGGTTCGGCCCCTTACGGTGAAGGTAAAAGCCTACGGTCCAGTTTTGAGTGGGATTGCTGATGTCTCGATAACCAGGGAGCAAATCACTTGACCTAGCTCTCGAGTTGATGTTACATGTACTGAGCCGCCGCCGGGTCATCCATTTATATACAGAGGTCAACGCCCAGCGGCTCTACAGAGACCCAGCCGACTCATAAACAGTGTCCGGCTCGGTCTCTTAACTATTCTTGCCTTACAATACAAGTCACGTATACATGGCGGTTTATCTCTACGGGCCTCAAGTCACCTCCGGGCTTTGGGCGCTCAACTGAACCGCCATCTCTATCCTGGGTCTTAGGCTTCAATAATATTTGTAAGTATAACCCGGCCCCTCCTGGGCGGGTCATACCAATAGTTATATCCCCAACAACGCCACTGATTCTGCCTTCGAATTACCTCTCAAGACGTTCCTCTACGCCGCAGCCGCCAAGGATCAAGGGTGACGACGTTTCAATGTAGCGGTAATTTGATGCGCTTGTGGGGAGGAGCACGTTTTTGGCGACACTTCAGGTGAGGTCGTCTTTGTTCACGACTGCATGTGATGACAAGATGGCTATGCTTGGCCAACAGCTTCATGTAGTTTTGTGATCCCAGGCGCCTACAGGATCATGTCAGAGGTATATATGCCGAAGAAGTTGGAGTAACGAGGAAGTGCAGTAGCCTATCGTGCGCCGTCTCGGCTTCGAGGTCAAACAAGTTTGGTTTCCCTCCGAGATCACACCCTCCCTTGTCTTCTTGCTACGACTCCATGGATGATTATATTACATGTGTGTGTGATAGGATCAGAAGACTGACAGGAAACAATATGTATTAAACGCTACCTTCCCTTATTATTTAATTACAGTAAGAAATCACCTTATGGCCTTTACTATGTCGATCCCACATTATGGCCTTCACTGTGTGATAGTATTAGAAGACTAAATTTACACTTAGCAAACACCTGATGGCATCTGCTGTGTATTTCAAGAAGTACGTCGCAGTGGCAGCAAATCTGGCAATTAAGATTGTAAGATTTTGTGGAAGCGTTCCTACTCCTCGTAAGGAGCCGCGTGATGTATATTTATGTGCGACAGGAAAAGCCCCTATTCGTGGCGTACAAGGCAAGGCTGGTCGCTAGGATACAGCTCGTACAGAGAAGAGAGAACGAGATAGTTACGAGAGGGAATAGAGATAGGAGACAGTTGAGATTACAATAGGTTTAAACCGTATCATCTAACACCCTCCCTTAATCTCAACTATCCTACATTCAAATTTGTCTTGAATTCTTCAAATGGCTTGACTGGCAAAGCTTTAGTGAAACCATCTGCCACTTGATCCTTGGAAGGAATAAACCGTATGTCCAGCTTCTTCTCTGCAACTCTTTCTCTAACAAAGTGAAAATCAATTTCAATATGTTTGGTTCTACCATGAAAGACTGGATTATCAAAAATATAGGTTGCTCCCAAATTATCACACCATAAGCAAGATGCACGATGTTGTTTAATTCCTAACTCATGAAGTAATGACTCCATCAGATAATTTCAGCAGTAGCATTTGCTAAAGATTTGTACTCAACTTCTGTACTTGACCTTGATACTGTAGCCTGTTTTCCGGCTCTCCAGGAACTGAGATTAGATCCAAAAAATACTGCAAAACCTCTAGTTGATTTCCTATCATCACTACATCCTGCCCAGTCAGCATCAGAAAAAGCACTGACAAGAGTAGAACTGGAGCGTCTAAACTGAAGACCCAAACTTACAGTATACTTTATGTATCTCACAATCCTTTTAACAGTTGTCCAGTGTGCAGTATTAGGTGCATGTAAATACTGACAAACCTTGTTAACAGCAAAGGATATATCTAGTCTTGTCAATGTCAAATATTGCAAAGCTCCCACAGTACTCTTGTATCTTGTGCTTTCTTCTTTCTTAAGGGGTCCACCTTCAAATGTTGAAAGTTTCTCTGAAGAAGATAATGGTGTGGGTGATGGCTTACAATCCTTCATCCCCATTCGAGTTAGAAGTTCAGTAGCATATTTTTCCTGATTAAGTACTATGCCATCTTGAATCTTCTTAACTTCAATACCTAGGAAGAAGTGTAGATCACCAAGATCCTTGAGAGCAAATTCTGAACTCAGATCATGTAGAAGAGCATTAGTGGCATTTTGTGAAGAACTTGCAACAATAATATCATCAACATATATCAATACAAATATAACTGTGGTTGCCTTGTTATAAATAAAAAGAGATGTATCAGCCTTGGATGCAACAAAACCAAGGTGACTCAATTGAGAGCTCAATCTTGAGTACCACGCCCTTGGTGCTTGTTTCAGACCATAAAAAGCTTTGTGAAGCTTGCAAACATAGTGGGGTGTTTTCTTATTCCCATACCCAAGTGGTTGTCTCGTGTAAACCTCCTCTTCCAGAATACCATGCAAAAACGCATTCTGAACATCTAGTTGCCTCAAACTCCAACCTCTGGATACATCAATAGCTAGCACAAGTCTGATAGTTGCAGCTCTAACAATAGGACTAAAAGTATCTTCATAATCTAGACCATAACATTGTTTAAAACCTTTTGCACCCAAACTACCTGGTATGAACATCCGCAACATCTTATAATACTAACATGTAGTGCTTCATTTAACTCATTTTTGTACAACATACTATTGTACCGAAAACTTTAATGCAATTAACTGTTCAATTTTTCTTCATCAGGATTGAGCGATCTGGCATATAATTATGAGCTTCTGAAACTCAGTGGTTCAGATCATGGAAGATATGACAGGGAAGAGCCGACATAGTTAGTATTGGTTTTCCGGTCCTACCACCAGGTAGCTCAACCAATCTGAATTTTATATAGATTATTTCATGATCTTCCCGCGCAGGTAATTCTGTCGTATGTAGTACTGAATTTCATTTAGATTGACCTTGAAGTATTTGGAGATATGATGCACTATCTTGACTGAACAAATTTGATAGGGCATGAAAGAACCAAGCTAATGTGTTCCCACTTGCCAGATGCACTCACATGTTCCTTACCACTCATCTCTTCAATTCATTCTTGTAAACTTGTGATGAGTGCAGATTTTGGGTGGAGATGGAGATGGTGGCAAGCGGGAGATGCCAAGGATTGGGTTTACACAACACTTTTGCACGTCCACTATAATGTTTATTTTCCATCTTCTACATTCACAGATTTTTGGCCTTCCGGTGATGCAACTGTGAGTGTGTACGGTGTGAACACTACATATAACATCCTGTTGGTTTTCATTGCAGCTTAGCAATGTCGTCTGTCTATGGTTCATAGCACTTTTATCTTCATTTTACCACTAGCATCATGTAAAATGAAATGAGATAGAATGGTGTAGCCATTGATGATTGATGGAGAAATTAACAGTTTTGGATCATCAGAGGTGTCTCGCAAAATAGCTTTTTAAATTTTAATCTTAATTATGCATGTGCTCCAAAATAATAATCAAACATATTTGTGCTTATGCATATAATGACAGTAGCAAGAGTATATTCCATTTTAGTGGAAACTAGATCAACGAGTTTTCTTTTGCATATATAAATAGATACACAAACAAAAATACTACACCCCACACAATTAGTCTTTCACGCCACCTCGTGCTCACGAGCAAGCTCTGACACGATCAGTTTATCCACGTCATCTGATTCAAACCCCGATTTCCCATCCTGTCATGGTTAGCACCACCCACTCATCATTAGTACAGTCGAGATGACCAAGAGGGCCGCCACACAATGGAGGGACTCATGGGCCCGTGAACCATGGTTATGTATAGCCCCTGGGTACTCATCTCTGACGACAACGGGTCAATGCCACGGCTGGGCCGAGCGGCCATCACCAGTGTGCAGCTCCGCCCATATCTCATTACCGATAGGATAACAAGTACTAGCTCGCCATCGTGGGATCTAGGTTGTTCATCGGGCCATCTGATGAAAGGCACCAAATGAAGAAGAGAGGGACATCAACAATGGAGGTATGTCTTGGTTCTCCCTCATCAAAGACTTTACTGACATAACTTCTCAAGGGGGCATGTTACCATTGTGTTTTACTTAGAATGGCTAGAGCAGAACTGGTCATGGGTAGAATTAGTGTGCGAGACGTCAAGTGAAGGGAATTAAATTAAGTTAGTCACCATGGGTTGAATTAGCACTAAGATACGAAGGCGGTTGCCCCCTTTGTCCCTTGATGCTGGCCTCCCACGGTGGCATTGATCGCTATCTCATTTAAAACACGAGTTCGTGGATTTTGTGATAAAAGTGAGGGTTGAGAGTGAGCGGGATGGGGGTAAAGTTGGTATGTTCAGTCATGGATGTCTAAGTGGAATAATTTCCCTACATTAAAAATGTCGGGAATTTCCTTTCACTAGAGATGGATTTGCAGAAAATTGTATGAGAGGGCGGTTCATTTATTTTCATCAAGTCATACAATTTTTTCGCAAGGATAGGAGGGTAAATGCCTTGGTTGGTTGATTCAAGAGTTAATAATGGACACGGTGGCGTATCAGTTGCATGCCCAACAAAAGAAATTATATTTTTGTTTCGCGGTCATGCACGAGATTCAACTATATGTTACAATGTGGCAATTGCTCAGGAGATATGGGGTCTGCCTTCTTGGATCGAAGGGCGTCCTGGGTGACACATGCCTCGTCCCCCTTGATGGCATTGGCGAATCAACACAGACACGGGGGGTAGGATGACGAAAGCGAGGTGGCCTTCATCCGATTTTAAAAGAGAGGGCTCCAGCAAGAAATATCCCGCTACAATGGGAAAACAAGCGGGAAGGGGAGGGTCTGTGAGGAAAAGGGAATGGTGTGTCCTAGGGTGGATTTGTTGTGTTGGGACCGCGTGTTGAAGATAACATGACGGATAGTTCGGACAACCACATTTCTCCTCGACATATGGACTTGATTTGGGAGCCCGGACTGTTTAGACGGTTGGATTTCGGGGAGCAGGGCACTCGTTTATGTCTGAATATGTTTGCACCTATGACTTATGAGAGAGAAATGATCTTCGATCTTGGAGACGACTTTAAACATTTGTATGATTCATTTGTATGCACTGTAGTCCATAGTAATGCAAGGCGTTCTACTAGTATCTATTGGAGGAGTTGATCTTACGGCTAGCATCGAACAGGGAGTATATGAACTAATTGTTGCCGCCGAGACCAATGCCTCCAAGAGCTAGCTATTTTGCGTACACAGATGGCCGGCAAGCTGCCGCGACATGAGCTTCCAAGGCTCTCTTCCTGTTACACAATTGCAGAACTCCAGATCGACGCTGTTTACCCTGTGGATGAGACGGTGAAGATCTAGGCCCTGCAAGCTTTTTCACACGTTGCGCAGAAATTTGTTCCTCATATAGTTACTATTTGATGAATTTTTTTATCATTATTAATAATTTTATGTTACTATTATTCATTCATTTTTTTCTAAAGCTGACATAATCTATTTTTAATATTTGAGGAGCTTTAAGTCCAGGTTATACACGTCTACACTACATTTGACAAGTCGAAGTTTGTTCTTGCAGCAATTAAGTGCCTCGGAGCTCTTCAAGATTGGTGCAAACAAATATTAAAAGAGCATAGAAGCGCTGATCTGGGCTAGTGTAAAAAAAAACATACTTCTCTTACATTATCCGGTTAACATTGTAATATGAATTCTTGAATATATCCCAACGAAATGCGAAAAGAATGTAATGCCTCTCTCACTACCTTTGTAGTTAAGCATTTTTCATACAAAGGGCCGGTGACTGTATACGGAACAATAAAGGAAGCGTGCGCATATTATATCCTACTCTCCGATCTCTTCGCGGATGCAGTCAGCACACTTGAATTCTTTGAGATATTTCGCCTCAGAGGCAGTTATGTTCACATATTTGCCATGGAACCACTGGTCACATATGTCACAGCATATCCAAGAGGCGTTGGCATGGCACTACAGGTTTCACAAAAGTATGTAACTTCATGATCATTTCCTTTGTCTTCAGCAGGCTTCCTAGAGTCCTTGTTTGGAGCAGATAAATCTTGCATCGACTCTTGAGATGGTGGCACGTTCTCTTCAGCAGGTGTGATAGAGTCAAGCAAGTCTATAGTAAAAAAAATGCCGGAGATTGTATTATTAGTTTGCGTGTTTGTTTTAGATTTGGGTGGTACAAATTTGTCACTTTAGTTTACAGTTTTTTGCATGAAGCACCCATTGCCATGCATATGGCTGGTGTTGGCGTGGTTCATACCATTGGCTGTAGGCTTGGAATTTCCCGGTACTTCAATTCTATTCCGACGCGTGATAAATATACAGATCTCTATATTTTCCAAAATTATTCAAATCTCTCTACTTTTGGTAAATTTAAAAAATTAAGCCGGCCCTCTCTATATCTTCCGTGAAAAAGATCGCATGTGCGCACACAAGTATATATGTTTATATACACTGTGCATTGCCAGTGGAAAATAGCTAGAATCCATATTCCAGACAATTTTTTTTAAAATTTGATCATTACTAAAATAAATAGAAAAACTAAGTCATTTATCTGATGTAGTTTAGTGAAAAAATATGTATGTAATATATGCGGCTTAAAAATTACAAATATTTCGAAATAGAATACAGTGCATGGGTACTCTTCATTGCCAGGAGAAAATGAATGCCCCTCATGCACTCTTGTAATATTAATGCATGATCGAATCCTAGAAAATATATGGTCTAAAAAAGTTGAAGATTGTGTGGGCGACAAGTGTCCAATGTCTGTATTAAACATAAGACCAAACCCCATCATATTTCTTTAGATATAAAAGGACACAAAATTATACATGCACCAAAGAATTTCGCATTTGCAATAGTATAGCCCACCAGTACACATGCAAACTTCATAAAATTGCTATAATGTTACATCTTCTATCAATCTGGTATTATTGGGGCATGGCACATCAAGAATATATATATCACGCGCATTGGTTTCACACACTCGTCAATTGGAAAAGTCTATGCATGCAAAAAATACAACCACTAATGCACGGTGTTGTTTATAACTCGATACTCCTTTTCCTTTGTCTAATACAAAAATAAACACAGTCGTATATCTGAAAATAACCTTTTTCCCAAAGAAATAAGATTGAAAATAACTGCTCAAACTATTGGCCTAAATTCCCCTGTGTTTCAATACAGAACTACTCTACCCCGTGCAACAGCACTGGATTTTGATGACTAATTTTTCTTCATGAAAAACGGATCTGAGATTTCATGTCCGCCGAATTTACAATTTATTTTATTAAAAATGGATCAAAAAAGTCTGGGACAGCAGGATCTAAAAACTACGGCCACAAATGCCCTTAGTTGTTTAACTCAATACATTTTTGCCTATGCCTAATAAGAAATAAACACAGGTATGAGGACGGTTGTAGTATTTGAAGAAGCCCAAGCAGTACTTCACACAAGAGCTATGAGTCCTTGTGTGTGACAGAAACGCATCCATAAATACTCTTCTCCACTCTTTGTTGGGACGATTACTCGTTGGCATACTTCTGTGGAAGTGCTACACTACCATGTTTGGTCTGCAGTTACCAGCGGTGCGGGGGTCGGGAAAAATCTTTGCCGGTTCATGCCGGCACCAACACGGAGACGCTTGTGGGTGTCCCCTCCCTTCTTGAAGGGCGTCAGGTTTACCCTGTCGACACTCCTCTTTGTATACCGGCAGAAATCCGAGGATCTGTCTGGGCAGCAGCGTCATTGTCGTTGTGGTCCTTCTTGAAGGTGTTGTTTGGTACGCGGGAATTCAGAGGCATAGGAGTTTGGTGGAATTCAGAAGCATAGGAGCGTGGCGGCGGTTGCCGGAAATCATCGCTTTGGCATTTGTTTCTCTTTTTGGGTTTGATTGTCCTGTTTACCCATCAGCGATATCACAGTTCTGTCAGGTGGTTGCTATATTAATATAGCAAGGCGAAAGCCTATTTCGAGTCATTGTAAACTGAATTCTTACATATATCCCAACGGAATGGGAAAATAATGTAATGCCTCTCTCACTACCTTTCTAGTTAATCATTTTTCATACAAAGGGTGACTGCATACCTAAAATAAAGGAATGGGGCACATATTATATCCTACTCTCCGATCACCTCGCGGATGCAGTCAGGACACTGGTATTCTTCGATATGTTCTGCTTCAGAGGCAGTTATGTTCACACATTTTCCATGGAACCACTGGTCACATCCGTCACAACCAATCCAAAAGGCATTGGCATGATACGGAGCATTACAAGATCCGCAAAAGTCAGTAACTTCATTATCCTTTTGTTTGTCTTTAGCAGGCTTCCTAGAGTCCCTGTTTGGAGCAGACAAAACTTGCATCGAGTCTTGAGCAGGTGGCACGTTCTCTTCAGCATGTGTGATAGAGACTACGTCTGGATTGGACACATTCTCTTGAGTTGGTGCACTCGACTCCCTATTTGCATTGTATCACGCAAATGTTGATAGCCAAGAAAGACCGTAAGAGAGATAGAATTCGTCATGACTGTTCGCATCTCATTTACCATATCAAATAAACGTATCCTGAAAGAGAAAGTAAACCAACATCATCAAATCAGCAATTGGCTTCGCAAGCAATATGTAACACATGACATTCTTGATGCATGGAGGAACTATATAAGCACTAAAACATAATGATTTAAATAGAAGATGAAGATCGCCCCTAATAAGAATAGCCCATTATTTAATGCTGAGGCTCTAACAATTAGTTCTGCAGGACTACGGCTCTATTGAAGCTGTATTCTCTCTCGTGTTTGTTAAGTGCACAAAAAACTGTTTGTCCATATAAATGTCCTAAATGTTAGATTCCACATATAAATGTCCTAAATGTTAAGTGCACAAAAAAACTGTTTGTGAAACGAAGTTGTAGTAGTAGTAGTGGTGGTGGTGGTGGTGGTGGTGGTGGTAGGAGCAGCAGCAACAGTTGGCGTCGAGATGAGTGGACAAGAAAAAGGTGACGCCCATGAGCCACGAGTCGGAGTGGTGGGCGACGAGTGTCAGGTAGTCAGAACGGTTCACATAATCTCGCCGGCGGTTGATGCCTCGTGTCGGCACCGGCAGGCCTGGCGGCACCATCTCCTTCGGCAGTGTCAACTCCCAACTACCGTCCGGGTACCCGTACAAGCACATTGGCTCTTTACCTGAAGCGAGAAAATGAACCACACCACTCCATCAGCCAGTGATTTGCACACCTCGCCATCTTATATTTACTAATTGTAATTGGGGGCACCATATGAGATTTACTTTAATTTAAGAAAAAATACCTCTCCAAATCATTGATTTGACAAAAAGTTATTATATTATTCAAACAGGTTTGATGTAGCTACATGTCAAACAACTCTATTGTAAAAAAAAGCAGGAGATTAGATTGTTAGTTTGCATGCTTTCGACACTTAAATTAATTAAATATATTTTTATGAAGCACCCATGCCATGCATATGGCTTGGTGATGGCGAGGTTCATATCACTGGCTGCAGGCTTAGAATTTGCAGGTACTTTAATCCTATTACGAGGCGTGATAAATATTCAGATCTCTATTTTTGCCAAATTTATATAAATCTCTCTACTTTTGGCTAATTTAAAGTTAAGTCGGCCTTCTCTATGTCATCGTGAGAAAGATCGCTTGTGCGCATACAAGTATATATGTTTATATACACTGTGCGTTGTCCGTGCAGAATAGCAAGGGTCCGTATTTCCCATTACTAAAATAAATAGAAAACTGTATCATTTATCTGACGTATTTTAGTGAATATACATGTATATAATATGTGACTTAAAATTAAAGATAATTCAAAATAGAACCATGGATCCTCTTCATGACCAAGAGAAAATAAATGTCCTCATGTACTCTTGTAAAACACTTTTGCATGAATATTCTATGTAAATAGTAATGCATAATCGAGTCCTAGAAAAGATATGGTCTAGAAACAGTTGAAGGTTTTGAGGGCGACAAGTGTTGAGTGTCTATAATAAACTTAAGACCAAACCCCATCGTATTTCTTTAGGAGAAAAGGACAAAAAAAGTATACATCCACCAAAGAATTTCGCGTTTACAATACAATAGCCCACCAGTACACATGCAGCCTTCATAAAATTGCTACCATGTTACATCTTCTATCTATTTGGGGTTATTGGGGGCATAGCACACCAAGAATATATATCACGCGCATTGATTTCACACACTTGTCAATTGGAAAAGTCTATGCACGCAAAAAATACTACCACTAATGCAGAGAGTTATTTATAACTCTATACTCTTTTTCCTATGTCTAATACAAAAATAAACATGGTTGTATATCTGAAAATAACCTTTTTCTTCCGGAGAAATATGACTGAAAGTAACTGATCAGACTACCAGCCTGAATTCCCCTGTGTTTCAATACAGAACTTCACTAGGCCGTGCAAGAGCAGTGGATTGATGGCTAGTTTTCTTCATGAAAAAACGGATCTGAGATTTCATATCAGCCGGATTTACAATTTTCTAATTAAAAATGGATCTAAAATTTCAGGGACAGCAGGATCTAAAAAATACAGCCACAAATGCCCGTAGTTGTCTAACTCAATACTTTTTCCTATGTCTAATAAGAAATAAAGACCATTATGTGTTTCAAAGGAACTGATCAAACTATCAGTCTAAGTTTAATTAAATAAAGAACTTCACTAGCCCGTGCAATCACGGGATTGATGACTTGTTTTTCTTAATAAAAATGGATCTGAGATTTCATGTCAGAAGAAACTATCAGCCTATCCCTAATACTAAAATAAACACTGGAGCTGAAGTTTTTTTTCCTATGTCTAATACAAAAATAAACAAGGTCATATGTTTAAAAGTAACTGACAAAACTATCAGCCTAAGTTTCCCCATGTTTCAGTGCAGAATTTCACTAGACCGTGCAAACACGGGATTGATGACTAGTTTTTCTTAATAAAAAATGGATCTGAACTTTCATGTCAGATGAAACTATCAGCCTCTGCTTAATACAAAAATAAACACGGGATCTAAAGTTTTCTTTCCTATGTCTTACAAAAATAAACACGCTTATATGTTTAAAAGTAACTGACCAAACTATCAGCCAAAGTTTCCCCATGTTTCAATACCGAACTCCACTATCCCGTGCAACAGCAAACTGATGACTAGTTTTTCTTAATAAAAAATGGATCTGAGATTTCTTGTCAGCCAGATTTACAATTTTGTAACAAGAAATGGATATAAAATTTCTGGGACAGTTGGATCTGTATATTACATACCTTCCTCGCGCAATAAATCATATAATGTATCCTGATCTGCGCGTATGGCAACAAGGAGGAGAAGAGACTGGCGTTAGATCCATCAGCACGTAGGCGTCACATATATAGAGAAAAACGTGTCACTAAGGAGCGCCCCATGGCTTACCTGCGGTGAGGGCTCGGACGAGCGCGCTGCGGCGGCCAGAGAAGTCCTCGTAGATGTTCTCCACGGTCCATGAGACGGCGGGGCGGGAGCGCCATTCACCGGGGTGTGCCGGCAGCGGGGTTGGTGAAGGCCGCCCATGAAAGGGAACGGTGAGACGACGCCTGGTGGGGGTGGGGTTGGAGGAGGAGCCGGCGCGAGATGTGTCCATGGCACGAGATTCGTGCTAGGTTCGCCGACGGCGGGCTGGCAGAGATAGGCGGAGCTCTTGAAGGAGGAAGGTGGAATTGGATCTATGGGGGCACTCTGTTGCTTTGCTGCTTTATATAGAACCGGCGTCAAGAGGGTGGAAGAAACTGGGGAACGGAGGACGCGGGCGGGTTACTACTTTCCTTTCGAGTCTCTGGGCGGGATGTATTTGTTTTCTTTCGTTTCCTATCACGTTTTTGGCCACGCCGGTGAGGTGCCAGCACTGGTGAAATAACTACAAAATAGCTGGCATGCAAATCCTAGGGCTACTGGCGTGTGGTCCCCGGATCAGAAGTCCAGAATACATGGTACTCCTTTATTTCCCTCATTAATTTCATTTGTTTTTTAAAGGCATTTATTTCCTTCGTAGTGTAAAAAGTACACGGCACAATGTGCTCCCACGGTTCTGAAATGCATGATATTTTAGTCATGCAGTTTCTAAGATGAAACTTTGACAATTATTTTGTATGCACTTAAATGTTGCTATAAAAGGTTAAGGGATATGTTTAGATTCTTACCAAATAGTAGTACCTTACCATATGTAAACATGCTTGCGCCAGCCGCGTTCCACGATTGCCACGTGTTCCGATCGAGCCCGCGCACCACAACCCCCTCGAAAACCTTATTCCAGCCGATGAAGGGCTTGCCACACTTTTTTCTCCTACACCGTGCGTTGACCACAACTCCACAGTACCATCTCCTGTCTCTCTCTTTTTCCTCATTCGATGGAATGCTCCTTCTCTCTCCCTGCCCGTCTACTTCACCGCTGAATTGAGTTGGCTTGAGACAGCCGTGGTGTGGAGGCGCCGCTGCAGGGCCCTTTGAAGGAGAAGTTCCAAGGCCGGCGGGTTTGAGGCACCGCTGCAACCGCAGAGCTTGCTGATGCCGTATCCACAGCCGGTGCTGCAACCACACAGCTCGCCGGTGCAACAGCCGCGGTCGATGCTCCAAGCCTGCAATGGGGTGGTCGCAGCAGCCACCGTTGATGCAACCCGATGGGGGCGGCCGCTCCGATGCTTCGATGGCCACGGCGATGGTTCAATGGACACGACGACAAGGCATGCTATGACGACATCGACAGCCGTGGCGGTGCTGCAAGACATGCTTCATTGGCCGCGGCAACGAGGCATACTTTGATGGTGACGACAGTGACAATGCTTCAACGACCACGGCGATGGTTTTATGGACACGGGGATGAGGCATGCAATGGCGGCATCGACGGTCGTGGTGTTGCTGCAAGGCATGCTTGAATGGCCGCAGTGATGAGGCGTACTTCGATGGTGTCGACGGCCCTGGCGATGCTGTGACGCGTGTTTCAATGGCTGCGGCGATGAGGCGTACTTCAATGGTGTTGACGGCCGTGATGATGCTGCGAGGCGTGTTACAATGGTCGTGGCGATGCTTCGACAACCACAACGATGCTTCGATGGACATGGCGATGAGGCACGCTACAACGACATCGACGGCCGAGGCGATGTTGCAAGGCATGCTTCAATGGCCATGGCGACGAGGCGTACTTCGATGGTGTCGACAGCCGTGGTGATGCTTCGACGACCACGGCGATGGGTTCGATGGACACGGCGATGAGGCATGCTACGACGACATCGACGACCGTGGCGATGCTGCAAGGCATGCTTCAATGTTAGTGGTGGCGAGGCATACTTCAATGGCGCCGACGGCCACACCGATGCTTTGACAACGTCGATGGCCATGGCGATGTTGCGAGGCATGCCGCGGGGACAGGGCGTGCTTCAATGGCGTCGACGGCCACAACTGCGAGGCGTTCTAGGACGTTACCGCTGATGCTACTCTAAGCCTGCAATGACGTGCACTGTGGACGAGCGGTGCGTGCTAAGGAGATTAGCGGCCCTGATAAGACGCATCGGACCGCACAACCGGTGGTTGTTCTTTGAATCGCTGCAGGCGGATGGCGCCTAGCGTCCATCATATTTTGCCCTGGTCTTCGTCCGGATGAGTGGCAACTCCAATGCTCCTTTTCCAACTCTAGTTCATTTTTTTGGATCGCGCGCACATCCACTTTCCCAAAAGAAAAAGAAACTGACACTCTAGCCACGTCCCTGTGAGCGGTATGGCAGAATCCTAGCACCGCCGCCCTCTGGGAATAACACCTTCCTCCCTTGCCGTAGCCGGTGGGCGCGACCGGGCGAAGCCCATGCGGCAGGGGGTGCGGGAGTGGATTTTCCTCCCCTCTTGTCTGGACTCATGGGTAGCCCGGCTCGGCCCTCTATGGCGGGGCCGAGCAGTGGCTGGGGAAGTGAAGGATTCACAGGGAGGTGGTAGCGCGACCCTCAAGTGGGGCGACTCAGTCGGCATTGCTATGTTAGTGGTGCGGACGGCATGCAGCAGCGGGCAAGGACGGTGGCCCGACATAGTCGGCGAATGCACGCAAAGCGACACCCGCTCCTTCGTCCCCCTTCCTGTGCGCTGGTCTGGGTCGTGTTCTTGCCGTCGTTGGCATCTAGATTGGGTCTCAGCTCTAAACTGATGGCTTGGTGGTTGCGGGTGGCTTGGGAGGGTTTTCTACCATATGTGTGGTGCTCGGCTAGGTGGGTCATGTTAAGGCAGCCGGTGACAAGTGGGATTCGGCGACAGTGGTTGGGTACTCCCTTTGCATGTAGGTCGGCATCGTTGATGTCTAGCCCCAACTGAGGTAGTGCTATGGCACGGTGACTCCTCTCCTACTGGTATGTGCCAAGGTGCAAGCATTACGGTAGTGCGTTACTCTAACATCGGTGGCGTGTCTCTCTTGGACGCCTAGGCGGTGACCCCAAGCAATCATAGCTATGCCAGCAAAAACCAAATTTTATATTATGACTCTATTATTTTTATACAAATGTATAAGAGGTGTGATCCTATTCTTTATGAGGAATAATCATCATGAATTTAAAGCAAATAAAATGTTCGGATTAAAACAACTAAGGATATCTCCAACACGGACCCTCATACCGCCCGAATGCATCCAGACCGTCCGGTCTGGACATGTTGTGCCATCCAACACAGACCTACATCAGTCCGCCGGGCAGTCCAGACCGCTGCCACGCCCGCGTCTGACTGTCCTGGCCCACAAAAAAACCCTTCATCACGCGAGCGCGCTTCCCGCCTGATACAGTCAGCGCTGCTCCAGAGTGTCAGTGCCGCGTTAATGCCGGGCCAGAGCGGATGGGACCTCTCACTGCTGCCGGCATTGAAGTGGTGCGCCGGCCGAGAGAGCATAGCCCATGCCGCTTCCCGGTGCAGGCGACTGCTCCACATTCAAATGATAGCCCATCGGTTCGTCGCCCCTACATTAACGACATGCGGTTGTCGAGGAAACTATTCCGACACCACACGTCTGTCCATCTGCCACCCAACATTGACCTTGCTGTCGTGGCCCATCGCCATCCGCCCTCTATATAAACACCAGCCCAGACCGTAGCCACAGTCATCTACCTACTTCACTTTCTCCTCTCCGCACCACGCCCTCCATGGCCTCCTCATGCTCCAAAGCCCTCTAGGACACCCTATCCTCGACCAGAAGAAGGAGAGGACCTCCATTGCTACTGGTTGGCTGGTCGGCTAGTAGATGGAGGCAGACGAGGCCCCAATAGAGGACGAGGCGGCGCTACCATCCTCGTCGGTGCGTGTGGGATTCACCATTGGCGAGGCATGTGCGCACTACACGAACATGATGTGGGAGGACGAGGAGGAGGCCAGGTTCTGACATGTGCAGGCCGATCAGTCCTACAACCTCGGCCACCTCGAGGAGCACTGGCGCATGAAGGAACTACTCGCCATCGGCGCGACTATCATGCCGGACGTGGATGTAGTGGAGCAGTAGGCACTGGTCGACTGCTACCTCTCCTCCCGCGACATCCGCCGCGACTGCTGGTGGTTATGCCTCCATTAGGCGGAATTGGCCGCCACCTAAAAGGAGATCGACGAGGTGGTGAATGAGGTGTGTGGCAAGAGCGACAACAAGGAGGACATCACCCGCTCTGCCCTAGTCGTGCCTAGCCCGCTACCACGACCACGAAGCTGATATGTCCACGGACGCCACCGATAGCAAGGAAGAGTATTGTATGGTAGGTCACTGCTGCTCGGGTCCCAAGAAGGCCACAACTCTTCCCCTCCCGTCGAAGCCATGCTTTATGTGCCAAACATCGATGGCCGATTAGCCACCTGACGGCGACGTGGGGGCGGACAGCTGTAGTTCCCGGGGTTCCAGAGGCGGAGCTGGAGAGCGTCGAGGATGAACTGGAGAAGGCGAAGGCATTCGTCGGACCAGCACTTCTTAGCGCTCATGGTAGGACATGGGAAACGTGCGCCGATGATCATTTAGATTAGGTTTAGTGTAGGGTTTGTCCAGTTTATATGAAAAATGTAATGAATTTTGTCTGGTTTATATGAAAATTGATCCAAATATAATGAATTTCATTCGGTTTATATGAAAATCCATTGTATTTACATAAATTTCAGCCGGTTAGTTCAAATGGCGGCTGAAATATTTGCAGGCAGCATTGGATAGCCGGCTCCCGCATCTGTGTACTAGTGCCACTATGCGCGGACGGATGACGGAATAAATTTATGGGTCAACGTTTGGAGATGCCCTAACCTCACCAATCTGTTCTCACAAACATATAATTTGCGCATGGTCAAGATTCAAATGGACCGGTCCGGTCTGGACTTGTAACTGGACATATGAACATGTTCTAGAATCCCAGGGGCCAGAGTTCGGTCTGCACCTCGTCTAACAGGGCAACAGGTATACCTAAGTTCGACCATTCTTCTGTATACTGAGTGTAGAAAGGCGCATGCCGATGAGAGGCCCGGCACTGGACGTGCACTTCGTGTTCCCGCAAGTGTAAGCAATGGTGTGGGACAAAGCTGGATGGGTGTCTTCGGTCCATGACAGCAACACGACCACCACTTCCGGCTTCGTTAGAGCATCCACAATGACAGATACCTAATTGGGAGTACCTAGAACTCATCTAGATGAGATATAATTTGGTCTCATTCACTTTGAAAACAAGAACAGATACAACCCACGTCAGCGCACACATATCTTATAGCATTACATCCAATGGCTATAAAAGGTGAATGAGACCAAATTATATCTCATCTAGATGAGTTCTAGCAAAACTGTACCTAATTTGAGTTGCCGAACGCCCCCAAACATGTCCGGCCACGTCCGTGGATAGTGACCGGCCAGACCCCACATTGCAACTCAACAACCATAGTAGGCATTTTCCAATTAGCATTTTCATACAAAACCATGCAAAAAGCAAGATCTATGTACTACCAACTACCATCTACACTACTCATACTTCTCGTCACATATGTGGATGAAATTGATGTCGGAGTTGCCGTCGTCATGGTCATTGGTAGCCGGGCGAACCTCTGGTTCCTCCTCGGGAGTCAAGAATGGCATGCTGCTCCATTGCCTCCTCTGCCTGGGCCACCTCGAACTCTGTGCATCGACCATGGCGAAGCCGGTAGGTGCCGGATCTGCCTGATGCGCCTCCTCTGACTCCTTCTCCACCTCCTCCTCTATGACCGCCTCCTCCTCCTTTGGCTCCACCTCCACCTCCTCCTCCTCGGGCTGCACTGAATCCAGAGGCAGGCTGGCTGCGATCCGATCTTAGCACCTGCTCTGGATCTCCTGTAGCTGCTACAGCCGCCGCCCGGGATTGAGCACTTTGTAACTAGTGGTTAGCGGCTGATTGATGGATTGAATGTGACGGCGGTGGAGGGGAGGGAGGGGGAAGAAATGGAGGCGGTCTATGGTTGGGATTTTGCCGTCCGGCTTAAATAGCCGGCCATGTATCCTCAGATGGCATGCTAGAGCGGCACCACACGACACCAATGCGTCCTCATCGATGAACTGAGGAGGCGCATGTCAGATCACTAGTTTATGCTTTTGTCTGCATGGACCCTTGCGGTCTGTCCAAAGCGACGTGCACGTCCGGAAATCTTCATATCCGCCCAAATATGTGCCGGATATGGGAAGTGTCGGTCAGTCCTGATATTTGGGCTAGATTTGACAAGTTTAGTTGGGTGGCAATTTTGTGTTTAGGCAGTAGCAGGCAAGCTGCCCGGGTGTTGGGGCGGATCTGAGGACTCCAGTTATAGATGCTCTCATGCCTCAACTAGCCGCATGTAGCGGCATGGCAGTAGCTATGGTGTCGCAGACAATGACAAGACAGACGTGCAGCCGTCTCGCTACATGAGTTGCAGGGCAAGCACCGGCTTGCTGAGCGGTGACTCTAGCAGTAAAAAATGGCCAGCTTGGTTGTGGCTGTGGTGCCACGGACAATGGAGATGTGCTCCCAGATCGGCGGTATGATTTGCCTAGAGGGCGGTGCGACATGGTGCCAGGAATGAAGCCGAGAGGAACACGTCGCCGGTGCGGCGACGCAAGCTGAAGCATGTGCGCTGGCCCGGTGAAATTTGCAGGTGCTTTGCTGGCGGCGGCTACGATGACATGACTAATAGTGAGTGGTTCGACCCTATGGTCGAAAGGGAGACCTCCTCGTTGGCGCCTTCAACGCCCAATCACTTTCCTGACGCTCACGCGCGCCCCCTAGTGGGTCGTGGCCCATTCGCTTGAATGTTGCTCGACCGACCGCTGCTGCTCGCTCGCTCGCTCCTTGGTTGCCTTTTTTTTCTTGCGAGCACTTGTCAAAAAAGCCTTGTTGTTTAAAAAATAAAAAAGTAAAAAATCGAAAAAAAGTCGTGAATTAAAAATGTACATGAATTTTCATAAAAGTTCACAAAATTTGAAAAAAAAGATTTGAAAAAGTTCATTGAATTTGAAAAAAGTTAATTGAATTTGAAAACAAGTTCATCGACTTTGAAAAAAGTTCATCCAGTTTAAAAAAGTTCATCGAATTCGAAAAAGTTCATTGAATTTGAAAAAAGTTCATTAGTTTTGAAAAAATTCCATCAAATTCAGAAAAGTGCATCTACTTTCTAGAAAAAAGTTCACAAATTTTGAAAAAAAGTTCATCGATTTTGAAAAAGTTCATCGACTATCAAGAAAAAAGTTTCATGAATTTCTTTCACAAAAAAAGTTCTTGACTTTGAAAAAAGTGTAATACTTGAGGTCAGTTGGTCGGGTGGTTATGGGGTTGAAGTCCTAAGACCCGCGTCGCGGGTTCAAATCCTGGGTAGCATGCACTTTTATTCTTTTTATAAAAACAGAGAAGGAGCATATGGGCCGGCCCGCTCTTGAAACCTAGCGTACAGGGAGGGTGTGCGCCCAGAACCAAAATGCCTATATTCGGCGCTTAAGGCGCCGAATAGGATTTTGCGCCCAAAGGTTACATCCCCAATGGACCCTAATGTTTATCTGGGCCATCTAGATAATCCATAGGTGCCAACAGCCAGGTCCGGTCCATCGGGCCGAAGGGTTAAACCAGACTACGTGTATCTTGAGTTCATAGTCCTTAACCCAAAGCGCTCTTAATATCTCTACTCTTACAAGGGAGTTCATATGACAGTATCTACTGTTTTTGTTTTTGCCTCACCGCCCACCACACCCTTCATGTTGGTTTTTCTCACTCACTCTTAATACCAAATCAATTTTCCCGATCCTCCTCTTGTGTTTTCGTGCCTTCTTTGGCAGGTGCCAATTTAATTCAACCATGTAAATATTAGCTAATTAAGAATTCGGAAATCGCACCATATATGTAAGATAACCTTCCTAAAAGACAAAGAGAAGTTTTTTCTCAATAACCTTCCAAATCAAAATAAGATATTCCTCAAGAAGAAATAGCTAATACCACATCCTATCACATTTATTATCTATCATTATCTCTATTATTAAATCTCTACTCCTGAAAGGAGAGTTGGTGAACCAGTACACATGGTTTATTTTTGCCTCCACATCCCACCACCCCCTCCATGCTAATTTTTTCTCACTACCACTAAAAAAACAGATTGATCCACCCGATCTTCCGATCCATTTTTTTCATGCTTGCTTTGGCCGGTGCCGATTCGATTCAATCATGTAAATATTATGTAATTAATAAGAATTTAGAAACACTATATATGTATGGTCACCTTCCTAAAAGATAGACTAAAGATTTCTTCTCCATAACCTTCCAAATCTGCACTCCTAAAAGGGGAGTTGGTAGGTTGGTATGCATGGTTTATTTCACCTCAACATTTCACCACCCTGCATGTTGGTTTTTTCTCCCTCCCACTAAAAACCCGAATCTATTCACCCAACCTTCCTTTTCATTTTTTCCTTCTTGATTTGGCAGGCGTCGATGCAAATCAATCATGTAAATATTAGGTAATTAAAATTTTGGACATCGCAACATATATGTGATATAACATTCCTAAAGGCGGACAGAAGATTTTTCTGGATAACATTTCAAAACAAAACTAGATATTTTGAATAATAAATAGCTAAACCCGCGCACTACGCTATTTATTATCCATCATCATCTCTAGTATTGAATCATAATCACAACTTTCCCTAGACTTTTTTTCATCGATCCCACCCACATGTCTCTGTTTTCACCGAAAATGTTTTTTTTCTTATTTCATTCATTCTGTTTGACCTCCCCTCCCGCGTATATTGCACCCTCCCAGTTGATTTTCAACCCACAGAATTTTTCCAAATAAAACCCATCTACCCTCAAACCCCTCCAGCCCTCCTCGTTCGACCTCCCCTCTCATGTAATCCCCACCTACGCGCCTCCTACCGACTTTTCCAATTCTCTATTCGCTACTTCATCCATCCCACAAAAATAAGCAATCTCCCCGATTCTGACTTGACCATTTCCGTGAGGAGAGCGCCACCTAGGGTTCCCTCGCACACGGTTCTTTTCATCCTGAATGTTTCGCTCCCTGACTGGCGTTGGCCCTGCACATTCCTCTCCCCCACACCCGACCCAGCAAGGGTTCCAACTGATACATCTCCAACGTATCTACTTTTCCAAACACTTTTGCCCTTGTTTTGGACTCTAACTTGCATGATTTGAATGAAACTAACCCGGACTGACGTTGTTGTCAGCAGAATTGCCATGATGTTGTTTATTGTGCAGAAAACAAAACTTCTCGGAATGACCTGAAAATCCCCGGAGATAAGTTTTGGAAAATATAAAAAATATTGGCGAAAGAATCAAGGCCATGGGGCCCACACCCTGTCCATGAGGATGGGGGCGCCCTCCCCCTGGGCGCACCCCCTGTCTCGTGGGCCCCCTGATGCTCCACGGACCTCAACTCCAACTCCATATATTTCGTTTCGCGGAGAAAAAAAGCAGAGAGAAAGTTTCATTGCGTTTTACGATACGGAGCCGCCGCCAAGCCCTAATCTCTCTAAAGGGCTGATCTAGAGTCCGTTCGGGGCTCCAGAGAGGGGGATTCGTCGATGTCGTCATCATCAACCATCCTCCATCACCAATTTCATGATGCTCACCGTCGTGCGTGAGTAATTCCATCTTAGGCTTGCTGGACGGTGATGGGTTGGATGAGATTTACCATGTAATAAAGTTAGATTTGTTAGGGTTTGATCCCTAGTATCCACTATGTTCTGAGATTGATGTTGCTATGACTTTGCTATGCTTAATGCTTGTCACTAGGGCCCGAGTGCCATGATTTAAGATCTAAACCTATTATGTTTTCATGAATATATGTGAGTTCTTGATCCTATCTTGCAAGTCTATAGTCACCTATTACGTGTTATGATCCGACAACCCCGAATTGACAATAATCGGGATACTTCTCGGTGATAACCGTAGTTTGAGGAGTGCATGTATTCACTATGTGCTAATGCTTTGTTCCGGTTCTCTATTAAAAGGAGGCCTTAATATCCCTTAGGTTCCACTAGGACTCCGCTGCCACGGGAGGGTAGGACAAAAGATGTCACGCAAGTTCTTTTCCATAAGCACGTATGACTATATTCGGAATACATGCCTATATTTCATTGATGAACTGGAGCTAGTTCTGTGTCACCCTATGTTATACTCCCTCCGTTCCACAATGTAGTGCCTATAGATTTTTACAAAAGTCAAACATTACAAACTTTGACCATATTTATAGAGAAAAGTAGGTACATCTAGAATACGAAATGCACATAATTGGATACATCGTGAGTTATATTTTCAGAATATACTTGTTTCGTATTGTAGATGTAGACAATTTTCTTTATACGCTTGGTCAAAGTTGGCAAAGTTTGACTTTCATAAAAATCTATAGGCACTACATTGTGGAATGGAGGGAGTAGCTACTACATGAGGAATCACATCCGACATAATTATCCATCACTGATCCAATTCCTACGAGCTTTTCACACCTTGTGCTTCGCTTATTTACTTTTCCGTTGCTACTGTTACAATTCCTACAAAACTATTATCTTACTTTTGCCACTGTTACCATTACTATCATACTACTTTGCTACTAAATACGTTGCTGCAGATACTAAGTTATCTAAGGTTTGGTTGAATTGACAACTCAACTGCTAATACTTAAGAATATTCTTTGGCTCCCCCTTGTCTCGAATCAATAAATTTGGGTTGAATACTCTACCCCTCGAAAGCTGTTGCGATCCCCTACACTTGTGGGTTATCAAGACTAATTTCTGGCACCGTTGCTGGGGAGCATAGCTCTATTCTTTGAGTCACTTGGGATTTATATCTATTGATCACTATGAGTAACTTGAAAGACGAAAGAACCAAGATTTTGCCCTCAACTACGAGGGGAGGTAAGCAACGGCCATCTAGCTCTGCACTAGATTCTCCTTCCATTATTAGTAATCTCACGACACCTAAACCTGCTACTGCTATGAATTCTGATATATCGCATGTTATTGATGATGCCACTTCTGCTATGCATGATACTTATGATGAAACTACCTCTGTGCGTGGTCCTATTGTGCCATTAGGTGAATTTCTTGATGAACAACTTGCTAGGGTTAGAGAGAATGAAATTATTGAAGATGCTATTATTGATGATAGTGATGATGAAAGTTCTCCCCTGATTATGAATTACCTGTTGTTCCTGAGGGTTATGTTATGAATGAGGAAGCTGCTAGAGCTATCTTTGCTTGCAAAGATAGATATGATCTTAAAAAAGTTATTAGCTAAATGGAAGCAGCAATCTCTTAATGCTAGAATGAAACCCGATCCTGTTTTTGCTACTTCACCTATCTGTGTTACTGATAAGGATTATGAATTCTCTGTTGATCCTGAAATAATTACTTTGGTTGAATCTGATCCTTTTTATGGCCTTGAATCTGAAATTGTTGTGGCACATCTTACCAAGTTGACTGATATAGCCATCCTGTTTACGAATGATGAGAAGTCTCGCTATTATTACATCATTAAGATTTTTCCATTCTCATTAAATGGTGATGCTAGGACTTGGTTTAATTCTCTTGATCCTGGTTGTGTGCGTAATCCCCAGGATATGATTTATTACTTCTCTGCTAAATATTTCCCTGCTCATAAGAAACAAGCTGCCTTGCGGGAAATATATAATTTTGTGCAAATCAAAGAAGAGAGTCTCCCACAAGCTTGGGGGAGGCTTCTCCGATTACTTAATGCTTTGCCTGATCATCCTCTTAAGAAAAATGAAATACTTGATATCTTTTATAATGGACTAACCGATGCTTCCAAGGACTACTTGGATAGTTGTGCTGGTTGTGTTTTCAGGGAAAGAACAGTCGACCAAGGTGAATTACTATTGAATAATATGTTGACTAATGAAAATAATTGGACTCTTCCTAAGCCAGTTCGTGAGGAAATTCCTGAGCCAACTGAGACAACTCCTGAGCCTATTCCTAAACCCACTCCGAAGAAGAGGGGCTGTCCTATTTCTCAGTCCTGAAGATATGCAAGAGGCAAAGAAATCAATGAAAGAAAAAGGTATAAAAGTTGAAGATGTTAAGAATTTACCACCTATTGAAGAAATACATGGTCTTAATATACCGCCTATCGAAGAAACACATTGTCTCGATAACCCAACACAGGTAGTAAAGGTAAATTCTCTCTATGGATATGATAAAGTTGAAATCCCGTCTACTAGATTTCATAGCCCGTGCTTAGATGAATTTGATGACTTTATGGCTAGATGAGAAAGTTTTACTGCATATGTTGGTAGAGAATTAAAGAATAATGCTTTCGAGATAGGACACTTGAGTGATTATATGACTAGAGTTAAAGGTGAACTTAAACTCATTAGCAAATATGCTTCTATGGTTACCACTCAAGCTGAGAAGTACTTAAAGCTCAAAGTGATTTGCTTGCTGAATTAAATAATAAACATGACTTTGCTGTTAGAGTGGCTACTAGAACTGGTAGAATGACTCAGGAACCTTTGTATCCTGAAGGCCACCCTAAGAGAATCGAGCAAGATTCCCAGAAAAATAATTTAGAGGCACCTAGTTCTTCCAAAAAAAGAAAAAGAAAAATGATAGGACTTTGCATGCTTCTAGTGAACCTGTTATAGACACACCTAAGAATCCCAATGATATTTCAATCTCTGATGCTGAAACACAATCAGGCGATGAACATGATATTTTCCCCTGAGTTGTTGCGGCATATATCTCTTCACGACATAGATTTTTATTCACATAGCACCACGACAGCAGACTCACAACCACAATCACTCGACCACGTGCACTAATTGCAAATGCACGTGCACATGTTGCACCTAACTGATCACCTCCCTAGCACACACAGCCTCTGAAGGAGAGATTAGTGGGCGTTTATTCGGGTGCAAGTTGCCTCCAGCACACCGACAACAATTAGGACCCGACACCGCACTTAATCCTCATGATCACCACCACCGCAGAGAGTTAACACTCGAGCGGCAGCATCACGACGATCATCAAGGATCATCACGCACAAGAGCACGGAGAACCCCAGCAATGTCGCCAACCCTCCGCACATCAGGATCACGTACCAGTCCGGCATCACCTCCGCCATTAGAGCCTCGTTTCGAGCTCCTGCAAACAAAAATGGAGGAGAAGGAAGGAGAAGGAGAAGAGAGGCCAGGTGTGAGGAAGAAGAAAGGAGCACCTCGGTCATTTTATAGCTCGAGATCGGTGTACGGTGGGCGAAGTCCACCAGCACCGCTCGTTGCTCGATCGCCGGTGTTCGGAGGCGAATCCGCGAGCAGTGCCGACAGCGCACTGGCCCACGAGCTGAGTGCATGCTGCACCGGCAGCTAGCACGCCGCGCACTACCGCAGTACGGCCTAGATGCTCTACATGCTAGACGTCGCCGGTGGAGAAAGCGCGGGAAAGCGCGCGAGAGAGAGGGAGAAGAGAGAGCCAGAGGTAGAAGAAGAGACTGACAGTGGGCCCCGGGTCCACCTGTCCGCCAGAGAGAGCACTGTGCACTTGGGTACCACCAGCGTATTTTAGAAATTTGGAATTTTATTCTAAATTTACTGTAACCAAAAGTAGAAATTCCTCGTTTTCCCCAACCATAGATTTTTCCATGCAGCGTCAGTATTCCACACTGTAGCTTTACACCACTTAATTGCCCACTCACTGTAGCCACGTTTTAATTGCATGAGTAGGATGGTTATTTTTTGTGATATTACTTTGAGATAGTAGGAGTAATTCTTTACAAAGTAGCCCTTAGCAAATCTCGAGGACGAGATTTTTCTTAAGGGGGGTAGTGTTGTAACACCCCAAAATTTTGACCTTGATTTATTATTAAAATTTTGCGAGGAAACTAAAATTTTATTTTCTGGTTTTATCATTTAATTTCATATCACTCTGTCCCTCTGAATTTTTTTGAGTTTTTCCTTCTAGGTGGAAACCTTTCAAAAATATTATTGGACTTGTAAATCTCCCCAAGACCATTTGTTCTTATCAGTGGAATTATTTCTACAATTATTTTTCCTAAGCTTTATTTCTTTAAAAATGACTTTTCATTAGTTTTAGAGTTCCATTTGCACTACAACCCTTGCAAATACTTCTTTAAAAGTTCCGCCAAAATTTGGGGATGTCATGTGATGTTCCCACATCACTTTTATGCAAAAATCTCTTTTAGTCATTTGGAGATTTTGAGCCCAACCTCAAGTTTTTAAATCTGGTCCAGTTTGTAATTTGCACTACAACATATTTAAATATTTCTTTAAAACTTCCACAAAAATTGGGGGATGTTAGTACTAGTGTATAATTCAACTTTATGCAAAGACACATTGGTGTTCTTTGAAAAATTTGAGCAAATCATCCTCTTTTGCTCTTTGGTCCAGTCTCGTGATTTGCACTGCAACCATATTTTATCTTGCCCTATTACCCATGGTTTTCCCTCCTGCTTATAGACCACCCTACCAAACACTTAAGTCCAGGAGATTGGACCCATTGGAGTATTTCTGGTCCATGCAATAATGCCCTTCATTTTCTATCCAGATTTGGTTTTCTCAAAAACTTGCTCTAACAAGTTTCTGGTCTTGCCAAACTAACCTTGCCACCATTACCTACATCTAAAGAGACTCTGATCTGGAGTTTTTGGCCACCCAAAGAAATGCCTAGATGCCCATGGCATTTTGTCGAGCACCTTGTGTGCATGGCCAGTTTTGGCATAGTTTTTAGTTTACAGTGTGAACTTGATTCCCTGACCCAGCAATCATGTCCGCTAACCTCCTACTTACCTCTATCCTTGTACTGTTATTTTGCATCGTCACCCAAGCCCTCTAGGCCAACCTGGCATTCCGTCGAGCACATGGCGTGCGTGCTCTTGGCGCGGCCAGAGCACACATTTTGCACGTGTGTGCGCCCGAGCCACGGCATCTTTCCCCTGGCCCTTGCTCGCCCGCAGGGCCACTCCTCGTTCTCGTTCGCTCACCAAAACCCTCCAAGCCACCCCTGGAGCCCCGCGGCGCCACCGTCAGGTCGGCCATGGCAGCTAGTGGACGGCCGCAGCAGGCCCCTGCCATGGACGGCGCCGCCCGAGCCACAGCCACGCGCTAGCTCGCCCCTGAACAGTCCGAGCTCATCCATTCGCCCCTCCAAGCCGCCCCTGCATCGCCATGTTGCCTACGGCCACAGAAGCAGCTCACCGCCAATCTTATCCCTGGCAGCCGTGGAACCGACCTAGTTACGCTATAAATAAGGACCCCGAGCTCGTCTAGATCGGCAGGCGACCTCAGGCCATCCCTCTAGTGCTCCCACAGCCAGCAATCGATGGAGGGAGGCCATCTTCCCCGTCTCCAGTCAGTTCGGCCGTCGCCACGCTCCGGTCCCGTTCGTCGCAAGCAGGGCCTCCCCAGTCCATCCAGTGCCACCGTCCGACTCCCCTTGACCTTGCGGAGCCACCCCACCTCTCAAACCCGATCGGGAGCCACCGTAGCTCGAAACCCCGATCCACCAGAAGCCACCGTCCGCTGCGAGGCTCGCCGTCGGCGACCCCCTTTGTCCCCACGACCCTCTCGACCACTGGGAGGACCGCCCTGGACTGGCGGATCCATCCCTGCCTTCGAAATCCCGCGGGGAGCCTCCTTTCGTCGACGGCGATCACCGGAACCCCGCCACCGCTCGGCCAGAGGAGAAGGAGGCGCGGGCGACTAGTCAAACCTGACCAGTGGGCCCAAGGGACCCACTGTCAGTGACCCACGAATCGATCCATGCTGGCTTAAGTGGAAACGTATTCCACTAAATACGCCTTCAAAAGCGTAAGCCCCCGAACCGTTTTCTTTTTCTGATTTTTTTTCTTCAAAAAAACAGAATTTTGACTAAACTTTGAGTGGCTATAACTTTTTAAATATAAGCCCAATTGATTTGATTATTTTTCTGTTGTTTCTCAATTTTTGTCTAGTTTATTTTCATATTTATTTGAAAATTTTACAAACAACATTTTTGTACTGTTTTGAAACTATGTGTTAATTCAAATTTTCATAAAATCGGATTTTGAAGAAGGCAACTTTCAAAAAGCACACCCCCACTTGCATACTCTTGAAGGCAAGCATTCTGAACCTCGGCATAATATTTGTTGTGCGTCATTTGATGCAAATACGACATCACCTTGACACGAAGTATTCGATATTTTATGTGGTGTTATGATCACATTCATGAGTGCATAAGGATGATTCCTTACTGTTGGAATTTGATATGCTTCTGATAGTAATCACCCTCGTATGCCTTTCATGCCTATCGGGAGGAATCCGGGAAAGTCTCTATCTTGGGTAGACACAAGCTTGTCTCTAGTTCTTTGTCGAGACGGTTATGTCCGGTAAGGCATGGTGAGGTATGATGAGTGGTGATTCTGTCTGATTGGTGTGAAATATATTTCTTATGCTTATCATGCAGGAAATATCTTAACCTCCTGAGTCGATCGTAGATCGAGTCTTGTTCCAGTAACCCCCCATACTTGTTTCGTACTACCACTTGTCCCTGCCATAGGTAGGGTACGGTTCAGTAAATTGTCAACTCCTTCCTTGCACACACCGTACAGGGAGGCCATGGTGGAAGATACCGGCTGCATCCGGTAGACATGCCACCTGGTCCGGGGGCATGGGTGTTTCCGGTTGGAGCCGAGGGGGTAGCTCCCCTAGTTTGCGCGCGTTATAAATTTTGTGATCCCATGCTAGTCAAGGTTGTAGCCTCCCCACTTAGAGTTTTGCTTAATGGGTGTCGTGGGTGATTCCAGACACTAGTAAGTTAGGTTGGTGTGTGTAGTCAGGTGTGTTTTCAATTAAGAGACCATGGACGGAATTAGTCCCGATGGACTAAAGGAATCCATTACTCGTGGGTAAAGAGTACACCCTCTGCAGAGATTATATCTATTCAAATAGTCGTGTCCATGATTAAGGACTACAGTCTGGGATGGGTCAAGTGTCGGTCTTAGTGTCGGTCTTTGAAGGAAAGATTGCTAAACCAGAACATGGATCAAGACTTGTGACTCATGATTATTATGATTACTATTATTATGGACTAACCATTTACATTATTTGAATTATTGAGTATCCCTGGAATGGTTCTACCTCCTGGATATTTACTGTGATTATTTATTTATAGGCCCTTTATGTGGTGTCGCTCAGACGCCTGACTGTGGCATGCTTGCTATTTAAATTACTTATAAGCCCTTTATGTGGTGTCGCTCAGACGCCCGACTGAGGCATGCTTTATATTATTATCCTTTCAAGGCGTCTCTTTCAGACACCCGATAGGTGCATTCTATTTCTACTCCCTCATTGCATATTCATGTTGTATATGAATAACCTGCTTGCGTGCATCATGGATTTTTATTTTGTGACTGATGTTGTGATCATAGAATATTTCAGAGCATGATTATCATTTGTTATATTGTACTTATGTTCATAATGTTTGCGAGTACATTCAAAAGTACTCACTGGCTTGCCCCTGGCTATTGTCTTGTCCTGATTTCTTGCATGGAGAGGAGCGTTGCGATGACAGCCCCGGAACCTATGCAATGATGATAGCAGCCTCGCGAAGATAGGAGTTATCCAGGCCAGCTGTTCCTGTGGGAAGTGGAGTCCCATAGACACTGATGAACCACAAACCGCTTCCGCCATCAGCCACTAGAAACCTTGTGTTGTACTCATAGGCCAGAATGGTCTCGTACTACATATTATGTATTTTGCTTGGAGTTTCTGTATCAAGTTGGTGTCTCATCAGCTAACAGTAATCATGGGGCCGATGAGCAGAAGGGCCATTTTCTGGGAAGTTAATATCCTGGAAAACCAGTCGCAACAGTGCTCATACTCTTTCATTGTATTATCCATGCTAGTTTAATTTTGTTTTTCTACCTTTCTTCTTGTGTGTTTGATAAACCTTAAAAAAACCAAAAAAATAGTTAGTTTAATTTCCATGCTAGTAGTAGAAATTAAAATGAAAACCGAAAAAGATTTCTCGTTCTACTTCTTGCTTGTTGGGAGCTTTCCCGTGTAAATAGTTTTATTTTCTTTTCTTTCCTTTGGGGGTCGAGAGTAGAAGACCATATTGAAAATGTTTAGTGGCTCTCATATGCATGATTGTTGATTTAACTTAGAGCCCATATTATTTTGTCTTCTCTCTTGAGTTGAATGCTTGCAGATTCCAGCTTAGTCCAATGCACGTGCACTATTATTATTATACACATCATTCGGTCATGCAAGTGAAAGGCAATAATGACGATATATGATGGACTGATTGAGATGAGAAAAGCTGGTGTGAACTCGACCTCTCTTGTTTTTGTAAATATGATGTGTTCATCGTTCCTGATTTAGCTTATTATGAAGTAAACATATTTGCAATGACATTTAGAGATCATAGTTGCTTGTGCCATGCTTGATTATCTATGAGTTATAATGGTTTACCTTGCGTGCCAACATGCTATTAAAATGATTGTGATGTGGTATGATGGGATGGTATCCTCCTTTGAATGAATTGAGTGACTCGACTTGGCACATGTTCACGCATGTAGTTGAAACAAATCAACATAGCCTTCATGATATTTATGTTCATGGTAGATTATATCCTACTCATGCTTGTACTTGGTATAAATTAATTTTAATGCATGTTCATGACTCTTGTCGCTCTCTCAGTTGGTCGCTTCCCAGTCTTTTGCTAGCCTTCACCTGTACTAAGCGGGAATACTGCTTGTGCATCCAAACTCCTTAAACCCCAAAGTTATTCCATATGAGTCCACCATACGTTCCTATATGCGGTATCTACCTGCCGTTCCAAGTAAATTTGTATGTGCCAAACTCCAAACCTTCAAACGAAATTATGTTTTGTATGCTCGAGCAGCTCATGTTTCGACTAGTGCTGCATGTATCTTCCAAGCTAGGTGGGTTATTCTCAAGAGGAGTGGACGCCGCTCCTCATTCACGAGAAAGGGCCGGTAATTGGGATGCCCAGTCCCATGATCCAAAAAGATCAAAGCAAATGAAAATAATTAAACAAAATGCCCCCAGGGCTGTTGTTAGTTGGAGGCACTCGTTGTTTCGAGCAAGCCATGGATTGATGCTTGTTGGTGGTAGGGGAGTATAAACTTTTACCATTCTATTTGGGAACTGCCGATAATGCATGTAGTATGGAAGATATCACCATCTCAGAGTTTTTGCGTTGACAGTGAAAGTATGCCACTCAAAATGTTATTCATCTCTATTTTAACATCGAGCTCCGGCACCTCTACAAATCCCTGCTTCCCTCTGCGAAGGGCCTATCTATTTACGTTTATGTTGAGTCATCATCCTCTTATTAAAAAGCACCCGCTGGAGAGCACACTGTCATTTGCATTCATTACTATTGGTTTATATTGGGTATGACTTGATTAGATCTCTTTTACCATGAATTACAATGTTTAGTCAGTCCTTGATCTTTAAAGGTGCTTTGCATTTATGTTTTGCGATCTCAGAAAGGGCTAGCGAGATACCATCTTGTTATGTCATATTATGATTGTTTTGATAAAGTGTTGTCATCCGAGTTTTATTATTATTGCTCGCTAGCTGATTATGCCATTGATATGAGTAATTGTGAGACCTAAGTGTTATTGTGAGTATGGTTAGTTCATAATACTTGTTGAAAACTTGAATGTTGGCTTTCCATATTTACAACAACAAGAGCAAACCGAGTTTGTAATTTTTTTTCCTTTATTACTTTCAGTTTATCAACTGAATTGCTTGAGGGCAAGCAAAGGTTTAAGCTTGGGGGAGTTGATACGTCCCCAACGTATCTACTTTTCAAAACACTTTTGCCCTTGTTTTGGACTCTAACTTGCATGATTTGAATGAAATTAACCCGGACTGACGCTATTTTCAGCAGAACTTCCATGATGTTGTTTATTGTGCAGAAAACAAAAGTTCTCAGAATGACCTGAAAATCCACAGAGATAAGTTTTGGAAAATATAAAAAATTCAAGGCCAGGGGGCCCACACCCTGTCCACGAGGGTGGGGGCCCGCCCTCCCCCCCTGGGCGCGTCCCCCTATCTCGTGGGCCCCCTGATGCTCCACCGACCTCAACTCCAACTCCATATATTCCGTTTCGCGGAGGAAAAAATCAAAGAGAAAGTTTCATCGCGTTTTACGATACGGAGCCGCCGCCAAGCCCTAATCTCTCTCGGGAGGGCTGATCTGGAGTCCGTTCGGGGCTCAGGAGAGGGGGATTCATCGCCGCTGTGAGTAATTCCATCGTTGGCTTGCTGGACGGTGATGGGTTGGATGAGATTTACCATGTAATCAAGTTAGTTTTGTTAGGGTTTGATCCCTAGTATCCACTATGTTCTGAGATTGATGTTGCTATGACTTTGCTATGCTTAATGCTTGTCACTAGGGCCCGAGTGCCATGATTTCAGATCTGAACCTATTATGTTTTCTTGAATATATGTGAGTTCTTGATCCTATCTTGCAAGTCTATAGTCACCTATTATGTGTTATGATCCGACAACCCCGAAGTGACAATAATCGGGATACTTCTCGGTGATGAGCATAGTTTGAGGAGTTCATGTATTCACTATGTGCTAATGCTTTCTTCCGGTTCTCTATTAAAAGGAGGCCTTAATATCCCTTAGTTTCCACTAGGACCACGCTGCCACGGGAGGGTAGGACAAAAGATGGCATGCAAGTACTTTTCCATAAGCACGTATGACTATATTCGGAATACATGCCTACATTACATTGATGAAATGGAGCTAGTTCTGTGTCACCCTATGTTCTAGCTATTACATGAGGAATTGCATCCGACATAATTATCCATCACTGATCCAATGCCTACGAGCTTTTCACATCTTGTGCTTCGCTTATTTACTTTTTCGTTGCTACTGTTACAATTCCTACAAAAATATTATCTTTACGTTTCCCACTGTTACCATTACTATCATACTACTTTGCTACTAAATACTTTGTTGCAGATACTAAGTTATCCAGCTATGGTTGAATTGACAACTCAACTGCTAATACTTAAGAATATTCTTTGGCTCCCCTTGTGTCGAATCAATAAATTTGGGTTGAATACTCTACCCTCGAAAGCTGTTGCGATCCCCTATACTTAAGAATCAACAAATTTGTTGCAGATACTAAGTTCTGATGTTTTTCTTAATAAAAAATGGATCTGAGATTTCTTGTCAGCCAGATTTACAATTTTGTAACAAGAAATGGATATAAAATTTCTGGGACAGTTGGATCTGTATATTACATACCTTCCTCGCGCAATAAATCATATAATGTATCCTGATCTGCGCGTATGGCAACAAGGAGAAGAAGAGACTGGCGTTAGATCCATCAGCACGTAGGCGTCACATATATAGAGAAAAACGTGTCACTAAGGAGCGCCCCATGGCTTACCTGCGGTGAGGGCTCGGACGAGCGCGCTGCGGCGGCCAGAGAAGTCCTCGTAGATGTTCTCCACGGTCCATGAGACGGCGGGGCGGGAGCGCCATTCACCGGGGTGTGCCGGCAGCGGGGTTGGTGAAGGCCGCCCATGAAAGGGAGTGGGGGTGGGGTTGGAGGAGGAGCCGGCGCGAGATGTTTCCATGGCACGAGATTCGTGCTAGGTTCGCCGGCGGCGGGCTGGCAGAATAGGCGGAGCTCTTGAAGGAGGAAGGTGGAATTGGATCTATGGGGGCACTCTGTTGCTTTGTTGCTTTATATAGAACCGGCGTCAAGAGGGTGGAAGAAACTGGGGAACGGAGGACGCGGGCGGGTTACTACTTTCCTTTCGAGTCTCTGGGCGGGATGTATTTGTTTTCTTTCGTTTCCTATCACGTTTTTGGCCACGCCGGCGAGGTGCCAGCACTGGTGAAATAACTACAAAATAGCTAGCATGCAAATCCTAGGGCTACTGGCGTGTGGTCCCCGGATCAGAAGTCCAGAATACATGGTACTCCTTTATTTCCCTCATTAATTTCATTTGTTTTTTAAAGGCATTTATTTCCTTCGTAGTGTAAAAAGTACACGGCACAATGTGCTCCCACGGTTCTGAAATGCATGATATTTTAGTCATGCAGTTTCTAAGATGAAACTTTGACAATTATTGTGTATGCACTTAAATGTTGCTATAAAAGGTTAAGGGATATGTTTAGATTCTTACCAAATAGTAGTACCTTACCGTATGTAAACATGCTTGCGCCAGCCGCGTTCCACGATTGCCACGTGTTTCGATCGAGCCCGCGCACCACAACCCCCTCGAAAACCTTATTCCAGCCGATGAAGGGCTTGCCACACTTTTTTCTCCTACACCGTGCGTTGACCACAACTCCACAGTACCATCTCCTGTCTCTCTCTTTTTCCTCATTCGATGGAATGCTCCTTCTCTCTCCCTGCCCGTCTACTTCACCGCTGAATTGAGTTGGCTTGAGACAGCCGTGGTGTGGAGGCGCCGCTGCAGGGCCCTTTGAAGGAGAAGTTCCAAGGCCGGCGGGATTGAGACACCGCTGCAACCGCAGAGCTTGCTGATGCCGTATCCACAGGTGTTGCAACCACACAGCTCGCCGGTGCAACAGCCGCGGTCGATCCTCCAAGCCTGCTCCGATGGGGGCGGCCGCTCCGATGCTTCGATGGCCACAGCGATGGTTCAATGGACACGACGGCAAGGCATGTTATGACGACATCGACAACCGTGGCGGTGCTGCAAGACATGCTTCATTGGCCGCGGCAACGAGGCATACTTTGATGGTGACGACAGTGACAATGCTGCAACGACCACGGCGATGGTTTTATGGACACGGGGATGAGGCATGCAATGGCGGCATCGACGGTCGTGGTGTTGCTGCAAGGCATGCTTGAATGGCCGCAGCGATGAGGCGTACTTCGATGGTGTCGTACGCCCTGGCGATGCTGCGACGCGTGTTTCAATGGCTGCGGCGATGAGGCGTACTTCAATGGTGTTGACGGCCGTGGTGATGCTGCGAGGCGTGTTAGAATGGTCGTGGCGATGCTTCGACAACCACAACGATGCTTCGATGGACATGGCGATGAGGCACGCTACAACGACATCGACGGCCGAGCCGATGCTGCAAGGCATGCTTCAATGGCCATGGCGACGAGGCGTACTTCGATGGTGTCGACAGCCGTGGTGATGCTTTGACGACCACGGCGATGGGTTCGATGGACACGGCGATGGGTTCGATGGACACGGCGATGAGGCATGCTACGACGACATCGACGACCGTGGCGATGCTGCAAGGCATGCTTCAATGTTAGTGGTGGTGAGGCATACTTCAATGGCGCCGACGGCCACACCGATGCTCTGACAACGTCGATGGCCATGGCGATGTTGCGAGGCATGCCGCGGGGACAGGGCGTGCTTCAATGGCGTCGACGGCCACAACTGCGAGGCGTTTTAGGACGTAACCGCTGATGCTACTCTGAGCCTGCAATGACGTGCACTGTGGACGAGCGGTGCGTGCTAAGGAGATTAGCGGCCCTGATAAGATGCATCAGACCGCACAACCAGTGGTTGTTCTTTGAATCTCTGCAGGCGGATGGCGCCTAGCGTCCACCATATTTTGCCCTGGTCTTCGTCCGGATGAGTGGCAACTCCAATGCTCCTTTTCCAACTCTAGTTCATTTTTTTGGATCGCGCGCACATCAACTTTCCCAAAAGAAAAAGAAACTGGCACTCTAGCCACGTCCCTGTGAGCGGTATGGAAGAATCCTAGCACCGCCACCCTCTGGGAATCCCACCTTCCTCCCTTGCCATAGCCGGTGGGCGTGATCAGGCGAAGCCCTTGCGGCAGGGGGTGCGGGAGTGGCTTTTCCTCCCCTCTTGTCTGGACTCATGGGTAGCCCGGCTCGGCCCTCTATGGCGGGGCCGAGCAGTGGTTGAGGAAGCGAAGGATTCGCAGGGAGGTGGTAGCGCGACGCTCAAGTGGGGCGACTCGGTCGGCATTGCTATGTTAGTGGTGCGGACGGCGTGCAGCAGCAGGCAAGGACGGTGGCCCGACATAGTCGGCGAATGCGCGCAAAGCGACACCCGCTCCTTCGTCCCCCTTCCTGTGCACTGGTCTGGGTCGTGTTCTTGCCATCATTGGCATCTAGATTGGGTCTCAGCTCTAAACTGATGGCTTGGTGGTTGCGGGTGGCTTGGGAGGGTTTTCTACCATATGTGTGGTGCTCGGCTACGTGGGTCATGTTAAGGCAGCCGGTGACAAGTGGGATTCGGCGACAGTTGTTGGGTACTCCCTTTGCATGTGGGTCGGCATCGTTGATGTCTAACCCCAACTGAGGTAGTGCTATGGCACGGTGACTCCTCTCCTACATGGTATGTGCCAAGGTGCGAGCATTACGGTAGTGCATTACTCTAACAGCGGTGGCGTGTCTCTCTTGGACGCCTAGGGGGTGGCCCCAAGCAATCATAGCTATGCCAGCAAAAACCAAATTTTATATTATTACTCTATTATTTTTGTACAAATGTATAAGAGGTGTGATCCTATTCTTTATGAGGAATAATCATCACGAATTTAAAGCAAATAAAATGTTCGGATTAAAACAACTAAGGATATCTCCAACACGGACCCTCATACCGCCCGAATGCATCCAGACCGTCCGGTCTGGATGTGTTGTGCCATCCAACACCGACCTACATCAGTCCGTCGGGCAGTCCAGACCGCTGCCACGCCCGCGTCTGACTGTCCTGGCCCACAAAAAAAACCTTCATCACCCGAGCGCGCTTCCCGCCTAATACAGTCAGCGCTGCTCCAGAGTGTCAGTGTCGCGTTAATGCCCGGCCAGAGCGGATGGGGCCTCTCACTGCTGCCGGCATTGAAGTGGCGCGCCAGCCGAGAGAGCATAGCCCATGCCGCTTCCCGGTGCAAGCGACTGCTCCACATTCAAATGATAGCCCATCGGTTCGTCACCCCTACATTAACGACAATGCGGTTGTCGAGGAAACTACTCCGGCACCACACGTCTGTCCGTCTGCAACCCAACATTGACCTTGCTGTCATGGCCCATCGCCATCCGCCCGCTATATAAACACCAGCCCAGACCGTAGCCATAGTCATCTACCTACTTCACTTTCTCATCTCTGCACCACACCCTCCATGGCCTCCTCATGCTCCAAAGCCCTCTAGGACACCCTATCCTCGACTAGAAGAAGGAGAGGACCTCCATTGCTACTGGTTGGCTGGTCGGCTAGTAGATGGAGGCAGATGAGCCCCCAATAGAGGACAAGGCGGCGCTACCATCCTCGTCGGTGCGTGTGGGATTCACCATTGGCGAGGCATGTGCGCACTACACGAACATGATGTGGGAGGACGAGGAGGAGGCCAGGTTCTGACAGGTGCAGGCCGATCAGTCCTACAACCTCGGCCTCCTCGAGGAGCACCGGCGCATGGAGGAACTACTCGCCGCTGGCGCGACTATCATGTCGGACGTGGATGCAGTGGAGCAGTAGGCACTGGTCGACTGCTACCTCTCCGCCCGCGACATCCGCCGCGACTGCTGGTGGTAATGCCTCCATTAGGCGGAATTGGCGGCCACCTAAAAGGAGATCGACGAGGTGGTGAATGAGGTGTGTGGCAAGAGCGACAACAAGGAGGACATCACCCGCTCTGCCCTAGTCGTGCCTAGCCCGCTACCACGACCACGAAGCTGATATGTCCACGGACGCCACTGATAGCAAGGAAGAGTATTGTATGGTAGGTCACTGCTGCTCGGGTCCCAAGAAGGCCACAACTCTTCCCCTCCCATCGAAGCCACGCTTTATGCGCCGAACATCGATGGCCGAGTAGCCACCTGACGGCGACGTGGGGGCGGACAGCTGTAGTTCCCGGGGTTCCGGAGGCGGAGGTGGAGAGCATCGAGGCTGTGAAGGCGAAGGCATTCATCGGACCAGCAATTCTTAGCGCTCATGGTAGGACATGGGAAACGTGTGCCGATGATCATTTAGATTAGATTTAGTGTAGGGTTTGTCCAGTTTATATGAAAAATATAATGAATTTTGTCTGGTTTATATGAAAATTGATCCAAATATAATGAATTTCGCTCGGTTTATATGAAAATACATCGTATTTACATGAATTTCAGCCAGTTAGTTCAAACAGCAGCTGAAATATTTGCAGCCAGCATTGGATAGCCGGCTCCCGCATCTGTGGACTAGTGCCACTATGCGCGGACGGATGACGGAATAAATTTATGGGTCAACGTTGGAGATGCCCTAACCTCACCAATCTGTTCTCACAAACATATAATTTGCGCATGGTCAAGATTGAAATGGACCGGTCCGGTCTGGACTTGTAACTGGACATATGAATGTGTTCTAGAATCCCAGGGGCCAGAGTTCGGTCTGCACCTCGTCTAGCAGGGCAACAGGTATACCTAAGATCGACCATTCTTCTGTATACTGAGTGTAGAAAGGCGCATGCCGATGAGAGGCCTGGCACTGGACGTGCACTTCGTGTTCCCGCAAGTGTAAGCAATGGTGTGGGACAAAGCTGGATTGGTGTCCTCGGTCCATGACAGCAACACGACCACCACTTCCGGCTTCGTTAGAGCATCCACAATGACAGATACCTAATTTGAGTTGCCGAACGCCCCCAAACATGCCCGGCCATGTCCGTGGATAGTGACCGGTCAGACCCCACATTGCAACTCAACAACCATAGTAGGCATTTTCCAATTAGCATTTTCATACAAAACCATGCAAAAAGCAAGATCTATGTACTACCAACTACCATCTACACTACTCATACTTCTCGTCACATATGTGGATGAAATTGATGTCGGAGTTGCCGTCGTCATGGTCATTCGTAGCCGGGCGAACCTCTGGTTCCTCCTCGGGAGTCAAGAATGGCATGCTGCTCCATTGCCTCCTCTGCCTGGGCCACCTTGAACTCTGTGCATCGACCATGGCGAAGCCGGTAGGTGCCGGATCTGCCTGATGCGCCTCCTCTGACTCCTTCTCCACCTCCTCCTCTATGACCGCGTCCTCCTCCTTTGGCTCCACCTCCACCTCCTCCTCCTCGGGCTGCACTGAATCCAGAGGCAGGCTGGTTGCGATCCGATCTTAGCACCTGCTCTGGATCTCCTCTAGCAGCTACAGCCGCCGCCCGGGATTGAGCATGTTGTAACTAGTGGTTAGCGGCTGATTGATGGATTGAATGTGACGGCGGTGGAGGGGAGGGAGGGGGGAGAAATGGAGGCGGTCTATGGTTGGGATTTTGCCGTCCGGCTTAAATAGCCGGCCATGTATCCTCAGATGGCATGCTAGAGCGGCACCACACGACACCAATGCGTCCTCATCGATGAACTAAGGAGGCGCATGTCAGATCACCAGTTTATGCTTTTGTCCGCATGGACCCTTGCGGTTTGTCCAAAGCGACGTGCACGTCCGGACATCTTCATATCCGCCCAAATATGTGCCGGATATGGGAAGTGTCAGTCAGTCCTGATATTTGGGCTAGATTTGACAAGTCTAGTTGGGTGGCAATTTTGTGTTTAGGCAGTACCAGGCAAGCTGCCCGGGTGTTTGGGGCGGATCCGAGGACTCCAGTTGTAGATGCTCTCATGCCTCAACTAGCCGCATGTAGCGGCATGGCAGTAGCTATGGTGTCGCAGACAATGACAAGACAGACGTGTAGCCGTCTCGCTACATGAGTTGCAGGGCAAGCACCGGCTTTCTGAGCGCTGACTCTAGCAGTCAAAAATGGCCAGCTTGGTTGTGGCTGTGGTGCCACGGACAATGGAGAGGTGCTCCCGGATCGGCGGTATGAGTTGCCCAGAGGGCGGTGCGACATGGTGCCAGGAATGATGCCGAGAGGAACACGTCGCCGGTGCGGCGACGCAAGCTGAAGCGTGTGCGCTGGCCCGACGAAATTTGCAGGCGCTTTGCTGGCGGCGGCTACGATGACATGACTAATAGTGAGTGGTTCGACCCTATGGTCGAAAGGGACACCTCCTCGTTGGTGCCTTCAACGCCCAATCACTTTCCTGGAGCTCACGCGCGCCCCCTAGTGGGTCGTGGCCCATTCGCTTGAATGCTGCTCGACCGACCGCTGCTGCTCGCTCGCTTGCTCCTTGGTTGCCTTTTTTTCTTGCGAGCACTTGTCAAAAAAGCCTTGTTGTTCAAAAACTAAAAAAGGAAAAAATCGAAAAAAAATTGTGAACTAAAAATGTACATGAATTTTCATAAAAGTTCACAAAATTTGAAAAAAAAGATTTGAAAAATTTCATTGAATTTGAAAAAAGTTAATTGAATTTAAAAACAAGTTGATCGACTTTGAAAAAAGTTCATCCAGTTTAAAAAAAGTTCATCAAATTCGAAAAAGTTCATTGAATTTGAAAAAAAGTTCATTAGTTTTGAAAAAATTCCATCATATTCAGAAAAGTGCATCTACTTTCTAGAAAAAAGTTCACAAATTTTGAAAAAAAGTTCATCTACTATCAAGAAAAAAGTTTCATGAATTTCTTTCACAAAAAAAGTTCTTGACTTTGAAAAAAGTGTAATACTTGAGGTCAGTTGGTCGGGTGGTTATGGGGTTGAAGTCCTAAGACCCGCGTCGTGGGTTCAAATCCTGGGTAGCATGCACTTTTTTTCTTTTTATAAAAACAGAGAAGGAGCATATGGGCCGGCCCGCTCTTGAAACCTAGCGTATAGGGAGGGTGTGTGCCCGGTACCAAAATGCCTATATTCGGCGCTTAAGGCGCCGAATAGGATTTTGCGCCCAAAGGTTACATCCCCAATGGACCCTAATGTTTATCTGGGCCATCTAGATAATCCATAGGTGCCAACAGCCAGGTCCGGTCCATCGGGCCGAAGGGTTAAACCAGACTACGTGTATCTTGAGTTCATAGTCCTTAACCCAAAGCGCTCTTAATATCTCTACTCTTACAAGGGGAGTTCATATGACAGTATCTACTGTTTTTGTTTTTGCCTCACCGCCCACCACACCCTTCATGTTGGTTTTTCTCACTCACTCTTAATACCAAATCAATTTTCCCGATCCTCCTCTCGTGTTTTCGTGCCTTCTTTGGCAGGTGCCAATTTAATTCAACCATGTAAATATTAGCTAATTAAGAATTCGGAAATCGCACCATATATGTAAGATAACCTTCCTAAAAGACAAAGAGAAGTTTTTTCTCAATAACCTTCCAAATCAAAATAAGATATTCCTCAAGAAGAAATAGCTAATACCACATCCTATCACATTTATTATCTGTCATTATCTCTATTATTAAATCTCTACTCCTGAAAGGAGAGTTGGTGAACCAGTACACATGGTTTATTTTTGCCTCCACATCCCACCACCCCCTCCATGCTAATTTTTTCTCACTACCACTAAAAAAACAGATTGATCCACCCGATCTTCCGATCCATTTTTTTCATGCTTGCTTTGGCCGGTGCCGATTCAATTCAATCATGTAAATATTATGTAATTAACAAGAATTTAGAAACACTATATATGTATGGTCACCTTCCTAAAAGATAGACTAAAGATTTCTTCTCCATAACCTTCCAAATCTGCACTCCTAAAAGGGGAGTTGGTAGGTTGGTATGCATGGTTTATTTCACCTCAACATTTCACCACCCTGCATGTTGGTTTTTTCTCCCTCCCACTAAAAACCCGAATCTATTCACCCAACCTTCCTTTTCATTTTTTCCTTCTTGATTTGGCAGGCGTCGATTCAAATCAATCATGTAAATATTAGGTAATTAAAATTTTGGACATCGCAACATATATGTGATATAACATTCCTAAAGGCGGACAGAAGATTTTTCTCGATAACATTTCAAAACAAAACTAGATATTTCTGAATAATAAATAGCTAAACCCGCGCACTACGCTATTTATTATCTATCATCATCTGTAGTATTGAATCATAATCACAACTTTCCCTAGACTTTTTTTCTTCGATCCCACCCACATGTCTCTGTTTTCACTGAAAATGTTTTTTTATTGTTTCATTCATTCTGTTTGACCTCCCCTCCCGCGTATATTGCACCCTCCCAATTGATTTTCAACCCACAGAATTTTTCCAAATAAAACCCATCTACCCTCAACCCCCTCCAGCCCTCCTCATTCGACCTCCCCTCTCATGTAGTCCCCACCAACGCGCCTCCTACCGACTTCTCCAATTCTCTATTCGCTACTTCATCCATCCCACAAAAATAAGAAATCTCCCCGATTCTGACTTGACCATTTTTTCCTTGTCACGTGAGGAGAGCGCCACCTAGGGTTCCCTCGCACACGGTTCTTTTCATCCTGAATGTTTGCTCCCTGACTGGCGTTGGCCCTGCACATTCCTCTCCCCCACACCCGACCCAGCAAGGGTTCCAACTGATACATCTCCAACGTATCTACTTTTCCAAACACTTTTGCCCTTGTTTTGGACTCTAACTTGCATGATTTGAATGAAACTAACCCGGACTGACGTTGTTGTCAGCAGAATTGCCATGATGTTGTTTATTGTGCAGAAAACAAAACTTCTCGGAATGACCTGAAAATCCCCGGAGATAAGTTTTGGAAAATATAAAAAATATTGGCGAAAGAATCAAGGCCATGGGGCCCACACCCTGTCCACGAGGATGGGGGCGCGCCCTCCCCCTGGGCGCACCCCCTGTCTCGTGGGCCCCCTGATGCTCCACGGACCTCAACTCCAACTCCATATATTTCGTTTCGCGGAGAAAAAAAGCAGAGAGAAAGTTTCATTGCGTTTTACGATACGGAGCCGCCGCCAAGCCCTAATCTCTCTCTAAAGGGCTGATCTAGAGTCCGTTCGGGGCTCCAGAGAGGGGGATTCGTCGATGTCGTCATCATCAACCATCCTCCATCACCAATTTCATGATGCTCACCGTCGTGCGTGAGTAATTCCATCTTAGGCTTGCTGGACGGTGATGGGTTGGATGAGATTTACCATGTAATAAAGTTAGTTTTGTTAGGGTTTGATCCCTAGTATCCACTATGTTCTGAGATTGATGTTGCTATGACTTTGCTATGCTTAATGCTTGTCACTAGGGCCCGAGTGCCATGCTTTAAGATCTAAACCTATTATGTTTTCATGAATATTTGTGAGTTCTTGATCCTATCTTGCAAGTCTATAGTCACCTATTATGTGTTATGATCCGACAACCCCGAATTGACAATAATCGGGATACTTCTCGGTGATAACCGTAGTTTGAGGAGTGCATGTATTCACTATGTGCTAATGCTTTGTTCCGGTTCTCTATTAAAAGGAGGCCTTAATATCCCTTAGGTTCCACTAGGACTCCGCTGCCACGGGAGGGTAGGACAAAAGATGTCATGCAAGTTCTTTTCCATAAGCACGTATGACTATATTCGGAATACATGCCTACATTACATTGATGAACTGGAGCTAGTTCTGTGTCACCCTATGTTATAGCTATTACATGAGGAATCGCATCCGACATAATTATCCATCACTGATCCAATGCCTACGAGCTTTTCACATCTTGTGCTTCACTTATTTACTTTTCCGTTGCTATTGTTACAATTCCTACAAAACTATTATCTTTACTTTCGCCACTGTTACCATTATTATCATACTAGTTTGCTACTAAATACTTTGCTACAGATACTAAGCTAACCAGGTTTGGTTGAATTGACAACTCAACTGCTAATACTTAAGAATATTCTTTGGATCCCCTTGTGTCAAATCAATAAATTTGGGTTGAATACTCTACCCTCGAAAGTTGTTGTGATCCCCTACACTTGTGGGTTATCAAGACTAACTTCTAGCGCCGTTGCCGGGGAGCATAGCTCTATTCTTTGAGTCACTTGGGATTTATATCTATTGATTACTATGAGTAACTTGAAAGACGAAAGAACCAAGATTTTGCCCTCAACTACGAGGGGAGGTAAGCAACGGCCATCTAGCTCTGCACTAGATTCTCCTTCCATTATTAGTAAGCTCACGACACCTAAACCTGCTACTGCTATGAATTCTGATATATCGCATGTTATTGATGATGCCACTTCTGCTATGCATGATACTTATGATGAAACTACCTCTGTGCGTGATCCTACTGTGCCATTAGGTGAATTTCTTGATGAACAACTTGCTAGGGTTAGAGAGAATGAAATTATTGAAGATGCTATTATTGATGATAGTGATGATGAAAGTTCTCCCCTGATTATGAATTACCTGTTGTTCCTGAGGGTTATGTTATGAATGAGGAAGCTGCTAGAGCTATCTTTGCTTGCAAAGATAGATATGATCTTAAAAAAGTTATTAGCTAAATGGAAGCAGCAATCTCTTAATGCTAGAATGAAACCTGATCCTGTTTTTGCTACTTCACCTATCTGTGTTACTGATAAGGATTATGAATTCTCTGTTGATCCTGAAATAATTACTTTGGTTGAATCTGATCCTTTTTATGGCCTTGAATCTGAAACTGTTGTGGCACATCTTACCAAGTTGAATGATATAGCCATCCTGTTTACGAATGATGAGAAGTCTCGCTATTATTACATCCTTAAGATTTTTCCATTCTCATTAAATGGTGATGCTAGGACTTGGTTTAATTCTCTTGATCCTGGTTGTGTGCGTAATCCCCAGGATATGATTTATTACTTCTCTGCTAAATATTTCCCTGCTCATAAGAAACAAGCTGCCTTGCGGGAAATATATAATTTTGTGCAAATCAAAGAAGAGAGTCTCCCACAAGCTTGGGGGAGGCTTCTCCGATTACTTAATGCTTTGCCTGATCATCCTCTTAAGAAAAATGAAATACTTGATATCTTTTATAATGGACTAACCGATGCTTCCAAGGACTACTTGGATAGTTGTGTTGGTTGTGTTTTCAGGGAAAGAACAGTCGACCAAGGTGAATTACTATTGAATAATATGTTGACTAATGAAAATAATTGGACTCTTCCTGAGCCAGTTCCTGAGGAAATTCCTGAGCCAACTGAGACAACTCCTGAGCCTATTCCTAAACCCACTCCGAAGAAGAGGGGCTGTCCTATTTCTCAGTCCTGAAGATATGCAAGAGGCAAAGAAATCAATGAAAGAAAAAGTTATAAAAGTTGAAGATGTTAAGAATTTACCACCTATTGAAGAAATACATGGTCTTAATATACCGCCTATCGAAGAAACACATTGTCTCGATAACCCGACACAGGTAGTAAAGGTAAATTCTCTCTATGGATATGATAAAGTTGAAATCCCGTCTACTAGATTTCATAGCCCGTGCTTAGATGAATTTGATGACTTTATGGCTAGACGAGAAAGTTCTACTGCATATGTTGGTAGAGAATTAAAGAATAATGCTTTCGAGATAGGACGCTTGAGTGATTATATGACTAGAGTTAAAGGTGAACTTAAACTCATTAGCAAATATGCTTCTACGGTTACCACTCAAGCTGAGAAGTACTTAAAGCTCAAAGTGATTTGCTTGCTGAATTAAATAATAAACATGACTTTGATGTTAGAGTGGCTACTAGAACTGGTAGAATGACTCAGGAACCTTTGTATCCTGAAGGCCACCCTAAGAGAATCGAGCAAGATTCCCAGAAAAATAATTTAGAGGCACCTAGTTCTTCCAAAAAAAGAAAAAGAAAAATGATAGGACTTTGCATGCTTCTAGTGAACCTGTTATAGACACACCTAAGAATCCCAATGATATTTCAATCTCTGATGCTGAAACACAATCAGGCGATGAACATGAACCTAGTGATAATGTTAATGATAATGTTCATGTTGATGCTCAACCTAGCAAAAACAATGCGGTAGAAATTGAACCTGCTGTTGATCTTGATAACCCACAATCAAAGAATCAATGCTATGATAAGAGAGATTTTGTTGCTAGGAAGCACGGTAGAGAAAGAGAACCATGGGTTCAGAAACCCATGCCCTTTCCTCCTAAACCATCCAAGACAAAGGATGATGAGGATTTTGAGCGCTTTGCTGAAATGATTAGACCTATCTTCTTACGTATGCGCTTGACTGATATGCTTAAAGTAAATCCTTATGCTAAGTACATGAAGGATATCATTACAAATAAAACAAAGATACCGAAAGCTGAAATTTCCACCATGCTTGCTAATTACACTTTTAAGGGTGGAATACCAAAGAAACTTGGAGATCCGGGGGTACCAACTATACCATGCTCCATTAAAAGAAACTATTTAGAACTGCTTTATGTGATCTTGGAGCCGGTGTTAGTGTTATGCCTCTCTCTTTATATCGTATACTTGAATTGAGTAAGTTGACACCAACTGAAATATCTTTGCAAATGGCCGATAAATCAACTGCTATACCTGTCAGTATTTGTGAGGATGTGCCTATTGTGGTTGCAAATGTCACTATCTTAATGGACTTTGTTATTCTTGATATTCCCGAGGATGATAGTATGTTGATTATGCTTGGTAGACCATTTTTGAATACTGCAGGGGCTGTTATTGATTGCAACAAAGGCAATGTCACATTTCATGTTAATGGTAATGAGCATACGGTACACTTTCCGAGGAAATAATCTCAAGTTTATAGCATCAATTCTATTGGAAAAATTCCAACTATCGTTATTGGAGGTTTTGAATTTCCTCTTCCTACTGTCAAGAAAAAGTATGATATTCCTATTATTGGGGATGTTCATATCCCCGTTGAGGTAACTTAGTGTTATTCGAAATTTCTCCAGTTCCGTGTTATTCAGAATGAGTTTGTTAACAAGACTTGATCAACCTTGTTAGTGGATTCATTTTGATGATCATGAGATGGATGAAACTAGAAGGCACAACCTTCTGTACCCTCTTTTTACTTTCTGTTATTTAGAATAAATAAAGCAAAAATAGTATTATCTGTCTGTTTTCTGAATTATCCGTACAATAAAAAATATCCTGAAAATAAAAGTTAATGATCCCCACAAATTTGAATTTAGAGACTTTCTTGCTAGTATTACTGTGGGAGAATCTAGGGATATAGCACAAGATACCATAGGGAGCATTCATTTTCCTGCTATACATTATTTTGCAACCCCAGGTAGTTTTGTTAAAATATTGTGGGACTTTACCTGCAGTACCATGAGTTCTACCCATCCACCCTAGTACGAGTTGCTCAAATCGAGGATCACCCCATCCACCTCGAAATATTGGGCAGTGGTGCACACCCCTCCCGCAAACCCAAACCAAGATCCAACGGAAGTCTCATTCGTGGGGAAATCTATGTCGACTCCACAAATGGCCATAGAAGTTGCTGCGTACGAAGCGCTTGCTCGCCTTCGATTCGCGGTACCCTATGCCATTGAACGAGGGTGTTATTACTTCCCGAGTCGTGCAGCACCCGGAGAAGCAGCATCTTTTCCCGGTGGACGAATCGAGAGAGACCCAGTACTGGCCAACCTTGCCCAGTATGTCATCGCTCAAGAGCGTTTGACCCAACGAGTAATGGGTTATCTCCAGAGCCTCGCTGATTTAAATCCTCATATCGCCATCGGCAAACCACTGAGGCCCGACCAAGAAAGATGCATTCATCGACTAGTCAATCCGCTTCCCCCGATAGAAGAAGAGTGTGCCCCAGTACCAGAGACGTTTCCTCAGGACCCTGTCCATTTACCGTTGTCATTGTAGACGTCACTGCTATGTTTATTGTCCCAGCATTTATTTATGTGTTGCAACTTATGCGTGGTATCCTAAATTTGTGCGATGAATTAAATTTTTAGTTTCAATTAATGTGAGTGGTTTTTACTGCTGTTAATTTTTATTAACTGTTTTCACCCTCGGTAAATTCTGAAGTGAGATTTTCCCCTGAGTTGTTGCGGCATATATCTCTTCACGACATAGATTTTTATTCACATAGCACCACGACAGCAGACTCACAACCACAACCACTCGACCACGTGCACTAATTGCAAATGCACGTGCACATGTTGCACCTAACTGATCACCTCCCTAGCACACACAGCCTCTGAAGGAGAGATTAGTGGGCGTTTATTCGGGTGCAAGTTGCCTCCAGCACACCGACAACAGTTAGGACCCGACACCGCACTTAATCCTCATGATCACCACCACCGCGGAGAGTTAACACTCGAGCGACAGCATCACGAGGATCATCAAGGATCATCACGCACAAGAGCACGGATAAACCCAGCAATGCCGCCAACCCTCCACACATCAGGATCACGTACCAGTCCGGCATCACCTCCACCATTAGAGCCTCGTTTCGAGCTCCTGCAAACAAAAATGGAGGAGAAGGAAGGAGAAGGAGAAGCAAGGCCAGGTGTGAGGAAGAAGAAAGGAGCACCTCGGTCATTTTATAGCTCGAGATCGTGTACGGTGGGCGAAGTCCACCAGCGCCGCTCGTCGCTCGATCGCCGGTGTTCGGAGGCGAATCCGCGAGCAGTGCCGACAGCGCACTGGCCCGCGAGCTGAGTGCATGCTGCACCGGCAGCTAGCACGCCGCGCACTACCGCAGTACGGCCTAGATGCTCTACATGCTAGACGTCGCCGGTGGAGAAAGCGCGGGAAAGCGCGCGAGAGAGAGGGAGAAGAGAGAGCCAGAGGTAGAAGAAGAGACTGACAGTGGGCCCCGGGTCCACCTGTCAGCCAGAGAGAGCACTGTGCTCTTGGGTACGACCAGCGTATTTTAGAAATTTGGAATTTTATTCTAAATTTACTGTAACCAAAAGTAGAAATTCCTCGTTTTCCCCAACCATAGATTTTTCCACGCAGCGCCAGTATTCCACACTGTAGCTTTACACCACTTAATTGCCCACTCACTGTAGCCACGTTTTAATTGCATGAGTAGGATGGTTATTTTTTTGTGATATTACTTTGAGATAGTAGGAGTAATTCTTTACAAAGCAGCCCTTAGCAAATCTCGAGGACGAGATTTTTCTTAAGGGGGGTAGTGTTGTAACACCCCAAAATTTTGACCTTGATTTATTATTAAAATTTTGCGAGGAAATTAAAATTTTATTTTCTGGTTTTATCATTTAATTTCATATCACTCTGTCCCTCTGAATTTTTTTGAGTTTTTCCTTCTAGGTGGAAACCTTTCAAAAATATTATTGGACTTGTAAATCTCCCCAAGACCATTTGTTCTTATCAGTGGAATTATTTCTACAATTATTTTTCCTAAGCTTTATTTCTTTAAAAATGACTTTTCATTAGTTTTAGAGTTCCATTTGCACTACAACCCTTGCAAATACTTCTTTAAAAGTTCCACCAAAATTTGGGGATGTCATGTGATGTTCCCACATCACTTTTATGCAAAAATCTCTTTTAGTCATTTGGAGATTTTGAGCCCAACCTCAAGTTTTTAAATCTGGTCCAGTTTGTAATTTGCACTACAACATATTTAAATATTTCTTTAAAACTTCCACAAAAATTGGGGGATGTTAGTAGTAGTGTATAATTCAACTTTATGCAAAAACACATTGGTGTTCTTTGAAAAATTTGAGCAAATCATCCTCTTTTGCTCTCTGGTCCAGTCTGGTGATTTGCACTGCAACCATATTTTATCTTGCCCTATTACCCATGGTTTTCCCTCCTGCTTATAGACCACCCTACCAAACACTTAAGTCCAGGAGATTGGACCCATTGGAGTATTTTTGGTCCATGCAATAATGCCCTTCATTTTCTATCCAGATTTGGTTTTCTCAAAAACTTGCTCTAACAAGTTTCTGGTCTTGCCAAACTAACCTTGCCACCATTACCTACATCTAAAGAGACTCTGATATGGAGTTTTTGGCCACCCAAAGAAATGCCTAGATGCCCATGGCATTTTGTCGAGCACCTTGTGTGCATGGCCAGTTTTGGCATAGTTTTTAGTTTACAGTGTGAACTTGATTCCCTGACCCAGCAATCATGTCCGCTAACCTCCTACTACCTCTATCCTTGTACTGTTATTTTGCATCGTCACCCAAGCCCTCTAGGCCAACCTGGCATTCCGTCGAGCACATGGCGTGCGTGCTCTGGCGCGGCCAGAGCACGCATTTTGCACGTGTGTGCGCCCGAGCCACCGCATCTTTCCCCTGGCCCTTGCTTGCCCGCAGGGCCACTCCTCGTTCTCGTTCGCTCACCAGAACCCTCCAAGCCGCCCCTGGAGCCCCGCGGCGCCACCGTCAGGTCGGCCATGGCAGCTAGTGGACGGCCGCAGCAGGCCCCTGCCATGGACGGTGCCGCCCGAGCCACAGCCGCACGCTAGCTCGCCCCTGAACAGTCCGAGCTCATCCATTCGCCCCTCCAAGCCGCCCCTGCATCGCCATGTTGCCTACGGCCACAGAAGCAGCTCACCGCCAATCTTATCCCTGGCAGCCGTGGAACCGACCTAGTTACGCTATAAATAAGGACCCCGAGCTCGTCTAGATCGGCAGGCGACCTCAGGCCATCCCTCTAGTGCTCCCACAGCCAGCAATCGACGGAGGGAGGCCATCTTCCCCGTCTCCGGTCAGTTCGGCCGTCGCCACGCTCCGGTCCCGTTCGTCGCAAGCAGGGCCTCCCCAGTCCATCCAGTGCCACCGTCCGACTCCCCTTGACCTTGCGGAGCCACCCCACCTCTCAAACCCGATCGGGAGCCACCGTAGCTCGAAACCCCGATCCACCAGAAGCCACCGTCCGCTGCGGAGCTCGCCGTCGGCGACCCCCTTTGTCCCCACGACCCTCTCGACCACTGGGAGGACCGCCCTGGACTGGCGGATCCATCCCTGCCCTCGAAATCCCGCGGGGAGCCGCCTTTCATCGACGGCGATCGCCGGAACCCCGCCACCGCTCGGCCAGAGGAGAAGGAGGCGCGGGCGACTGGTCAAACCTGACCAGTGGGCCCAAGGGACCCACTGTCAGTGACCCACGAATCGATCCATGCTGGCTTAAGTGGAAACGTATTCCACTAAATACGCCTTCAAAAGCGTAAGCCCCCGAACCGTTTTCTTTTTCTGATTTTTTTTTCAAAAAACAGAATTTTGACTAAACTTTGAGTGGCTATAACTTTTTAAATATAAGCCCAATTGATTTGATTATTTTTCTGTTGTTTCTCAATTTTTGTCTAGTTTATTTTCATATTTATTTGAAAATTTTACAAACAACATTTTTGTACTGTTTTGAAACTATGTGTTAATTCAAATTTTCATAAAATAGGATTTTGAAGAAGAAGGCAACTTTCAAAAAGCGCACCCCCACTTGCATACTCTTGAAGGCAAGCATTCTGAACCTCGGCATAATATTTGTTGTGCGTCATTTGATGCAAATACGACATCACCTTGACACGAAGTATTCGATATTTTATGTGGTGTTATGATCACATTCATGAGTGCATAAGGATGATTCCTTACTGTTGGAATTTGATATGCTTCTGATAGTAATCACCCTTGTATGCCTTTCATGCCTATCGGGAGGAATCCGGGAAAGTCTCTGTCTTGGGTAGACACAAGCTTGTCTCTAGTTCTTTGTCGAGACGGTTATGTCCGGTAAGGCATGGTGAGGTATGATGAGTGGTGATTCTGTCTGATTGGTGTGAAATATATTTCTTATGCTTATCATGCAGGAAATATCTTAACCTCCTGAGTCGATCGTAGATCGAGTCTTGTTCCAGTAACCCCCCATACTTGTTTCGTACTACCACTTGTCCCTGCCATAGGTAGGGTACGGTTCAGTAAATTGTCAACTCCTTCCTAGCACACACCGTACAGGGAGGCCATGGTGGAAGATACTGGCTGCATCCGGTAGACATGCCACCTGGTCCGGGGGCATGGGTGTTTCCGGTTGGAGCCGAGGGGGTAGCTCCCCTAGTTTGCGCGTGTTATAAATTTTGTGATCCCATGCTAGTCGAGGTTGTAGCCTCCCCACTTAGAGTTTTGCTTAATGGGTGTCGTGGGTGATTCCAGACACCAGTAAGTTAGGCTGGTGTGTGCGGTCAGGTGTGTTTTCAATTAAGAGACCGTGGACGGAATTAGTCCCGATGGACTAAAGGAATCCATTACTCGTGGGTAAAAAGTACACCCTCTGCAGAGATTATATCTATTCAAATAGCCGTGTCCATGATTAAGGACTACAGTCTGGGATGGGTCAAGTGTCGGTCTTAGTGTCGGTCTTCGATGGAAAGATTGCTAAACCAGAACATGGATCATGACTTGTGACTCATGATTATTATGATTACTATTATTATGGACTAACCATTTACATTATTTGAATTATTGAGTATCCCTGGGATGGTTCTACCTCCTGGATATTTACTGTGATTATTTATTTATAAGCCCTTTATGTGGTGTCGCTCAGACGCCCGACTGTGGCATGCTTGCTATTTAAATTACTTATAAGCCCTTTATTTGGTGTCGCTCAGACGCCCGACTGAGGCATGCTTTATATTATTATCCTTTCGAGGCATCGCTTCAGACACCCGATAGGTGCATTCTATTTCTACTCCCTCATTGCATATTCATGATGTATATGAATAACCTGCTTGCGTGCATCACGGATTTTTATTTTGTGACTGACGTTGTGATCATAGAATATTTCAGAGCATGATTATCATTTGTTATATTATACTTATGTTCATAATGTTTGCGAGTACATTCAAAAGTACTCACTGGCTTGCCCATGGCTATTGTCTTGGCCAGATTTCTTGCATGGAGAGGAGCGTTGTGATGACAGCCCCGGAACCTACGCAATGACGATAGCAGCCTCGCAAAGATAGGAGTTATCCAGGCCAGTTGTTCCTGTGGGAAGTGGAGTCCCATAGACACTGATGAACCACAAACCGCTTCCACCATCAGCCATTAGAAACCTTGTGTTGTACTCATAGGCCAGAATGGTCTTGTACTACATATTATGTATTTTGCTTGGAGTTTCTGTATCAAGTTGGTGTCTCATCAGCTAACAGTAATCCTGGGGCTGGTGAGCAGAAGGGCCATTTTCTGGGAAGTTAATATCCTGGAAAACCGGTCGCGACAGTGCTCATACTCTTTCATTGTATTATCCATGCTAGTTTAATTTTCTTTTTATAGCTTTCTTCTTGTGTGTTTGATAAACCTTAAGAAAAAACAAAAAAATTAGTTAGTTTAATTTCCATGCTAGTAGTAGAAATTAAAATGAAAACCCAAAAATATTTCTCGTTCTTCTTCTTGTTTGTTGGGAGCTTTCCCGTGTAAATAGTTTTCTTTTCTTTTCTTTCCTTTGGGGGTCGAGAGTAGAAGACCATATTGAAAATGTTTAGTGGCTCTCATATGCATGATTGTTGATTTAACTTAGAGCCCATATTATTTTGTCTTCTCTCTTGAGTTGAATGCTTGCAGATTCCAGCTTAGTCCAATGCACGTGCACTATTATTATTATACTCAGCGTTCGGTCGTGCAAGTGAAAGGCAATAATGACGATATATGATGGACTGATTGAGATGAAAAAAGCTGGTATGAACTCGACTTCTCTTGTTTTTGTAAATATGATGTGTTCATCGTTCCTGATTCAGCTTATTATGAAGTAAACATATTTGCAATGACATTTAGAGATCATAGTTGCTTGTGCCATGCTTGATTAGCTATGAGTTATAATGGTTTACCTTGCATGCCAACATGCTATTAAAATGATTGTGATGTGGTATGATGGGATGGTATCCTCCTTTGAATGAACTGAGTGACTCGACTTGGCACATGTTCACGCATGTAGTTGAAACAAATCAACATAGCCTTCATGATATTTATGTTAATGGTAGATTATATCCTACTCATGCTTGTACTTGTGTAAATTAATTTTAATGCTTGTTCATGACTGTTGTCGCTCTCTCAGTTGGTCGCTTCCCAGTCTTTTGCTAGCCTTCACCTGTACTAAGCGGGAATACTGCTTGTGCATCCAAACTCCTTAAACCCAAAAGTTGTTCCATATGAGTCCACCATACCTTCCTATATGCGGTATCTACCTGCCATTCCAAGTAAATTTGTATGTGCCAAACACCAAACCTTCAAAGGAAATTCTGTTTTGTATGCTCGAGCAGCTCATGTTTCAACTAGGGTTGCCTGTATCTTCCATGCTAGGTGTGTTATTCTCAAGAGGAGCGGACTCTGCTCCTCATTCACGAGAAAGGGCCGGTAAATGGGATGCCCAGTCCCATGATCCAAAAAGATCTAAGCAAATCAATATAATTAAACAAAACTCCCCCAGGGCTGTTGCTAGTTGGAGGCACTCGTTGTTTCGAGCAAGCCATGGATTGATGCTTGCTCGTGGTAGGGGAGTATAAACTTTTACCATTCTGTTTGGGAACTGCCTATAATGCATGTAGTATGGAAGATATCACCATCTCATAGTTTTTGCGTTGACAGTGAAAGTATGCCGCTCAAAATGTTATTCATCTCTATTTTAACATCGAGCTCTGGCACCTCTACAAATCCCTGCTTCCCTCTGCGAAGGGCCTATCTATTTACTTTTATGTTGAGTCATCATCCTCTTATTAAAAAGCACCCGCTGGAGAGCACACTGTCATTTGCATTCATTACTATTGGTTTATATTGGGTATGACTTGACTGGATCTCTTTTACCATGAATTACAATGTTTAGTCAGTCCTTGATCTTTAAAGGTGCTCTGCATTTATGTTTTGCAGTCTCAGAAAGGGCTAGTGAGATACCATCTTGTTATGTCATATTATGATTGTTTTGATAAAGTGTTGTCATCCGGGTTTTATTATTATTGCTCGCTAGCTGATTATGCCATTAATATGAGTAATTGTGAGACCTAAGTGTTATGGTGAGTATGGTTAGTTCATAATACTTGCTGAAAACTTGAATGTTGGCTTTACATATTTACAACAACAAGAGCAAACCGAGTTTGTAAAGTTTTTCTTTATCACTTTCAGTTTATTAACTGAATTGATTGAGGACAAGCAAAGGTTTAAGATTGGGGGAGTTGATACGTCTCCAATGTATCTACTTTTCCAAACACTTTTGCCCTTGTTTTGGACTCTAACTTGCATGATTTGAATGAAATTAACCCGGACTGACGCTGTTTTCAGCAGAACTTCCATGATGTTGTTTATTGTGCAGAAAACAAAAGTTCTCAGAATGACCTGAAAATCCACAGAGATAAGTTTTGGAAAATATAAAAAATACTGGTGAAAGATTCAAGGCCAGGGGGCCCACACCCTGTCCACGAGGGTGGGGGCCCGCCCTCCCCCCCTGGGCACGTCCCCCTATCTCGTGGGCCCCCTGATGCTCCACCGACCTCAACTCCAACTCCATATATTCCGTTTCGCGGAGGAAAAAATCAAAGAGAAAGTTTCATCACGTTTTACGATACGGAGCCGCCGCCAAGCCCTAATCTCTCTCGGGAGGGCTGATCTGGAGTCCGTTCGGGGCTCAGGAGAGGGGGATTCATCGCCGCTGTGAGTAATTCCATCGTAGGCTTGCTGGACGGTGATGGGTTGGATGAGATTTACCATGTAATCAAGTTAGTTTTGTTAGGGTTTTGATCCCTAGTATCCACTATGTTCTGAGATTGATGTTGCTATGACTTTGCTATGCTTAATGCTTGTCACTAGGGCCCGACTGCCATGATTTAAGATCTAAACCTATTATGCTTTCATGAATATATGTGAGTTCTTGATCCTATCTTGCAAGTCTATAGTCACCTATTATGTGTTATGATCCGACAACCCCGAAGTGACAATAATCGGGATTCTTCTCGGTGATGACTATAGTTTGAGGAGTTCATGTATTCACTATGTGCTAATGCTTTGTTCCGGTTCTCTATTAAAAGGAGGCCTTAATATCCCTTAGTTTCCACTAGGACCCCGCTGCCACGGGAGGGTAGGACAAAAGATGGCATGCAAGTTCTTTTCCATAAGCATGTATGACTATATTCGGAATACATGCCTACATTACATTGCTGAACTAGCGCTATACGTCACCCTATGTTATAGCTATTACATGAGGAATCGCATCCGACATAATTATCCATCACTGATCCAATGCCTACGAGCTTTTCATATCTTGTGCTTCGCTTATTTACTTTTTCGTTGCTACTGTTACAATTCCTACAAAATTATTATCTTTACTTTTGCCACTGTTACCATTACTATCATACTACTTTGCTACTAAATACTTTGCTGCAGATACTAAGTTATCCAGGTGTGGTTGAATTGACAACTCAACTGCTAATACTTAAGAATATTCTTTTGCTCCCCTTGTGTCGAATCAATAAATATGGGTTGAATACTCTACCCTCGAAAGTTGTTGCGATCCCCTACACTTGTGGGTTATCACCAACCGCCGCCGCTCCCCTGCTATCCTGTCACCGTGACGCTTTCGACGCCTGTCGTGGAATTGTCATGGCAGATGTCCTAGTGAAAGGACTTAGTCGTGGAGCCATCGCAACTAGGAAGCTAAAAGGGGTTAATCGGTACAAAGGACACGGGGTTTATGTTGGTTCGGCCCCTTATGGTGAAGGTAAAAGCCTACGATCCAGTTTTGAGTGGGATTGCTGATGTCTCGATAACCAGGGAGTGAATCGCTTGACCTAGCTCTGGAGTTGATGTTACTTGCTCTGAGCCGCCGCCGGGTCGTCCCTTTATATACAGAGGATGATGCCCAGCGGCTCTACAGAGTCCCGGCCGGCTCATAAACAGTGTCCGGCTCGGTCTCTTAACTATTCTTGCTTTACAATACAAGTCACGTATACATGGTGGTTTATCTCTACGGGCCTTAAGTCACCTCCGGGATTTGGGCCCTCAACTAAACCGCCATCTCTATCCCAGTTCTTGGGCTTCAATAATATTTGTAAGTATAACCCGGCCCCTCCTGGGCGGGTCATACCAATAGTTATATCCCCAACATTAGGCCCCAGATTGATTTGGACTGGTTCATGTCAATCTTTGTCACTTAAGAAAAAATCTTCTGCTCTTATAAAAAAAAATTGTAACCTGCCATGACATCATCATCTGGATTTGTGGTAACCCGCCATGACGTCACCTGCCATAAAAGCACATTTCCTTCAATGTATCCCAACGGATCTCTGTCTTGATGACCATCCCGAAAATTGAGGCACCCCCGTAGTTGGATGACTTATATTTTTGGCCTCCTCGTTTTTCGCGCTCTTTTAGTGGCCCTTCCTTATAAATAGACCCGACTAGGTTTTCCTCATTCTTCCCATTCCGCATCTTCTTCCTCTCTCCCCCGTCTATTACTGGAGCTCCGCCGCCGCTGCCACAGCGCATCTCGTCTCCGTCGAGCTTGGCCGTTGCATCAACCTGATCTTGACCAGAAAAACAGCGGCGCCCTTCCGCAGCGAATCTCTTACAGTAAGTTTTCCCCTTCCTGCGCCATAGATCCATGCTAGGGCTAGCGTATTCTTCTGTACTGTGCGAAGTTCATCTTAGTTCTTGTGTTCCTTCTGTTATGGCTTCTTTTGATCCAAAAATACCATAGATCTCATGAGGTACGTGTTTCGCATCCATTTTGGGTACTAGTAGATCTCCTTTCCGTGTAAGAAAATCCCCATTATAGCGCATGAACTCCTCTGCGCCCTGTTTTAGGTCTAGAAAATTTTCTTTTATGAACATCTGTTTGATCCAAAATAACAGTTGCAAATTGTGAAACCTGTTTGTACAACACTTAGGCAAAAATTTGTACTTGTTATATTTATCTAGCCATGGCGACTCTGATCGCCGGCTTTAAGGAGGCAATGCTCAATTGATAACTTGAACCACTCTTGGCGGTTTAAATAGTCTTGACGGCTTATAGATCCTATGGCGGCTTAAATAACCATGACATAATTATCCTTATACCATTAGGCCCCTTCGTAAGCCGCCATCTTGAATACACACAACAATATTTTGTCTTGCCCGGCTTAAATTTGAACCGGCACTTTTACTTTGTCTTAGGCTTTCAATCAGAATGGCACCAAAGGCATCTACTTCCTACAACTGGGTTAAATTCATTGTCACTGACAGCACCTTAGATGACTTTGTGAAGACCGGCTATCTGCCGAAAAAAGTAGTCATGCCTTATCGTGCTCCTAACCCGGAGGAGGAATTTCCTCAACCCAAAGATGGAGAGGTTGTTGTTTTCACAGACCATATGAACCGGGGTATCACTCCTCCTGGCTCAAAATTCTTCAGAGACGTGCTGAATTTCTTCGATCTTCACCCACAAGACATCGGACCCAATTCTGTGTCTAATATCTGCAACTTCCAAGTATTCAGTGAAGTATACCTTGGAGAAGAACCCAATCTGCTGCTTTTCGGAGAACTATTTTATTTGAACCGCCAGAATGAATGTGCTAGAGGGTAGAGCTTAGAGCTTGGCGGTGTCTCAATCCAGTGCCGTAGGGATGTGATCTTTCCTTACGCCAACCCGCCGAGCCACCCCAAAGATTGGAATATGATGTGGTTTTACTGCAAAGATACCTCTCCGGCTGGTGAAAACCCTCTGCCCGGCTTTCGTGCTCTTCATCTTGGACCCAACCATCATCTCCTTGACAAGATTACACCCGCCGAACGTAAATCACTTGCTCCCACTTTGGCCAAGATCAAGGCTCTTCTGGGGACGGGTTAACAGGCATCGACCTGGTCCAGGTTTGGCTCGCCTGGCGGGTCATTCCGTTGAGCCACCGCCCCGGCTTGATGTGCAATTACACAGGCACAAAGGATGACCCTTTGCGGCACAGCCCTGATGACTTGCCTGAAGATGTCATCGACGGTATGACCAAGTCTCTTCTGAACGAAAGCCTGGCGGACTGTGGCAAAGTGGGCTTAGCCCCCTTCTGCAAAGCTAACCCAGCTCCAAAGGTAAACCACCCATGTGAAATAACTACTTTAATTTTTCAATGTTTCACCCATACTCATGCATATGCTAATCTTTACCGGCGGGTGATAAATTCTGGAAGGTCAAATATGACCAAGAAGCTGCCAAGAAAGCTAGGAAAGAGAAGAAAGCCCTCGGGAAAGAAGCTACCAAAAAGAAGGGCAAGAAGACCACCACCTCTGACCTGCTTCGGCTAACAGACTCTTCTGAGTCAGAGGTAGCCCTTGATTCCCTTGGCTCATTTTTTAACCATCTTATTGACACTGATTATCAGCAGGAGGACACAGGAGCAAGCCGTAACAAGACTGATGAGGTAACTATCCTTTCCTCCGACTCCGAGCTTTTGACAAGATGGAAAATCCGCAGAGTAACCCGGAAAGTAAGGTTTTCTCATCCTTTAGCTCATCACGATCCTTAATTTCTTTTGAAGCGGCAAATTCACGAGAGCCGGAGGCAGACCCGGACCAGCAAGGATGCAGAGCTCTCCTCCGGCTTACCAAACACCCCAAGGAAATGCCGGAATGAGGTCACTTTTGTTTTAAATATTTTTTATCCCTGGGCGGGTCTCATTCGTCAGCCGCTCAATCCTTCTGACTCGAATTACCAGGACACTTCCCCTTCCTCCAGCGACTCACTGCTGTCCAACATGTCGGCTTTCAAAACTGCACCAGGGTATGATGATCTGCTTATCTTGTATTTACTTTAATCCCTTGCATCTGTACTAACCTTTATTTTGACACAGTGGGCAAGCCAATCCTAGCAAACGGGTTAGGAAAAACAAGCCAGCTGGAGATATAGTCGAGACTGAGCCGGTTCTTGAAATAGTTGTGCCGGACTCGACCACTCATGAGCCGCCATCTGAGCTAGCTCAAGACTTATCAACTCCCGCTACTGACCTGCCCACTGAACGAGCCGCTGATGAATCAGAAAATCGAAAAGCCCCTAGCCTGGTCAGGACTGATGACCCTCAAAATACTGATGTTGAAATCACTAGAACCGGCTTTGTTGAGCCGGGAAGACCGACTGTACTGGCCAAGTGCCCCGCCATGGAAGAACTTCTGGACCACCGTCGGGTCAAGCTAGATGTTGCAAACTATGCTCATATGAGTATTGGAGACATCTTTTCTGGCTACATGAGCCAAGTGTACAGCAGCCGGAACCTCGAGAATGATATGGTCAAGAAGATGCACCAAAAATTCGAGGTATAACCCGTTCTCTCTTATTCATTAATCTTTACTATACTAGCCCCCAAGTCTACTACTTATGATGTTTATGTTGTAGACTTAGAAACAAACTGAAAGATATTAGTAACATAGATGAATAAAACATATAAAAAGTCCGGCTTACTCAGTAGCCCCCAAGGGGTGGCTTAACCAACATGGTTGAGCCGGTCCTTAATATATAACAAATACTTACAGATCTTTGAACAGCAATATGCATTAGCCCCCAAGTGCCAAGTATTATTGTTTGCAAAATGCTTGGGACTTACTCTTATGAATCGCCGTCTTATGAACCGCCACTGAAAATAAAATTCTTCGGTAAACATTAGCCCCCAAGTGCCAAGTGTTGTTGCTGGCAAAATACTTGGGACTTTTAATATTACATAAAAATTGGCTTGATTTTGATTCTGTATTTTTATAGGCCACCACGAGCCAACTCGAATCCGAGGTGACTAATCTGAAGAACCGCCTTGAAGCCCAAGAGACAAAAATCCAAAAGGCTGACACCAAGTTCAAATTCAGCGTTTCTGAACAAGAAAAACTGAAGAAAGAATTTGAAATTGAAAAGAAAGCCTGGGCTGATGAAAAGACAGCATTGATTAACCGAGCTGAAAAGGCAGTGGCGGCTCTGGAAAAAGCCACCGGTGAATTAACCAGTTTAAAGCGCCATGTCTCTCAGATGGTCTCAGCGATCTTTGGTCAGTCGCCCTGCAAGTGTTTAAATATTTAAGCCTTTCAGTTGATCAGAAAACTGGAATTAACTCACCTGATCACGTTTATGCAGGCCCCAGAAGCTCAAATTTGAACCAAGACATGCTGATCAAACTGAAGGCAGTGTACACTTTGGTGGAGCAATTGTACACCGGGTCTCAATGTGCATTAGCCACGGTGGCTTTGTCAAATGAAGTGCCAACCCTCCTGGTAGAGGTCTTGAAGAAGCTTTCCATGCTCCCTCAACGGTTCAATGAACTGAGGCGGTCAGCTACAAGAGCCGGAGCGGTAAATGCTTTAAGCCGGGCCAAGGCTTGGCTACCAGAGTTAGACCCGGCCGACATTGCCACTGGCTACCCAAGCTTGAAGGAGGACGGAACCCCGTTTGAAGAAAACGACTTCACTGCTTGTGTAAAGGAGATACGCCCCGTGGCTACCCTTATAGCGAATGAAGTAGATCTTACCAAATACCAGGCGGGTTATGATGAGAAAAACGGAGAATTCCAACGCCTCATTATGAAGTGACCAGTCTGATCCCCCCCACTCCGTAAGCACACCTTCGCCCCTGAAGTTGACCCGGCTGGCCTAGTTGATGCTGAAGCTGAATTTGAAGCTTTGAACAACATTGACTGGTCATCGTCAACCTTCCAGGAAAGGGAACGGGGCGAAGATGCGGAGAGGGCTAACCTAGACGCTTCAGGCCAATCATGAAGGCTAAGCTGCCGCGGCGGCTCATACCTGGGCTGTACTGAAAACACAATGTGAATCATTTTGACTCAGGGAGTCATGTAATAGAATAGAAATAACTTTATTTTGGCCTCGCCATCATGCATGTTTTAATGCTTAACGTCATTAAGCTGCCATGTTATATCCACCCCTTTTTCATCTTCTTACCATATGCTTGACCAGACCTTTAACTGTTTTGCATATGACAGCAAACCACAAGACCTCTTGGCGGCTTACCTCCAGGTGAGTAAAAATAACTTAATATAAAAGAGTAATAGATAATTTGTTGTAAAAAACACAATTATGATCTTACACCTGCGACCTTTTAAATTTGCATCACCGGCTCATATGATCCGTTCGGTAAGGATGACAACCCAGTCTTCAGGCACCTGAAATTTCAAAGGCATAATAATGCTCATATATCGATGACTCATCAGTTAATATTAAGTCGGGTTAGAAATAACCACACTTATACTGGTAAACCTCAAAAAGGTCTCAAGTCAAATAAAGGGTGCTTCCAAAGAAAACTTAAACCAAAATAGAATATAAAAAATTTCAAGGCTGCTGATTCAAATACGATCAGTAAACCGTTCCAACGGGGTTAAGCTAGGATTCGAATACGATCATGTAGCCCCCAGTGGCTTTGGCATTGCGCCGATCAAGAGGGTACCGACAACTATGTTCTCTTTGGTTCGAATACGACCTATGTTTGAACAGGAAGCCCCCTAATGACCTAGAGAGTTTTTTAACGACTCTGATTCGAATACGATCAAAGTCGGTTCCCAAAAGGGGTTAAGCTTATGATTCGAATATGATCAAGAAACCCCCTAGTGAGCTCGGCAGTGTGCCAATCAAAAGGGTACCGACAGCTATGTTCTCTTTGGTTCGAATACGACCTATGTTTGAACAGGAAGCCCCCTAGTGATCATGAGTTTTAACGGCTAGATTTGAATACGATTGTAAGCCGGATCAAGAGGGTGGAACTTGATCAAAGACAATCAGCCCCCAAGTGATCATGTGAAATGACAATGATAATAACAATGACACATTTACCTTTGATGAAGGGAAAAAGGACAGAGGTCCTGCTTTATTATTTATCATAATATATACATTGTCAAAATATGTACATCAGGAGAGCCGGTGGCTCAGGTATAGTAAGGTCGAAGATGAGCGATGTTCCATGACCGGCGGGTCTCCTCCTCCGACTTACGTGAGTCTTTGCGCTCTCGAACATCGATAAGGTAATATGACCCATTGTTCAAGTTCTTGCTGACCACAAAGGGCCCTTCCCAAGGTGGGGATAGCTTATGCGCATCAGTTCGATCCCGGATGAGCCGGAGCACCAAATCACCTTCCTGAAAGGTTCTGGACTTAACCCGGCGGCTGTGATATCGGCGCAAGTCCTGTTGGTAAATCGCCGAATGAGCTGCTGCCAAGTCCCGCTGTTCATCTAACAGGTCAAGAGCATCCTGGCGCGCATGTTCATTGTCTGCCTCAACATAAGCCGCCACGCGAGGCGAGTCATGACGGATGTCGCTAGGGAGAACCGACTCAGCTCCGTAGACCATGAAGAAAGGCGTATAACTCGTAGATCTGTTGGGAGTAGTGTTGATGCTCCATAACACAGAGGATAACTCCTCAACCCAGCAACCCGGTGTCCGCTGCAGGGGGACCAAAAGCCGGGGCTTGATGCCTTTCAAGATCTCCTGATTGGCTCTCTCGGCTTGACCGTTGGATTGGGGGTGAGCCACCAATGAAACATCAAGCCGAATATGCTCACATTGACAAAATTCTTCTATGGCGCCTTTAGACAGATTAGTGCTATTGTAAGTTATAATGCTGTGTGGAAAGCCGAAGCAAAATATCACCTTCTTCATGAACTGAACCACCGTAGCTGCGTCACACTTACTGACTAGCTCTGCCTCAACCCACTTTGTAAATTTATCAACTGCCACCAAGAGGTGGGTCTTTTTATCTTTTGACCTTTTAAAAGGCCCAACCATGTCAAGCCCCCAGACTGCAAATGGCCAAGTAATTGGAATCATCCTCAATTCTTGAGTTGGCACATGAGCCCGTCTTGAGAACTTCTGACAACCATCACATATACTGACCAAGTCCTCTGCATCAGCATGAGCCGTCAGCCAATAGAAACCATGACGGAAAGCGTTAGCCACGAGGGATTTTGACCCAGCGTGATGACCACAATCCCCTTCATGAATCTCACGAAGAATTTCTTGGCCTTCTTCAGGAGAGACGCAACACTGAAACGCCCCTGTAACACTGCGATGATGCAACTCACCACTGACAATCGTCATAGACTTAGACCGCCGGGTTATCTGCCTGGCCAAGGTTTCATCCTCAGGCAACTCTCCCCAGGTCATGTAAGCCAGATATGGCACCGTCCAATCTGGCATGACATGAAGAGCCGCCACCAATTGTGCTTCCGGGTCAGGAACAGCCAAGTCCTCCTCTGTGGGTAACCTGATAGAAGGGTTATGTAGAATATACAAGAAAGTATTAGGCGGCACTGGCTTACGTTGAGATCCCAGCCGGCTTAAAGCATCAGCCGCCTCGTTCTTTCTGCAGTCAATGTGCTCCACTTGATAACCCTTGAAGTGTCCAGCAATTGCATCGACTTCATGGCGATAAGCCGCCATGAGAGGATCCTTAGAATCCAACTTGCCTGATACCTGCTGAGCAACCAGATCTGAGTCGCCGAAACACCTTACCCGGCTTAAGCTCATCTCCTTACCCATCCGGAGACCATGGAGTAAGGCTTCGTACTCAGCTGCATTGTTAGTACAGGGAAACATCAACCGTAGCACATAACAAAATTTGTCACCTCGAGGGGAAGCTAAAACAACTCCAGCCCCCGAGCCCTCCAATTGCCTGGACCCGTCAAAGTGAATAGTCCAATATGTGTTGTCCGGCTTTTCTTCAGGCATCTGCAGCGTTGTCCAATCGTTGATGAAATCCACTAGCGCTTGATACTTGATAGCAGTGTGTGGCACATACCTTAACCCATGAGGCCCAAGTTTAATGGCCCACTTGGCGACTTGTCCTGTGGCTTCTTTGTTTTGAATGATATCTCCCAAAGGAGCAAAACTAACCACAGTGATGGGGTGGCCCAGGAAATATTGCTTAAGCTTCCGACTTGCCATGAACACCCCATAAACGAGCTTCTGGCAATGCGGATACCATTGCTTGGACTCAATAAGCACCTCGCTAATGTAGTAAACCGGCCGCTGAACCGGGTGTTCCTTGCCTGCCTCCTTGCGTTCTGCCACAATGGCCACGCTAACGGCACACGTGTTAGCAGCCACATATAATAATAAGGGCTCCTTATCAATGGGAGCAGCAAGAACCGGTGGCTCAGCCAGCTGTCTCTTCAAATCTTCAAAAGCAGCATTGGCAGCGTCACTCCAGACGAAGCTATCCGTCTTATTCATCATTTGATACAGTGGTATGGCCTTCTCGCCTAACCGGCTTATGAACCGGCTTAAAGCAGCGATACGACCCGCCAAACGCTGAACATCATTGATACACGCCGGTTTAGCCAGAGAGGTGATGGCCTTGATCTTCTTCGGGTTAGCCTCGATGCCCTTGTTAGAAACCATAAAACCCAAAAGCTTGCCTGCAGGCACTCGAAAAACACACTTGGCCGGGTTAAGCATCATCTTATAAACCCGAAGATTGTCAAAGATTTCCTTTAGATCATCTATCAAGGTCTCCTTCTCTCTGGATTTCACCACTATATCGTCCACATAAGCATGAACATTGCGCCCAATTTGATTATGAAGACAACTCTGCACACACCGCTGGTAAGTTGCCTGGGCACTCTTGAGCCCAAAAGGCATTGATACATAGCACAAGGCTCCAAACAGAATAATGAACGCCGTCTTCTCCTGGTCCTTAACCGCCATCTTGATCTGATGATAACCAGAGTAAGCATCCAAAAAACTCAAACGCTCACAACCTGCCGTAGCATCAATGATTTGATCAATACGAGGGACAGCAAAAGGATCGGCTGGACAAGCCTTGTTTAAATCCGTGTAATCCACACACATACGCCAAGTGCACCAGGTTAGCCAATCACTCTGGATGAAAAACTTCAATGATGAACCCAGCTGCTAAGAGCCGGGCTACCTCCTCACCAATGGCCTTCCGCCTCTCCTCATTGAACCGCCGAAGAAACTGCTTGACCGGCTTAAACTTTGGACCAATATTAAGAGTGTGCTCAACGAGTTCTCTCGGCACACCTGGCATGTCAGAAGGTTTCCGTGCAAAGATGTCCCAGTTCTCATGGATGAACTCGATGAGCGTGCTTTCTTATTTGGGATCCAAATTAGCACTGATACTGAACTTCTTGGATGAGTCGCCTGGAACAAAGTCAACAAGCTTAGTATCATCGGCCGACTTAAACTTCATGACCAGCTCATGCTCTGTGGTTGGCTTCTTCAAAGATGGCATATCCGCCGGGTCAACATTGTCCTTGTAGAAGTTTAACTCTTCTGTTGCACAGACCGACTCGGCGTAAGCCGCGTCACCTTCTTCACATTCTAAGGCTACCTTCCGTCTCCCATGCATCGTAATGGTTCCCTTATGACCCGGCATCTTGAGCTGCAAATACACATAACACGGCCGTGCCATGAATTTGGCATAAGCCGGCCGCCCAAATAGAGCCTGATATGGGCTCTTGATCTTGACTACTTCAAACGTCAATTTCTCGGCCCTGGAGTCATATTCATCCCCAAAGGCTACCTCCAATTCAATCTTACCGACTGGATACGCCGATTTACCGGGCACAACTCCATGGAAGACAGTGTTGGACTGCTTAAGGCTTTTATCAGTTAGCCCCATGCGACGGAAGGTCTCATAATAGAGGATGTTGATGCTGCTGCCTCCATCCATGAGTACCTTGGTAAATTTATATCCACCCACCTGAGGGGCCACCACCAAGGCTAAGTGACCCGGATTATCAACCCGAGGAGGGTGATCTTACCTACTCCATAGAATAGGCTGCTCAGATCATCTCAAATAACGAGGAACTGTCGGCTCAACAGCATTCACATCCCTCTTATGAAGCTTCTGGTCCCGTTTGCATAAACTGGTGGTAAACACATGATATTGGCCACTATTCAGCTTCTTTGGATGGCTCTGGTATCCATCTTGCTGCTGCTGCTGAGCACCCTGGCCAGATTGTTGGTTATATCCACCTTGATTGCCTTGAGAATTTTGAAATTGGGACTTGAACCGCCGCCCGGGCCATGAAAACCGCCGCCGCCTGAGCCACTGCCCTGCCCATTGTTACCATCGAACATGTTGGAATTCTTGAAGGCATTCATGATCGTACAGTCCTTCCGTAGATGGGTAGCCGGCTTTTGCCGAGTGTCGTGCCTTGGACTGGGCTCGTTCAATAACTGCTCAAGTGTGGGGCCTGACCCGCCAGACCGGGGAGATGGTCTCCCCTTACCCGTTGGTTGTTACCCTACACTAGTGTTAGCCACAAAATCTAAACTACTGTCAGCCTTATGTTTATTACCTCCTTGATTTGCCAGGTTGTGCTGAGGGCCCTTGTCGTTGCCGTTCTTCTTTCCCTTCCCTGTCTTGTCATCATCAGACTCGGGATCCTTGGTACTATCAGAGTCGGCGTACTTGACCAGAGCCATCATCAGCGTGCCCATATCATTACAATCGCGCTTGAGCCGCCCCAGGTTTTGTTTCAGAGGCAAAAAACGGGAATTTTTCTCCAACATTAAGACTGCAGAGCCAGCATCCATCTTATCAGATGAATGTATTATGGCTTTAACCCGACGCACCCAATGGGTTGTAGACTCGCCCTCCTCTTGCTTGCAATTCGTCAAATCCATAATTGACATGGGCTGCTTGCACGTATCCTTGAAATTCTGGATGAACCAGGCTTTTAGCTCCACCCATGAACTGATTGAATTAGGTGACAGGCCTTTCAACCAAGTGCGGGCGGTCCCATCCAACATCATGGTAAAGTACTTGGCCATCGCAGCATCACTGACCTCCAATAATTCCATAGCCATCTCATAACTTTCAATCCATGCCCCAGGCTGTAAGTCGGCCGTGTAGTTCGGCACCTTCCTAGGTACCTTAAAATCCTTGGGCAAATGCTAGTTACGTAGAGCCGACACTAGACAGGGGACTCCTCTGGTCCTGGTGGCCACATCTGCCTCGATAGAAGTCATCGGATAAGCCGGATACGGCTGGTAAGCCGTCAGCTGAGCCGCCTGCTCAGCCTCTTGACATATCCTGTCTTGATCTACCAAGTTAAAGGCTCCATGGCGTGTCGGGTCATGCCCGCCTAGCTGGTTACGACGCCGGACGTTGCTTGAGACAGCCGCGGAGTCCATGTGCCTGCTATAACTCAGGCTTCGCTTGGACGAGGGGTTGAATGGATCCTGTCCCGGCTGTATGAGTACGCCTACAATTGTGCTAAGGCCGTTTGAAGAAGTTCTCTGACCCAGCGGGTTTCAACCGCCGCCGTAGAATCACCATCAATTTGGAGAGCCGCCAGCCGTGCCACCGCCACTATCATGTTTTCCAACGGGTTAGAATAGTGACCTGCTGGTGTTGGTACATACTGAGGTGGACTATTGTTCAGGAGGGGAGGCCCCATCACCTGTGGCTGAACCAGCGCCCCGACCCCGGGTGTTGCAACTCGGTCTGCCTCAGTATGCGGGGAGAGCCACGGCGGGTTACTGGGCCCTGCACCAGGTGTGTGAAAGAGGTTTCGGGGATCATAAACCGGAGGGAGTCGATACTGAGTCTTCTGATGTCTTCTCCTCATGACCTCATTAGACGCGTTCTGATCTTGCGTGAGACGGAAAGTCTGTGCCTGAATCCGTTGAGCCTAAACATCCAGCACCGCCCGCTCTGCGGTTATCCTGACGTCTTCCGCTGCTAGGTCTTCCTTAGCCTGCACCATATCCAATTTTAACTATGCCACTTCCGCATCATGTCGAGCTTGATCCGCCGGGTTGACCACTGCGGTTAACAGAGTGGTCAGCTTATCTGTGAGATCCATCAACACCTGAGCCGGCAAGCGCAGAGGGCCTCCTGCCAAGGCTGCTGCTGACCCGGAGGTCATGGCCGCCGCAGTTGTGGAGTCTTGGATAGGTTGTCTGCCGGCCATGAAGATTCCGACTCTGCTCGGTGGCTCGAGGCAATCCGGAATACTGCTGCCATCGGAACAGCCCCCGAGCCCGCCATCTTGCAATTGATACAATGAATCTGTCTCACCCATGGACGACTCACCATCGGAGTAGACGGCCGTCTCACCCCCAGAGGTAGATCCTTCAGAGAGCCCTCCATGGATGCATCCCACGAAGGCACGGTTCATAGCAGGCAGAGCCCGGGAGGGTCTCGCATGCTGAGCCGTCTCGACGAGGTCGGTGCAGATATCCAGCTCAGGGCCCGGGTCGCCGATCTTGCTGATGAAGACGTGAATTCCGCCGAAGGGGACCCGGTACCCATACACAATTGAGCCGGCCTCGGGGCCCCAGCCTGCGTCGTCGATGTAGAGCTTGCCGCGACGACTCTTGGTCATCTGGCCCACAGCGTATCCCTTGAGCCCTTCGAAGCTGCCCTTCAAGAACTCAAATCCACCGTGCGCTGGCCCCACGGTGGGCGCCAACTATCGTGGAATTGTCACGGCAGATGTCCTAGTGAAAGGACTTAGTCGTGGAGCCATCGCAACTAGGAAGCTCAAAGGGGTTAATCGGGACAAAGGACACGGGGTTTATACTGGTTCGGCCCCTTACGGTGAAGGTAAAAGCCTACGATCCAGCTTTGAGTGGGATTGCTGATGTCTCAATAACCAGGGAGCAAATCACTTGACCTAGCTCTCGAGTTGATGTTACTTGTTCTGAGCCGCCGTCGGGTCGTCCCTTTATATACAGAGGTCGACGCCCAGCGGCTCTACAGAGACCCGACCGGCTCATAAATAGTGTTCGGCTCGGTCTCTTAACTATTCTTGCCTTACAATAAAAGTCACCTATACATGGCGGTTTATCTCAACGGGCCTCAAGTCACTTCTGGGCTTTGGGCCCTCAACTGAACCGCCATCTCTATCCTGGGTCTTGGGCTTCAATTATATTTGTAAGTATAACTCGGCCCCTCCTGGGTGGGTCATACCAATAGTTATTGTTGGAAATATGCCCTAGAGGCAATAATAAAAGTATTATTATATTTCAATGTTCATGATAAATGTCTTTTATTCATGCTATAACTGTATTATCCGGAAATCGTAATACACGTGTGAATACTTAGACCACAATATGTCCCTGGTGAGCCTCTAGTTGACTAGCTCGTTGTGATCAACAGATAGTCATGGTTTCCTGACTATGGACATTGGATGTCGTTGATAACGGGATCACATCATTAGGAGAATGATGTGATGGACAAGACCCAATCCTAAGCATAGCATAAAAGATTGTATAGTTCGTTTTGCTAGAGCTTTGCCAATGTCAAGTATCTCTTCCTTAGACCATGAGATCGTGTAAATCCCAGATACCGTAGGAGTGCCTTGGGTGTATCAAACGTCACAACGTAACTGGGTGACTATAAAGGTGCATTACAGGTATCTCCGAAAGTATCTGTTGGGTTGACACGGATCGAGACTGGGATTTGTCACTCCATATGACGGAGAGGTATCTCTGGGCCCACTCGGTAATGCATCATCATAATGAGCTCAATGTGAACAAGGGTATGGACACGGGATCATGCATTACGGTACGAGTAAAGTGACTTGCCGGTAACGAGACTGAACAAGGTATTGGGATACCGACGATCGAGTCTCGGGCAAGTAACGTACCGATTGACAAAGAGAATTGCATACAGGGTTTGATAGAATCCTCGACATCGTGGTTCATCCGATGACAACATCGAGGAGCATGTGGGAGCCATCATGGGTATCCAGATCCCGCTGTTGGTTATTGACTGAGAGCGTCTCGGTCATGTCTGCATGTCTCCCGAACCCGTAGGGTCTACACACTTAAGGTTCGGTGACGCTAGGGTTATTAGGAAGACTAGTATGTGACTACCCAATGTTGTTCGGAGTCCCGGATGGGATCCTGGACGTCACGAGGAGCTCCGGAAGGATCCGGAGGTAAAGATTTATATATGGGAAGTTGTCAAACGGACACCGGGAAGTTTCGGGGTCATACCGGTATTGTACCGGGGCCACCGGAAGGGTTCCGGGGGTCCACCGGGAGGGGCCACCCCTCCCGGGGGGCCACATGGGCTGTGTGGGGCAGGCAGCCAGCCCCTGGTGGGCTGGCCGCACCCCCTCCCTTGGGCCCATGCGCCTAGGGTTGAGGGGGAACCCTAGAGGGGGAACCCTAGAGGGGGCGCCCCCCTTGGCTTGGGGGGCAAGCCACCCTCTCCCCCTCTCCCCTTGGCCGCCGCACCCCCCTAGATGGGTTCTAGGGGGCCGGCCCCCTTCTCCCTTCCCCCTATAAATAGAGGGGTGAGGGGAGGGCAGCCGCACCACCCTCCAAGGCGCAGCCCTCCCCTCCCCAACACCTCTCCTCCTCCGTTGTGTGCTTGGCGAAGCCCTGTCGGAGTACTGCCTCTCCACCATCACCACGCCGTCGTGCTGCCGGTGGAGCTGTCTTCCTCAACCTCTCCTTCCCCCTTGCTGGATCAAGAAGGAGGAGACGTCTACCGTCCTGTACGTGTGTTGAACGCGGAGGTGCTGTCCGTTCAGCACTTGGTCATCGGTGATTCGAATCACGTCGAGTACGACTACATCATCACCTTGCAAGCTTCCGCACGCGATCTACAAGTGGTATGTAGATGCAAACTCTCTCCCTTGACTCTTTGCTTAGATGAACTCATAGATGGATCTTGGTGAAACCGTAGGAAAAATTTTAATTTTCTGCAACGTTCCCCAATAGTGGCATCATGAGCAAGGTCTATGCGTAGTTCTCTTTGCACGAGTAGAACATAATTTTGTTGTGGGCGTGGATTTTGTCATCTTACTTGCCTCTACTAGTCTTTTCTTGCTCAACGGTATTGTGGGATGAAGCGGCCCGGACCAACCTTACACGTACGCTTACGTGAGACCGGTTCCACCGACTGACATGCACTAGTTGCATAAGGTGGCTGGCGGGTGTCTGTCTCTCCCACTTTAGTTGGAGCGGAATCGATGAACAGGGCCCTTATGAAGGGTAAATAGAAGTTGACAAAATCACGTTGTGGTGATTCGTAGGTAAGAAAATGTTCTTGCTAGAACCCAATTGCAGCCACGTAAAAGATGCAACAACAATTAGAGGACGTCTAACTTGTTTTTGCAGCGATTGATCTTGTGATGTGATATGGCCAGAAGTTGTGATGAATAATGAATTGTGATGTATGAGATCATGTTCTTTGTAATAGGATTCACGACTTGCATGTCGATGAGTATGACAACCGGCAGGAGCCATAGGAGTTGTCTTTATTTTTTGTATGACCTGCGTGTCATTGAATAACGCCATGTAAACTACTTTACTTTATTGCTAAACATTAGTCATAAAAGTAGAAGTAGTCGTTGGCGTGACAACTTCATGAAGACACGATGATGGAGATCATGATGATGGAGATCATGGTGTCAAGCTGGTGACAAGATGATCATGGAGCCCCGAAGATGAAGATCAATGGAGCTATATGATATTGGCCATATCATGTCACAACTATATAATTGCATGTGATGTTTATTATGTATTATGCATCTTGTTTACTTAGGACGACGGTAGTAAATAAGATGATCCCTTGTAAAATTTCAAGAAGTGTTCTCCCCTAACTGTGCACCGTTGCTACAGTTCGTCGCTTCTAAGCACCACGTGATGATCGGGTGTGATGGATTCTTACATTCACATACAACGGGTGTAAGACAGTTTTACACAGCGAAAACAGTTAGGGTTAACTTGACGAGCCTAGCATGTGCAGACATGGCCTCGGAACACGGAGACCGAAAGGTCGAACACGAGTCATATGGAAGATATGATCAACATGAGAATGTTCACCGACGATGACTAGTCCGTCTCACGTGATGATCGGACACGGGCTAGTCGACTCGGATCGTGTAACACTTAGATGACTAGAGGGATGTCTAATCTAAGTGGGAGTTCATAATTTGATTAGAACTTTATTATCATGAACTTAGTCTAAAACCTTTGCAAATATGTCTTGTAGATCAATGGCCAACGCTAATGTCAACATGAACTTCAACGCGTTCCTAGAGAAAACCAAGCTGAAAGATGATGGCAGCAACTATACGGACTGGGTCCGGAACCTGAGGATCATCCTCATAGCTGCCAGGAAACAATATGTCCTAGAAGGACCGCTAGGTGACGCTCCTGTCCCAGAGAACCAAGACATTATGAATGCTTGGCAGTCTCGTGCTGATGATTACTCCCTCGTTCAGTGCGGCATGCTTTACAGCTTAGAACCGGGGCTCCAAAAGCGTTTTGAGCACCACGGAGCATATGAGATGTTCGAAGAGCTGAAACTAGTTTTTCAAGCTCATGCCCGGGTCGAGAGATATGATGTCTCCGACAAGTTCTACAGTTGTAAGATGGAGGAAAACAGTTCTGTCAGTGAGCACATCCTGAAGATGTCTGGGTTGCACAACCGTATGACCCAGCTGAACATTAACCTCCCAGATGAGGCGGTCATTGACAGAATCCTCCAGTCGCTCCCACCAAGCTACAAGAGCTTTGTGATGAACTACAACATGCAGGGGATGGAAAAGACCATTCCTGAAGTGTTCTCGATGCTGAAGTCAGCAGAGGCTGAAATCAAGAAAGAACATCAAGTGTTGATGGTCAATAAGACCACTAAGTTCAAGAAGGGCAAGGGTAAGAAGAACTTCAAGAAGGACGGCAAGGATGGTTGCCGCGCCTGGTAAGCCAGTTACCGGGAAGAAGTCAAAGAATGGACCCAAGCCTGAGACTGAGTGCTTTTATTGCAAGGGGAAGGGTCACTGGAAGCGGAACTGCCCCAAATACTTAGCGGATAAGAAGGCCGGCAACACCAAAGGTATATTTGATATACATGTGATTGATGTGTACCTTACCAGTACTCGTAGTAACTCCTGGGTATTTGATACCGGTGCCGTTGCTCATATTTGTAACTCACAGCAGGAGCTGCGGAATAAACGGAGACTGGCGAAGGACGAGGTGACGATGCGCGTCGGGAATGGTTCCAGAGTCGATGTGATCGCCGTCGGCACGCTGCCTCTACATTTACCTACGGGATTAGTTTTGAACCTTAATAATTGTTATTTAGTGCCAAGTTTGAGCATGAACATTGTATCTGGATCTCGTTTAATACGAGATGGCTACTCATTTAAGTCTGAGAATAATGGTTGTTCGATTTATATGAGAGATATGTTTTATGGTCATGCTCCGATGGTCAATGGTTTATTCTTAATGAATCTCGAGCGTAATATTACACATGTTCATAGTGTAGATGCCAAAAGATTTAAAGTTGATAACGATAGTCCCACATACTTGTGGCACTGCCGCCTTGGTCACATTGGTGTCAAGCGCATGAAGAAGCTCCATGCCGATGGACTTTTAGAGTCTCTTGATTATGAATCGTTTGACACGTGCGAACCATGCCTTTTGGGCAAAATGACCAAGACTCCGTTCTCCGGAACAATGGAGCGAGCAACCAACTTGTTGGAAATCATACATACCGATGTGTGCGGTCCAATGAGCGTTGAGGCTCGCGGAGGATATCGTTATGTTCTCACTCTCACAGATGACTTGAGTAGATATGGGTATGTCTACTTAATGAAACACAAGTCTGAGACCTTTGAAAAGTTCAAGGAATTTCAGAATGAGGTAGAGAATCAACGTGACCGAAAGATAAAATTCTTACGATCAGATCGTGGAGGAGAATACTTAAGTCACGAATTTGGTACACACTTAAGGAAATGTGGAATCGTTTCACAGCTCACGCCGCCTGGAACACCTCAGCGAAACGGTGTGTCCGAACGTCGTAATCGCACCCTATTGGATATGGTGCGGTCTATGATGTCTCTTACCGATTTACCGCTATCATTTTGGGGATACGCTCTAGAGACAGCTACATTCACTTTAAATAGGGCACCGTCTAAATCCGTTGAGACGACACCGTATGAATTATGGTTTGGAAAGAAACCTAAGCTGTCGTTTCTAAAAGTTTGGGGATGCGATGCTTATGTCAAGAAACTTCAACCTGAAAAGCTCGAACCCAAGTCGGAAAAATGCGTATTCATAGGATACCCTAAGGAAACTGTCGGGTATACCTTCTACTTAAGATCCGAAGGCAAGATCTTTGTTGCCAAGAACGGATGCTTTCTGGAAAAAGAGTTTCTCTCGAAAGAAGTAAGTGGGAGGAAAGTAGAACTCGATGAAGTACTACCTCTTGAGCGGGAAAGTGGCGCAGCGCAGGAAACCGTTCCTGTGATGCCCACACCAACTGAAGAGGAAAACAATGATGATGATCAAGGTACTTCGGATCAAGTTACTGCTGAACTTCGTAGGTCCACAAGGACACGTTCCGCACCAGAGTGGTACGGCAACCCTGTCCTGGAAATCATGTTGTTAGACAACAATGAACCTTCGAACTATGAAGAAGCGATGGCGGGCCCGGATTCCAACAAATGGCTTGAAGCCATGAAATCCGAGATAGAATCCATGTATGAAAACAAAGTATGGACTTTGACAGACTTGCCCGATGATCGGCGAGCGATAGAAAACAAATGGATCTTTAAGAAGAAGACGGACGCGGATGGTAATGTTACCATCTATAAGCTCGACTTGTCGCTAAGGGTTATCGACAAGTTCAAGGGATTGACTACGACGAGACTTTCTCTCCCGTAGCGAAGCTGAAGTCCGTCCGAATCATGTTAGCAATTGCCGCATACTATGATTATGAGATATGGCAGATGGACGTCAAAACAGCATTCCTTAACGGGCATCTTAAGGAAGAACTGTATATGATGCAGCCGGAAGGTTTTGTCGATCCTCGGAACGCTAACAAAGTATGCAAGCTCCAGCGATCCATTTATGGACTGGTGCAAGCATCTCGGAGTTGGAACATTCGCTTTGATGAGATGATCAAAGCGTTTGGGTTTATGCAGACTTATGGAGAAGCCTGCGTTTACAAGAAAGTGAGTGGGAGCTCTGTAGCATTTCTCATATTATATGTAGATGACATACTCTTGATGGGAAATAATATAGAATTTCTGGACAGCATTAAGGCCTACTTGAATAAGTGTTTTTCAATGAAGGACCTTGGAGAAGCTGCTTATATATTAGGCATCAAGATCTATAGAGATAGATCGAGACGCCTCATAGGTCTTTCACAAAGCACATACCTTGATAAGATTTTGAAGAGGTTCAAAATGGATCAGTCCAAGAAGGGGTTCTTGCCTATGTTACAAGGTGTGAGACTGAGCTCGGCTCAGTCACCGACCACGGCAAAAGATAAAGAAGAGATGAGTGTCATCCCCTATGCTTCAGCCATAGGATCTATTATGTATGCCATGCTGTGTACCAGACCCGATGTAAACCTTGCCGTAAGTTTGGTAGCAAGATACCAAAGTAATCCCGGCAAGGAACACTGGACAGCGGTCAAGAATATCCTGAAGTACCTGAAAAGGACGAAGGACATGTTTCTCGTTTATGGAGGAGACGAAGAGCTCGTCGTAAAGGGTTACGTCGACGCTAGCTTCGACTCAGATCTGGATGACTCTAAGTCACAAACCGGATACGTGTATATGTTGAATGGTGGAGCAGTAAGCTGGTGCAGCTGCAAGCAGAGCGTCGTGGCGGGATCTACGTGTGAAGCGGAGTACATGGCAGCCTCGGAGGCAGCGCATGAAGCGATTTGGGTGAAGGAGTTCATCACCGACCTAGGAGTCATACCCAATGCGTCGGGGCCGATCAAACTCTTCTGTGACAACACTGGAGCTATTGCCCTCGCCAAGGAGCCCAGGTTTCACAAGAAGACCAGGCACATCAAGCGTCGTTTCAACTCCATCCGTGAAAATGTTCAAGATGGAGACATAGAGATTTGCAAAGTGCACACGGATCTGAATGTCGCAGATCCGCTGACTAAACCTCTCTCGCGTGCAAAACATGATCAACACCAGAACTCTATGGGTGTTCGATTCATCACAATGTAACTAGATTGGTGACTCTAGTGCAAGTGGGAGACTGTTGGAAATATGCCCTAGAGGCAATAATAAAAGTATTATTATATTTCAATGTTCATGATAAATGTCTTTTATTCATGCTATAACTGTATTATCCGGAAATCGTAATACACGTGTGAATACTTAGACCACAATATGTCCCTGGTGAGCCTCTAGTTGACTAGCTCGTTGTGATCAACAGATAGTCATGGTTTCCTGACTATGGACATTGGATGTCGTTGATAACGGGATCACATCATTAGGAGAATGATGTGATGGACAAGACCCAATCCTAAGCATAGCATAAAAGATCGTGTAGTTCGTTTTGCTAGAGCTTTGCCAAGTGTCAAGTATCTCTTCCTTCGACCATGAGATCGTGTAACTCCCGGATACCGTAAGAGTGCCTTGGGTGTATCAAACGTCACAACGTAACTGGGTGACTATAAAGGTGCATTACAGGTATCTCCGAAAGTATCTGTTGGGTTGACACGGATCGAGACTGGGATTTGTCACTCCGTATGACGGAGAGGTATCTCTGGGCCCACTCGGTAATGCATCATCATAATGAGCTCAATGTGACCAAGGTGTTGGACACGGGATCATGCATTACGGTACGAGTAAAGTGACTTGCCGGTAACGAGACTGAACAAGGTATTGGGATACCGACGATCGAGTCTCGGGCAAGTAACGTACCGATTGACAAAGGGAATTGCATACAGGGTTTGATCGAATCCTCGACATCGTGGTTCATCCGATGACAACATCGAGGAGCATGTGGGAGCCATCATGGGTATCCAGATCCCGCTGTTGGTTATTGACTGAGAGCGTCTCGGTCATGTCTGCATGTCTCCCGAACCCGTAGGGTCTACACACTTAAGGTTCGGTGACGCTAGGGTTATTAGGAAGACTAGTATGTGACTACCGAATGTTGTTCGGAGTCCCGGATGGGATCCTGGACGTCACGAGGAGATCCGGAAGGGTCCGGAGGTAAAGATTTATATATGGGAAGTTGTCAAACGGACACCGGGAAGTTTCGGGGTCATACCGGTATTGTACCGGGGCCACCGGAAGGGTTCCGGGGGTCCACCGGGAGGGGCCACCCCTCCCGGGGGGCCACATGGGCTGCGTGGGGCAGGGAGCCAGCCCCTGGTGGGCTGGCCGCACCCCCTCCCTTGGGCCCATGCGCCTAGGGTTGAGGGGGAACCCTAGAGGGGGCGCCCCCCTTGGCTTGGGGGGCAAGCCACCCTCTCCCCCTCTCCCCTTGGCCGCCGCACCCCCCCTAGATGGGTTCTAGGGGGCCGGCCCCCTTCTCCCTTCCCCCTATAAATAGAGGGGTGAGGGGAGGGCAGCCGCACCACCCTCCAAGGCGCAGCCCTCCCCTCCCCAACACCTCTCCTCCTCCGTTGTGTGCTTGGCGAAGCCCTGTCGGAGTACTGCCTCTCCACCATCACCACGCCGTCGTGCTGCCGGTGGAGCTGTCTTCCTCAACCTCTCCTTCCCCCTTGCTGGATCAAGAAGGAGGAGACGTCTCCCGTCCCGTACGTGTGTTGAACGCGGAGGTGCTGTCCGTTCAGCACTTGGTCATCGGTGATTCGAATCACGTCGAGTACGACTACATCATCACCTTGCAAGCTTCCGCACGCGATCTACAAGTGGTATGTAGATGCAAACTCTCTCCCTTGACTCGTTGCTTAGATGAACTCATAGATGGATCTTGGTGAAACCGTAGGAAAAATTTTAATTTTCTGCAACGTTCCCCAACAGTGGCATCATGAGCTAGGTCTATGCGTAGTTCTCTTTGCACGAGTAGAACACAATTTTGTTGTGGGCGTGGATTTTGTCATCTTACTTGCCTCTACTAGTCTTTTCTTGCTCAACGGTATTGTGGGATGAAGCGGCCCGGACCAACCTTACACGTACGCTTACGTGAGACCGGTTCCACCGACTGACATGCACTAGTTGCATAAGGTGGCTGGCGGGTGTCTGTCTCTCCCACTTTAGTTGGAGCGGAATCGATGAACAGGGCCCTTATGAAGGGTAAATAGAAGTTGACAAAATCACGTTGTGGTGATTCGTAGGTAAGAAAACGTTCTTGCTAGAACCCAATTGCAGCCACGTAAAAGATGCAACAACAATTAGAGGACGTCTAACTTGTTTTTGCAGCGATTGATCATGTGATGTGATATGGCCAGAAGTTGTGATGAATGATGAATTGTGATGTATGAGATCATGTTCTTTGTAATAGGATTCACGACTTGCATGTCGATGAGTATGACAACCGGCAGGAGCCATAGGAGTTGTCTTTATTTTTTGTATGACCTGCGTGTCATTGAATAACGCCATGTAAACTACTTTACTTTATTGCTAAACGTTAGTCATAGAAGTAGAAGTAGTCGTTGGCGTGACAACTTCATGAAGACACGATGATGGAGATCATGATGATGGAGATCATGGTGTCAAGCCGGTGACAAGATGATCATGGAGCCCCGAAGATGAAGATCAATGGAGCTATATGATATTGGCCATATCATGTCACAACTATATAATTGCATGTGATGTTTATTATGTATTATGCATCTTGTTTACTTAGGACGACGGTAGTAAATAAGATGATCCCTTATAAAATTTCAAGAAGTGTTCTCCCCTAACTGTGCACCGTTGCTACAGTTCGTCGCTTCTAAGCACCACGTGATGATCGGGTGTGATGGATTCTTACGTTCACATACAACGGGTGTAAGACAGTTTTACACAGCGAAAACACTTAGGGTTAACTTGACGAGCCTAGCATGTGCAGACATGGCCTCGGAACACGGAGACCGAAAGGTCGAACACGAGTCGTATGGAAGATACGATCAACATGAGAATGTTCACCGACGATGACTAGTCCGTCTCACGTGATGATCGGACACGGGCTAGTCGACTCGGATCGTGTAACACTTAGATGACTAGAGGGATGTCTAATCTAAGTGGGAGTTCATAATTTGATTAGAACTTTATTATCATGAACTTAGTCTAAAACCTTTGCAAATATGTCTTGTAGATCAATGGCCAACGCTAATGTCAACATGAACTTCAACGCGTTCCTAGAGAAAACCAAGCTGAAAGATGATGGCAGCAACTATACGGACTGGGTCCGGAACCTGAGGATCATCCTCATAGCTGCCAGGAAACAATATGTCCTAGAAGGACCGCTAGGTGACGCTCCCGTCCCAGAGAACCAAGACATTATGAATGCTTGGCAGTCTCGTGCTGATGATTACTCCCTCGTTCAGTGCGGCATGCTTTACAGCTTAGAACCGGGGCTCCAAAAGCGTTTTGAGCACCACGGAGCATATGAGATGTTCGAAGAGCTGAAACTAGTTTTTCAAGCTCATGCCCGGGTCGAGAGATATGATGTCTCCGACAAGTTCTACAGTTGTAAGATGGAGGAAAACAGTTCTGTCAGTGAGCACATCCTGAAGATGTCTGGGTTGCACAACCGTATGACCCAGCTGAACATTAACCTCCCAGATGAGGCGGTCATTGACAGAATCCTCCAGTCGCTCCCACCAAGCTACAAGAGCTTTGTGATGAACTACAACATGCAGGGGATGGAAAAGACCATTCCTGAAGTGTTCTCGATGCTGAAGTCAGCAGAGGCTGAAATCAAGAAAGAACATCAAGTGTTGATGGTCAATAAGACCACTAAGTTCAAGAAGGGCAAGGGTAAGAAGAACTTCAAGAAGGACGGCAAAGATGTTGCCGCGCCTGGTAAGCCAGTTACCGGGAAGAAGTCAAAGAATGGACCCAAGCCTGAGACTGAGTGCTTTTATTGCAAGGGGAAGGGTCACTGGAAGCGGAACTGCCCCAAATACTTAGCGGATAAGAAGGCCGGCAACACCAAAGGTATATTTGATATACATGTGATTGATGTGTACCTTACCAGTACTCGTAGTAACTCCTGGGTATTTGATACCGGTGCCGTTGCTCATATTTGTAACTCACAGCAGGAGCTGCGGAATAAACGGAGACTGGCGAAGGACGAGGTGACGATGCGCGTCGGGAATGGTTCCAGAGTCGATGTGATCGCCGTCGGCACGCTGCCTCTACATTTACCTACGGGATTAGTTTTGAACCTTAATAATTGTTATTTAGTGCCAAGTTTGAGCATGAACATTGTATCTGGATCTCGTTTAATACGAGATGGCTACTCATTTAAGTCTGAGAATAATGGTTGTTCGATTTATATGAGAGATATGTTTTATGGTCATGCTCCGATGGTCAATGGTTTATTCTTAATGAATCTCGAGCGTAATATTACACATGTTCATAGTGTAGATGCCAAAAGATTTAAAGTTGATAACGATAGTCCCACATACTTGTGGCACTGCCGCCTTGGTCACATTGGTGTCAAGCGCATGAAGAAGCTCCATGCCGATGGACTTTTAGAGTCTCTTGATTATGAATCGTTTGACACGTGCGAACCATGCCTTTTGGGCAAAATGACCAAGACTCCGTTCTCCGGAACAATGGAGCGAGCAACCAACTTGTTGGAAATCATACATACCGATGTGTGCGGTCCAATGAGCGTTGAGGCTCGCGGAGGATATCGTTATGTTCTCACTCTCACAGATGACTTGAGTAGATATGGGTATGTCTACTTAATGAAACACAAGTCTGAGACCTTTGAAAAGTTCAAGGAATTTCAGAATGAGGTAGAGAATCAACGTGACCGAAAGATAAAATTCTTACGATCAGATCGTGGAGGAGAATACTTAAGTCACGAATTTGGTACACACTTAAGGAAATGTGGAATCGTTTCACAGCTCACGCCGCCTGGAACACCTCAGCGAAACGGTGTGTCCGAACGTCGTAATCGCACCCTATTGGATATGGTGCGGTCTATGATGTCTCTTACCGATTTACCGCTATCATTTTGGGGATACGCTCTAGAGACAGCTACATTCACTTTAAATAGGGCACCGTCTAAATCCGTTGAGACGACACCGTATGAATTATGGTTTGGAAAGAAACCTAAGCTGTCGTTTCTAAAAGTTTGGGGATGCGATGCTTATGTCAAGAAACTTCAACCTGAAAAGCTCGAACCCAAGTCGGAAAAATGCGTATTCATAGGATACCCTAAGGAAACTGTCGGGTATACCTTCTACTTAAGATCCGAAGGCAAGATCTTTGTTGCCAAGAACGGATGCTTTCTGGAAAAAGAGTTTCTCTCGAAAGAAGTAAGTGGGAGGAAAGTAGAACTCGATGAAGTACTACCTCTTGAGCGGGAAAGTGGCGCAGCGCAGGAAACCGTTCCTGTGATGCCCACACCAACTGAAGAGGAAAACAATGATGATGATCAAGGTACTTCGGATCAAGTTACTGCTGAACTTCGTAGGTCCACAAGGACACGTTCCGCACCAGAGTGGTACGGCAACCCTGTCCTGGAAATCATGTTGTTAGACAACAATGAACCTTCGAACTATGAAGAAGCGATGGCGGGCCCGGATTCCAACAAATGGCTTGAAGCCATGAAATCCGAGATAGAATCCATGTATGAAAACAAAGTATGGACTTTGACAGACTTGCCCGATGATCGGCGAGCGATAGAAAACAAATGGATCTTTAAGAAGAAGACGGACGCGGATGGTAATGTTACCATCTATAAAGCTCGACTTGTCGCTAAGGGTTATCGACAAGTTCAAGGGATTGACTACGACGAGACTTTCTCTCCCGTAGCGAAGCTGAAGTCCGTCCGAATCATGTTAGCAATTGCCGCATACTATGATTATGAGATATGGCAGATGGACGTCAAAACGGCATTCCTTAACGGGCATCTTAAGGAAGAACTGTATATGATGCAGCCGGAAGGTTTTGTCGATCCTCGGAACGCTAACAAAGTATGCAAGCTCCAGCGATCCATTTATGGACTGGTGCAAGCATCTCGGAGTTGGAACATTCGCTTTGATGAGATGATCAAAGCGTTTGGGTTTATGCAGACTTATGGAGAAGCCTGCGTTTACAAGAAAGTGAGTGGGAGCTCTGTAGCATTTCTCATATTATATGTAGATGACATACTCTTGATGGGAAATAATATAGAATTTCTGGACAGCATTAAGGCCTACTTGAATAAGTGTTTTTCAATGAAGGACCTTGGAGAAGCTGCTTATATATTAGGCATCAAGATCTATAGAGATAGATCGAGACGCCTCATAGGTCTTTCACAAAGCACATACCTTGATAAGATTTTGAAGAGGTTCAAAATGGATCAGTCCAAGAAGGGGTTCTTGCCTATGTTACAAGGTGTGAGACTGAGCTCAGCTCAGTCACCGACCACGGCAAAAGATAAAGAAGAGATGAGTGTCATCCCCTATGCTTCAGCCATAGGATCTATTATGTATGCCATGCTGTGTACCAGACCCGATGTAAACCTTGCCGTAAGTTTGGTAGCAAGATACCAAAGTAATCCCGGCAAGGAACACTGGACAGCGGTCAAGAATATCCTGAAGTACCTGAAAAGGACGAAGGACATGTTTCTCGTTTATGGAGGAGACGAAGAGCTCGTCGTAAAGGGTTACGTCGACGCTAGCTTCGACTCAGATCTGGATGACTCTAAGTCACAAACCGGATACGTGTATATGTTGAATGGTGGAGCAGTAAGCTGGTGCAGCTGCAAGCAGAGCGTCGTGGCGGGATCTACGTGTGAAGCGGAGTACATGGCAGCCTCGGAGGCAGCGCATGAAGCGATTTGGGTGAAGGAGTTCATCACCGACCTAGGAGTCATACCCAATGCGTCGGGGCCGATCAAACTCTTCTGTGACAACACTGGAGCTATTGCCCTCGCCAAGGAGCCCAGGTTTCACAAGAAGACCAGGCACATCAAGCGTCGTTTCAACTCCATCCGTGAAAATGTTCAAGATGGAGACATAGAGATTTGCAAAGTGCACACGGATCTGAATGTCGCAGATCCGCTGACTAAACCTCTCTCGCGTGCAAAACATGATCAACACCAGAACTCTATGGGTGTTCGATTCATCACAATGTAACTAGATTGGTGACTCTAGTGCAAGTGGGAGACTGTTGGAAATATGCCCTAGAGGCAATAATAAAAGTATTATTATATTTCAATGTTCATGATAAATGTCTTTTATTCATGCTATAACTGTATTATCCGGAAATCGTAATACACGTGTGAATACTTAGACCACAATATGTCCCTGGTGAGCCTCTAGTTGACTAGCTCGTTGTGATCAACAGATAGTCATGGTTTCCTGACTATGGACATTGGATGTCGTTGATAACGGGATCACATCATTAGGAGAATGATGTGATGGACAAGACCCAATCCTAAGCATAGCATAAAAGATCGTGTAGTTCGTTTTGCTAGAGCTTTGCCAAGTGTCAAGTATCTCTTCCTTCGACCATGAGATCGTGTAACTCCCGGATACCGTAAGAGTGCCTTGGGTGTATCAAACGTCACAACGTAACTGGGTGACTATAAAGGTGCATTACAGGTATCTCCGAAAGTATCTGTTGGGTTGACACGGATCGAGACTGGGATTTGTCACTCCGTATGACGGAGAGGTATCTCTGGGCCCACTCGGTAATGCATCATCATAATGAGCTCAATGTGACCAAGGTGTTGGACACGGGATCATGCATTACGGTACGAGTAAAGTGACTTGCCGGTAACGAGACTGAACAAGGTATTGGGATACCGACGATCGAGTCTCGGGCAAGTAACGTACCGATTGACAAAGGGAATTGCATACAGGGTTTGATCGAATCCTCGACATCGTGGTTCATCCGATGACAACATCGAGGAGCATGTGGGAGCCATCATGGGTATCCAGATCCCGCTGTTGGTTATTGACTGAGAGCGTCTCGGTCATGTCTGCATGTCTCCCGAACCCGTAGGGTCTACACACTTAAGGTTCGGTGACGCTAGGGTTATTAGGAAGACTAGTATGTGACTACCGAATGTTGTTCGGAGTCCCGGATGGGATCCTGGACGTCACGAGGAGATCCGGAAGGGTCCGGAGGTAAAGATTTATATATGGGAAGTTGTCAAACGGACACCGGGAAGTTTCGGGGTCATACCGGTATTGTACCGGGGCCACCGGAAGGGTTCCGGGGGTCCACCGGGAGGGGCCACCCCTCCCGGGGGGCCACATGGGCTGCGTGGGGCAGGGAGCCAGCCCCTGGTGGGCTGGCCGCACCCCCTCCCTTGGGCCCATGCGCCTAGGGTTGAGGGGGGAACCCTAGAGGGGGCGCCCCCTTGGCTTGGGGGGCAAGCCACCCTCTCCCCTCTCCCCTAGGCCGCCGCACCCCCCCTAGATGGGTTCTAGGGGGCCGGCCCCCTTCTCCCTTCCCCCTATAAATAGAGGGGTGAGGGGAGGGCAGCCGCACCACCCTCCAAGGCGCAGCCCTCCCCTCCCCAACACCTCTCCTCCTCCGTTGTGTGCTTGGCGAAGCCCTGTCGGAGTACTGCCTCTCCACCATCACCACGCCGTCGTGCTGCCGGTGGAGCTGTCTTCCTCAACCTCTCCTTCCCCCTTGCTGGATCAAGAAGGAGGAGACGTCTCCCGTCCCGTACGTGTGTTGAACGCGGAGGTGCTGTCCGTTCAGCACTTGGTCATCGGTGATTCGAATCACGTCGAGTACGACTACATCATCACCTTGCAAGCTTCCGCACGCGATCTACAAGTGGTATGTAGATGCAAACTCTCTCCCTTGACTCGTTGCTTAGATGAACTCATAGATGGATCTTGGTGAAACCGTAGGAAAAATTTTAATTTTCTGCAACGTTCCCCAACAGTGGCATCATGAGCTAGGTCTATGCGTAGTTCTCTTTGCACGAGTAGAACACAATTTTGTTGTGGGCGTGGATTTTGTCATCTTACTTGCCTCTACTAGTCTTTTCTTGCTCAACGGTATTGTGGGATGAAGCGGCCCGGACCAACCTTACACGTACGCTTACGTGAGACCGGTTCCACCGACTGACATGCACTAGTTGCATAAGGTGGCTGGCGGGTGTCTGTCTCTCCCACTTTAGTTGGAGCGGAATCGATGAACAGGGCCCTTATGAAGGGTAAATAGAAGTTGACAAAATCACGTTGTGGTGATTCGTAGGTAAGAAAACGTTCTTGCTAGAACCCAATTGCAGCCACGTAAAAGATGCAACAACAATTAGAGGACGTCTAACTTGTTTTTGCAGCGATTGATCATGTGATGTGATATGGCCAGAAGTTGTGATGAATGATGAATTGTGATGTATGAGATCATGTTCTTTGTAATAGGATTCACGACTTGCATGTCGATGAGTATGACAACCGGCAGGAGCCATAGGAGTTGTCTTTATTTTTTGTATGACCTGCGTGTCATTGAATAACGCCATGTAAACTACTTTACTTTATTGCTAAACGTTAGTCATAGAAGTAGAAGTAGTCGTTGGCGTGACAACTTCATGAAGACACGATGATGGAGATCATGATGATGGAGATCATGGTGTCAAGCCGGTGACAAGATGATCATGGAGCCCCGAAGATGAAGATCAATGGAGCTATATGATATTGGCCATATCATGTCACAACTATATAATTGCATGTGATGTTTATTATGTTTATGCATCTTGTTTACTTAGGACGACGGTAGTAAATAAGATGATCCCTTATAAAATTTCAAGAAGTGTTCTCCCCTAACTGTGCACCGTTGCTACAGTTCGTCGCTTCTAAGCACCACGTGATGATCGGGTGTGATGGATTCTTACGTTCACATACAACGGGTGTAAGACAGTTTTACACAGCGAAAACACTTAGGGTTAACTTGACGAGCCTAGCATGTGCAGACATGGCCTCGGAACACGGAGACCGAAAGGTCGAACACGAGTCGTATGGAAGATACGATCAACATGAGAATGTTCACCGACGATGACTAGTCCGTCTCACGTGATGATCGGACACGGGCTAGTCGACTCGGATCGTGTAACACTTAGATGACTAGAGGGATGTCTAATCTAAGTGGGAGTTCATAATTTGATTAGAACTTTATTATCATGAACTTAGTCTAAAACCTTTGCAAATATGTCTTGTAGATCAATGGCCAACGCTAATGTCAACATGAACTTCAACGCGTTCCTAGAGAAAACCAAGCTGAAAGATGATGGCAGCAACTATACGGACTGGGTCCGGAACCTGAGGATCATCCTCATAGCTGCCAGGAAACAATATGTCCTAGAAGGACCGCTAGGTGACGCTCCCGTCCCAGAGAACCAAGACATTATGAATGCTTGGCAGTCTCGTGCTGATGATTACTCCCTCGTTCAGTGCGGCATGCTTTACAGCTTAGAACCGGGGCTCCAAAAGCGTTTTGAGCACCACGGAGCATATGAGATGTTCGAAGAGCTGAAACTAGTTTTTCCAAGCTCATGCCCGGGTCGAGAGATATGATGTCTCCGACAAGTTCTACAGTTGTAAGATGGAGGAAAACAGTTCTGTCAGTGAGCACATCCTGAAGATGTCTGGGTTGCACAACCGTATGACCCAGCTGAACATTAACCTCCCAGATGAGGCGGTCATTGACAGAATCCTCCAGTCGCTCCCACCAAGCTACAAGAGCTTTGTGATGAACTACAACATGCAGGGGATGGAAAAGACCATTCCTGAAGTGTTCTCGATGCTGAAGTCAGCAGAGGCTGAAATCAAGAAAGAACATCAAGTGTTGATGGTCAATAAGACCACTAAGTTCAAGAAGGGCAAGGGTAAGAAGAACTTCAAGAAGGACGGCAAAGATGTTGCCGCGCCTGGTAAGCCAGTTACCGGGAAGAAGTCAAAGAATGGACCCAAGCCTGAGACTGAGTGCTTTTATTGCAAGGGGAAGGGTCACTGGAAGCGGAACTGCCCCAAATACTTAGCGGATAAGAAGGCCGGCAACACCAAAGGTATATTTGATATACATGTGATTGATGTGTACCTTACCAGTACTCGTAGTAACTCCTGGGTATTTGATACCGGTGCCGTTGCTCATATTTGTAACTCACAGCAGGAGCTGCGGAATAAACGGAGACTGGCGAAGGACGAGGTGACGATGCGCGTCGGGAATGGTTCCAGAGTCGATGTGATCGCCGTCGGCACGCTGCCTCTACATTTACCTACGGGATTAGTTTTGAACCTTAATAATTGTTATTTAGTGCCAAGTTTGAGCATGAACATTGTATCTGGATCTCGTTTAATACGAGATGGCTACTCATTTAAGTCTGAGAATAATGGTTGTTCGATTTATATGAGAGATATGTTTTATGGTCATGCTCCGATGGTCAATGGTTTATTCTTAATGAATCTCGAGCGTAATATTACACATGTTCATAGTGTAGATGCCAAAAGATTTAAAGTTGATAACGATAGTCCCACATACTTGTGGCACTGCCGCCTTGGTCACATTGGTGTCAAGCGCATGAAGAAGCTCCATGCCGATGGACTTTTAGAGTCTCTTGATTATGAATCGTTTGACACGTGCGAACCATGCCTCTTGGGCAAAATGACCAAGACTCCGTTCTCCGGAACAATGGAGCGAGCAACCAACTTGTTGGAAATCATACATACCGATGTGTGCGGTCCAATGAGCGTTGAGGCTCGCGGAGGATATCGTTATGTTCTCACTCTCACTGATGACTTGAGTAGATATGGGTATGTCTACTTAATGAAACACAAGTCTGAGACCTTTGAAAAGTTCAAGGAATTTCAGAATGAGGTAGAGAATCAACGTGACCGAAAGATAAAATTCTTACGATCAGATCGTGGAGGAGAATACTTAAGTCACGAATTTGGTACACACTTAAGGAAATGTGGAATCGTTTCACAGCTCACGCCGCCTGGAACACCTCAGCGAAACGGTGTGTCCGAACGTCGTAATCGCACTCTATTGGATATGGTGCGGTCTATGATGTCTCTTACCGATTTACCGCTATCATTTTGGGGATACGCTCTAGAGACAGCTACATTCACTTTAAATAGGGCACCGTCTAAATCCGTTGAGACGACACCGTATGAATTATGGTTTGGAAAGAAACCTAAGCTGTCGTTTCTAAAAGTTTGGGGATGCGATGCTTATGTCAAGAAACTTCAACCTGAAAAGCTCGAACCCAAGTCGGAAAAATGCGTATTCATAGGATACCCTAAGGAAACTGTCGGGTATACCTTCTACTTAAGATCCGAAGGCAAGATCTTTGTTGCCAAGAACGGATGCTTTCTGGAAAAAGAGTTTCTCTCGAAAGAAGTAAGTGGGAGGAAAGTAGAACTCGATGAAGTACTACCTCTTGAGCGGGAAAGTGGCGCAGCGCAGGAAACCGTTCCTGTGATGCCCACACCAACTGAAGAGGAAAACAATGATGATGATCAAGGTACTTCGGATCAAGTTACTGCTGAACTTCGTAGGTCCACAAGGACACGTTCCGCACCAGAGTGGTACGGCAACCCTGTCCTGGAAATCATGTTGTTAGACAACAATGAACCTTCGAACTATGAAGAAGCGATGGCGGGCCCGGATTCCAACAAATGGCTTGAAGCCATGAAATCCGAGATAGAATCCATGTATGAAAACAAAGTATGGACTTTGACAGACTTGCCCGATGATCGGCGAGCGATAGAAAACAAATGGATTTTTAAGAAGAAGACGGACGCGGATGGTAATGTTACCATCTATAAGGCTCGACTTGTCGCTAAGGGTTATCGACAAGTTCAAGGGATTGACTACGACGAGACTTTCTCTCCCGTAGCGAAGCTGAAGTCCGTCCGAATCATGTTAGCAATTGCCGCATACTATGATTATGAGATATGGCAGATGGACGTCAAAACGGCATTCCTTAACGGGCATCTTAAGGAAGAACTGTATATGATGCAGCCGGAAGGTTTTGTCGATCCTCGGAACGCTAACAAAGTATGCAAGCTCCAGCGATCCATTTATGGACTGGTGCAAGCATCTCGGAGTTGGAACATTCGCTTTGATGAGATGATCAAAGCGTTTGGGTTTATGCAGACTTATGGAGAAGCCTGCGTTTACAAGAAAGTGAGTGGGAGCTCTGTAGCATTTCTCATATTATATGTAGATGACATACTCTTGATGGGAAATAATATAGAATTTCTGGACAGCATTAAGGCCTACTTGAATAAGTGTTTTTCAATGAAGGACCTTGGAGAAGCTGCTTATATATTAGGCATCAAGATCTATAGAGATAGATCGAGACGCCTCATAGGTCTTTCACAAAGCACATACCTTGATAAGATTTTGAAGAGGTTCAAAATGGATCAGTCCAAGAAGGGGTTCTTGCCTATGTTACAAGGTGTGAGACTGAGCTCGGCTCAGTCACCGACCACGGCAAAAGATAAAGAAGAGATGAGTGTCATCCCCTATGCTTCAGCCATAGGATCTATTATGTATGCCATGCTGTGTACCAGACCCGATGTAAACCTTGCCGTAAGTTTGGTAGCAAGATACCAAAGTAATCCCGGCAAGGAACACTGGACAGCGGTCAAGAATATCCTGAAGTACCTGAAAAGGACGAAGGACATGTTTCTCGTTTATGGAGGAGACGAAGAGCTCGTCGTAAAGGGTTACGTCGACGCTAGCTTCGACTCAGATCTGGATGACTCTAAGTCACAAACCGGATACGTGTATATGTTGAATGGTGGAGCAGTAAGCTGGTGCAGCTGCAAGCAGAGCGTCGTGGCGGGATCTACGTGTGAAGCGGAGTACATGGCAGCCTCGGAGGCAGCGCATGAAGCGATTTGGGTGAAGGAGTTCATCACCGACCTAGGAGTCATACCCAATGCGTCGGGGCCGATCAAACTCTTCTGTGACAACACTGGAGCTATTGCCCTCGCCAAGGAGCCCAGGTTTCACAAGAAGACCAGGCACATCAAGCGTCGTTTCAACTCCATCCGTGAAAATGTTCAAGATGGAGACATAGAGATTTGCAAAGTGCACACGGATCTGAATGTCGCAGATCCGCTGACTAAACCTCTCTCGCGTGCAAAACATGATCAACACCAGAACTCTATGGGTGTTCGATTCATCACAATGTAACTAGATTGGTGACTCTAGTGCAAGTGGGAGACTGTTGGAAATATGCCCTAGAGGCAATAATAAAAGTATTATTATATTTCAATGTTCATGATAAATGTCTTTTATTCATGCTATAACTGTATTATCCGGAAATCGTAATACACGTGTGAATACTTAGACCACAATATGTCCCTGGTGAGCCTCTAGTTGACTAGCTCGTTGTGATCAACAGATAGTCATGGTTTCCTGACTATGGACATTGGATGTCGTTGATAACGGGATCACATCATTAGGAGAATGATGTGATGGACAAGACCCAATCCTAAGCATAGCATAAAAGATCGTGTAGTTCGTTTTGCTAGAGCTTTGCCAATGTCAAGTATCTCTTCCTTCGACCATGAGATCGTGTAACTCCCGGATACCGTAAGAGTGCCTTGGGTGTATCAAACGTCACAACGTAACTGGGTGACTATAAAGGTGCATTACAGGTATCTCCGAAAGTATCTGTTGGGTTGACACGGATCGAGACTGGGATTTGTCACTCCGTATGACGGAGAGGTATCTCTGGGCCCACTCGGTAATGCATCATCATAATGAGCTCAATGTGACCAAGGTGTTGGACACGGGATCATGCATTACGGTACGAGTAAAGTGACTTGCCGGTAACGAGACTGAACAAGGTATTGGGATACCGACGATCGAGTCTCGGGCAAGTAACGTACCGATTGACAAAGGGAATTGCATACAGGGTTTGATCGAATCCTCGACATCGTGGTTCATCCGATGACAACATCGAGGAGCATGTGGGAGCCATCATGGGTATCCAGATCCCGCTGTTGGTTATTGACCTGAGAGCGTCTCGGTCATGTCTGCATGTCTCCCGAACCCGTAGGGTCTACACACTTAAGGTTCGGTGACGCTAGGGTTATTAGGAAGACTAGTATGTGACTACCGAATGTTGTTCGGAGTCCCGGATGGGATCCTGGACGTCACGAGGAGCTCCGGAAGGGTCCGGAGGTAAAGATTTATATATGGGAAGTTGTCAAACGGACACCGGGAAGTTTCGGGGTCATACCGGTATTGTACCGGGGCCACCGGAAGGGTTCCGGGGGTCCACCGGGAGGGGCCACCCCTCCCGGGGGGCCACATGGGCTGCGTGGGGCAGGGAGCCAGCCCCTGGTGGGCTGGCCGCACCCCCTCCCTTGGGCCCATGCGCCTAGGGTTGAGGGGGAACCCTAGAGGGGGCGCCCCCCTTGGCTTGGGGGGCAAGCCACCCTCTCCCCTCTCCCCTTGGCCGCCGCACCCCCCCTAGATGGGTTCTAGGGGGCCGGCCCCCTTCTCCCTTCCCCCTATAAATAGAGGGGTGAGGGGAGGGCAGCTGCACCACCCTCCAAGGCGCAGCCCTCCCCTCCCCAACACCTCTCCTCCTCCGTTGTGTGCTTGGCGAAGCCCTGTCGGAGTACTGCCTCTCCACCATCACCACGCCGTCGTGCTGCCGGTGGAGATGTCTTCCTCAACCTCTCCTTCCCCCTTGCTGGATCAAGAAGGAGGAGATGTCTCCCGTCCCGTACGTGTGTTGAACGCGGAGGTGCTGTCCGTTCAGCACTTGGTCATCGGTGATTCGAATCACGTCGAGTACGACTACATCATCACCTTGCAAGCTTCCGCACGCGATCTACAAGTGGTATGTAGATGCAAACTCTCTCCCTTGACTCGTTGCTTAGATGAACTCATAGATGGATCTTGGTGAAACCGTAGGAAAAATTTTAATTTTCTGCAACGTTCCCCAACAGTTATATCCCCAACAACGCCACTGATTCTGCCATCGAATTACCTCTCAAGACATTCCTCTACGCCGCAGCCGCCAAGGATCAAGGGTGACGACATTTCAATGTAGCGGTAATTTGATGCGCTTGTGGGGAGGAGCACGTTTTTGGCGACACTGCAGGTGAGGTCGTCTTTGTTCACGACTGCATGTGATGACAAGATGGGTATGCTTGGCCAACAGCTTCATGTAGTTTTCTGATCCCAGGCGCCTACAGGATCATGTCAGAGGTATATATGCTGAAGAAGTTGGAGTAACAAGGAAGTACAGCAGCCTATCGTGCGCCGTCCGGCTTCGAGGTCAAACAGGTTTGGTTTCCCTCCCAGGTCACACCCTCCCTTGTCTTCTTGCTACGACTCCATGGATGATTATATTACATGTGTGTGTGACAGGATCAGAAGACTAACAGGAAACAATATGTATTAAATGCTACCTTCCCTTATTATTTAATTACATTAAGCAATCACCTTATGGCCTTTACTATGTCGATCCCACATTATAGCCTTCACTGTGTGATAGTATTAGAAGACTAAATTTACACTTAGCAAACACCTGATGACATCTGCTGTGTATTTCAAGAAGTATGTCGTAGTGGCAGCAAATCTGGCAATTAAGACTGTAAGATTTGGTGGAAGCATTCCTACTCCTCGTAAGGAGCCGCGTGATGTATATTTATGTGCGACAGGAAAAGCCCCTATTCGTGGCGTACAAGGCAAGGCTGGTCGCTAGGATACAGCTCGTACAGAGAAGAGAGAACGAGATAGTTACGAGAGGGAATAGAGATAGGAGACAGTTGAGATTACAATAAGTCTAAACCGTATCATCTAACACCCTCCCTTAATCTCAACTATCCTCCATTAAAATTTCTCTTGAATTCTTCAAATGGCTTGACTGGCAAAGCTTTAGTGAAACCATCTGCCACTTGATCCTTGGAAGGAATAAACCGTATGTCCAGCTTCTTCTCTGCAACTTTTTCTCTCACAAAGTGAAAATCAATTTCAATATGTTTGGTTCTACCATGAAAGACTGGATTATCAAAAATATAGGTTGCTCCCAAATTATCACACCATAAGCAAGATGCACGATGCTGTTTAATTCCTAACTCATGAAGTAATGACTCCATCAGATAATTTCAGCAGTAGCATTTGCTAAAGATTTGTACTCAACTTTTGTACTTGACCTTGATACTGTAGCCTGTTTTCTGGCTCTCCAGGAATGAGATTAGATCCAAAAAATACTGCAAAACCTCTAGTTGATTTTCTGTCATCACTACATCTTGCCCAGTCAGCATCAGAAAAAGCACTAACAAGAGTAGAACTGGAGCGTCTAAACTGAAGACCCAAACTTACAGTATACTTTATGTATCTCACAATCCTTTTAACAGTTGTCCAGTGCGCAATATTATGTGCATGTAAATACTGACAAACCTTGTTAATAGCAAAGGATATATCTAGTCTTGTCAATGTCAAATATTGCAAAGTTCCCACAGTACTCATGTATCTTGTGCTTTCTTCTTCCTTAAGGGGTCCACCTTCAAATGTTGAAAGTTTCTCTGAAGAAGATAATGGTGTGGGTGATGTCTTACAATCCTTCATCCCCATTCGAGTTAGAAGTTCAGTAGCATATTTTTCCTGATTAAGTACTATGCCATCTTGAATCTTCTTAACTTCAATACCTAGGAAGAAGTGTAGATCACCAAGATCCTTGAGAGCAAATTCTGAACTCAGATCATGTAGAAGAGCATTAGTGGCATTTTTTGAAGAACTTGCAACAATAATATCATCAACATATATCAACACAAATATAACTATGGTTGCCTTGTTATAAATAAAAAGTGATGTATCAGCCTTGGATGCAACAAAACCAAGGTGACTGAACTGAGAGCTCAATCTTGAGTACCACGCCCTTGGTGCTTGTTTCAGACCATAAAGAGCTTTGTAAAGCTTGCAAACATAGTGGGTGTTTTCTTATTCCCATACCTAGGTGGTTGTCTCATGTAAACCTCCTCTTCCAGAATACCATGCGAAAATGCATTCTGAACATCTAGCTGCCTCAAACTCCAACCTCTGGACACAGCAATAGCTAGCACAAGTCTGATAGTTGCAGCTTTAACAATAGGACTAAAAGTATCTTAATAATCTAGACCATAACGTCGTTTAAAACCTTTTGCACCTAAACATGCTTTACATCTATCAATTGAGCCATCTGCCTTTTTCTTGATCCTGTAAACCTACTTACAGTCAATGATATTTTTACCTCTCTATTCTGGTACAAGATGCCAAGTCTTGTTCCTCATGAGTGCAGAGTATTTTTCATCCATTGCATTTTTCCACTTTGGATCTCCAAGTGCAATCTCTAAATTCGTTGGTTCTCCTGCAATACACAACATGCCATACGGTATAGTACCATCAGTTCTAACTTTTGGGTTTCTTATACCTTTCTGTAGCCGGGTTGTAACACGTGAAATGACAACTGGTTGTGGTTGAACAGGACGTATATTCTGCTGCACAGGAGTTTGTGTGGAAGATCTGACCATAGAAGATCCTGAGGAAGAATCTGACCCGCTTTGCACATCAGACCCGGATCAGAAGCTGGCAACCTGTGGTGTGGTCGAACTTGCCGCCGCTTCAGTGCTGGTTGTCGCATAAGATTCAGCGCCCTCCTCTGTCTGCGCCTGCATGTGGCATGTGGAGCACACAAAACCAGGTTATGTCGCTTGCGCATGCCCGCACGTGGGACGCGGGGCCAGCCCCGCAGCTGATGACGTGGCGCTCGTTCGCTGGATGAACCGGTGCCTCACCTGCCCACCTCCCTAAGTGGATCCCCCCGCGCCATCCAAGGAATCCTGACGCACAGGAGTTCAAGGTGACACCGGATCCTCCTGGTGTCGACCACCCACGTCTTCTTCCTCCTCATGAAATATAGCATCGTTTTCAGCTAAATTTTCATCATTTTGTGCACCATTTTTTGCATCGTTTTCCTCTGTGTTTTCTCCATGATCCTACACAGGTAAAGACACAGTACCGGCACTGGTAGAATTATCATTTTGGTCAGTACTGTTATCGCCCCCATGATCAAAATCTCGTAGAATGGAAGGAAGAATAAGGATTTCTTTCCTAAGGAGAGCTCCGGCATTAGGATGAAGAGATGCAAAGGGTAAAACAGACTCATCAAATACGACATCACGAGAGATGTAGACCCTACCAGTAGAGATGTCTAGACATTTAACTCCCTTGTGAATTGGGCTATACCCAAGAAAAGCACATTGGTTTGAACGGAAAGCAAGTTTGTGTGTATTGTAGCGTCTAAGGTTGGGCCAGCATGCACAACCAAACACACGGAGAGATTTGTAATCTGGAGTAATGCCATAAAGACGTGTCATGGGTGTTTCAAACTAGATGACTTTACTTGGGAGCAAGTTTATGAGATATGTAGCGGTCAAGAATGCTTCATCCCAAAATTTGAGTGGCATGGATGCATTTGCTAGTAGGGCTAGCCCTACCTCAACAACATGGCGATGTTTTCTTTCTGCAGAACCATTCTGTTGGTGAGCATGAGGACATGAAACATGATGCGAGATGCCAAGTTGCTGAAAGAAAGAATTGAGTTTCTTGTATTCACCACCCCAGTCAGTTTGCATGGTGATACGTCTCCAACGTATCTACTTTTCCAAACACTTTTGCCCTTGTTTTGACTCTAACTTGCATGATTTGAATGAAACTAACCCGGACTGGCGATGTTTTCAGCAGAACTAACATGATGATGTTATAGTGTAGAAAACAAAAGTTCTCGGAATGTCCTGAAAATCCACGGAGGCACTTTTTGGAAAATATAAAAAATATTGGCGAAAGAATCAAGACCAGGGGGCCACACCCTGTCCATGAGGGTGGGGGGTGCGCCCCCTCCCCCTGGGCGCGCTCTCCTGTCTCGTGGGCCCCCTGGACCTCCACCGACCTCAACTCCAACTCCATATATTCACGTTCAGGGAGAAAAAAGTCAGGGAGAAAGTTTCATCGCGTTTTACGATACGGAGCCGCTGCCAAGCCCTAATCTCTCTTGGGAGGGCTGATCTAGAGTCCATTCGGGGCTCCGGAGAGGGGGATTCGTCATTGTCGTCATCATCAACCATCCTCCATCACCAATTTCATGATGCTCACCGCCATGTGTGAGTAATTCCACCGTAGGCTTGCTGGACGGTGATGGGTTGGATGAGATTTACCATGTAATCAAGTTAGTTTTGTTAGGGTTTGATCCCTAGTATCCACTATGTTCTGAGATTGATGTTTCTATGACTTTGCTATGCTTAATGCTTGTCCCTAGGGCCCGACTGCCATGATTTCAGGTCTGAACCTATTATGTTTTCATGAATATATGTGTGTTCTTGATCCTATCTTGCAAGTCTATAGTCACCTATTATGTGTTATGATCCGACAACCCCGAAGTGACAATAATCGGGATACTTCTCGGTGATGACCATAGTTTGAGGACTTCATGTATTCACTATGTGCTAATGCTTTGTTCCGGTTCTCTATTAAAAGGAGGCCTTAATATCCCTTAGTTTCCGCTAGGACCCAGCTGCCACGGGAGGGTAGGACAAAAGATGTCATGCAAGTTCTTTTCCATAAGCATGTATGACTACTTACGGAATACATGCCTACATTACATTGATGAACTAGAGCTAGTTCTATGTCACCCTATGTTATAGCTATTACACGAGGAATCGCATCCGACATAATTATCCATCACTGATCCATTGCCTACGAGCTTTTCACATCTTGTGCCTCGCTTATTTACTTTTCTGTTGCTATTGTTACAATCACTACAAAACCCAAAAATATTACTTTTGCACTGTTACCTTTATTATCATACTACTTTGCTACTAAATACTTTGCTGCAGATACTAAGTTATCCAGGTGTGGTTGAATTGACAACTCAACTGCTAATACTCAAGAATATTCTTTGGCTCCCCTTGTGTCGAATCAATAAATTTGGGTTGAATACTTTACCCTTGAAAGCTGTTGCGATCTCCTACACTTGTGGGTTATCAGGACTAATTTCTGGCGCTATTGCCGAGGACTATAGCTCTATTCTCTGAGTCACTTGGGATTTATATCTGTTGATCACTATGAAGAACTTGAAAGACGACAGAACTACTGTTTTTCCGTCAACTATGAGGGGAGGTAAGGAACTGTCATCTAGCTCTGCACTAGATTCTCCATCTGTTTTGAGTAAGCTTGCGACATCTAAACCTGCTACTGCTGTGAATTCTGATATGTCGCATGTTATTGATGATGCCACTTCTGCTATGCATGATACTTATGATGAAACTACTTCTGTGCATGATACTACTTTGCCATTAGGTGAATTTCTTGATGAACAACTTGCTAGAGTTAGGGGGAATGAAATTATTGAAGATGCTATTATTGATGATAGTGATGATGAAAATTCTCCCAATGATTATGAATTTGCTGTTGTTCCTGAGGGTTATGTTATGAATGAAGAAGCTGCTAGAGCTATCTTTGCTTGCAATGATAGATATGATCTTAAAAATTATTAGCCAAATGGAAGCAGCGGTCTCTTAATGCTAGAATGAAACCTGACCCTGCTTTTGCTACTTCACCTATCTATGTTACTCATAAGGATTATGAATTCTCTGTTGATCATGAAATTATTACTTTAGTTGAATCTGATCCTTTTTATGGCCTTGAATCTGAAACTGTTGTGGCACATCTTACCAAGTTGAATGATATAGCCACTCTGTTTACTCATGATGATAAATCTCACTATTTCTATATCCTTAAGATATTTCCGTTCTCGTTAAAGGGAGATGCTAAGACTTGGTATAATTCTCTTACTCCTGGTTGTGTGCGTAGTCCCCAGGATATGATTTATTACTTCTCTGCTAAATATTTCCCTGCTCATAAGAAACAAGCTGCCTTGCGGGAAATATATTATTTTGTGCAAATCAAAGAAGAGATTCTCCCACAAGCTTGGGGGAGGCTTCTCCGATTACTTAATGCTTTTCCTGATCATCCTCTCAAGAAAAATGAAATACTTGATATTTTTTATAATGGACTAACCGATGCTTCCAAGGACTACTTGGATAGTTGTGCTGGTTGGTGTTTTCAGGGAAAGAACAGTCGACGAAGCTGAATTACTATTGAATAATATGTTGACTAATGAAAATAATTGGACTCTTCCTGAGCCAATTCCTGAGGAAATTCCTGAACCAATTAAGCCAACTCCTGAACCTATTCCTAAACCCACTCCGAAGAAGAGAGGTGTTTTATTTCTCAGTCCTGAAGATATGCAAGAGGCAAAGAAATCAATGAAAGAAAAAGGTATTAAAGCTGAAGATGTTAAGAATTTACCACCTATTGAAGAAATACATGGTCTTAATATACCGCCTGTTGAGGAACCACATTGTCTTGATAACCCGACACACGTAGTAAAGGTAAATTCTCTCTATAGATATGATAAAGTTGAAATCCCCTCTACTAAATTGCATAGCCCAAGCTTAGATGAATTTGATGACTTTATGGCTAGACAAGAAAGTTTTAATGATTATGTTGGTAGAGAGTTAAAGAATAATGCTTTCGAGATAGGACGCGTAAGCGATAATATGGCTAGAGTTAAAGGTGAACTCAAACTCATTAGCAAATATAGTTCTATGGTTGCTACTCAAGTTGAGCAAGTACTTAAAGCTCAAAATGATTTGCTTGATGAATTAAATAATAAAAATTACTTTTCTGTTAGAGTGGCTACTAGAACTGGCAGAATGACTCAGGAACCTTTGTATCCTGAAGTCCACCCTAAGAGAATCGAGAAAGATTCTTAAAGAAATAATTTAGAGGCACCTAGTTCTTCCAAAAAGAAGAAAAAGAAAAATGATAGGACTTTGCATGCTTCTAGTGAACCTACTGTAGACACACATAAGAATCCCAATGATATTTCTATCTCTGATGCTGAAACACAATCAGGTGATGAACATGAACCTAGCGATAGCGTTAATGATAATGTTCATGTTGATGCTCAACCTAGCAAAAACAATGATGTAGAGGTTGAACCTGCTGTTGATCTTGATAACCCACAATCAAAGAATCAACGTTCTGATAAGAGAGATTTTGTTGCTAGGAAGCACGGTAGAGAAAGAGAACCATGGGTTCAGAAACCCATGCCCTTTCCTCCTAAACCATCCAAGTCAAAGGATGATGAGGATTTGAGCGCTTTGCTGAAATGGTTAGACCTATTTTCTTACATATGCGCTTAACTGATATGCTTAAAGTAAATCCTGATGCTAAGTATATGAAGGATATCATTACAAATAAAAGAAAGATACCGGAAGCTGAAATTTCCACCATGCTTGCTAATTACACTTTTAAGGGTGGAATACCAAAGTAACTTGGAGATCCGGGGGTACCAACTATACCATGCTCCATTAAAAGAAATTATGTTAGAACTGCTTTATGTGATCTTGGAGCCGGTGTTAGTGTTATGCCTCTCTCTTTATATCGTAGACTTGAATTGAATAAGTTGACACGTACTGAAATATCTTTGCAAATGGCTGATAAATCAACTGTTATACATGTCGGTATTTGTGAGGATGTGCCTATTGTGGTTGCAAATGTCACTATCTTAACGGACTTTGTTATTCTTGATATTCCCGAGGACAATAGTATGTCGATTATCCTTGGTAGTCCTTTTTTGAATACTGCAGGGGCTGTTATTGATTGCAACAAAGGCAATGTCACTTTTCATGTTAATAGTAATGAGCATACGGTACACTTTCCGAGGAAACAATCTCAAGTTCATAGCATCAATTCTATTGGAAAAGTTCCAACTATCATTATTGGAGGTTTTCAATTTCCTCTCCCTACTGTCAAGAAAAAGTATGATATTCTTATTGTTGAGGATGTTCATATCCCCGTTGAGGTAACTTAGTGTTATTCGAAATTTCTCCAGTTACATGTTATTCGGAATGAGTTTGTTAACAAGACTTGGTCAACCTTGTTAGTGGATTCATTTTGATGATCATGAGATGGATGGAACTAGAAGGCACAACCTTCTGTACCCTCTTTTTACTTTTTGTTATTTAGAATAAATAAAGCAAAAATAGTATTATCTGTCTGTTTTCTGTATTATCCATGCAACAAAAAAATATCCCAAAAATAAAAGTGCTCCAAATGCCCTGCAAATTTAGTATGATTTTTTATGGAATATTTGAGGATTTTAGGCACTGAAAACACTGCAGGAGGGGCAAGCACCAGGCCACGAGAGTGGAGGGCGCGCCCACCCCCCTGGGCGCGCCCCCCTGTCTCGTGGGCCCCTGGTGGCCCCCCTCCACTTATGCCAGCACCCACACACTTCATCTTCTACCCACAAAAATCCCCATCTAGCTCAAGCACGAGTTCTAGCTCATTTTGCTACGATTTTCGATCTCCTTGCTCAAAGCTCCATTCACAAAACTGCTTTGGGAGATTGTTGCTTGGTAGGTGACTCCTCCATTGGTCCAATTAGTTTTTGTTCTGGTGCTTTATTCATTGCAAATTTTTGCTGCATAGGTGACCATGTTCTTGAGCCTACATGTTGAATTTATGAGGTCCCAAGCAATTCTAATGCATGATATAGGCTCTAGGCACTTATAGGAGTAGTTCCTATCAATCTTGTTTAGTTTTATTCACTTTTATTTTGAAGTTACTAAAATTTCAGAAATTTTTCAAAAAAAGAATTATGTCTAGGAGAATGTACCAAGTTGGCTCCTCGGTGAAGAAAGGGCCCAGGATTGCTATACGTGAGCAACATGTTGAATTGCCGAGGGACGCGGATGTACGAGCTTGTGTGTGGCCATCCGATGATTTTATGGTAGGACCAGGCTTTAAGGAGGAATTTGGCGTGTATGTGCGTATTGCTGAGCTGGAGGACTTCTTACAAGATAAGTGTCCTCAGTACTATCAATTGACTGATTCCTTTGTGCGGAGGTTTAAATATAACTGTACACATAATTCTCCTAGTGTCCTATTTGATATTTATGATACATCTTATACCATGGACTTAGAGGATTTTACAACTGCTTGCAAACTCCCGCAGTGGGGTAATATTAATGATCCTCACAAATCTGAATTTAGAGACTTCCTTGCTAGTATTACTATGTGAGAATCCAGGGACATAGCACAAGCTACCATAGGGAGCATTCATTTTCCTGCTATACATTATTTTGCTCTCTTCATTGGTAGATGCATTAACTGTAAAGATGAAGCATGTCACATGTGTGTCCCTGATTTGTGTGTCCTCCAGAGTGCTGTGTTAGGATATAAAGGTTATAACTTGGGGGCAATAGTGGCACGTAGGTTGCAGAATAATAGTAGAAAGGGAAATTTATTTGGAGAATTTATGCAACCCGTGTGGCTAATTATCTTGGTATGGCCCCACGAGAGGGGGATGTGATGATACCTCCTGCTTATTTATATTATGAAATTATGGTCAACCATTAGTTTCTTAGGAGGAATGAACAATTCCTCCATTATCGACTAATCTATAACAGACGCAACGTCGCGCATGTTACTCTTCCTGCTCCCCACCTTTTTGATTATCAGGCAAAAGGAAGATATGTTGTCACCAGGGAGGAAGCAGCTGAACACGAGGGGAGAGCAGAGGCAGCTCGCCAACACACCGCAGCTCAGGAGGCGGTTGCCGCTGCATCTCAGTACGACTCCAGCTACAACTACGGATATCAGCCAGGCGGTCCTTGGTATTAGACCAACTTAGGCTAAAAGCCTAAGCTTGGGGGAGTACGTATTTCTCGCCGACTTTACATTCATGTTCACACACTATTCTAGTTGTCCGTGCTCATACTCTTTCAATGTATTATCCATGCTAGTTTAATTTTCTTTTTCTAGTTTTCTTCTTGTGTGTTTGATAAACCTTAAGAAAAACCAAAAATTAGTTAGTTTAATTTCCATGCTTGTAGTAGAATTAAAATGAAAAACCCAAAAAGATTTATCGTTCTTCTTCTTACTTGTTGGCAGCTTTCCCCTGTAAATAGTTTTCTTTTCTTTTCTTTTCTTTGGGGGCCGAGAGTAGAAGACCATATTGAAAATGTTTAGTGGCTCTCATATGCATGATTGTTTATTTAACTTAGAGCCCATATTATTTGTCTTCTCTCTTGATTTGAATGCTCGCAGATTCCAGCTTGGTCCAATGCACATGCACTATTATTACACACATCGTTCGGTCGTGCAAGTGAAAGGCAATAATGACGATATATGATGGACTTATTGAGATGAGAAAAGTTGGTATGAACTCGACCTCTATTGTTTTTTTAAATATGATGAGTTCATCGTTTCTGATTCAGCTTATTATGAGGTAAACATATTTGCAATGACATTTAGATTATAGTTGCTTGTGCCATGCTTGGTTAGCTATGAGTTATAATGGTTTACCTTGCGTGCCAACATGCTATTAGAATGATTATGATGTGGTATGATGGGATGGTATCCTCCTTTGAATGAATTGAGCGACTCGACTTGGCACATGTTCACGCATGTAGTTGAAACAAATCAACATAGACTTCATGATATTTATGTTCATGGTAGATTATATCCTACTCATGCTTGTATTTGGTGTGAATTAATTTTAATGCATGTTCATGACTGTTGTCACTCTCTCAGTTGGTCGCTTCCCAGTCTTTTTGCGAGTACATTCAAAAGTACTCACTGGCTTGTCCCTGGCTATTGTCTTGGCCTGATTTCTTGCATGAGAGGAGCGTTGCGATGACAGACCCGGAACCTATGCAATGACGATAGCAGCCTCGCGAAGATAGGAGTTATCCAGGTCAGCTGTTCCTGTGGGAAGTGGAGTCCCATAGACACTGATGAACCACAAACCGCTTCCGCCATCAGCCACTAGAAACCTTGTGTTGTACTCATAGGCCAGAATGGTCTTGTACTACATATTATGTATTTTGCTTGGAGTTTCTGTATCAAGTTGGTGTCTCATCAGCTAACAGTAATCATGGGGCCGATGAGCAGAAGGGACATTTTCTGGGAAGTTAATATCCTGGAAAACCGGTCGCGACAGTGCTCATACTCTTTCATTGTATTATCCATGCTAGTTTAATTTTGTTTTTCTAGCTTTCTTCTTGTGTGTTTGATAAACCTTAAGAAAAACCAAAAAAAATTAGTTAGTTTAATTTCCATGCTAGTAGTAGAAATTAAAATGAAAACCCAAAAAGATTTCTGGTTCTACTTCTTGCTTGTTGGGAGCTTTCCCGTGTAAATAGTTTTATTTTCTTTTCTTTCCTTTGGGGGTCGAGAGTAGAAGACCATATTGAAAATGTTTAGTGGCTCTCATATGCATGATTGTTGATTTAACTTAGAGCCCATATTATTTTGCCTTCTCTCTTGAGTTGAATGCTTGCAGATTCTAGCTTAGTCCAATGCACGTGCACTATTATTATTATACACATCGTTCGGTCGTGCAAGTAAAAGGCAATAATGACGATATATGATGGACTGATTGAGATGAGAAAAGCTAGTGTGAACTCGACCTCTCTTGTTTTTGTATATATGATGTGTTCATCGTTCCCGATTCAGCTTATTATGAAGTAAATATATTTGCAATGACATTTAGAGATCATAGTTGCTTGTGCCATGCTTGATTAGCTATGAGTTATAATGGTTTACCTTGTGTGCCAACATGCTATTAAAATGATTGTGATGTGGTATGATGAGATGGTATCCTCCTTTGAATGAATTGAGTGACTCGACTTGGCACATGTTCACGCATGTAGTTGAAACAAATCAACATAGCCTTCATGATATTTATGTTCATGGTAGATTATATCCTACTCATGCTTGTACTTGGTATAAATTAATTTTAATGCATGTTCATGACTGTTGTCGCTCTCTCAGTTGGTCGCTTCTCAGTCTTTTGCTAGCCTTCACCTGTACTACGCGGGAATACTGCTTGTGCATCCAAACTCCTTAAACCCCAAAGTTGTTCCATATGAGTCCACCATACGTTCCTATATGCGGTATCTACCTGCCGTTCCAAGTAAATTTGTATGTGCCAAACTCCAAACCTTCAAACGAAATTATGTTTTGTATGCTCGAGCAGCTCATGTTTCGACTAGTGCTGCCTATATCTTCCATGCTAGGTGGGCTATTCTCAAGAGGAGTGGACTCCGCTCCTCATTCACGAGAAATGGCCGGTAACCGGGATGCCCAGTCCCATGATCCAAAAAGATCAAAGCAAATCAAAATAATTAAACAAAACTCCCCCAGGACTGTTGTTAGTTGGAGGCACTCGTTGTTTTGAGCAAGCCATGGATTGATGCTTGTTGGTGGTTGGGGGAGTATAAACCTTTACCATTCTGTTTGGGAACTGCCTATAATGCATGTAGCATGGAAGATACAGCCATCTCATAGTTGTTGCGTTGACAGTGAAAGTATGTCGCTCAAAATGTTATTCAAACTCTATTTTAAAATCGAGCTCTAGCACCTCTACAAATCCCTGCTTCCCTCTGCGAAGGGCCTATCTATTTACTTTTATGTTGAGTCATCATCCTTCTTATTAAAAAGTACCCGCTGGAGAGCACACTGTCATTTGCATTCATTATTGTTGGTTTATATTGGGTATGACTTGACTGGATCTCTTTTACCATGAATTACAATGTTTAGTCAGTCCTTGATCTTTAAAGGTGCTCTACATTTATGTTTTGCGGTCTCAGAAAGGGCTAGCGACATGCCATTTTGTTATATCATGTTATGATTGTTTTGAGAAAGTATAGTCATCCGAGTTTTATTATTATTGCTCGCTAGCTGATTATGCTATTGATATGAGTAATTGTGAGACCTGGGTGTTATTATGAGTATGGTTAGTTCATAATATTTGCTGAAACCTGAATGATGGCTTTGCATGTTTACAACAACAAGAGCAAACAGAGTTTGTAAAAGTTTTTCTTTATCACTTTCAGTTTATCAGCTGAATTGCTTGAGGACAAGCAAAGGTTTAAGCTTGGGGGAGTTGATACGTCTCCAACGTATCTACTTTTCCAAACACTTTTGCCCTTGTTTTGGACTCTAACTTGCATGATTTGAATGAAACTAACCCAGACTGACGTTGTTTTCAGCAGAACTACCATGATGTTGTTTTATGTATAGAAAACAAAAGTTCTCGGAATGTCCTGAAAATCCACGGAGGCACTTTTTGGAAAATATAAAAATACTGGCAAAAGAATCAAGACCAGGGGGCCCACACCTTGTCCACGAGGGTGGGAGGCATGCCCCCTCCCCCTGGGCGCGCACCCCTGTCTTGTGGGCCCCCTGGACCTCCACCGACCTCAACTCCAACTCCATATATTCACGTTCGGGGAGAAAAAAATCAGGGAGAAAGTTTCATCATGTTTTACGATACGGAGCCGCTGCCAAGCCCTAATCTCTCTCGGGAGGGCTGATCTGGAGTTCGTTCGGGGCTCCAGAGATGGGGATTCGTCTCCGTCGTCATCATCAACCATCCTCCATCACCAATTTCATGATGATCACTGCCGTGCGTGAGTAATTCCATCGTAGGCTTGCTGGACGGTGATGGGTTGGATGAGATTTACCATGTAATCAAGTTAGTTTTGTTAGGGTTTGATCCCTAGTATCCACTATGTTCTGAGATTGATGTTGCTATGACTTTGCTATGCTTAATGCTTGTCACTAGGGCCCGAGTGCCATGATTTCAGATCTGAACCTATTATGTTTTCATGAATATATGTGTGTTCTTGATCCTATCTTGCAAGTCTATAGTCACCTATTATGTGTTATGATCCGACAACCCGAAGTGACAATAATCGGGATACTTCTCGGTGATGACCATAGTTTGAGGAGTTCATGTAGTCACTATGTGCTAATGCTTTGTTCCGGTTCTCTATTAAAAGGAGGCCTTAATATCCCTTAGTTTCTGCTAGGACCCCGCTGCCACGGGAGGGTAGGACAAAAGATGTCATGCAAGCTCTTTTCCATAAGCACATATGACTATTTACGGAATACATGCCTACATTACATTGATGAACTGGAGCTAGTCCTGTGTCACCCTATGTTATAGCTATTACATGAGGAATCGCATCCGACATAATTATCCATCACTGATCCATTGCCTACGAGATTTTCACATCTTGTGTCTCGCTTATTTACTTTTCCGTTGCTACTATTACAATCACTACAAAACCCAAAAATATTACTTTTGCATTGTTACCTTTATTATCATACTACTTTGCTACTAAATACTTTGCTGCAGATACTAAGTTATCCAGGTGTGGTTGAATTGACAACTCAACTGCTAATACTCAAGAATATTCTTTGGCTCCCCTTGTGTCGAATCAGTAAATTTGGGTTGAATACTTTACCCTCAAAAGCTGTTGCGATCCCCTACACTTGTGGGTTATCACATGGAAATGGTCTTAGTGTTTAATTGTCTTTCAACAAGATTTTGAAAATTCTTGAAAACTTGAAACACTTCGGAACGTTTCTTAAGAAGATAAATCCAAGTAAATTTGCTATAGTCATCAATAAAGCTTACATAATATAAGTGTATACCAACTGAAACAGGAGATGGCCCCCAAACATCTGAGAATACAAGTTGTAAGGGTGCAGTAGAGATACTGGTAGAAATAGGATATGGTAGCTGATGACTTTTAGCTTGATGACTTTTAGCTTGCTGACATGGATCACAAACTGAGTCAATGCTATACTCATGGGGGCTTATTTTTGCTAAGAACAATTTTAACAATAACTGATGAAGAATGACCTAATCGACTATGCCACTTTGCAGAAGATGGCTTGATGGCGACAAAGGCTTGCTTATTTGACGATGACGACGATGATGATGATATGAGTGGGTAAAGACCTCCCACACACTTGCCCCTAAGAAGGATTCTCCTCATGTCCAAGTCCTTAACCAAAAAGAAGTAAGGATAAAATTCAATGAGAACACGATTATCAAGAGTAAACCTATGAACGGAGAGAAGATTTTTTGAACTTTCTGGAACATAAAGGACCCTATTTAGATGCAAATTTTTCATGGGAGTTTTGAAAACTAAACGACCAACATGAGTAATTTTCATACCAGAACTGCTTGCGGTGTGAACTTGATCCGCTCCATGGTACTTGTCCCTGATGGTTAGCTTGTCCAGCTCTCCCGTGATATGGTTTGTTGCTCCGGTATCTACATAACAGTTGGTGTCGATGCCATAGCTATTGGTGACAGCATTTGCTTCCTTTTCCTCATAGTCATCTTCCTCGTAGCGATCCCAACATGCACGAGCACCTCCTGCATGAAAATTGTAGCAGATTTGGCACTCGGGGTAATCCCGAGTTGGTTGTTGACGTTGTTGTTGTTGTGGATGTCCTCGATAGCTTCTGCTACTGTTGGCGCCCGATCCAGAAGTCGTGGGAGGATGCCTTCTTCTACCGCGCCCTATGTTGCCTCGGTCGCGGCCTCTGTTGCTGCGCCCACGGCCCCTGTATGCCAAATTTGCTGAACAGTTGAAGTCGGCGGCTTCTGCCCCATCACCCAACATCTCCACCCTTTGGTCAAAGGCGGAGATTTGGACAAAGAGCTCATCAACTGTGATGGGCGTCTTGATAGTGCCGATGGCAGCCACCATGGGATCGTAGTCGCGATCGAGACCCGCGAGTACATAGTCCACCATCTCGGGGTCTGAAACTGGGCGACCTGCTGCTGCAAGTTCATCCCCGAGATTCTTCATCTTGGCGATGTAGGAGGAGCTTGACATCGTGCCCTTCTTTGTGGTGGTGATGGCGATCCGCAGGTTTGTGGTGCGAGATTGTGAGTGCGATGCAAAGATTGTGGTAATTGCAGTCCATAGATCATAAGTATTTTCCTTACTAATAACATGTGCGAGAATCTCTTTTGAGAGAGAATTCAGAAGATGACTGAGGATTTGTTGATCCTTCTGAAGCCATGGCGCATACAGTGGGTTTGGCACCGTAGTCATCGTCTTATCCGACTGCTGCTGCTCCACCGTGGCTGGGGGCGCGGCGTCGGTTCCATCTAGGAGCCCTGTGACCTGCGCTCCTCGCAGGCCGGGCATCACTTGGGCTTTCCATAGGAGATAGTTCCCCTTTGTCAATTTCTCGGCCGGTGGAGGATCAAGGTTGAGGACGACTGTAGTCCAGCAAGCCATGGCGATGGAGAGGTGTTTTTGGTAGCTAGATTGGGAAGAGGATGGCTCTGTATACCATGTAAGATTTGGTGGAAGCGTTCCTACTCCTCGTAAGGAACCGCGTGATGTATATTTATGTGCAACAGGAAAAACCCCTGTTTGTGGCGTACAAGGCAAGGCTGATCGCTAGGATACAGCTCGTACAGAGAAGAGAGAATGAGATAGTTACGAGAGGGAATACAGATAGGAGACAGTTGAGATTACAATAGGTTTAAATCGTATCATCTAACAAAGACTTTTTTTTCTACAGACGGTGATCCAAACTACTTGGTATGAACAGCCGCAACATCTTCTAATACTAAGAGCATCTCCAGCCGTTGGCCCCCCAGGGGGCGCCTAAAATCGCCGCCTGGAGGTGACCTGGCGCAAAAAATGGGCCTGGGGGCGAATTGGCCCCCAGCCGCCGCTCCCAGGACCGGCCCCAGGCGCGGGGAAAAAATAGGCAAACTTGGGCTGAAACACGCCAATTTTCGGCAAACTTAGGCTTTTATATTCGTAAATTTGGGCTAAAACACGCCATTACATATAAAAACTAATAAAAAACTTGCTGAAGGCCGAGAAGTCGCCGTCATCGCCGCCATAGTCGGCCTTCTCCTCCTTGACTCGAGCGCCCCTGCTGGACCCCTCCTCGGCTGGTGGCGGCGGCGGCGGCGCGTCGTCGTCGTCGTCGCTGTCGCGATGATGACGACTCCGCCTTCGTCACGGCCTCGGCGGCGCTGCGCGAAGCGCTGCAGGGCGGCGCATGGTGCTCCCTCACCATCTTCAGGGAGTCCTGGCGTGCCCATTCAAGGGCCGCGTCGTCGTCGAGATCGACCTTGCCGTGCTCCGTCTTCACCGGCGCCAGCCCTGGCTCCGTCTTCACCGGAGCCAGCCCCGGCTCCGTCTTCACCGGCGCGAGACCCGACTCCGTCTTGGGCTTGACGAAGCGCGGGGGAGGAGCCGACGAGGAGGCACGCCGGCCGACCTCGCTGATGACGATGCCAGCGCTGCGTGTGCGCCGGCCGAGTAGCATCTCCGCCGCGGGCTCGGCCTTGACGCCCAGCAGCGTCGAAGTGCCGGAGGATTGGGTGGAAGAACGCGACGAGGAAGAAGAGGAGGAGGAGCCGAACCTCCTTGGCGCACATTGCCCGTCGCGTCGGCGGTGCGCCGGGCGGCTGTCCTCGCCGGGGGGTACGCCAACGGTGGGTTGTTGCCGTCCTCGAGGTGCGTCAGCACGCCGTCGAGGGTGCGGCCGGGGATGCCCCACCAGAGGTGGCGCCCCTCGCTGTTCTTCAGGCCGCCGACCACCGGCGCCCCGTTGGTGGACGCCAGCCGCTGCTGCTGGTGGCGCTCAAAGTACGCCGTCCAAGCCGCGTGGTTGTTGGCGGCGTACTGGGGGAGGGAGAGCTCGGCGTCGGTGAGGGAGGCGCGTGCGCTCTCGACCTCGTCGGCGAAGTAAGATGGCTTGGTGACGGCGTCGGGCAACGGGGGAATGGGCACTCCCCCATTGCTGAGCCTCCAGCCCGTCGGCCCGGCGCGCATGTCCGGCGGCGCCGGGATGTTCGCCTGGAACAGGAGCCAGGACTCCTGTTCGCGGAGCGAACGGCGGCCGAAGCCGTTGGCCGCCGCCTCGTCTCCGGGGAGACGCTCGGCCATCGGGGAGAGGAGTGGCTGGGGAGAAGAGATCGGCGGAAGAGGGAGGGTTGGGGTGGGGAGAAGAGCTCGGCGGCGGCGCTCGGGAGAGGTGGAGAGGTGGCACTCAACGCAGGCGAGGGAGGCCATATATAGCCGCGTCCGTGTGTACACGTCTGAGGGAGGGGAGGCGTCGGCGCGCGTCGGCGCGCCGCCCCGTGATGCGTCGTCCGTGAGGAATCAATGGCAAAGCTGACCGGCGGCAGCCATGCCATTGATTCCCCGCGGAAAACCGAGGCGTCGGGAGAAGACGAGGTGGGCGGTGTCGCTGATGCGGCTGGCCCACGGCGCTTTCGCGCCAAAAAATGATTCGCCCGGCGCCCCCGAGCGCCCCCCAGCGCGCCGGGTTCGGGTTGGGTCCGCCGGCGCCAATTTCGGCCCGAGCCGGCGAAAAATGGGCCCCTGGAGGCGCGACTGGGCCGATTTTTTGGCACCGGCGGCCGAAAAATCGCCTGGGGGGCCTTGTTGGGGGCGCGGCTGGAGATGCTCTAACATGTAGTGCTTCATTTAACTCACTTTTGTACAGCATGCTGTTGTATCATAAACTTTAATGCAATTAACTGTTGAATTTTTCTTCATCAGGATTGAGCGATCTGGCATACCTATAATTATGAGCTTCTGAAACTCGGTGGTTCAGATCATGGAAGATATGACAGGGAAGAGCCTCACATAGTAAGTATTGATTTTCCAGTCCTACCACGAGGTAGCTCAACCAATCTGAATTTTATGTAGATTATTTCATGATCTTCCCGTGCAGGTAATTCTGTCGTATGTAGTTCTGAATTTCATTTAGATTGACCTTGAAGTATTTGGAGATATGATGCACTATCTTGAGTGAACAATTACAAAAAACAGGTGGGCTGCTTAGCCATGTAATCTATGGTCTGCCTTGAGCTGTACTGCAACATGCCCGTGCGTTGCAACGGGAGAAATAAAATCCTTGGCGTAATAATAATTGTTTAAGACACTCCACGCGTACATGCCCATCATTTCAATATGGTGAAGCACTAATAGCATAAGCAGTGAAAGCTTAATTTACAATTCAACATTAATAGTGCCAAAAATAGTTCTAAGACATGCATTATTTCATACATAGATTTATAGCTATAGAGTATCTACTGCTAGTGTCGTTTTTTTAGCATGTTAGTTGTAGTCTTTGTGCACAAAATAAGAGAGCTTTTTACTATACAAAATCTCATTGATGACATTTCCAACAAAATTTCTGTTTTTTCAAACCTTATTATGCTGGTACAATTTTAAACTGAGGAAATCTAAGGAGGCTAATAATCATTTTAGGTTACCTCAAATTCATTTTTTTTCTTAGAGAAATTGAAAAATTATTTTGTCATTGTGAGTTTACTTAATTTCCTGACACAAAGTCTATTTTTTACATGATCTTGGTTGGTCATTGTACCCGAAATAGGATTATCTTTGTGGCAAAACAAAGACTCATGTGTGTAGTTAGTTTTTTCATTAAGAGCAAGAGCGTCCTGTGTATACATGTACATCTAAATTTTTTCTTCCCGCAAAAGAAATGTGCATCTACATTTTTTTGTGGGTCGCACTCATGCAGGTATAGCTGCAGTCTTCATCAGGTAGCATGAAGATTGTCTTCGTCAGGGAAGACCAATTCAATCCACCTCCACGTCTCCGCAGCGCAGCGACCACATGCCACAGCTCCTCCCGCATCCCGCAGCAGCGCCTGCCGCGCCCTTGCGTCAGATTGCAAGATGGACGGGTCATCCCGCCGCTCCGTCAAACAAAAACCCGCAAAGCTGCCACTGGACTGACTGCATCATTACAAACGGGTTCAAGCGGACACGCCGCATTGTCCGGCGGGCGTCGCAACATCCCGCAAGTGCCTGCGTCCAATGAAAATACAGAGTAACTCGTACTACGAGCCTACTCTCTCTGATCGGGAGAATCCACAAGCAGCTACCAAGCAAACTATTCGTCACCGATTCAACGATTCAACTTGATTGCATGGAGTTAAACCCGTATACAATGCTGGCCGTCGATGTCTTGTCAGGCGTCAGTACATCCTTTGTCCATCCTCAACAGGATCACATATACCACTACCAGATTCAGATGGCCACCATGTACGCCTTCGCCGACGCCGGCTCCACCGCCATCGAGAAGGGCCGCGCGGCTGTGCTCGCACAGTACTGTGCCTTTGTCGGCCAGCTCCGCAAGTGTCCCGGGTCCCGGCAACGTGCCGGTGTGGGATCCTAAACGACCGCAGCATGCGTGCGCTCCTCCAGTCCTCAGTACGTGCCCAACCGCAAAGTCTGCGGCTGTCCGCGACATGGAAAGAGAGAAGCTGGTGGCGGACTATGCTGCTGGTACCTGAGTTCCTCTGCTCTGTGTTGTGTTCGTCGCCAGCAGCACCAGCGTCCAGCACCCCACCGACCGACGAACCCCGCCATCCGCCGCGTCTGAATCTGGCCTCCACTCTGGATCCGTCGTCCCATCAACACAAGCCACCACACCCTCCTGATCGCCAGTCACTATGTGCAGCCGCCGCCGACATAGTCTACCTCGATCACCGCCCCGACCCCTCCCTGCCTGCCTCTATGTGGTGTGTTCGTCGCCGGCAGCACGAGCACCCCGCCGACCGTCGATCCGCCGCGTCTGGATTGTCCCCTCCTTGCCTCTATGTTATCTTTTCTTTCTTTTTTGAGTGGGATTTATCGTGTCTCTACTATAGTACCGTGCGGCTGGCTACTTCCCCATAGATGGAAGCCGAGGTTGGGAGTTTGATTCACAATTGGATTGGATTAGTTTTCATTCTTTTTCTGCCCTGTCGGTTGCAGGAGTCGGCCATCAGGAATCGTTTTTCCATCTTGACGATGTGGCCCAGGTAGCGCGCGGAGAGGCCCAGCCTGTTGGGCGCGTAGCGGCCTTGGGACAAAATTTTCCTAGACGATGGATAAAAATTCCATAAAATTAAATTAGTACCACCTCGTTTATATTACCATTTTATCTATACAAATCGTAAAAGCGTATTATGACATGTGAAAAAGGCGTATTGTGACGGTGAACCTACGGAGTCAATCTGTGCTTTATTATTAGGAAAAGACTCAGCATCAACCGGCTGAAAAGAGACTTCGCGTCCGTCGCCTTCGCTGTGCAACACGTGTCCATGTGAGTCCAACGCACGTCTCCACCTTCCCTCGATTTCTCAAGCAACGCCCAGCCCATGACTCTATTCTCTCGTATCTCTCTCATGGTGCAGATTGGACGGGGTGTTCGAAGCCAGGCGCCACCTCCGCTCACACCAGGAAACTGGTCGCCCCACCGCCCACATCTCTCCTGCCCTGGGCGCCGGATCTAGCCCGAGCTCGTCGGGAAAGCAACTGGAGGCGAAGCAATCGGCGGCGGTTGGCATGGTTTCCTGTGAAGAGAAGGAGAAGGAGGTGAGAGAGAGTGAGGCAGGTCAAGCAAGAGGAGAGGTGTGACGAGTTGGAGCAGAGGAAGGAAGGAGGCGCCGGAGAAAGCTCGCCGGGCGGCGCAACGCGGCCGTTGTTTCAGGAATTGTTTCGGCAATCTCCAAATTTTTGCAACATGATAGTTGTTTCTGCAACGCAAGCGTTGTTTCAGGAATTACTTCTGCAACACGACCGTTGTTTCAGGAATTGTTTCTGCAACGCGATCATTGTTTCAGGATTGTTTCTGTAATGCGGCCGTTGTTTTTGCAACTGGTTTGTTGTTTCGGGAATTGTGTGTCGAGAAGGCGAGGTGCGGGTCTGTCAGGGCCGGGACAAAGCGCTTGTTTCTGCAACTCGACCGTTGTTTCAGGAATTAATGAGTGGGGGAGGCGACCGAGCCGTGTGCCAGGAGATCGACGGCTACACGCGCGTAAATCGAACGGTCATCGAGGTGGCGGATGTATCGCGCGGATCCGCCGGTGGACGCGTAGCGTCGCCCATATTATTAGGGAAAGATGTATAATATTTTAAAGTATAAAGAGAAGTACAAAAATAAAGGGAAAAACAAGAACAGAAAAATGAAAAAAAAAAAAGGCCGCGGCCTCCTGCGCGGCTGGGCCGGCCCATCTGGGCTCCCCCCAACGCGAGGCTTGCCCCTGTGCTCACTTAAAGCGAGACATAAGGGGCGCCCCTAAAAAACCCCAAACTCTCAGCCAGGTCCCAATCCCCACCTCACCGCCGATGTGCGCCTCGCCGGAGATTCCCAAGCCCCGGGCGCTTCCTGCCGCCGGATCGATTCCCTCGCAGGCGAGGCCATTAGGAAGACCTCAGGAGTAAGCTGTAAGCCCTAGCTCCTCAGATCCTCCACCTGCTCGCCATTTCTAGTCAGGGGTTAGTTTGGTTGGTTGGGCGGATCGACGCTGTACCTGGCCAACCTTGTCTCCTCCAGTAGATCCGTGCTTAGAGATGGAAATGTTGGTTGGGCGGATCGACGCTGTACCTGGCCAACCTTGTCTCCTCCAGTAGATCCGTGCTTAGAGATGGAAATTTTACCTGTTGTAGACCACAAATGCTTAGGAATATGTGCCTCCGATGAGCACCGGCGTAAGTTTCGCCGTGCCCTGAAAACAAATGGCATCTCTTTTGCAGATTCCACTTAATTTGCCTGACCAAATTACTATTTCCTTTGTTTTTTTGCGGGTGAAATTGCTATTTCTTCTCGTTTGGTAGATTTATTACACCTGATAAATCATGTTTAGTGATATGTAGTACTTGTTTGAGATGTTTCAAATTGCTCTTTACCTGACCGACATTTGTTTTTTAGTTCATCTACACTTGCTAACAGAGTCTTGATCTGATGTAAAGTAAATTATTCAGTGATATACTTGGCTTCTGATGGAATGCGCAGGCATTGTTTCAGTTTCAGTCTGTAATTTAATAAGATGGTAGTTCTTTTTCTCTACAAATTTTACTTGACAGAATGCCCTCCTCTGCTTTTTCTTCTACACAAAACGAAAATGTAATCTGTGCTGTAACTGTGTCATTAACACTGGGACATTACACATTAGAAATTGGGAACATGATTCCTCCAAAATTGTTATGCTCAGGCTGCTGCTGTTGGCGTTTCTAGTTAGAGGAAAAGGAATCAGAGAATTATCTTTTGTGTCATAGTCATCCACCTCATTATCAAGAAAAATAGTGGTTAGTATACTGTCTAATCTTAGTTGCAGACTTGCAGTTACGACTTATGATGACAAGTAAATGGTGCTTTGTGTACTGTCTACTGCAGCTGTTATTACCAAGTGCAAGAAGCTTAAGTGTGTAGTGCAAGGCTAGCATGGGGAATGTAATTTTGCTAGTTTATTTTTCTGTGATGGATTTATGGTTCCCCAGAATCTTCATATTTTCAAAATAGTCTGAACTTCTTCAGCTTTCTAATAAAATTGAGCTGATGACCTTTGGTCTTAGAATGGTGCAAGAAGCATATGTATTGCTAGTTGCAGTTCTTACTCTGTTTAACTATGAACCCTATGTCTTCTCTTGTAGACTTGTATGATGGAGGCTGCAATGTATCGCCATTGGTCAGATCTTCAGCCGGAACTCCTGGGCCTTGTTCTCAAGTACCTCCCCTCCCTGTCTGACCGTGTTCGTCTAAGAGCAGTCTGTCGCACCTGGCGCTCTAATAGTATGTTGCAGCCCCTTCCTCTGCCATTCCCGTGGCTCACCCTCCCAGACGGTACTTTCCTCAGCATTCCAGGTAGTGAAATTCACCGCATACCTGTACCAGAAGGTGCTTGTTGCCAAGGCTCCATTGACAACTGGCTATTCCTCATTAACAATGCTAATATGTGCTCATTGATGAATCCTTTCTCCAAGACCGCACTGGAGCTTCCTAATCTAGTGGCTGTTTGGGAGCGTGAGATACGTTACCACTCTGACCGTAAACCAATTTTCTATAAGTTGGTGGTGCCCTCTCCCCTGGACTCGTCACCTCATTCCCCTGTCGTTGCACTAATCATGGACGATGGTTGTTTCCATACACTTTGTATTAGCCAGCCACCAATTGCTACTGCCTCGCTCAGAGATAATAAGGATCCACGATTGTTCCTTAGTGATGTCGTATTCTTCAACGGGAAGTTATACGCATGGGGTCGCTTCGGGCAGCTATTCATCATTGATTTGGGCAATGACCGTACCATTTCATCCATCAGCTGCATAATTGACTCTTTGGGTGATATAGGTGGAACACCGCAACATTTGTCCATAGCAGAGGAGTACATGGTAAAACCATATCTTGTTGAATGTGGTGGTAAACTGTTGCTGGTGGCAAGATGGTTTCGCTGCACGCCAAGTTCGACAAGCTACGATGTCTTTGAACATAAATGTACTGCCGCATTTCAGGTCTTTGAGGCAGACCTGCACACCAGCCCCGGTCGATGGAGAAAGGCCACTGAGTTGGGTGGCCATGCGCTCTTTCTTGGCCAACATGGCTCCAAGTGCCTGCCTGCTGTGGGATGCAGTGGATACGACGAGGATTGCATCTACTTCATGTGTGACTATGTCTGGCCGACCTCTTCTGCAAATCCTCTTTGCGACTCTGGTGTGTACAGCATGAGGGACGGCACAATCACGCCGTTGATGTCAGAGGCAGCAGCAGCACCGCTGCAGCGTGTTGGACAGTGGCGGCCCACATGGTTCTTCCCTCCTGAAGCTGTGTGATCAACCCACCAGGTTTTCTTCTGTTCTGTTGCGTTGGAGGTTCGGTTCTCGCATATATATATGCCTCACTTGTTCTGCTGGAGCTCTGTCATCCCACCCAGCCTGGGTGCTTCTCATGACTTTTACCATAGCGATCTGCTACTGTGTTTTATCTTTATTACCATGATTGTGTACACCTCAAAAGTCTTATGGATGATCTTATATGGGATGTGTTAGATAGTGCATTCGTTCGTCATAGCAAGTCGTGTGTCTATGTTATGTGCTTGAACGATCTCCTTTTCACCTGAAGCACAACAAACTTGGGAGTCTTACTAGCCCCTGAATCATGATCACTGTGTTACTGAGTTTTGCTCTTAACTATGATCATCCTTTAGGTGTTGTAAAAAAAAAAGATCATCCTTTAGGCACCTGCAACTGAGATAATTAGACTAGGATCACGCACAGAGGTAGTCGATAATGGCTCTGTTTACACCTAAAAAATGTAATGGTTCTGTCTAAGAAGAGCAGGTTAAATTTTGGTCTCAAATGAGAAAAACTTTAATAATATAATATTCACCTTTGTAATCCTATTTTTTTAATACATTTTACAAGTGAAAGGTGCTTAAGTTTTACTGTGTGCATTTTGGGAAGACATATTTGTGCAAGGGCGATATTTAATCCTACCAAGGTGTTTTCTAGGGGTGCAAACTAGTCGAGTTTGAGCGAGCTCGCCATTAAACAAGCGAGCCTAATTTGACTTAAGCTACAACAGTACTTGACACGTGGCTAGACCTGAGTACATCCAAAGAACTATGCCGAGTTGTAGCGGCAAGGATCTCGGCAGACATTTACTTCCAGGGGAAAATTGTATTTTCCTAAATATGTTGCCGAGTAGGTCGGAGAGGAGCTCGCCAAACAGTTACTACCAGAGAGAAAAAAAGACATTTCAAAAATAGTTTGCCGAGTACGCTTTCTGTGGGAGCTCGCCAAATATTTACTGTCAGGAAAAAAAGTACTTTCATAAATATGTTGTTGAGTACTTTGCCGCGACTCTCGGTAAATATGTTGCCGAGTACTTTGCCGCGACTCTCAGCATAGTTTGAACTTTGAATGCCACTTCAATTAATACTCCCTCTGTAAACAAATGGACGACGTTTTGTAGTTTAATAAATTAAATTGCAAAAAATCTTAACGGAGGGAGTATTTATGTACATCCTTTTGTTACTGCGAATAAACACAAAATGTACTTTTGAGCATCGTTATTCTCTTCCTACGATGACTACTACCTGTGTGTGCAAAATGTTATTTTTGCGGTTATTAGTCGGTTATATGCAGGGCTAGCTATGCGTGAATCTCAACGTGTGCATATCCGACGATTCAAACAAGGGAAGAAATTGTGCAGCAGGGAGACGTCACGTATCTAGCCCTAATTAACGATCTCGATGGCCGCGTCTGGCTCTTGCCGCCGCCGCTCTCCGTGGCCGGATCTCCCGGCAGAGCTGCTGGGCCTCGTGCTCCTGCGGCTGCCTTCGCACGCCGACCGGGTCCGCCTACCAGCCGTCTGCCGCGCGTGGCGCTCGGGCGCAAGACTGCAGTACCCGCTGCCGCCGCCGCTCCCCTGGCTAGCCCTCCCCGACGGCACCTTCCTCAGCCTCCCCGACGGCGCCGTTCACCGCTTGCCCGTCGTCCCGGACGATGTCTACTATGGAGTCTCGACCGGAGGTGCGCTCTTCCTCGTGCACGACGACGGCAGGTTCTCCCTGGCGAGCCCGTTCTCCGCGGGCACCGTCACTCTCCCTGAGCCACCGTTCTGGTTTTCAACAGATAAGATCAGCAAGGCCGTGGTGTCCGTTCACCTCGTCGCCGTTCTGCGCGATTCAAGGGTCTCCGTCTATGCTCACGGTCACGGCGGCGGCGACCTGCCAGCGGGGGCCAGCCCAACAGGCATGGAGTGGTGGCCGCCTGCACACAATTCCATCGCCGACATTGCACTCTTCAAAGGGAAGCTGTACGTCCTCACCCGAGAAGAGGAGCTGCATGTCTTGGACACCGGCGATCAGCAGATCACAAACGTCTGCTGCATACGCAAAATCCCGACCCCCAGCCATGATTATTACGACCTCGACAATCTATGGAACAACGATGATTATCATCATGGCACTGGCATGCGGGTCCATATATGGAACGATGATGATTATGTCAGTCGAGACTACCTCGTCGTGTCCGGCGATCAGCTACTGAGGGTGAAACGAATGATACGTGTGCCATCAATATATCAGACATGGAAGGGTGACACGGGGATAGATCTGCAACGGACTTACCGGTTTGATGTCTTCGAGGCCTCAGACCTGAGCTGCGGCCGTGGACGGTGGAGGGCTGTCAGTACGTTGATGGGGTGTGCGCTCTTTGTCAGCCAAGGCTGCTCCCAGTCGGTCCCTGCCGCTGCCGGCACCGGAATTCTACAAGATTGCATTTACTTTCTGACCAAAGGTAGCATTATCACCATATCCAACCGGGACTTGCTTATGAAGTGGACTCGTGAGAATCCCTTTCTCGACTCTGGTGTCTACAACATGAGAGACAAGACAGTAGCACCGCTGCCGTTGGAGACATCAGCGGCATCCATGCTGGGGACGCGGGATGGTATGTGGCCTCCAGCTTGGCTTTTCCCAAAAACTTGAGTTAGTTAGCCTGCTAGCTTATGATTGTGTCAAGCTACTTAAATAGTACTCCATCTGTGGCCCTTTCTTGACAATTTTTGTCACAAAGTGAACTTGACATGAAAGTATTTCACAATCTGACCCTTTTTAAAAACGTCACAGACCGCGGCGTTTCTGCTTCACATAGAAACGCCGAGCTAGCTAGCGTTGCTGCTCCATATGTAAACGCCGAGATATCTCGCGCTTTTGTTCCACATAGAAACCCCAATATGCCTGGCGTTCCTTCCCAGGCCCAAACGCCATTAACTTTGGCGTTTCTAGCTGGCGAGCTAGCTTGAATAGGACAGGTAGAGAGATGGAGTAGAGTACGGTAAAGAAATCGAGCACCTCTGTCCGGTCAATTCAGGCAGCAGTTAGCACTTAACAACCCATCCATGCATGCATGCACTAGCTCCTATACGTCTTCAGACTAGAAGACTGGAGAGTAAGAAAGAGAACTTTGTTAAAAAAAAGAAGAGACTGAGCGTGTGGGCTAGAGGCATTGTTGGCCAGGAGGCGCCAGCACACCCACCAACTCGTGCATGCAAGGCCACTACCACTAGCTAGCTACAGGAACCATGCATGCATGCATTCATCAATTCTTGCAGGTAGTTGGTACTATTTTTTTATGCCACATATGAAACGCCAAAGCCAAAAGCGTTGCCACGTAGGGAAGAAACGCCAAAGCGGTTGGCGTTTCCATGTGGAGAAGAAACGCGAGATACCTCGGCGTTTTCATGTGGAGCAGCAACGCTAGCTAGCTCGGCGTTTCTATGTGAAGCAGAAACGTCGTGGTCTGTGGCGTTTCTAAAAGGGTCAGATTGTGAAATACCTTCATGTCGAGTTCAGTTCGTGACAAAGATCGTCGAGAAGGTCAGAACAGTGATATTTGAGTAGTCACTCTCAGTTTTGCCAACATGCCTTGTTGATTTAGACAGAGCTGGGGGGACGATGCTGCCAACGAAAGCATGGATCAATTTTAATTTAACACCTTCTCACAACTCTGTCTTCAGTTGTGATGTATTAATTATTAGCTCTGATATGCTAATAATTGACATGCATTAGCAAGGAAGTTGGTTTTTTATTGTTTCCGAAAGAGCATTGATGAAAGCTCACAGCATTGTACAATTTCATGTCTCGCTGGAAAATTATTTGTATAGTACGTCAATTATGTAAAGAAATGATGGAAGCTTGATAGCATTGCCAAAAGCCTCTTCATCATCCGGGTCCATGTGCCATGCACAAAATTATACTCCTTCGTTCCTAAATATTTGTATTTTTACAAATTTCAAACAGGCATATTTTAGAGTGTAGATTCACTCATTTTGCTTCGTATGTGTACTCCCTCCGTTCCTAAATATTCTATTCGTCTTTCTAGAGATTTCAACAAGTGACTACATATGGAGCAAAATGAGAGAATCTACACTCTAAAATATGTATATACATCCGTATGTGCCAGTCCATTTGAAATCTCTAAAAAAACAAATATTTGAGTAGTCACTCGTTGAAATCACTGTTTTGACCTTGCCAGGAAATTTTAGCACAAAATGAACTTCTTCAGATTTTATTTCATGATATGACCCTTTTCAGAAACTCCAAGAACCGTGGCATTTCGACCCTAAGTAGAAACGCCAAACCTTCCCACGCTGCTGGCCTGCCGACGTGGCAGTCTGAAACGCCAAACTCTGCTGCGTTTGCACAAACGCCACGGCCGATGGCGTTACCGGCCGAGGAATAAGCGCTGAACTTGGCGACGTATGAAACAGTAGCAGCTGCGGCCGGTCGACACTCGACACATGCTTGCTGCTTAATCGCATGCATGCACGTCCATGGCAGGAGAACTGGAGAAGCCACGGCTGGCTCGCGCGCCGTCTTGACTACAAGCATCACCTGCTGCATCGGAGGTTGGCCCAACGGCGTACCAGCACCCAGAGCGGCAGAGCCGCTGCCGAGCCCGTGGGCGGTGGCGGCGAGACATGGGTTTTGTTTGAATATACCTAGAAGGCCGGCTGCTCCTACGGATGATCTCACACGTCGATATCTCTATGTAACAACTAGCCCGAGTCTCACGTTGCATGGCTGTATGTGCTTAGCTAGAGGAGTCACGCTCAGAGGTACTCTGCATATTAGAGTTGACTGAAGTCATGATGTGCAAGTGAAATGGACACACGCTCCACTGCATCGCCACGCTCACTAGAACCTTGCATCTTTCTCCTAATTGCTAGCTTTAGTAGAAGCTTGTTTGTCGTCCATGGCATAGAGAAGTTGATGCTCCTCATGATAACAAGCAGTTCCAAGTGCATATTGGCCCTCTGCTTTAGCGACTCCGTAACAAAATGTTGAACACTTGCCCAGAGGAAGGAGAGTGGGCGGTGTTGTCGTTCCACTTCGATCTGTGGATATTGAGGGTTGTGTGTTGCATTGAATTTGTAGGTGTTTTTTTTTTGTCATGGATTGAAGTAGACCAATGGCAACATCGTGAACGGTTGGGTGAGGGAAGCAGTGATACTGCAAGTGGCTAGGTGAGAAGACTAGCGGTGGCACAAGGAATGGAACATGCGTTATGACCGTGCAAAGGCAATAGGAGTAGCTGCAAGCATGAGAGGAACTGAGGTGTTGCAGAAACGATGATAGGATTAGCTTTCCGAGGGCAGAGAATGCAATAGTGAGTCAAGGCGAGATGGTAATGCTGAGCATTTTTTTAGCAGTAATGGTGATACCGAGTTGCGGCAAGGTGATGACAAAATGTTATCACCGGGTGATGGGTTTGTTGCAACATCGTGATTCAAAAGAAAACAGAGATCCTAAGTTGTGCAGCTCGAGAAAGTTGTGCAGCAAGATCTTTTTGGTGTCACTCCATGCGCGGAATCCACAAATTTTGAAGCTAAAGGGCGCCCCAAAGTTCCCTTACCCAAAAAGGATTATCCCCGCTTTATATATAAAGCAAAACGGTCGAACCGATACAAGATGATGAGGAAATCGTCTTGCAAAGTGGACCAAGATAACAAGAATATAAGAGTGACCACACTCTAGTGAGAAGCACCCTAGGCTGCTGACAAGAAAAGAACTCGCGCCTCCAGGAGAGACCAAGTTACTTCGATGGAATGCACACAACAAGCTGTTGCTCGAGAGGACCCCATGTTGTCTCACTCGGGTCGTGGAGCGGCAACCCCGCCTATAGACACCCAAGTCTGAGAGATCGTGTCCTACCAGAGCCGAGGAGGCATAAAAAAAGGCTCCGAGCATGGCCGTCGATGTCGAAGAGACACAACCGGATTGAACTTGAAATCCACGGTGACGCCCCCAAGGGGGTGATGACGCCGCTGCGATCAAAATATACGGTCAAGGGTTTTCAGCTGCCAATGCCCAAGGGCCTTTGAAGGGATTTTTAGTTGATTTTGTTTCAACAAAAAAGATTAAAAGTGAAGAAAAATGCATATAGTGGTTCCGACACACCAAGTGTGGGAGTATACCTTCTATCCACAGGTTGCTTCTTGAATCCATTGAATAAGACAAGGGTGCGAGTGTGATTTTATACATGGCTCGCGGATGGTATACCTCCCCCCCCTCCCCCCAGTAGGGTGTGTTGCTCCATGGCGTGTTCCTCCCAGTCGGCCATTTTATAGGAGTCTAGTTTTTTTCTTTTCTTTTTTATGTTATGGGTTTTATTTTTTGTGTGTTTTGTTTACTAACTTTGCATGTATATTTGAATGGTTTTGGACAATGTGAACCTGGAACATTTGGTGTTTCACAAACTACCATCTTTCTCTGGTCGTGCCTTTTTGCGGACATTTAAGTTTACATTTATCAAAGAAAACATTGACACAATGTCCGTTACTCACAGTGAATACACAACCTTTGGTGCACAATCACGATGGCTACGACGTAAAATAAAGGTACATTGAATAATCATGGAAATCTAAGAACATGAGTACAGTTTTAAATATAATGACACGAGGATTGTGAACGTGGAAATGATTCATAATTTATATGCTCGGCCCAAAAATTATTTCAATTTAATTTAGAACAACCCCCCCTCTATTTTTAGATGTTTCTTTGATCTTTGTTATGGTTCGTGTCCTCCTTAGGAAAGCGAGACGGCGGCGGCTCCCTGAAGATAGAATAAGGTTCTCCTCGCCCAGTCCCCTTTCCGGTGGTGCGTCTAGCATCGTCGGTAGGCATGTGGAGATGTGTCTCTGGTGGATTTGTCTTTGGTGGATCTGTTCGGATCCGGTGGTCGTTCGCCTATGTTCGTGTGTGTTTAACTGGAATCCTTTCGATCTACGCTACTCTTCATCAGCGGTGGTTGTTGTTCTAGTGCGCTAGTCCTATTGGGCCTTAGCACGACAACTTCCCGACTGTCTATTACAACAAGTTTTGCCCAGCTCCGGCGAGGGAGGGACGATGAAGGCGGCGTGCCTTCGGCTCATTTCAGTGCTTGTAGTCGTCGTTAAGTGGTCTATGGATCTGGATGCGATTTTTATCATTTCTGGTGTTCGTTACACTGTCATGATTGAAGATGAATAGATTGAAAGTTTCTCGCAAAATCGAATACAACCTTGTTGCCAAACAAAAAATTGATATAAGATTAACCAACACACCGTCTTACCATACTTGTCGTCTGAAAAAGGATTACACTTATTGACTAGAACCATACTTGTTGCGCTGATCAGCATTCTCCTATTTGGCAGCCATTACTGACTGATGGTGGACGCCTTTGCAGAAGTATGTGGTTCGAGATTTAGTCACTGGGAAGTGGTCAAAAGAAGGCAAAGTCTAAATTAATTATGAGAAATGATAGTGATGGGACATAAATAGCGATTTGGACATTTTTGGAATCACTTGCAACAGGCACAGGGCAATCACACAGCAAGACCAAAGACCTTTGCTACCTGCCAACTAAACAAGACCAAAAATCAAGTTTGATGTGGTCTTTTCTATGCACACGTTGAACTTCCAATGAAGCAGTTAGTCAAACTGAGAATTTTTTTTTGGCGGGAAGTCAAACTGAGAGATACCCTGTAGTCGCAACAGAACACAAAATCGGTGCTAGACAATAATACCACGCCATCTCAACATGAATCTTGACCGATTGAGGCAGATAATCACCAGTTCTGCAGGTTGGGCATTTGATCAAGTCAAAAGACGAGTAAAAGTCTACATCGGCCAGCTACTGAAAGTGAACCAAGCGATGAAGACAGACACTACGTGTTGAAATTTTCGCACCGGCGCTTCCAACAAAACACAATATAACTGCAGCTGGGATGCACGCGTGACCAGAATATAACTGGAGCAACGAATTGCTATTATGGGCAACAAAACCTGGAGCCAGGGCATGAGCTTGCCATTGCCACTTCTCGCTGTCCTCATGGTCATCGCCGTGGTGGTGAGCGCCGGCGACGAGGTTGCGCTACTCGCTTTCAGAGCCAAGGTCGGTGACGGTGGTTCCCTTGCCTCCTGGAACAGCAGCGCCCACTTCTGCAGCTGGGAGGGCGTGACGTGCAGCCACGGGAGGCCCGCGCGGGTGGTGGAGCTGAGCTTGCCTGCCATGGCCCTCACCGGAGCACTATCCCCAGCCGTCGGGAACCTCACGTTCCTGCAGAAGCTCGACCTGAGCTCCAACGGGCTCCACGGGGAGATTCCGGGGAGCCTCAGGCACTTACGCCACCTGCAGCACCTCGATCTCTCTGATAACCAGCTTGTGGGCTCGATCCCACCGGAGCTCGGCAGCATCCAGAGCATGGAGATACTCGGACTGTCCAGTAACAACCTCTCTGGTATGCTTCCACTCGCTCTCTACAACTTATCGTCACTGAAAAGATTTGGGGTGGGAAACAATATGTTGTACGGAAGCATTCCGGCTGATATCGGCGACAAGTTGCCCAGCATGCAAGTTCTCTTTTTGGGTCCTAACCAGTTCACTGGAACCATCCCTTCATCATTATCCAATCTATCTGATCTCATGATGCTCAGCCTCAATTATAATGGATTTAGCGGGTATGTACCTCCCACTTTGGGGAGGCTCGGAGCTCTCCAAGATCTGTGCTTGACTGAAAATAGGCTTGAGGCGAATGACGAGGAGGGTTGGGAATTCATCACTTCTTTAGCAAATTGTAACCAACTGCGACGTTTGATACTCAGCAGCAACCCTTTCGGGGGACAACTACCAGGTTCAATTGTGAACCTCTCAACTACTCTCCAGAACTTACGCTTAGATGACACTAAGATATCTGGGAGTATCCCTGCAGACATCGGCAATCTAGCTGGTCTGGAGGTACTATTGATAGTGAATACTTCTATGTCAGGAGTCAGGGTGGACGCAGCGAGCGGGCTTTTTGGCCCGCTCGTGGCCCGAGGAGGACCGGACCGCTCGGTCCCAGCCCGCTAGCAAAATTGGCCGGTCCGGTCCAGGAAATTAGGCCCGCTCAGCACTCGGTCCGGTCCGGTCTTTGACCGGGACCGCTCGGCGGACCGAGAAAGCGCATTCACCGCCGCCGCCGTGCTTCGTCGTCGTCGCCACCCGCGTCCCCTGAGTGAACCATCATGTCCAGGAGCTTCCCCTCACCTTCCTTCCTCTCCTCCCTGTGCCCCATAGCCTCTTTTTTCCGCTTGCCGTCGCTGCCGTGCGTGCACTGAAGCCGTTCGCGAGTTCTCGACCATGCCAGTTCACCGTCCATGGTGTTCGAGCGCCGGAACAACTTCTGTGTTTGTCTCCCTCCCCTCCGGTCGTGTCTCCAGCGATCACCGTCCACTCGCGATTCCATTTTTGCGCCGATATCGCCAGCAGCCTCATGCAGCTCGGCGACCCCGACGTGCTGCCCGCGAGCGGGCAGTCGCCGGAGGGGATGCAGAGCATGGGAACCACCTTCTACACGAGCGGGCTCGGCGTCGGAAACTTCCTCAACAGCCTGCTTGTGACGTTTGTCGACCGGGCTACCAGGGCGAGCGCCGGCAAGAGCTGGATCGGTGACAACCTGAACGACTCGCACCTCGACTACTACTACGTGTTGCTGCTGCTACTCTCCGTGGTGAACATGACGCTCTTTATGTGTAACTAAGACCAGACCTGCAGCTAAATAGGCACTAAACAGAAGCTGGAAGGACAAGTTGGCTCGGTCCCAACGAGCCGGAAAAGCTTGACCGAGCTGGCATCACTTCGGTCCGGTCCTGAAAATACAGACCGCTGGCAAGCTCGGTCCGGTCCGGTCCGGACCGCCGGCGGCCGGTCCAAACGCCGGCTCGGACCGGGACCGGACCGGACCGGACCGTGTCCAGGCTGAGTCAGGAGTGATCCCAGAGAGCATTGGAAAGCTAAAAAACTTGATTGACCTTGGCCTGTATAGCAGTGGCTTGAGAGGCCTCATACCACCATCTGTAGGAAATCTCACAATGTTAACTAGGTTGCTTGCATACTACAACAACCTGGAAGGACCAATACCAGAAAGTCTCGGGAAACTGAAGAACCTATTCCTTCTAGATTTGTCCACAAATTACCAACTGAATGGTTCGATACCCGTGGAAATTTTTCAGCTGCCTTCACTTTCATGGTACTTGAATTTATCATACAATTCTCTTTCTGGACCCCTCCCACCAGAAGCTGGTACCATGACTAACCTCAACGAACTGATCCTGTCAGGAAACCAGTTGACTGGCCAAATACCTAGCAGTTTAGGAAATTGTATAGTTCTACAAAAGCTCTTATTGGATAAGAATTTATTTGAAGGAAGCATACCCCAATCTCTGGAAAATATAAAAGGGCTCAATATATTGAATCTTACCATGAATAATTTGTCTGGTACGATATCCCTGACGCCATTGGCAGCATTCGAGCCCTACACGAACTGTACCTAGCACACAACAACTTGTCAGGTCTAATCCCGACAGTTCTACAGAATTTGACATCGTTGTCCAAATTGGATGTATCCTTCAATAATTTCCAAGGTGAGGTGCCACATGGAGGTGTTTTCAGAAACATCACTTACATAGCAATTGATGGGAATAGCAATTTGTGTGGTGGTACACCTCAACTTCACTTGGTTGCATGCTCAACAAACCCCTTAAGCAAGAGTGGCAAAAGGATGTCGAAGTCTGTAATAATTTCTTTGGCAACAACAGGAACAATCTTGTTCTCACTTTCAGTTATTCTTCTTGTTCGGATGCTTTACAAGAAGCTCAGACAAAGGCAGAAGGGAATGGTGGAATCTTCAACTAGCGAGGAGCAATATGAACGAATCTCATATAATGCATTATTTGGAGGAACTAATGGATCTTCAGATGCAAACTTGCTTGGGAGAGGAAGTTATGGTGTGGTTTATAAGTGTGTTTTGGACTCGGAAGAAAGAACATTGGCTGTCAAGGTGTTCAATCTTGGTCCATCTAGGTATTCCAAGAGTTTTGAGGCTGAATGTGAGGCCATGAGAAGGATACGACACCGTTTTCTCATCAAGATCATTACTTCTTGTTCGAGTGTCAACCACCAAGGTCAAGAGTTCAGGGCATTGGTTTTTGAGTTCATGCCCAATGGTAACTTGGATGGTTGGCTTCATCCAAAATCTCAAGAGCCCACTGCAAACAACACGCTCAGCCTTGCCCAGAGGCTTGATATTGCTGTCGATATCATGGATGCGGTAGAATATCTGCACAACTACTGTCAACCATTAGTAATCCATTGTGATCTTAAGCCAAGCAACATTCTTCTAACTGAAGACATGAGCGCCCGAATTGGAGACTTTGGCATATCAAGTATTCTTCAAGAAAATACAAGCAAGGGGATGCAAACTTCATATGGCTCAACTGGAATTAGAGGTTCCATAGGCTATGTTGCTCCAGGTGACTGAAACTCTTCTAAATTTAAATTTTATTTTTCACTCACTCAAATATGGCATGCTAACCACAAAACCTTGCATATTTACAGAGTACGGAGAAGGCTCTGCGGTCTCAACATATGGTGATATTTATAGCCTTGGCATATTGCTACTTGAGATGTTTACGGGAAGGAGCCCAACAGAAGGCACGTTTAGAGATTCACTAGATCTACATAAGTTTGTCGAGGATGCTCTTCCAAATAGGACCCTGGCGATAGCTGACCCAACAATGTGGCTGCACAACGGACAAGAGGATAACACTACAAGTATTAGAATCCAAGAGTGCTTGATTTCAGTCTTGAGGCTTGGCATATCCTGCTCGAAGCAACAACCTCGAGACCGAGCACTGGGGAGAGATGCAGCGGCAGACATGCACGCAATCAGAGATGAGTACCTTGTGTTTGCTGCTAATCATACAGGGGGGCATGGAGCAAAAGAGGTGCCTCGGCTCGAGACATTCGATCTGGAATGATATGAGCCTGCAACACCAGTGGTTGTGTATGAATGTCGCTTCAGTTCGCTTTGTTATCTAGTAGACCTGAAGTTCTAAATAATTTCAGAAGTTCTTTCTTTTTTTCCTAAGCAATACAGAGGCTGTGTATGCCTGCAATATCAGATAAATGTAATATAAAATGTATAACCATCCTAGTGTTGTGCAATAGCCCTATAGCAACAGCAGTTGTCAGCATATTACCTGGCTTGCATTCTCAAACGAGTATGCTAGCAACATGAAAGAATTTGTCGGTCCAAGCAAATCAACAGTCAGTCAGGCTGTTTGCTAACAGAGTATATATTGTCCATGTGTACAAATAAACAGAGGGGGCAGTAGACCTAGTAAATATTTCACATACTCGGTAACAAATTAATGCACTACTGTAGCTCTCCTTTGTAAGTGTATGTGCGTGTATACACTATATATAAACAGCAGCTCATCTATTAGTTATTCTTACATCCTTTTCGGTTGATTCCAGGAAGAGTTATCTAGTTTACAGTTTGGGCTAAGAATGATGTGGGAATGGAAGTGATTGGGAAGGTGGTCTCCTTTTTAAGGAAAAAATGTGTCTAAATTATGAATTGTATCACTATTGTTTTTCTCAGTGAGATATTCAAAACAAACCCCGTTTTGATACGGTTTACTCAGCTTTTTTTGTTATTTTACTAGTGGGTCTATTTGGCGATGCTGTGATTTGACACATGCGGTAGCTACTGTTACATTGAATGTTGTGTATCACGAACATGACCTTTAACCCATGTCTCCTTGTTATCACCTATATAGAAATAGGAGTGTGGAAAACATTGTGACCAGACATTGCTGGACCTGCGCTATGTTGGATGATACTCTTTTACATTTTAATTCAATTTATTGAGATTTAGGGCCCTTTCAGGAGTCCTCCACACTCTTGAAATCTTCGAATCTAAGTCTGCACTCTGCAAAACTTGTTCTGCCTGCAAAAAACATGGCTATGTGGATGTTGTGAGTTGTGTGTTGGGTTGAATTTGGGGGTTGGCTTTTTGTGAGGATTGAACGAGACCAATGGCGACATCATGAGCAGCTGGGTGAGTGCAGCGGTGATACTACGAGTGGCTAGGTGAGAAGACTAGTGTCGGCACAAGGAATGAGAACATGTGTTAGGACACTGAGGATGCGACAGGAGGAGCTGGACGCATGAGAGGAACCGAGGTGTTGTAGAAACGATGCTAGGATTAGCTTTCCGAGAGCATATAACACAATAGTGAGTCAAGGCAAGATGATGGTGATTCCAAGTTGGCTACTCGGTTGCGATCAACCCATGATTCCCGAATTACAATTGCAGAGGACTTCGGCTAATTGACATTCAGACTGGAGGCTTCTCCAAATATTTCCAACACTGTGCGCAAAAATGCCAGAGGATTCTCCAAAGACCGGAGGCTTCTTTAATTCACCTTTAATGGAACGAATAACCATTCCAACTAAGCGTGTCATTCACCTCACAGATCAGCTATCTCCCTGGCTCTCTGCTTGGCCTCCGGACCTCCCCAGCTGAGATGATATCAAAAGGAGAGGCTGAGAGGAACCACAGAGAGGTGTTGCTACTCCCTCCTCTCTCTCTCTCTCTCTAGCGCACACACACACATCATCCAAGTCATGTTGCACTGCTTGAAGGCTATCTCATCTCGTCGACCACCTGAATGAACTTAGAAAATGCAGGTTGTTGAACTTAGAAAATGCTGGTTAGTAGCTTTCCATCACTTGGCCTTTTAAGGCCCACTGATATTAAATTAAATATAAAAGCCTCCTAACAATTACTAGATCATTGAGTATCTACTCCCGAGCTCAAATGCACCATGGTAAACTTTGATAAATGTTTTGTATGCTTGCAAAATTTCAGGATGAAATGGCATTCATGGAAATCATGGCGAGAAAAACAAAAACGATACTCCAAAAAGGCTTGGACTTGGACGGCGGCTTCGGCCGATAGCTTGTAGCCGGAACCTCAAGTTTTCCTCAAGCTTCAGCCCTATGCTCAGCTCTCTTTATATTCCAGGACAAAGCATAAGTTGGCGTTAAGTATTATGGGTCGTTCCAAATTGTGGACAAGATTGGTTACATGGCTTACAAATTGGCTCTTCACAGTTGCCGTATCCACCCAGTTTTCCACGTTTCTCAACTAAAGTGTTTCTTGCCTCGAGATACTGTACTTCATCAAGTTCTTCCTCCGGTTCATTCAGCTCTGCAAGTTTCACTGAAAGTGTTGCAATAGCGTGTGCGCCAGGTGGGTAAACACACAATTGCTTAAGGTCTCGTTGAGTGGTCTGATTCTTCTCTTGCTGAAGCCACTTGGGAGGACCTGGAGTTCTTGACGAAGTAGTTTCCACATGCAACGGCTTGGGGTCAAGCCGGTACTCAAGGAGGGAGGAATGTCAGCAGCTCAGATGCACCAGAGGTGTTGACTGAAGAACAGAGTACTCTTGCGACAACAGATGAAGGCCATGTAGCGATCTAGGAGAAGACGCACCAAGTTTCAAAGATGCTCGTGGGCCTGGCACTCGGCCCACTCGCAAGAAAACTCATCCCACATGGCTCTCGGACCCCGACTGGACCAGTAGCCATTGAGGAGCTCCACTTGTTTAAATACAAACTTGTAACTCTCGTTGTATTCATTTCTCAAAAAAAAAACTCTCGTTGTATTTGGCTTGGACTTGGATAGCAGCTTCGGTTGATAACTTGTAGCTGGAACCTGTAGATGTGTGGGTGGTTGAGCGGATAGGTACAATTTTTCTCAATTCCCCATTCCAATTTCCATGAACCCTAGCTAAGAAACCCTAGATAGGGAGCGGCCCTTACACTGATAAACCGTCTGATTAATTGATTAACTTACAATTAGCTTATTAATCCCCTACTTGCTAGTCAATCGAGCAGCTACAAGTTAAAGATTTCCTTGACAATGGATCTAATAATGGTCGGAAAATATGAGCATTGGCAAGCTGGAAAAATAACTGATTACTGGTATACAGACCCCAAACAAATCAATCATATCAACTATGCTAGTGTGCATAAGAGTAAGTTGAGCAATGTGAGAGAGCTCATGTGCAATTGGAGTGGACGTAACCGGATGCCATTCGTGTGACAGAGTCGTAAACTGGAAAACTAATAAGTAATAGAAGTGTGTAAGTAGCATGGGTAAACAACAAGTTCATCTCAAATCATTTCAACCGACAGGCCGAAAATCCTGTATAATACTCCTAGCTACTACTCGTATTTAAGTAGCCTGACACGAATCATAAGCAGCCTAATTAACTCAAGTTTTTGGAAAAAGCCAAGCTGGAGGCCACATACCATCACGCGTCCCGAGCGTGGATGCCGCTGATGTCTCCAACGGCAGCGGTGCTACTGTCTGGTCTCTCATGTTGTAGACACCAGAGTCGAGAAAGGGATTCTCACGAGTCCACTTCACAAGCCAGTCCCGGTTGCATATGGTGGTAATGTCACCTTTGGTCACAAAGTAAATGCAATCTGGTCGAATTCCGGTGCCGGCAGCGGCAGGGACCGACTGGGAGCAGCCTTCGCTGACAAAGAGCGCATGCCCCATCAACGTACTGACATCCCTCCACCGTCCACGGCCGCAGCTTAGGTATGAGGCCTCGAAGACATCGAACTGGTAAGTCCCTTGCAGATCTATCCCCGTGTCATCCATCCATGGCTTATATATTGATGGCATGCGTATCATTCTTTTCACCCTCAGTAGCTGATCACCGGACACGACGAGGTAGTCCCGACTGACATAATCAACAAAGTTCCATATATGGTCGAGGCCGTAATAGTCATGGCTCGGGATTTTGCATATGCAGCAGACGCTTGTGATCTGCTGATCGCCGGCGTCCAGGACATGTAGCTCCTCTTCTTGGGTGAGGACGTACAGCTTCCCTTGGAAGAGTGCAATGTCAGCGATGGAATTGTGTGCAGGCGGCGGCGGCGCCCACTCCATGCATGTTGTGCCGGCCCCTGCTGCTAGTGCTAGCTCGCCGCCACCGCCGCGAGCATATACAACGACTTTTGATTCGTCCAGAACGGCAATGAGGTGATCGGATACCACCACCTTGCGGATCGTCTTATCTGTCGGAAACCGGAACGGTGGATCTGGCAGAGTGACGGTCGCCGCGGAGGAAGGGCTCGTCAGGGAGAACCTGCCGTCGTCGTGCACGAGGAAGAGCGCACCTCTGGTCGAGACTCCGTAGTAGACATCGTCCGGGACGGGCAAGCGGTGAACGGCGCCGTCGGGGAGGCTGAGGAAGGTGCCGTCGGGGAGGGCTAGCCAGGGGAGCAGCGTCGGCAGCGGGTGCTGCAGCCTTGCGCCCGAGCGCCACGTGCGGCAGACCGCTGGTAGGCGGACGCGGTCGGCGTGCGACGGCAGCCGCAGGAGCACGAGGCCCAGCAGCTCTGCCGGGAGATCCGGCCATGGAGAGCGGCGGCGGGAAGAGCCAGACGCGGCCATCAAGATCGTTAGGGCTTTCCTTCTTTTTCTATACTATTACTAGCAAGGAAATAGAGATTGCTAGGGCTGGATACGTGACGTCTCCCTGCTGCAATTCCTTCACAGGTTGGAATCGGATATGTACACCTTGAGATTCACACGCATGGCCGTGCATATAACCGATTAATAACCACTAAATAAGTTTTTCCATACACAGCTAGTAGTCCGCGTAGGAAGAGAAAATGATGCTCAAAAGTAGAGAAGAACTACTCCCTTCAATCCGAATTAACTGACGCAGCTCTAGTTTAATTTGAATTGGAGGGACATTCTTGTATTTATTCGCAATAACAAAAGAATTGTACATAAGTACTCCCTCTGTTAAGATGTTTTTGCAGTTTAATTTAAACTACGAAAATGTCCTACAATTGTTTACAGAGGGAGTATTTAATTGATGTGTGATTCAAAGTTAAGGTAGGGGACAGTCAAACTGGGCGAGCGAGCAAAACGGAATAATGGGTTGTGCCCTGCTTCTACTTTGTGCGAGCACTGGCATGTGATTCGATGCACAAGGCGCCAAATAGGACCTCTTACATAGTTACCCATCATCGAGAGACCTTCTCTGATCCGGAGAAATAACATAATGAGCGCGGGAAGGAAAAAACTCAGGATGGAAGACATTCAAAATGAAATCACTAGTTAAGGGTTACCCCTTGCAAAGGTTACTTCCCACCTTCTTAGGTGCTGACAAGTGACGCACTGCATGTGAGGCACTTGTCGCAACCTGAGATTTTTTTAATAGATTTGTTTATTAGAAACATTTCATTTAATGAACCGTGCATTCAAATACCGAATCATTTTTATCATTGAATTTTTTATGTCAAAATCATCTTCAAAACTAGATCTCATACCCCGTTCGTGGTTAATTAGGTTAGTTTTGTTTTTCATGGTTGATGCTTCTATGCTGTTAACTCAACACATGCTTACTCCCAATACCTGTGCCAACTCTTTGGCTCGGACCTCCACATTATCCACGGTTACTTACTCGCCTCTTCTACTTGTTGAATTTATCAATCCATTTATTCCTTGCCCTGTTTGTTGCTTTTTTACTAGTCCAGTGCCACAACTTGCAATTTTAGATTGACCAATTTCTCGCCTTAAGAATCAGTCCTTGAGTTCTTCGTTTCTTGACTTCAGTTTCCATTTAAATTTGGTCGCCATGGTATGGGAGCTTATCAAGGTCTCCGGCAACCTAACTCCCCTCCACATCGTACAGGTACCTCTTTTAATTACTAATTTATTACTATAGTTGTTTTTGTTGCTATTCTATTATCATATTCTATCTCTTTTTTTTTCGTTCCCAGTTGATGATGTGGTTGCGAAGATTGAATCCAAGGTAGCCAATACTGTCATTAGGTACATGAATTTACTCATATTTGTTGTTTATTCAGCTGGTATTTTTGGTTAGGATTTATCAATAGAGGATCGTAACTAACAAGGTTATTTTGTGGACAGTATTACTAACTATTTATTCTTTTTAGTCAAACTAATTGATGGCAAGAACATATTAATATTTAAGGATTGCTTTTATTCAATGGTGTACCTTCCGAATGATTTCTTTTGTTTAATGCTAACTCTGAGTAAAAATTGTTGTCATGTTCGACCTATTACAGTATAAAGAGGAGTTCAATTTCAATTCATATTTGCTTAGTACACCTTAGTAACCTTTTGGATTCAAGTTTTAGACCACAGCTTGTGGATACAAATTTCAAAAGTAAATAAAACAATTTTATTGGTTAAGTGGCAATTTTGTTCACAAAAGTGGAATTGTGGATTAGTAAAATTATCAACATAGAAAACTGACATAAAATTTGAATCCCACTTTTTGTTTAATTTGTGGCTTCTTCTCTCTCTCTGAATGTCAATACAAAGTTCTCCTCGATCTTCTTGGAGATCTATTCGATGTAACTCTTTTTGCGGTGTGTTTGTCAAGATCTGATGAATTATGGGTTTATGATCAAGTTTATCTATGCGAAATATTTGAATCTCTTCTGAATTCTTTTATGTATGATTGATTATCTTTGCAAGTCTCTTCGAATTATCAGTTTGGTTTGGCCTACTAGATTGATCTTTCTTGCCATGGGAGAAGGGCTTAGCTTTGGGTTCAATCTTGCGGTGTCCTTTCTCAGTGACAGCAGGGGCAGCAAGGCACGTATTGTACTGTTACCATCGAGGATAAAAAGATAGGGTTTTTATATCATATTGCTTGAGTTTATTCTTCTACATCATGTCATCTTGCCTAATGCGTTACTCTGTTCTTATGAACTTAATACTTTAGATGCATGCTGGATAGCGGTTGATGTGTGGAGTAATAGTAGTAGATGCAGAATCGTTTCGATCTACTTGTCGCGGACGTGATGCCTATATGCATGATCATGCCTAGATATTCTCATAACTATGCACTTTTCTATCAATTGCTCGATAGTAATTTGTTCACCCACCGTAATACTTATGCTATCTTGAGAGAAGCCACTAGTGAAACCTATGGCCCCCGGGTCTATTTTTCATCATATAAGTTTCCGATCTACTTTATTTTGCAATCTTTACTTTCCAATTTACATCATAAAAATACCAAAAAAAATTTATCTTATTATTTTCTCTATCAGATCTCAATTTTGCAAGTGGCCGTGAAGTGATTGACAACCCTTTTATCGCGTTGGTTGCGAGGTTCTTATTTGTTTGTGTAGGTACGAGGGACTTGCGTGTAGCCTCCTACTGGATTGATACCTTGGTTCTCAAAAACTGAGGGAAATACTTACGCTACTTTGCTACATCACTATTTCTTCTTCAAGGAAAAGCAAAACAGTGCTCAAGAGGTAGCAGCTCTCTCAGCCTCTAAGTTTAAAATATCATTAACTGATTTAACAATTTCTTCTCCGTTAGACCCAAGAGAGACTCCTATGTCATAGGCTCTACTAATGATCGCTTATTAACGGACATACCTGTCTGAGACTCGACGTCCCTGAGCTTGCGGCCCTCATAGCGCGCCCAAGCTGAAAGTCGTCCGCGTCTGGCTGGTCCTGAACCCGGCTAGTGACACGCCTGCCCGAGAGCACCGGGTCCGGATGGCCGCCAAACGCGATCACCTCCTCAGTAGTCCGTGCCGGCAGTGAGAAGACCTCCTACTCGGGTCCGTCTGTCCTGACAAGACCAGGCGAAGGGAGAGGAGGTGACCTGGCGCCTCTAGGGCCTCCTCCCATATCTCCCACCACCTGCCGACGCGGTCCATGTGCTGTCGGTGAAGCTCGTGCCGGAGAAGACCTCGCGAATGACTCTAGGGACACCTGCCCAGAACCCACCTGCGCCGAGGAACCCTCCAACATCCCCATCTGGGACGGAAGCGTGGGCATAAGCGGAGGCGCGAGACTCCCATAGGCCTCCTTCCCAGCAGCGCCCGACGGCCCCTCGCCAGCCCGCCTCGGCCCCAGGCTGCGAGCCTGGTCTCCCGGCCCGCGACCAACCTTCGTCAGGGTCAGATGCTCAGGTCCCGGCGCCGGCTGTAGCCTCAACTGGGCTTCCTGCCCAGCCGCTACCGTCGGCTTCTCACCTGGCTTCATTCTTGATCTTGGATGGTATTCCATATGGATCAACTTGGAAATGAAATGGTTGCACCGTAGGCCACCTCTAAATGATGGCACCAACAAGAATGATACTCCATACAGTTTGTGTAATATGGTCTCCAGTGCCTGTTATAAAAGGAAGATGTTGCTTTCTACAACAATGGTATGCACTTCTGCTAAACAACCTAATTGTTTTTGGTTGCTTTTTTCATGCTGCTGTTTGACGGATAAAGGAGAACCTTACTGAAATTATCTAGAAGTAATTGTACCGAAGACATTATAAGGGAAGAGAATAGTTGTACAAAAGACATTTCAATTTAAGTGGGTGGGGGCTACACATCTTGAACTATACCCACTTTCCTTCAAATACAATTCTTCCCTCTTAGCATATCCAACTTGAACACTTTCTCCACCTAAATTGTTTGCACGTGTTGAATTTACTACTTCATCGAAACCACCAAACTAGCCGGCAGTCGCAGTAGGACGCTCTAGGAGCACCGTCTAGAATTACCGGAACGAAGGGATGTGGTGTTTCTGTGCTCGAGCTCAAATGAGCTTGATAATTGTTTGCACGTGTTGAACAATTTTCCCCATCTAAATTGTTTGCACGTGTTGAACTTTTTTTTTTGAGGGAAATGCCATCATGGCGGTTTATATTTCATGTGAAAATAAAGGTACATCGTTTGTTAAGGCATCCACTAAAAAACCCGGGGCTCCGATTTCCAAACAATTGTTCGAGACACCTCCGAGTTCTTAGCTAGCAGATCCGCCGCCATATTGGCTTCCCGAGGGCAATGGCTAAAAACTATAGAGATAAAGTTGCTACATAGGAAAGTGCATTCTTCATATATTGCACGTGTTGAACTTTTGTTTGATGAGGCAAATCTCTACTCCTAATGTCTGAGTTGGTTGAATAGTCCCACCGCTTTTAACTGGGTTTTTTTTTGCTGGTTTTGTTGTCCTCTCCCCCACCCCATCCCATCCCATGCAGCCACCCAAAAAACCCCACACCCAGAAAAAAAAAACTCCATTGACCCCACTCCTCTCGATCCCATCGTTCGTTGCCACCGCCGCATCTCTCGATCCCATCGATCGTTGCCGGCGCCGCCGTCGCCGTCTGAGGGGGAGACGCCGCCGCCGCCTCTGCAAGGCAGGGCGGTTTGAATCCCGCCGCCGCCGAAACTCCGGGAAACGCCCGACGGCGTACCCTGGAAGGCCTGGATCAAGGAGGAGCACATGTATACTCCGGCCTCTTCTCTTCTCTTCTAGGGTTCACCGCCTCAGGAGCCCCCGACGTTACTCCTCTGCTGCCCCTCCCCCTCTGCCTGCCTCCTATACCTCTCCCTTCGGTCACTCTATGGGAGATTAAGCGCGAGTAGCCAGCCGATGATCCGCCTCGTTTCCCGGCGGAATCTCGTCGCCGCCACGGCCATCCGATGGTCCCCCGCCACGCTCGCTTCCAGGTGACCCACCTCAACCGTGCTCCCTTTTTTTGGCCGCGATCCGATTCCGTCAAAAGCTTGTCATCCTGCTCCAAGGCGGCGGGGCAATTTCAGGCGCGATCTGGGCTGGTAGCTGTCAGGGTTCCGACTTCCGAGGGGATCCTGAGATTGATTTGCTACTCCTCAATTTTGCACTAAACACGGACCATTTGGTGGTTAGTAACAGGTTTTTGGCGATGCGCAGGTGGCTGCACACGCCAACATTTGTGATGGTGAGGTCTCTGGTCAAGCCCATGGGAAATGCAGAATTTCGGTAAGATGGCCAGGATTTTGTTTATCTGCCTGTATGCGTTGTTTTAAATTGGTCCTGCATGATAGCTTTGTCATAGACAAGCTTCAGAACTGTCTCTGTCCATGGGGTTACTGATTACTGCTTGTGATGTTAAAGAGCGACACACAGGAATAAGATTGTCTGTACTTCATTCCTGTGAAGTTCCTATTGGGCAAAGTGGGTAAGATGTGTTTGAATAATATCATGCTTTGTTTTTGAGTCCCATGCTATCATAACATGACTCCTTTGTAGTACACAGCAATCTCATGCGTTTGTCCTCCAGCTACAATGTTCAAGTATTACTGTACTGCTGCCGAGCAATAATTTAAAGAAAATACAGAACCTGGAATTGAATTGTTGAAACATGGAATTATTCTGCTTCGTAGTTTAATCTATGACTATCACATTCCCCACCAACTGATGTAGTAAGTTCAGTGCAGGGAAGATGGATAATGTCCTTTCATTGGCGACAAATTTATCAAAGTTGCTCAGGTTTAGGGATATGAAATAAATGTATTGATGTTTTGGGGTGCTTCTCTTTTGATTTCCATGATACAGTGCTATGAGTGTAATTTAGTCATAGTATCTATCAACTTCTCTCTCATCTCAAAATACATTTTTTCTTCGAAAAGAGCTCAAAATACAAAGACTGTCTTTTCCTTGTTTAAACTTTACTGGTATTGTCGTGTGTGTATTAGCTCTGAAGTGTGTTCTCAAACAATATGTAATATTTTTGTGTTGCAGCCATTTTTGGAGAGTTTATCTATATGCCCAAAGCATGTACTTCACAACCCACTTGGAGCTCCAGAGAGGTATGTGTTATTTTCTTGTACTATTTTTGGCTGCCCGTTGTTTTGAATCTTATGTTTCGAAAACTCAACTAGAAAACAATGAGTTGGGGCGCGGCAGGAAGGGGAGCATCACCAGGGAGAAGAAAATGTATTGTGGGAAAAAGGACAGAGATCCCCGAGCTTTTGCGAGAGGGGATGGAGCGGCGGCTGCGTCGACCCGACCAGTTGCAAGTGGATGGAGCGGTGGCTGCACGGACATGCTCCTGGAGGTGCCGGTATGCAGCCTCATTTTGAGCCTGGGAGGATCCTCGCCCTGTCCTGGCCTCAAGGGTGCTCATCTACTTGTTATCGTGCTCTGCAGTTAGAACGATGCGCTAATGCAGGCTTGATTTTTTACTTATTCCTTTTTTATGCATATCCCTGAATTTTGCGAGCCATGCTTTAAATGCTGCTGTGTTTGCCATTATGTCATGTATAATGACTCTTATTGAAGCACTGCTGCAACCCAGTTTGTTTAACAAATTGATGCAAGAAACAAACTAATACAGAGAGAGTACAAGTTTATTGCACTAATCTATATATGCCCTGCAGTACCTCCGTGTTTAGCGAAAGGCAGAGATGGATAAATTTTGTAGCTTTTTGTTCCCGGTTTTTCCCATCAAAATTATGGATTTAGAAGCTAATCATGGATTGTTTCAATTGCCTGCTATATTATGGATCTGCAATGAGCACAAGCCTGCAAAGAAAAGCCGTTGCTGCTGATGACATAACACTGTGGCTGAGATTTTTGATTATGTTAGTACAGACTGATATTACGTCGAAACAAGAATCAATAGAGCTCCAGAGCTCTGTGGATCCTTCTCTTCACAAAAGGTGAGGTGTAGAGTTCATGATTTGTGCTTATTAAAAACCGAAGAAAAGGAACGAGTTGCTTGATATGTTGACAGGTTGTAACAAAAACATGCTTACAGTTCTAACATGAATTTGATTGAACTGGGAGTTGTGACATGCAAATGTTTTATGGTTGATGGTTCTGTACCATCGGTAATTTGTATAGAGTCTCTGGTTTCATCTTCTTTGAATATATATTTTCGGGTAAAAATTGAAACACACTATGCACCTGTTCTTTTTATTGTAGTTCCATTCTTTTGTCAAATTTATAAATTTTCTATCAATAGTAACATAGATGTATATTCTTACTCTATTTTGGATTTTTGTTCACCCCAAAATGCAGTATAGATCTGCCATTGACATTTTTTTGGAGCACTGGATGAACATTTGCTGAGATGCTGATATGAGAAGCCTTTGTTTATGAGAAGCCTTTGTTTCCTCATAAAATGTTTCCCATCAGTTAAACTTATTGGATGCATGCAGCGGGCCTTTGGTTCCGTGAGCGTACACGGGGGAGTTACATCGCACGCAGAAGGTCAGTTGCACATCTCCCCTTTCCTCCTCTGCTAAATTTGTTTATCGTTGATTGTAGATGTTGTACTGTGAATGTACTGCAGACTATCTGGGAGCCAGTAACAAGTATTGGACCGTCTAGGCTCTCCCCCTCCTAGCGCCGGCCGCCACTCCGGTGCCGGCGGCCACCAGCCTCGCCGCTCTCCACCCCGGATTCGGCGCCCACCTCTTTGCTGCGCCATGGCCTCGAGGGTCTCCCTCTCCGGCTCCCTCTCCTCGGAGTCTGGCTCCGCGCCCCAGTCCCTGTCGTGCCCAGATCTGCCGCCTCCCCCGCCGGCTCCTGCGCCGCGGCCGCTTCTCCGGTCCACCATTGTTGTGCCGCAGGTCCTAGGCACGGCCTTTGGCCCGCTCGTCCAGGACGGCGGGGCTGGGCCGTCGCCGCTGCCGCCGCTCCTGCTCCTGCTCCCTTAGCTGGCGGGGGCTGGCAGACGAAGGTGCGCCGTCGCCCTAGGGCCGCGGAGGACCGGCCCCCTCCCCTGCACCGGCGTCGCCGCTCTGGGAGGGCTCGTGTGCTCCCTGCTTCCCGGCCGCCGCCGTCCTCCAGGTTGCCGCCGGAGCTGTACGGCTGCTGCTACAATTGGGGCAGTGAGGGGCATATCTCGGCGGACTGCAGCAATCCACCCTTCTGCATGCGCTGCCGTGGGCGGGGGCACATCTCGCGTGGGTGCACTCGTCCTCGCAGCCCTTCTCCGGTGGAGCAGCCGCCGCGCCCCCCGCCTGCGCTAAGGCTGCAGTCATCGTCCAACTCTGAGCCTCAAAGATGCTCGCTTTCCCCCCTCCCCCCTGCCGCCGCCGCCGCCCGGTCCGCCGCCTCCTGGTGCTGTCAGGCTGTGGAGTGACATTGTGCGCGCGCCGCCCGCGCCTAGTGCGCCGCGCGCGCCGTCTGCGTCACGGCTGCCGCCCGGGGATTTTGCGTCGGGTCCAGAGTTCTTGGTGCCGTTTGGCGTGGTGGATGCCGGGCCATCGCGGCCGTGCATGGATGGTCTCGACATGGTGGATGCCTGCTTCCTGGAAGCGGGCGAAGATACTCGCCAGATGGAGGCGGAGCTTGCCAGGGCCGTCCTAGTCACGGTCACTGGCACAAGGCCGCAGGTGGACTTGGCTTCGGCTTCTGTGGCACTGCATGAGACGTTCGGCATCGGCCCTGAAGACATGTCCATTCGGGCCTTCTTCCCCGAGGATTTTCTCGTGCTCTGCCGTGAGGGTGCGGTCCGGGATCGGATGGTGCGGGAAGGCCGTGCTCTCTCCCCTTGGTTTGAGCTCTCGCTCCGGCCATGGATCAGGCAGGCGCAGGCCACGGTGGCCCCTCTACCCTACCTTGTTCCGGTCTCGCTGCGGGGTGTGCCGGCTCATGCCTGGTGTCAGCGCACGGCGAGTGTGATCCTGCGTGGGCTTGGCTATGTCGTTGGAGTGGATGACAGTACGGCTCGCCGGATGGACATGGCGGACTTTCGCGTCTGGCTGCGCACGGACAGGCCGCGGCTGATCCCACGCCGCCGCCTCCTGTTTATTGATGAGCCGAGGCGCACTCTCTGGTCGGAGGAGGCTGGTCGAGGTATGCCAACGGGTGGAAGATTGAGCGCTCTCTGGTATCCCATTGTGATTTCCGTCCTGGGAGATCCTGTGGGTGATGGTGATTCTGGTGGGCGGCAGCCACCGCCACCGCCGCCGCCTTCGCCGCCGTCCGGCGATGATGATCCCTTGCGCGGGCAGTCTTGTGGGGGGCCCCGGGGCAATGGTGGGCGCGGTGCTTCGGGCTCTGGTGGAATCGGCGATGGCTCGCCGGGCTCGGTGGGCTCGTCCACGGCGGTGCCACCGGCAGGCAGATGCAGGCGGATTCAAACTGCTTTGACCCCGGTTGTGGAGGAGGACAGTGGTACCAGCGTGGCTGCCGTCACTGGCACCCTTTCGGATACTGCTGGGGGGCCGGGCTTGTCTCCCTTGGCAGGGCGGCCAATCGCAGGACCGACAAATGATACACCTGTGGGCCCGGATGTCGTGGCTGCACAGGGTGTGGTTGATGGGGCCTTGGGCCCAGGGGGCAGACAGTGAGCGCTACGCCCATTGGCTCCCCACCCTCGGTGCAGTTGGCGCGATGGCGACAAAACTGGAGGCCCGAGGGAGTGTGCGCTTCGGATCCGCTGCCCCCGGGCGCAGCAGTCCAAGTTGGGACATTTTGGGTAATCTTGCAGCAGGCCCAGTCGCTTTCGGCGGAACAGGAGTTGGGTGATTCTCTGGGCACCTCCGTCTGCCAGCTGTCCCTGAGCGACAGGATGGGGTTCGAATTGGTGGATGCATGGGACACTTTTCCGGTTAGCCTATTAGAGGCGAGTTGCACCCATGCATCATGCATGCCACGTGATGAGGCCGTTCTAGGCGTGGGGCCGAACATGCACCTTGCGACTGGTCTGCAGGAGGTGGTGGACCCGGGATCGGGAGATGCCATTGGCGCACAGGATGTGGAAGCGCTTTTGGTTGGCGGGGATGCCATGCAGATTGTTGGTAATGATGGGGCCATGCATGTGGATTCCGACGACGTGGGTGCTGCTGCGCAGCCGAGTGCGGAGCCGCGTACGCCAACGCATGTGGTAGGGGATGCCCTGCGCGTCTGTGTGAATGAGCTCAGGGAGCAGATGTGCCTGTCCATTGCACCGGTGCTCCCGCTGCCAGCGGAGCGCGCTGGAGCGGCAAAGGCGCGAAACCCGAGGAAGAAGAGGAAGCTTGATACTACCCCAAGGAGTGCAAGAATTGCTAAGAATGGAGCCTCTAAACCGTAGCAAGTACTCTAAACCGTAGCATGAGGAAGAGGTCATTTCGGACGAGGCCCTCCGGATGTACGTTGATCTGTTCTCGCGGCCTCTCTCTGACGCTCATATCGCGGCGGTCCTGGCTCTCTTTGGTTGGGAGGCACCGGTAGAGCCGTTCCATGTCTAGGAGTTGGTTGGTGGCTATGGTAGGCTTTGTCTATGACGATGAATACCAACCCCCTCAAGGTGATAGTGTGGAATGTTAGGGGCCTCAACGCGCCTGCTAGGCGTAACGTGGTCTTTCAGGTGGTGGACACAGCTAGCCCGGCCATTGTGTGCCTTCAAGAAACTAAGTTGCAACATGTCTCGGACATCATTGTACGGCAGTGCCTCGGAAATAAATTTGATAAGTTCTTTTACTTGCCGGCTCTTGGAACGCATGGGGGTATCCTGATAGATTGGGATGCTTTGGTCACCCAACTATCAAACCCCCACTTCACTAACCATACGGCTACGGCTCTCGTGAAATGCCCAGAGGATGAGCATCCGTGGTGTCTCACTTGTGTCTACGGGCCGCAGGAGGAGTGTGACAAAGTGGAATTCTTACAGGACTTGGTGGACATCCGCGACCTGCACGCTGGGCCCTGGCTCGTCGCGGGGGATTTCAACCTCATTGCAAAGCAGGAGGACAAGAGCAATGCCCTAGTTAATCGGCGGATGCTTGCGAGGTTCCGCTCTCGACTCAACAGGCTCGAGCTTAAGAAGCTTTACATTAATGGTAGACGATACACGTGGTCTAACGAAAGGAGGAATGCAACCTTGGAGAAGATTGATCATATTTTTGTTTCCAATGAATGGGACGAGGTGTACCCCACTTGTTTTCTCTCGGCGCTTGGTACAGCGGTCTCTGACCATTGTCCGTTGATGCTTGACCTAAATGTGGACATCACTACGAGGAAGAGATTTCGCTTCGAGGCCTTCTGGTGCAAGGCTGAGGGCTTTATGGAGGTGGTCAATATGGCGTGGGCATCTACCCCGGCTGCATCCAATGCGTATCTAACGCTACAAAACAAGCTCAGAGCGACTGCCGTGAGCTTACAAAGGTGGAGCGATCGGTGGATAGGAAATGTTAAGCTTCAAATAGCCATTGTTATGGAGGTGATCAACCGACTAGATATTGCTATGGATTCGAGAACCCTATCTGAGGGTGAAAGAAAGTTGAGGGGCTGTTTGAAGAAGAAGCTGTTGGGTTTATGTTCTCTGGAGAGAACTATTGCTAGGCAGAGGTCTCGGCTCATGCAGCTACGAGAAGGGGATGGTAACACAAGGCTTTTCCACCAGCAAGCTAGCCACAGGCAGCGTAAGAACTTCATTAGGTCCGTTCGGTATAATGGCCAAATCTACACAGGGCAGGAAGAGGTGGCTTCGGCAGTGGATGCTTATTACGATGCGGCTTTCGGTTCGTTGACTCCGAGGGAGCACACCATCAATTTGGCTGCCCTAAACCTGACAACGCTTGACTTATCGCACCTAGAACAGCCGTTCACCTTGGAAGAAGTGGAAGGAGTAATCAAGGCTATGCCTCCGGCAAAGCCCCGGGGCCGGATGGATTCACAGGCAGATTTTATGCTACTTGTTGGAGCATCATTAAGGCTGACTTCATGGCTGCCTTGTGTTGCTTCTACAACGGGGACGTAAGGGGCATGTCGGCTATCAATAAGATTCTTGTCACATTGCTACCAAAGAAGGAAGGAGCATTGGATGTTAGTGACTTTAGACCTATCAGCCTAGTGCATGGGGCCATAAAAATCTTTGAGAAAGTTCTGGCGTGTAGGCTTGTGGCGGATCTACCAAGACTGGTTGGCAACCATCAGAGTGCTTTTGTGAAAGGAAGATCCTTGCATGACAACTTTATGTTAGTGCAGTGCACGGCTCGGCGTCTCAATGCGCTAAGAAGCCCTTCGGTCCTGCTAAAGCTTGATATTTCTAAGGCCTTTGATTCGGTGAGCTGGTCTTTCCTTCTTGAGATCATGCAACACTTGGGCTTCGGGCCGCGGTGGCGATCATGGATCTGTGGCATCCTTGCTACATCTTCTACCAAGATCATGGTCAATGGGGAACCCGGCGATACAATTTTCAACTGTAAGGGTTTGCGGCAAGGCGATCCCATCTCGCCCATGTTATTCATTCTAATGATGGAGCCCCTGCAGCGTCTGTTTGAGCTTGCCGTGGACAGGCGAGTTCTTGTGCCTCTATCACAGACGGGTATGAGGAAGAGGCTGTCCATCTTCGCAGACGATGTGGCACTTTTCGTGAAGCCCTTGCCGTTGGATCTCGCTGTTTGCAAGTGCATCTTTGAAGTCTTTGGGGAAGCGTCAGGATTACGGATAAACATGCTCAACTCTGCTGCTCTGCCGATTAGATGTACTGAGGAGGAAATGAATATGGTATGCATGATGCTAGGGTGCCCTTTGGGATCGTTTCCTATCAAATACCTTGGGCTACCCTTGTCACTTCGGAAGCAAACCCCGGCCCAACTGCAATACCTCGTGGACCAGATGGCCAACAAGCTGCCCAAGTGGAAAGCGAGCTTGATGCCGAAGAGTGGGAGACTGACCCTGGTACAATCAGTGCTCTGCGCCATGCCTCTGCATGCGATGATGGCCTTAGATCTCCCCATGAAGACAATCACAGCTATGAACAAAATCTGTAGGGGCTTTTTGTGGTGCAAAAGGATGGAGGCGAATGGTGGTAACTGCGCGGTTGCGTGGGAGTCAGTGTGCACCCCGAAGTGGGCTGGTGGTCTTGGCCTACCCAATCTGCGCTGGCTAAATGTAGCAATGCAAGCACGGTGGCCATGGCTTAAGTGGACGAACAATTCCAGGCCTTGGAAGGAGTTTATCATCAAGGTCCCCAAAGAATCCCTGCTTCTCTTCAAAGCTGCTACGCGATGTACCGCATGGGATGGCCAGTTAGCATTGTTCTGCGAAGATCACTGGTTGAATGGCCGAAGGGCCCAGGACATCGCTCCTTTGATATATAGCACGATCCCGGTGAGGGTTCGCTCCATGCGGACGCTTGGTGAGGCCATGGCGGATGGAGCTTGGGCCCAAGATGTGGGTCCGAACATAGCTTTGGAGGCTTTGCAGGAGTTCCTCTCGCTTTGGAATGAAGTGGCCACTTGGGAGCCTACGGCAGGAGTGCAAGATGAGTTCTCCTGGTCTTGGGAGGACACTGGGAAGTTTTCGGTTCGGTCGGCCTATGCGGCAAATTTTTTGGCAAGGGAAGTGGCACCAGCAGCGGATCTCATTTGGAAATCGAGAGCGCCCTCAGAATGCAAGTTCTTCGTCTGGCTAGCCCTGCGGAACAGGTGTTGGACATCGGATCGTCTGGCAAGGCGTGGGCTACCGCACCAGGATGCATGCCCCTTTTGTGACCAGGAGGAGGAGTCGATCAACCACATCTTACTTACTTGTGTTTTTGCCAGGGTGGTATGGGCGGAGATCTGTCAGGCCTTGGGAAAGCCGGAGTGGGTGCCTTCGGAGCACGACTCTCTCACGTCATGGTTATGTCACAAATCTGGGGCCAACAAAGCCGATACCAAGGATTTGCGAACCATTCTTGGGCTGACACTGTGGGAGCTTTGGAAGCATAGGAATGCAATTGTCTTCGATGGTGCGAGGCCGTCTTGTGAGGTGCTTCTTGATAGTATTAGACTAGAGGGTCAAGTGTGGATGTCGGCTGGCCTACTAAAAGGGGATGTAACACCCTTCCTTCGTAGGTTAGCGAGGTGGGCTAGGCGTGAGGAGTGAAATATTTGAAACTCATGTACCTAATGGTGGAGGCTTTTCTTTGGCCCTTCTTCTTTAATATATGATATGCACACTCGTGCATATTCGAGAAAAAAAAATTGTTTATCGTTCTTAAAAAAACCCAGTTCTGAATGTTGAATATTGTAATTTGCAGCTCGTTCTTGTCTTACTCAATGACCATTGTTTGACCAGGATCTATATCAAGAGTTAGAGAGTTCGTACGAGATTTGTTATCAGGATCTTGCTGGTGACTGCTTGAACTCAAGTTTGAAAGGATATGTCATGTTGAAGTAAACGAAAAACTGCGATCCATTTTTCTTATTGCAGATATGAGATCATAATTTGGTTCAAATTTTGCATCTATAGCTGTAGATTGATAACAAAAATACTTTTCGCATTTAATGATGTAATAGGATATATAAATGATTAGAAAAAAAACCAGAGTCGCGGATGTTTCCCTGTTTGCCTTGTATCAGAAGTTCAGAACTAATACTTGCTCATGCCTTATAATTGTAAGCTCACAGTATAATTATTCATGTGTCTTAACTTGTCCCATATATTAAAATCAAGAGAGGTTTATCGTGACAAAGTTAAAACATTGGCCCAACTAACCAATAAATCCCATGTAATCCCTTGGTGCAGGCACTTTGGCACACCCAATGAACACTCATTCTTCTCGCTGTTGTTCTTTGATATTTATTTTGATGCATGATATGATATCTTGTGAGTAGTGACAACTTCCTGACATGTGAAATACTCTTCTAATTTGTTTTTCCTCGTCTAATCTGCAGGAGTAGGAATAGTTACCTCCTACTGCGGTTCTATGACAACTCTCATTATACATGTTTTATCACCACCAATGGCTATGAACATCAGTAGTAACACCATCATTGGGTATGCACACAAGTTTTATATTCTTTCTTGAAGTTTGCACAGGCTGGGTTTGGATTATATTAATTGCCGTCTATCGGATACATTAGCCCGACCGGTCTGTACAGCGATTGCATTCTATACCAGAGGCTGCAATGCCATGTTTTTCTTTTCTTGTATCACGTGCATCCTCAAGTAGTAATATAAGTCTTGCTTACCCTGCAATACGTTCCCTTGTTTGGAGAGATGGAATATGATCCGAGCTGCCAGTACGCGTTTCTAGCGATAGAAGAACATTGGGGCACTTGCGAAAGACATAGGTGATGTCAAGGTATGCTGCGGGGTTGTTGTTTGTCTGTGCTTGCCTATTTCTCCAAGACATTATTTTTTCTGTTTTGATGGATTTACTAAACTGTCGGCATTATATAAGGTAAATTTTCCTTAGAAATAAAATGCAATATGGATTAATGAAGTTCCTTCAACCGAGTAGTGAAGTGGGGACGCTCCAAGGTACTAACATTGCAACTAGATAGTTAACATTCATATTCGGTCTTTGTTCGTTCTTGGTGCAGAGGCAGCAGTGAGATACCTTTGTTTTACAATTCTAAAATTGTGCAAAAATTAGGGAGAATTGAGTACAGAAAATATACATTGATTTGGAGAATCATATGTCCAATCTGATCGAGTTCGTATAAAACAACTTGGAGATTTTATGTCATGGCCGTGGGCTTTAAAGTGTTGTTTTCCATGCCGGTTTGGGTGCCACTAGCACGGAGGAATTATGGTAAAGACCTTTGTATTTTTATTATATGCATGTTAACAAGGCTGAATTACAACAGCCAGCAATTCTACAGTTGAAGCTATCTGTGCTATTTGATTTAGATATTTCCATGCAGATGCGTATTTGGATTTGTAGAGGAAAATAAAATTGTAAATACATATTGCTTTGCCTGCATCAATTTGTGTGCAATGACAACCCTTTCTTCAGAAGAAAAAGTGAATACATAGGTGATGGCCTTTTAGGTTGTTAATAATTTCTTCAAGGCTTTTGACAGTTGTTGACAAATTACGTGTGTTTTTTCCTTTCTATATTAACAATTTCCCATGTGTGTGCCTTCCGTCTGAATCATACCACGATATACCTTGCCATTAAGTTTCTTTACTGAGAACTACTTATATTTCATACTATTCATCATATGAGCTGGATGGGCTATTGAGTGCAGCGACGAGATTATACTGATAGATGGCCATGGTGGGTGGAAGAAGAACAAGGAGGGTGATATAATGGTAAAGAAAGAACTTGACCATCTTTTCGTACATGTTTGGTATAATTGCTTATGCCCCCGTTGCAACGCATGAACAATTACCTAGATCCGAACTTGTTGGTTTGGTATGCGCTTTTGATTCATTTTCCCCACGGAATCAGGATGTTGTCATGGTAGTTTGATTGCATACAGTGCTTCCCATTAGAACCTGCGATTTATGGTGATGCCATGTAGCTGAGGTCTTATTTGATGTCCCTTCTGTTTTGTATAGATTGATGGAAGACCTTTGTACATAACTGAAGAGTAGGAGGAAGAGAAACATAAGAACAGTTCAGCAAGTCCTCTGATGGAGGCAAAATTACTTTTCTGGTCCATTTTTGTCATATGATTGCTGTAACATGAATTGTACATCCTTTCCAAGAAAAATAGCAAATTGTACATATGTAAATGGTCGAGTGAAATTGTGAATTGATTTTTCAAGGAATAAAATGTGGGCTTTTCTATACTTATGCATGATTACATCATATTTGTTTTGATCATGTTATGCATGGAAAGTTGATGACCCCAACTATAGGTAAGATCTTATACGGGCAGTTCCATCTGGATTTTTCTGTATCTACTGATTCAAATTATATTGTAATTTATCCCCTCAATAAAAATTACATGTAATTCATTAAATTCTACAGCAGCCAAGGATGGGGCGTCGAACCAGCGATAGTGACCGCAATGAGGGCGAGATGCCAATCTCGGTGACAGCGCCGAAGACCATGAGCACAACTGAGCGGAGAGGCGCCGGCAACCTCTGCATCTCCCGTGTTGGCCCCTTGAGTTTTGGACCTGTCACGCTCCGGTTCTGGAAGCTGTCATTCCCATCGATCCCCTCTAGCAGCCTTCAGGTGAGCGCACAGCTTCTGCTCCATTAACACAGGCATCCTGGGGTCGACCACATGGGCAGGAGCTCAGTTTGATTCACTTGCATATGCATTTTTTTCCTGTGTGGCCTCCTTCATTTTAGTTTTGGAAAAGGATTGAAAGTAGTTCTTGTGCTTCATATTGTTGAATCTCCGGCAATATCATCAACCTTCAGGGAGCAGTGACTCTGAACTCCATCGCCCAAAATGGCCTAAGATAGAGTGATATTCTCTGTTATGTGCTTTGTGTGCCAAGTTTCAGCTGGTCTTGAGACACAACATGTATCTTTAGTTTCAGTTGTTGAGCTCTCCAGAATATGAACTGAGAAAGGCCCGAGGTTTCTGACAAGTCAGGCATTGTTACCTAAATGTTCGATTTCTATAAAATTGTCCACCAATATGCGAGTTGTTTTCTGAAATACATCACCGTTGTAGGTTATCTGTTGAAAATTACATTCTATTTTTGGCATTGATTTATATTTATACCTTATCTAGACATATGAATTGGAGAAATTCATGCTATGTTTTGATCTACAGCATGGATGTCTAAGCCACTAAACTTAATTGTGAAACTGGGCCTAACTTAATATTTATGTACAAGAAGAGAAATAAATCGGCAGCAGCATGCATGGTTTCTGTAAACAGGTGATGACACTTTTAGTTCTTCAACAAATTGGCCGAGTTTTGCTCATATGTTGTTAGCCCAATGCATCAATCCCTGGTGAACAAAACTCGACCAATACAGAAGTCACAAAACTTTATACCATGCACCTCTGCCTTACCCAGTGTGTGAACCTGCTGCGATTCTACCTAAGCGTGTTGCTAAGAAGTTTTTTTTGCTTTTCATTCTGATGAGCAGTTGCGGTTTTCAGCAGCAAAGTCTTTGTGTTGAAAATGAAAAATACTTCTCTTTTTTATTTCGTTTGTTTGTGCTGCTTCATCTTCATAGCACAAAGGGGCTTGCGCTAATGTCTACGAGAGGAGCAGTTATGCATTTTGTCACGGGTGTATTGTATATATTACTTTATATGTTATATTTTTGATGAAAATGCATCAGTGAGCTGGATCCATGTTACTTTTTGAGAAGGAAATAATAGTGCGTTTGGTTGGTAGAGAAAATGTGTTCCGACGGCTATGATGGAAAACTACAGCGAGCGTTTATTTCGGCCACGATGGTTGTCATAAGAGCGCTTTGTTTATCCTCTTGCAATGCAACATGTTTGCTATATGTTATTATTATGGACAATGGAAATTCAAAATATTTTATTTCAGGGAAGATTGTAAAACCAGTTAAGTATCTATGGGCTGGTTAGGACAATGCTCATATTGTTTGAAACTGAACTATTTGATAATCATTTTAATCTTGAGTTGCATTACCGATGGGTGCTGATCATGCGAGAGAACTAGGACAAAACAGAGTAGCTATTGTTAGCGGTGTGCAAGGGTTGAGGAGCATCTACATGAAAGGGAGGGGGGCATGCATTGTGACCCGTCGTGCCGCCGCCGCTGTTTGCGTGCACATGAATTGGACGTGGCAAATCTTATCTTGGAGACCGACTAAAAAATAGTGGCGGTTAAGTTAAAAAGCTCATAAATTAATAGATCAATCTATCCTATTGTTGAGGAGGTAAATGAGTGCATGCGATGAAGGGAGGAGTTCAGGGTGGCATGGGTGAAATGATTGACTAATGGAGCTTCTCATTGGCAAGGAAAGGAGGATCGTGCGAGTAAGCTATGTAAAACTTGGGCCAACCTGTTGATTGTATTCGTGATGTTTTTGACTCGGATCATGCCAAGATGAATAAATAAACCACAACCCATTCCAACTAAAAAAACATTTTTATTTGAGTTGTCAGTAAGAGCATCTATAGTCGGATTTAGCAAATTCGCCACCCTAATTGTCAACAGTCGCGGTCGGCCAGCCTCTGTATTTGAGCCCCTGTTTGTTCTATGCCAGCAACCATACTTCTCATTTTCTCCCTTATATATCTGGTGACTTGCATGTGATTGGGGGAGATTAAGAGATAGAAAGAAAAGGAAGAAATTGTGGTCTGGGGGCGAATCGCGTCCTAGGTGGCGGATTGACCGGGTGCGTTTGCGAGCCCTCATATCCTCCTCATATTTGATGTCAATATGAGAGTTTGTGGACAACCCGAACTTGTAGGGATGATATAAGGGGCCCGGTTGGGTCACCTTCTTTTCTCTATCCTATTCGGTGACTAACCGGACGTGTCCGCGGACGTTTGAGAACATTCTATAAGGGGATCGGTTGTAGGTACTTGAAGATTATTGTGTTTGATATTTCGGTGTGTGTTAGATGATCGTCAAAAGAAAAAGATGTGTGTTAGCTTAGACAACATTATTCTCGATTATTATAGCTCAATGAGTAGGAGTGTCCGAGCTTACTGGAGGCCAACCTAGGAGGTCATCCCTAGCCCATGAGATTTCTTCATACTATTCCTCACTAAATTAATTAGAGAATCAACTAAAGCCTGGTTTGGGTCCACGCCCCCCCCCCCCCCCCCCACAAAGCCCATTGCCCCTCCTAAGAAGTGGCCCAAACTCTGCCACTGGTGGTAGGTAGCATCTTATTTTTTTTTCAAAAGCCCGTGGCAACTCACGGACATTTTACTAGTTATAATTAGACACTCAGACATTCAAAACATGCGCCGTTGGTGGACTGGGCCCTGGAAAGCCAGTGGGCCGTGATAGGCCGTTCCCCTCCTCAACCAACCCACCACTCTCTCCCTCCCCGTTTCCGCCGCCGGCTGAAGGATCGGAGAAACGCCTAGGGTTTGGCTCCGCCCGCCGACGCCGGCCGGGAGGCGCTCCCCGACCTGAGGCCGTGCGCTCCCCCTGAGCTCCTCTGCCGCCCCTAAGGAGCATCTTCTACCGGAGCACGAAGAACCACAAAAGGTCAGCCGGTCACCCGCCCCCTCTCGCCCCTCTCAGCCTGTTTTGTGCCAATGCGTTGATGAATCGTATTGAAATTGAACCTATGATTGTCGCAATGCGTTGATGAATCGTAGCCCCGGGACACAAAATTTTATCTACTGGAGTCGGGTTGCACTATGAGTATGGCATTTGTAGTTGCCAGCTACAGTAGAAGTGGAACTGAAATAGGATGCTGTAGTTTGTAATTTTATTTCTTTGTCTACTTAATAGTGCTGACAGTGGGTTTGGAGGGCACTTATATTCCAGATGTCATGATGCGCCTCATGCCCCGTGCGTGGTTAATTAGGTTGGTTTTGGTTTTGCATGGTAGATGCTTCTGTGCTGTTGACTCAACACATGCTTCTGATTTAGCTCGGACCTTCACATTCCCCATGGTTACTTAATGGCCTCCTCCATTTGTTCAATTTATCAATCCATTTCTTCCTCTTCCTGCTTATTGCTTTTTTCTGGTCCAGTGCCACAGCTTGCGATTTTAGATCGACCAATTTCTCGCCTTAAGAATCAGCCCGTGAGTTTTTTGTTTCTTGACTTCAGTTTCCATTTAAAGTTGGTTGTCATGGCGTGGGAGCTTATCGAGGTCGCCGGCAACCCAACTCCCCTCCCACATTCTACAGGTTTCTCTTTTAATCACTAATTTATTACTATAGTTGTTTTTGCTGCTATTCTAGTATCATATTCTCTCCTTTTTCTTCCTTTTGTTTCCAGTTGATGTGGTGGCTGCGAAGATTGAATCCAAGGTAGCCAATACTGTCATTAGGTACATGAATTTATTCCTACTTGTTGTTTATTCAGCTGGTATTTTTTGTTCAGTAGAGGGAAACTAACAAGGTTATTCTGTCATTCTTGGACAATATTACTGACTATTCCTTCTTTTTTGTCAAACTAATTGATGGCAAGAACATATGAATATTTAAGGATTTGCTTTTATTCAATGGTGTGTACCTAGCATTCGGAATAACATTTTTTTGTTTAATGCTAACTCTGAGTAAAACATAGTTGCCGTGTTCGACGAATTACAGTATAAAGAGGAGTTCAATATCAATTTATATTTGCATAATACACCTAAGTAACCTTTTGGGTTCAAGTTTTAGACCACAACTGGTTAAGTGGCAATTTTGTTCACAAAAGTGGAATTGTGGATTAGTAAATGTATCTACATTGAAAACTGACATAAAATTCAAATCCCACTTTTTGTTTAATTTATAATTGTATTTTGTTTCACAATTCCATGCTTAAGTGCTATTATGTGAATGTTGTTAGCTTGTGTGGACACAAACTTTAAAAATCATTTTGGTAACCAGGCAGTGACTGGTTAGTGTGAGTGACATTTCAGGCAACTTAATCAGGTGTGCCCACTGGAGAATCTGCGGCATGTTAAGCGGGTGCGTCGTCGTATTGAGTGTGGTAGTATATACACTTTTATCTAGTTCTGTATTACTTTCTGTTTGCTTTTTGAGTGCATACTTGCATAACGTCGTCAAGTGGAGCACATGATCACTGAAGCCATTGTATAGATCTATACATACTTCCAAGCTTACCATGTCAGAGCTATTAATAGTCAATTAGCACTACCATCTATAGATCAGATATAAATATGAGCAACCCACCATGTTGAAAGCTGTGTATAACATGTGACCAGTAACTATGTCAAAATATTTCGGTGCACTCTCTTCGCTGTGTAATTTTTCTGTATTTCTTTTCATTTGACAGAAAAATCTGAGTTATCGATCATCTTATGCCTTTCCACTGGGCCTGAAAGTTGTAAGAATGGGTTTCCCGAGGGTGTACAAAAGGTAGTGGAGGCTTACCAGTTGAGTCCTTTCATTGCAAAAGTAAGTATGCTTGTGCAATTGAACTCCCTATCGCTTTGGGTCAGCTTTTCACTTTGTCAAAATAAGCACATGATTATGGCCACCTGCTAGTTCCTACCATCCAGTAACCTTCGTGAAATTTACCATGCACTCATCTTGAATGAAAATGTAGTGTCTAGTTTGATCTCTGCGGCAAATACCGCCAAGTTTTCTGTGTCTGACCTGTTGACAGTCTGATAGCAATGCATTCCATAGTCCAGAATGCACTTACATCAGGACATTGGTTAAATATATTGTCTTTTATTCTGTGAAAAATGTGGATCATAATGATAGTAGATAAAGCTGTAACTAAGTAGTTATCAATCATGATGTATCAAAATAGAATCAACTGGATCTTTTTACAGGTGAAGCCTATCGTATGTTGATATTCGATATTTGCAATGTCTTTCACAGGTTGCCAGCTATCCTGCTATGTCGAAAGAGGAATGGGAGGAACAGTGCAAACTCTGGCCAACTTCTTATCACCCCCTGCACGAGTACGTTCTGTTTTTGTTTCATATGATGTATTTTCTGTGTTCTACTTTTTAGTGCCATTGGTTACTTCTGTCTTGTAGACTTTATTGCTTTGACCAAATGGACAAACCACTTGTGTAGCACGAAACACACTGTCCTTAATCAGCATGCAAGACAAATTTAGTCTGTCATGGTTAACCAAATGGGCTCCAAACTGTAGGCAAGGATTTCCGTTCCTTGTTATGGTCCTTGGCAGTGCTATCCTTAGGTACAAGTACTTAACAACCCGAATTGTCAACTAAGATTGTGGCCAGCCTAGAAAGAGGTCCAAACATGTGTAACTCTGTTCAAGGGAGGGTCTGTAAGGCAAAAATAGGAAAATAAGATTGTAACATATCAGTCATAAGAAATTGACTAATTGAATCATAAATTTGCAATGTGTAACTTCCAGTATTACTGAATACCTCTCATAGGAATGTTTTCTACTTCGGATGGAAAATTAAGATTGCTCATATAGATTGTTGTCTTTGGGAGCAATTTGATTGCAACTTATAAGCACAGTAAATGCCATGTCGTAACTCGTATGTAGCTTTTCTGATGCACTTTTCTCTTAATGTTGCAGCACTGGTGGTGCATCTGGATTTAAAGAGGATGAATTACCATCAATATTTGATTGCATGAGGACTGCTATCCAGTTATCAGAGGTGGCCGCTCCTGATTGTGCACTATTTATTTATTGCTAGATTACTCTACTGATTCCCATTATTGTTATTTGAAATATTGTTGTTAGTATTAAGTGAGAAACTTTTTCAACCCTAATGCAAAGGTGCAATATACTCTATTAACGTTTGCAAGGATGGCTATTGTTTTCTTATTTATATTATGTGATTTTAGTTTGCTGGTTCTTTGTTATAGATCATATATTTTTTTGTTAACTTCTGCATGGGCGAACTTTTCCCAGGTGGGCAACACAGCCATTATTGTTGATCCATCAAGTATGCAAATAATTTCAAAGGCTACAGATCAAACACACCAGCATGATGCCTTCCAGAAAAGGAACAGATGTATCAATGTGGAAGCAGATGGTGCCCGCTCTTTGGCTGAAACAGCTGGGGATAATGATGGCAGGTTGTTGCTGTCAAGCTCCCATGTCCGCAATGGCTTGAACATGGAGGTCTCATGTATGAACCTGTGGGGATGGACAAAACAGAGGTCTTCTGAGCAGAAGACTTTGTCCTCTGAAGGTGGTTTTCTCTGGCATCCTCTGAGACATGCTGCCATAGTTGCCATTGAAAATGCTGCCGAGAGAGATCAAATGATGTTCCATACTTCAACTTCTCCAACAACCGAATTAAACTTAAATGGCGATATGGAGAATTGTTCTGATAATGAACCAGCAAAGCGGCCAAAGATAGTTACAAAGGTGAGCCTTGTTACTTATATCTTGCCTTCGATTGTTGCCACTTTGCTTTAATAACCCTTGGACACGAACTACTGTAACACAGGACTGAAAATGATGCATATTTGCTGTTCTCCCCATCTTGTTCTAACAAGTTTGAACTTGAACATCAGGATAAAGAACAAGCTGAACATCAAGAATGCGGGAGTGACTTGTCTGGAACAAACAGACCATATCTCTGCACAGGATTTGACATCTACCTTGTTTGGGAACCCTGCACAATGTAGGTTCAGTATATTAATAGAGTATGGCATCATTTTCTGGTTGTTACTTACTGTTTAGGTTGCTGACATGTTTGTTTATTTGAAGGTGTGCTATGGCACTTCTACATCAAAGATTCAAGCGTGTCTTCTACGCTTTCCCTAATCCAATCACTGGAGCTCTGGGCAGTGTCTACAGATTGCATGGGGAGAAAAGTTTAAATCACCATTATTCTGTGTTTAGAGTAAAAATGCCAGAGCCAGATTTGAATGTTTCAAGTGATTACCCTGAAAAAGGCTGCTCAGATTTTGTACCATCCTAGTTCTTGAAAATCTATGAGCTTTTCTAGGCTACTTGCTTGTGGTTCGTCATCTTCGCTTTGCGAGGGCCATGTTGCCGGTGGGTTTCTGGTTCCTCTCCTTTGCTTTGTCAGGACGGTGGTGTTGGTTCTTTGTCTAGAGACCCTGTGATGGTTGCCCTGCGTATTTTCCATATAACTGTTTTATTTGCCTTGCCTGTGAGCCTTCCCTCGCGAAAACGATTTGGGGGTTGTCGCCTTCTCTCTTCCAGGTGTTGTGGTGCTTGGCTTCTGCTATTTGTACCTTCTCCATCTGCGTGTCTGGCAAAACACCAGGAGTCTTTTCTGAAGGTTGGTGATGTAGAACAGCAGAAGCTACTGTGGGCGACCGTAATGTATTTTCCTTCTTATTTCTTCCATGGCACAGATACCTCTTAGGTTGCTTATACAGTTATACTTATCCAAAAGCAGAAGAAAGCATTTGTTTCTCCGTTGCTGGTTTATAGTACACTGTATGTGTTTCTTATTTCTACACGGTACGTGTTTCCTTTTTTTCTTTTTTGTAAAGACGGCATGTGTTTCGTGTGAGTGATCCTGGCCTAGCTAGAAGCCAGCGTGTAGATCACTCTTTCTGTAGTTTTCTTACTACTTTATTAGTTTGTTTCTATTTGGCTCATCACGCTAGCTTTCTTTTTGTAAAGTGTTCTTTCCTTACAATAGAGCAGTATTTTCTTGTCTTCCAGACAACTCCAACTCAAAGTAGTAGCTAGTCCGGCAGGCTACAATGGCAACAAGTCTGGCAGGCTACAATGGCGTCGAGGTGCTTGCTGCTCCTTGCTATCTTCCTTTCGGCGCAGCCAACGGGGCATAGTGGCGAGGAAGGGCCGGCGGTTCCGGCTGTGATGGTGTTCGGCGACTCGCTGGTGGATGTAGGCAACAACAACTACATCTTCACCATTGCCAAAGCCAACTTCCCTCCCTACGGCAGGGACTTCAAAGACCATGTCGCCACAGGAAGGTTCTGCAACGGCAAGCTGCTTGTCGATTTCATAGGTTAGCCCTAAACCATCTTGTCACACTGATGTGACTTCACGATGTATATCTTGTGTTTACAATGTGATTTGTATGTTGGTTGCAGCTGAAAAGGTTGGGTTCAATGGCTCTCCGCCGGCGTATCTCAGCCCGCAAGCATCGGGACAGAACCTTCTGCTTGGAGCCAACTTCGCATCTGCTGCATCTGGCTACAATGACCATGGGACTCTGATTGTAAGTATCATCGATGAGTGTCCTTTCTTGCAAATATAAGTATCACTGTATTATATAATGGCCTACTGCAGAAAGCCATCTCTGTCTCTCAACAATTGAAGTACTTCAAAGACTACCAAGCTAAGCTGGTGGTGGTGGCTGGGAGCAGCCATGCTCGCTCCATCATCTCCGGCTCACTCTACATCATCTGCGCCGGTTCATGTGACTTTATCTACAACTATTACATCAACCCTTTCCTCGACATGAACCAAACCGCTGAACAATTCTCAGACCGCCTCGTCGGGATGTTCAACAACAGTGTGACGGTAATCTATAAACGCCAAACCTAAGCTCTTCTATATATAGCTGGATCAACAAAGGATAGATGGTTAAAATCATGTACCTTCTTCTCAATTTTGAATTGATTTTAGCAACTTTACGATATGGGAGCCCGACGCATCGGCGTGTTCTCCCTGCCACCCTTTGGTTGTTTTCCCCTGGCGATCACGTTGTATGGTCATGGGAGGAGCGGCTGTGTGTCTAGGCTCAACAACGACGCCCAATATTACAACATGAAATTGAAAGCTGCTGTTGACTCACTATCAAAGAAGTACCATGATCTCAAGATTGTGGTTCTCGACATGTATACACCTTTGTACAACCTCGCTACCTCTCCTGTATCGCAAGGTACGATATAAAATCTAGTACCTCTGTACACTAATATAAGAAGTTTTTCTAGTTTGCAAAAATGTCTTACATTAGTTTACAGAGGGAGTACTTATTTATGGTCAGAATGATGCATGGCATACATTTTTTTGTCTTCTAACAACAACGTTATAGCTGAGCTCTGACCACATCTGGCTTACGAACGGGTTTCGCGCTGTAGGGTTCACCGAGGCGAAGCGGGCTTGCTGTGGCACGGGGACGGTGGAGGCGTCAATCCTTTACAACCCCCTGTTACCTGGGACTTGTCCGAGCGCACGGACATATGTGTTCTGGGACGTCTGGCATCCGTCAGAGGCAGCAAACAAAGTTATTGTGGACTCTCTCGTAGATGAAATCAACAACCTGGTTGGGAAAACCCACTAGATTGTACAGTAGACATGCAGGCTTGATGCTAAATTGCTTCAAGTATCCAGAAAGAAAATAATGGCGGTGGACTAAGCAGAACACATGATGCTTCCATGTGAAAAGTGATCAACATTTACCTTGATGCATTCCATGTCAAGAGGTTGTGGTTTAACTTTCTTTTGGAAGAAAGAGGATTGAATACCCCGGCCGTTGCATCAACTGGTGCAAAAAAACCTCAGTTAATCATTGCAAGATATAAGCATCCATCTTTTTAGGGCCTGTTCAGGAGCCCTCCAATTCCTGACTCCGTGAGCTCCACGTCTGGAGTTGGGCCGAACGCTCCAAACTCCAGGTCGGTGAGAAGCGAGAGTTGTGACAAATTTACAGCAAATTGCCACCGCCAAGTGTACCGGCTCGAGCGCTATTCCTTTTTTTCACCAGACTCGAGCGCTACTCCTCACCTCCCCTCGCCCGTTCCCTTGCTCCACGCCCGTGCCCAACCCTAGAAGCCGCCACGGGCACACGACGGCGGAAACCGGCGGCCGCCCTCCCCACCGCCGTGAATCGCCCAACTATGCCTCACGACATCCGCAGGTGGCCGCCGAGCAATCCATGAGCGAGAAGCCGTGACGCCGAACAGATTGCTCGCTCCTAGATCGGTCGTGAGAACCTGAAGTCGGATTTGTGGAGTTGGAGTTGAGGATGTTTCGGCCACGGAGGGCTCCCGAACATGCTCTTAGTATGAAAAGCAAATCCAGATGGCCTGAATGCCACCTAAGATCACTGTCCAAAAACGCTTCAAGGGCGCAAGTTTTCTCTCGAACAGATCAAAAGCCAAAATTTGGGGTGTACTAGCACTCGAGAGCGGACGTTTGGGACCCGGGAGACAAGTATATCTCTCATTATTTTTTATATTTTCGAGTTAAATAAAAACAGCAAGGTAACAATATGTAAAAGTGACTAAAATGAGGTTGTTGGTTGAAAACAACACATAGGGTTCATAGGTTTACTAGTATCAAGTCTCAACATTGATAATTTCATTAAAATACATTATATAATATCACAAAGTTCCTTTTTATTGGGTCAAACTCGATGAGATCTCGTAAGTGTGTAAAGTTCCACACCTCAACGTTATCTTTTTGATCTTAAACTATTGAGCCACTTCATGTCACTTTAGTCAACCTCAGAAATTATCATTTCAAAAATGAAAACAAACCCTCAAAAATTATACTAAACACCACCATGTGATATTTATCTTTCTAATCTTAATCCATAGAGTTACCCAATGTCACTGTAGATGTCTCCCGAAATTATGCTGGATATTCTAAAAAAGTTATGCTCGATATTAATTCCCAAAGTTTAACATAACATGAAAATGATTTAATGAATAAAGAAGCTCATCACAAGAAGTACAAGATATAATTCAACTAATCATTAATTCTCAGGATCACAATCATGGTGGTAATTCACATGATCAACCAAGAGAGATACATGGCACATAACGACTACCACAAATCCTTATCCTCTAAGGTGGAATACTCCCGGATCATCATGGGAGTAGCAAGGACCAACGAATAGGTCGAAAACGAAAATGAACCCTCTGAGAAAGTGCCAAATTAGGGCCGAAGTTGAAGGTCGCCTCGGAAAGCGAAGTGCCGGCACAGAAAAAATGGTCGATAATTAAATATTATGGAGGTCAAATGGTATTTAAGGGCTCCATACCAGAGGTGGGCGCCAGGGGTACCATAGGGCGCGTAGGTGCACACCTAGATGTGCTAGTCCTATGGGTGCCTACACAGGGCGCATAGGGGATGTGAGCCTCCCCCGGTCTTCTCCTCTAGCTATAGTGCTTCTTCATGCCTTCCTCGCACCTATTAAAATCAGTCCCAGTGTAAGTTGTTGTTTTCTGCATGGTTATGGAATTATTCGGGCCTGTTTTTGCTGCTGGCACCTCTTGTTCCGGCCGATCCAATCTAGAGTCCCTTTTCGCTACTCTGCTAAAGGGGGAAATTGTCACTGGAGCTATCTACATCAACCTTGCTGCCACAATGTACATATATGAGTAGTTCTTCTTGGACTTTGGGTCCATAACAGTAGTTAGATGACATTCTCTCCCCTTTGTATCTCAATAGGAAAATCATTGAGCTGCCCTACATTACTATGATCCATCTAATATAATTGTATGTGTGTTTGTTGCAGTCTGATGAGTTATCCCTTTATGAACAGATATAATTCTCTATCTAATATAAAAACTGCAGTTCAGTCCATACACAACTGTAATTTATTCACCACACATATGCTATGTTTTGTGGAGAGATGTCACTCGATCATGAAGTTATGTACACCCTTGTCTTTTATTCCTCATAATCACAACCTCGATCATTTTTTTTTGTTCTTTACCATCTGAACCGTCTCGTATACTTTCTTACAATCATCTCTACAAAAGAAAGGATTTGTTTGTGACGAGCTACTTATGTCACGTAAAACCAATTTTTGTCATAAAAAATGCACTAATGACGGTTTTCAGCCATCGCCCGGCATGCCATAGGAGCGCCATAACAACAAATAAATAAATTGTACAACTGTAATGGGAGTCCGAGAAGGACTCCACCTCCTGGTCGCTTGACCCCCTTGCCCTCACCAGTACGGGTTAGGATCCTCTGCAGTATTGGATGGTGCTGTACAGTCACTGCCATGTAGGACCTGGCCCCACATGTCATTCACACTACAACATCATCCGGTACTGCAGAGGATCTCATAGGTTGGGGGATCACCCAGAGGCCGACCAAGACCCTCGGCCAACCCCTCCCTTGCTAACCATCGGCTCGTCGCCCACCACTCTTTTACTAGATCCGGTCTAGTTCACGTTCGTCACTAGGCTTCTTCTCTCTAGTTTTTTCCGTTGTTCTTCATGCTGGTTGCTACTAGATATGTACTGTACGCATGGATACCTTGGAGGTATCTTGTACTTCAACACTACATTAGGTGGGTCGATCGGACAAAAAATCTCATGGCTAGGAGATATAACTAACTGCAGAAATCCGTAGGTATACATATCTTGTAGGTGTTCGGTCAAATGTGTAAATCAAATGTTAGGTAGTACGAAATTCAGACACTTATTTTGAGACGGAGAGAGTAAAAATTTTTAGCTTTTAGAGCAACTTCAATGGGGCGATCCATTTCGTCCGCCCGCGTCCATTTGGGTCGGCGCGGACAAAAGTGGCGGCCCAACGCACCGACCCAAACTCAAATCGTGTCCGCCTGGCGTCCGCGCCGACCCATTTCCGGCCCAAAATTGCGCCTGAAATGCGTCGGCGCGGAAGCGCCGCGCGTCTCCTCGCCGTCCGCCGCGTCCCCACCTGGCGGCCACCCAACCGCCACCGGTTGTCTTATTTATGACGACCACCGACAGCGGCCCACGCGTCAGCCAGTGTGCACGCCCTTTTTTAACCACGTGTGCGGCGGGGGCGGCCTCATCCACTTCTCCCGTCCACATCTGGCCCCCACCAGTCCCTTTGCTTCCTCGCCGGCGACCGCAAACCCTAGCGCGCGCCATGGGCCTCTTCGACAGCAGCAATGGCAAGGGCAAGGGCAAGGGTGTCACGCCCAATATGGGACCCTATCCAAAAGGAACTCGAAGGTCCCACCAAGGATAGACCCGCATATTGAAACGCTTTTGCAAGGTGGATATCATTACATCAACATTACATAATAGATGGGAATACATACATAAGGCATACAATGCCACTCGAATACAACATCACAATACATAAGATCAATATCCGACTACGGATGAAACACAAACAGAAGCTCAAACGACATCCACCCTGCTAGCCCAGGCTGCCGACCTGGAACCTATCCCCTGATCGAAGCAGAAGCATAAGAAGAACTCAACGCAAGCAAGCATCGCTCTCGCGTCATGATCATCGCATAACCTGAACCTGCAACTATTGTTGTAGTAATCTGTGAGCCACGAGGACTCAGCAGTCCCATTACCATGGGTATCAAGACTAGCAAAGCTTAATGGGAAAGGAAGGGGTAAAGTGGTGAGGTTGCAGCAGCGACTAAGCATATATGGTGGCTAACATACGCAAATAAGAGCGAGAAGAGAAGCAAAGGAACGGTCGTCAACTAGCAATGATCAAGAAGTGATCCTGAACTCCTACTTACGTCAAACATAACCCAAAAACCGTGTTCACTTCCCGGACTCCGCCGAGAAGAGACCATCACGGCTACACACACGGTTGATGCGTTTTAATTCGGATCTAGTGTCAAGTTATCTACAATCGGACATTAACAAATTCCCATCTGCCTATAACCGCAGGCACGGCTTTCGAAAGATTATACCCTGCAGGGGTGTCCCAACTTAGCCCATGACAAGCTCTCGCGATCAACAAAGGAATAGACCTTCTCCCAGGAAGACCCGATCAGACTCGGAATCCCGGTTTACAAGACATTCGACAATGGTAAAACAAGACCAGCAAGACCGCCCGATGCGCCGACAATCCCGATAGGAGCTGCACATATCTCATTCTCAGGGCAACACCGGATGAGCAATCCGTACAACTAAAACCAGACCTCAAGTTTTCCTGAGGGGGCGCTGCAAAGGGCTCTAGTTCGGACCAACACTTAGACAAGCACTGGCCCGGGGGGGCTATAATAAAGATGACCCTTGGGTTAATTACTCCCAAGGGAAATATAGGTGGTGGTGAGGCAAATGGTAAAACCAAGGTTGGGCCTTGCTGGAGGAGTTTTATTCAAAGCGAACTGTCAAGGGGGTCCCATAAATCACCCGACCGCGTAAGAAACGCAAAATCCGGGAACATAACACCGGTATGACAGAAACTAGGGCGGCAAGAGTGGAACAAAACACCAGGCATAAGGCCGAGCCTTCCACCCTTTACCAAATATATAGATGCATTAATAATATAAGAGATATTGTGATATCCCAACCAAAATCCTGTCCACCATGGAGCAATCTTCAACTTCACCTGCAACTAGCAACGCTATAAGAGGGGCTGAGCAAAGCGGTAACATAGCCAGGCAATGGTTTGCTAGGAAGGGTGTCAAAGGTTAGAGGTTCATGGCAACATGGGATGGCTCGACAAACAGATGATAGGTAGCGCAGCAAAGCGATAGAACGAAGCAACTAGCATAGCAATGATAGTAGTGAGATCCAGGGTAGCGGTCATCTTGCCTGAGATCCCGCAAGGAAGAAGAACGAGTCCATGAAGAAGACGAATGGGAGCAGTCGAACGAATCCTCACGAACGCAACATTACCGAAACTAAGAAGCAACACCGGAAAGAAACAAACAACATGGTAAATGCACAAGCATGAACATGGCATGATGCACAAACAAGTATGATGCATGTCCGGTTTAATAAGGCATGGCATGGCAAGTGCAACAAACAATACTACAAGTTAAGTGGAGATCAATATGCAACGAGTTGCATATTAACAAAACACCACATTCGAGTTATTTAGTTCGCTCTCGTTTAGGTACACAACCATGTTAAATGTTGTTAAACATGGCAAGAGGTGAAACATAAGTAAACTAACTATTTAGGCAAGTTTAAATGAGGCCGGAAACAACAAACAACAATTCCGGAAAATCCCCATATGCAAATTTTAGATTCGGTACTGTTCTGCCCTAAAACATATTTTATTGTTGTTAAACAGTAAAACAAAGTGCACCATGTTAATCTAGGCATTTTTCCACCCCATTTACATATAAAGTTTATTTAAAATGGAGCTACGGTTATTTAGTTATGAAATAAAGCATTTTAACATGGCATTATGCAAAATAAACACAAACAGCATGTTAAACATTTTAACATGGGATGAAAATGGCATATTATTATTCTACACAATTTTCTGAGCATTTTACATATATAAAACATTTTAATCCGATGCACGGTTCAAGAGTTATTAATGCATGAACAACAGGGGGTTTTATATAAATCTGAAAACATTGGATAAATTAGACAAATTCGCAGACGGTAAAAAAAACCACATCGGGCCGGATCTAGCTGGCCCAAGAGTGCACAGGGGAAGGGCTGGGGGAACTGCTCACCATGGGCCAAGTCCAGGTCGGTGAGGAGGCCAAGGCATGCCGGATCTGGCGCGACTGGGCCTGGCGTTGGCTGCGGAGCTGGGCGCAATGCGGCTGGGCCTTGCTGGGCCGAACGAGGGGGGCTGGGGGCCGGTCAACGCGCGACGACGCGGACGAGCGGGCGCCTCGTCCTGGAAGCGGAGGACACAAGCGGCGGTGGACCTGGCACTGGCGTCTCCCGGCGGCGAGGACAGGGGCGGCACGGAGGAGGTCTGGGGATGGGTGGATCTGGGCGAGGACGGCGAGATCCGGCGGTTCCCGGCCGGATCTGACGCGAAACGGCAGCGGTGGTGGACTCGGGGAAGAGCACGGGCGTCCATGGCGTCGGTCCCCTGCAGAGAGAGATGAGGGAGTGAGGCAGCGAGAGGGAGAGAAGGAGGAGAAGGGACGTCGGCGACTAGCCTGAGAGTCGATGGCGGCGGGGCCCGGTCGCCGGAGACGGGCGGCGAGGAGATGGAAGGCGCGGAGGGAGGCGAAGGGCAATGTGCTGGTTCGGCCATGGCTGCGCGGGAGCGGGCGCGCCAGCCCAGATGCGGCCTGGGCGGGCCGGTTGCGGACTTCCGCGGCGGGGAGGACGCGGCGAGGCCATGTGGCGCTCCCAGAGTGGCTGGAGGCGACGATGTGGCGGAGGCTGGCCACTAGGGGCTTGACAAGTGGCGGACGGAGGCTGGGACACGCCGGATCTGGAAGGGGGAAGGCGGCGGCGCGGCCCCCGAGGTGGGAGGAGGTGGCTGCGGGTTGGGTGGCGCGGAAAAAGAGGAGGAGGGGGGTAGGCTGCCAAAATTGGAAGGGGAAGGTGTATATAAAGGGTAGGGGCTAGGGTTTGAGGGTTTGGGGGCGTTTTGGGGGCTTCCGGAGCCCTCTGATCACGATCCAACGGATCTGATCGCGGGAGGGGGGGGGGTAGGCAGGCCTAGGTGGGCTGTGAAGAGAGACTTGGGCTAAGGGGAGAGAATAGAAATGCAGCCCGGCGGCAGTTTCGGAGACCGAAACGTCCGGCGATTAAACCGGCAATAGTGCCGCTACGCATGACGGTTGGGCTATCAAATGGACTCCGAATGCGACGAAACTTGGCAGACGGCCTGTCTACACTATAATAAGACCGCATGACAAGTTGCAACCCATTCCGTGAACATTTTTATGCCACTTATAAAATAATATTTCGGAGGTGCCGCGGGCGCGTGCAAGTGTGTCTGGCTCAGAACGGACAACGGAGAGAATCGGGGAAACCCGGACGGATGCAATTTTTATGAAAACGATGCCGATGCAATGCGCATGATGCTATGAGATGAGATGCATAACAAGAACAAAATGCAAAACAACAGATAAAACCCAACCACGAAGGAAATATCAAATAGCATCTCCGAAAAAGGCAAGAGTTGGAGTTATGAATATGAAAAGTTATATCCGGGGCGTTACAAAGGGCACCCCCGGTGCCTCGCCCCCTCCACCGCCGGCGCGTTTCCGCCCTGAACGCCGGCGCCTGCACATCCCGGTGCACCAAGCGCGGTGGCACTGCGAGTACAGGCAGCCCCTCCCCTACCCCGACACGTGACGCTGCCGCATCATTGGCATTTGGATCCAAACCGGATCCCGGTGCCGGCGGTTCCGCGGACCGAGCGGGCGCACGACGACGAGGTGCGCCGGCGCCGCGCGCTGCTCACGCCGGAGCAGCGTCGACTGCCCGAGTACGCTGCCGACTCTCCCAACTGGGAGGCTTGGTTCACCCTCGAACACGAGGAGCAAAGCCGCTCGGGTGTCGACGCCTTCCCGCCGCCATTCCCACCACCGCCCCCGGAGGTAGAGCCGGAGGACATGGAGGCGGAGGCGAGTACCAAGCCGCCCTCGAGGAGGCCCTGCAGCACGCGTTGGAGGCTAGCCGCATCGACGAGGATGCGCACTGGGATGGGCTAGAGCAAGCCCTTGCCCTGTCGGCGGCGGGGGACTCCGTCCACACCCCGCTCTTCGTGCTGCCGCCTCCACCATCACCGCCCGTCCAGCCCAAGCCGAAGCCGGAGCCGGAGCCGTCGCGTAAGCGCTCCCCGCCTGCACCCACTTGGCCGGAGGAGGCCTACTCGTGGACGGGCCAGTACCGCGAGTGGGTGAGCGCGCCTCCCATCCACTTCGCTGCCACGCCGGAGGAGGAGGCGGCCCACCTGGAGCGATGGAAGGAGCACTGGCTCCGCCAGGAGCAGGTCGACGGCGAGGAGCAGATGTGCTACGAGGCCATGCTCCAACACGATGCCGAGGCGCTCCGGCTCGAGGAGGAGGAGAAGGAGTGCGCGCGGCTTGCCGCAATGCCGCCGCCCCAGCAGACGCCGGAGGAGGTTGCCCTGGCAGCGTACCAGGCGGCGTTCGGGTGGGCTGGCCCTGCTCCGGTCTTCATCGACCTCACCGACGACGGCGGCGTGGAGGGCAAGGGTAAGGGCAAGGCCGACGACGTATAGGGCAGCGTGCGGGGCGGCAACAGGCGGGCGCAGACTTTTTTTAATGTTTTATTTAATGTTTATTAGATTTAGGTGGACTTTGGCCGCCGTTTGACCGGCCACTTTATGTTTAATTATGTTTATTTATGTTTATTTCGTGCAACTTATTTTTTTTTCACGCCGGCACATTTGGGTCGGCCTCCCCGTTGGGCGCTCAAGCCGATCTATTATAAAATGCGGACGCGCACGTCTGCCTAGCCGAACCAAACAGACAAAAAGCGGACAAAGCGTACGTCCGTTTGGATCGCCCTGTTGGAGTTGCTCTTAAATGTTCGATTGGCTAGACATTGTTTCTATCCCTCTTAGAATGTGAGGAGTTAATATTCGAAACGACGTTCCAGGAGTTTTTAATATAAAGATTCGACTAGAGGTGCCAGTTACGCCCGTGGTATGCATTGCTGTGAAGTGAAATTACCACAAAGCCTGTGCCCTGCACGCTGCATGGGAGCGGTGGTTTTCGAAGGAACAGTACACCTATGAAACCCTCTTCGCTCTGAACACGAGTAAATTGCATAAAACCATCACTTTAAAGGCTAGATTTATGAAAAATATTATAATATTTTCTTTTTGCAAAAAACACCGCTTCTACAGTCAGTGGCGGAGCTAGGATTGGCCGATGCCCCAGGCGAGAAACTAAGGGTCAAAAATAACCCCCCCCCCCTCCCTTAAAAATCCAAATCATATAAAAGTCAAGCAGGGGGCGATGACGGCGACACGTCTTCGGCTCGCTTCTGTGCTTGTAGTCGTTGCTAGGTAGTCTATGAACCTGAATGTAATTTTTATTATATCTGATGTTCGTTTTATTGACATGATTGAAGATGAATATATCGAAACATTTCCCAAAAAAATACAAATTTTGAACTGCAAATCGGTGCATTCAGGCAATTTTTTTTTAACTTAGTTGGTTTAATAACAAATGCAAAATGTGAATTACTAAACCGGATTCCACATATATGTTCTCTGTAGAACTACAAAACTAAGGAATACAATATGAAAAGGGAAAAGCATTAAGAATTAAATATCTTTTCTCAATCAAGCATCAAACAGTGGCAACTAGCAAGAGAAATTCGCCACAAAAGAAAACTAGCAAGAAAATTTGGGATTTGGAAACAGTGGCTAGCAAGAGAAATCTCTTCATCAACTAGCCTAACACGGGCTACGTACGCTACGTCAAAAGATCTTCTTTTTCTGGTCAAAAAAGACTCTCGTACGCTACGTACCAGCAGCACAGGCCCTTCTGTCTTTCTTGTTTTCGTCCACTTTTTGGTTATTGGGCTGGCCAATGGCCCAGCAACAGGGGTATGAAGTGGGCTGCGCGCCTGCGCCCCAGGCAAGTTTTTTTTCTCTAGATATATAGGTTGGGAAATTTGTCATGCCCCAGGCCATTGCCTGGGCTGCCTCGGCCCAGATCCGCCCATGTCTACGGTAATCTTTTTCAAAAAGCACTGATCGGCAAATCGGGCTCAGTTAAGTGCGTTTATGACAGACAGGGCCCGCCAGTCAGGCTGACGTGGCACCACTTATGGGGGTCCTCCTGTCATCCAAAGAAAAAAAAAATTTGCCTCCTACTCTTGTTATCCTCATGACCCCGCACCCCAGAGACGCATCGCGCCGCCGCCGCCCAACCTGCGTACGCCACCGGCCGGCGACCGCAACATCAGCTCCAACTTGGCCAGGAATCCCGCACCGGGACAGCGGCCGCGCTGCTCGGCTTCACCTGAGCGTTCCTCATCACCGGCCGCGCCCTGCCCCCGCAGCAACTCACAGAAGCTGCTCGACCCCAACGGCGGGTCGACGTTCCGTCCCACGGCTCCCTCCGCCACGCGGTGTGCCGCGACTACGACAAGGCAACCGACCGCCTGATCCCGGAGCTCCAAACGTTCCCGCCTCGTCGGCGTGGCCACGCCGCCCGCCGACGACCATCTTCGCGTCCCGCTGCAGTCGGCCGGCCGAGGAGCTCGAGGTGGCTGCTCTCCAGCCGCCACCCCAAGCTTCCATGGCTTGCGACGCAGGCTCCTTCCCCCAGACCCCCATGGCGTGCCTCCTCGCCGGCGACGAGACCCATGGGCGCGTCATACTGCTGCTCTCCTCGTGTGCTAGCGCAGGCCAAATCCATGGAGCTGATTGCTTTTATGTTTTTGATTGAGGGGTGTCCCTGTGAAATTGTAGGGGCTGGTTTGTAAAATGTTGAAGAAAAGAGTTTGACGTTGACAAGCAGGTCCCATGTCTAGCAATCGATTTAATGTAACGGTGTGAGAAATTTGTGCCACGTAAGCCTGACTGGCAGGTCCCGTCTGTCATAAACGCACTTAACCAAGGTAAAGCCGCCGATCAGTGTTTTTCGCAAAAAGATTACTGTAGACGTGGTGGTTTTATGCAATTCACTCCTCTGACCACCGGTCGATGGAAGATCCGCATGCATGCCGCCTGCCCAACGCTGTGAAACGCGTGCCTTGCAATAGCTGTCTGTGTGACACGCATCAGTGGCAGCAAAGGTGTGGCGAAGACCGCGCCTTGCAATAGCTGTCTGTGTGCACAGTCACGTTTGGATAGCGCATGTCCCAATAAATGTAAATGTAAATTGCCCTCTAAAAACTGTAAACCAAAAAGTGATAAATGTGTTAAAAAAGAATCCCTCAAACGTCGCTCAAGACGAGTAACGGCTCAATAAAGTCCCTCCGCCCTTTCACTCCCAAATCCCCACCTCTCCACCTAGCGACTCTCCATGGCTTCTCCCCCTCCCACTGTTCCCACCCACGGCCAGGGTCCATTTCCCGGCGGCACCCAAGTCCCTGCTAGCGGCTTCCACCCGTCCTCGCCTCTCATCGACCAGGGCACTGATCGCTCAATGGTATGCTGTAACCCCGCCTTGCCTCCTCCACCTGATTGTCTCTCTTGTTTTGTTTTTTTAGTTGATTACCTCTCTAGTCAGGGCTTTTAGCTGGTTGGGGAATCGATTCTTTACCCAAACTAAATACTTGGCTCCGATACGCTGATTGGGGGTAGGGCAGACCCGCAGATGTTAAAGTTTCGTTATTGTTCCAGATTGCAACATTGCCTGACCAATTTTTTTTGTTTATTTTTGAGAAAGAAGGTCGATCTGGAGTTGTTTTTTTTAGTTTATCAAATCTTGGCAACGTAGTGTTTTACCTGGCCTAAAGACTACAAATATTTGGCCGTAGTTAACTCCAATGTTCACGCCAGTGCGTTTTTTTTTCCGTTTTGAAATCATCCCAGCATGATCTTTTTGAAGATTGCTGCTTTACCTGCCAAAAATACTGGCCTATTACTGTAACCCCTCCTTAGTCATATATATCTGATTATCTCTCGTTATGTTTAGCCGATCAGGGAAATCCATTCCTTTAGCTGATCTAAATTGTTTCTTTTGGTAGATCTGCATTTGTCTGATGTAAAAATGCAAAAGAAGTGTATGAGTAGTTGAATCCTTGGCTCCATCCGATTCCAAGATTTAATCAGGGTTGGGGGATGTTGTTTTTAGTAGATCTGTACTTACCTTTTAATTGTTGTTCCAGATAGCTACTTTACCTAACAAAGTGTTTGTTTTGGATAAAAAGGTCGATCAAAATTATTTCTGTTAGGTGATCAAATTACCTTGGTAATAAAGTTCTTTTTATCTGATCAAAAACTACAAATGTAAGGTACTACCTCTCTTTCTAAATGTAAGACGTTTTGGCAGTTTAAATAGAACTGCCAAGGCGACTCTCTCCTCCCCGCTCCCCCACTAGGGTTCCTCCCGCCACTGGCGGGCCCTTGGCCCTTCACGCCGCCCGCCCGACGCGGCGCCCCGCTCCCCCGCTCCCGCCTCCCCCTCTTTCCCCTCCTCCCCGTCCCGCCGCCTCCGACGACTCCCCGGGAGGAGGCCGGGGCGGCGCGCGACCCCCTCCGCCTCGACCGCCCCCTCTCCGTCCTCTCCCCCCGCCGCCGCTGGCGGCCCCCCCCGGATCTGGCCGGGTGGTGTCAGCGGCGATGGGCCGTTCCTCACCCGCGCACGCTCCTCCTTCCCGGGGTGGGGGGAGGCGGCGGTGGTGCTCGGCCGATGGCGGTCCGGCGTCCTGGTGCGGAGGCTGGCGGCGCTCGCCGCGGTGGTGCAGCCTCTTGGTGGCAGGGCGGTCCGGTGATGCTGGCCGACCGGTGGCGCGTCCCCGGCCCAGATCTGGGCCCATAGGGTCCCTTCTGGGTCCTTGCGGGTCGGCTCCGGCGCGACCGCGATGCCCTCTATACGGGGTGGCAGGGGAGCGGCTTGGACTGGGATAGCGACGCTGACGGCGTGCCAGCTGCTGCGCGGAGGCGGGAGCTGTCCGGGCGTTTGAGGGCCAGGCCGGACCTGTGGGGCCACGGGCCCGGTAGGCTCCTGCTTTGACGTCCGGTCGGCTACCGTCGTGGACGGTGGAGGTGGGGCCCTCCTGTATGACGATGGTGCTGCTGCCCTAGTCCCGGCTCCTATTCTTCGTTGTGCATACCATCTTCGCGATGCCGTGGTGAGACAACATGGGAAGCTTTGTGTCCGTGTTGGCGCAGGGTGGTGGTCGGTTTGGTGGCGAGCTTCAAAGTGCCCGAGGTAGAGGCTTGGATCGGAAGAAATCCCTGTTGGCTTGGCCGACACCGACGCGGTGGCGCCTGAGGCTGCCGTCAGAACTTCCTAGAGGGCGTCGGGGCTACCCCTCCTCTCTCCTCGCCGCGTACCGGGGGAAACCCTTGGCAGCAGCGTCGTCATCGTTGCGTCCCTTCTTGGAGGTGTTGATTGGTACAGGCACTTCGGAGTCTCGGAGCTTGGTGGACGATCTCCGGTGAACGCAGCGGTCACAAGGCTTCGTCGTTTTTGTCGATCCGCCATTATCGGCATTTGTTTCTTTTCTTTTTTCTCTTTCATTTCTTTTGGGCTTGTTTGTGCTGCTTCCGCCCCAGCTCCAATCGTTGGTTGTATCGGATGGTTGCTTTGTAATACAAAGCGGGGGTAAACCCTTTTTCTTAATAGAACTGCCCAAACATCTTATTTAGGAACAGAGGGTCTAGTATTTTCGAGCCGTTCTAAGTTCTGTAATGGAGTTTAAGGTGACGAATCTTTAGGAATGGTTAAACTTGGCTCAGATTTCCATTTGTCATCACTTCACCCTGTACTTGTACAAAATGTCACTTCTTGTTAGACATATTTCATATAACAGAAAACTGCTTCCTCAAATAAAAAATAAATAGAGAATGGACTACCCTGAAGAGCTTAATAGTTTCAAGCCATTGGACATGAGAAACTAATTTAGGTGGGCTTTTTGCCCCCCGGTGACTTTAAAAAATAAACATGAGAAATTAAGAAGACCTTGTCAACTCACCATACTTATGATGCTGCGCTGTTGGTGTTTCTATTATTTCTGCGGTGCAAAAAAGTAAATGGTGCTTTGTTATGGTTACTGTGACAAATAAATAGTGATTTACTGCCTGCTTTTCTGCCGTTGCCAAGTGCAAGAAGCATATATGTGATAACCATGAACTGCAATGCTAGTTGTGCAAATGTACTTTTAATTTAGGACTGATTGATTGCTTTGCTGGTTTCCACGATATCTTTGTTTTTTTGTTATACTCTGAACGTCTATTGCTTTGTGATGGCCTTTGGTATTAGAGTAGTTCAGCAAGCATATGCATTACAATTTTCTTACTCTGCTAAACCATGAATCCTATATCTTGTCTTGTAGACTTGCATGATGGAGGCTGCACAGTTTGGACCTTGGTCAGATCTTGCGCCGGAACTCTTGGGCCTTGTTCTGAAGCGTCTCCCTTCCCTAGCTGACCGTGTTCGCCTGAGGGCAGTCTGTCACCCATGGCGCTCTAATAGTATATCGAAGATGCTTCCCTTTCCATTCCCTTGGCTCACCCTCCCTGATGGAACCTTCCTCAGCATCCCAGACAGCAAGGTTCACCGCATGCCTCTACCCGATGGTGCTCGTTGGCACGGCTCCGTTGACAACAGGCTATTCCTCATGAGCAGTGAGGGTGCATGTTCATTGGTGAACCCTTTCTCCAAGACCACATTGGAGCTTCCTAATCTAGTCACTGTTTGGCAGAGCGAGATAGATAACCATGCTGAACTTGGTCATTTCCCAGCTGTTTCCTATAAGTTGGTGGCTCCCTCGTCTCTGGACTCATCACCAAAGTCCCTTGCTGCTGCGCTGATCATTGGCAATGGTTATTCTCTTGATCTATGTATTATCCAACCACCTACTGCCACTTACTCGTTCAGAGGCACAAGCACCGAGGACCCAACAATATTAGTGGACCTTGCATTCTTCTACGGAAGGCTGTACGTGGTGTCTGAGTTTTTCAAGCTTTTCGTCGTTGATTTCAGCGAGAACCTTAGTAGTAAGCCAAACATGGAATGCCTAGTTGACTCTATGGGTGATTATCTCAGAACGCCTCCATACCTGTCTAAAAAGGAGTTCTATGGACTTTGGCAGTATTTAGTGGAATGTGGTGGTAGGCTGCTGATGGTGCAAAGATTTACAAAGTCACAGGGTTTTAGGAATTCTCAAACTGTTGGATTTAATGTCCTTGAGGCAGACTTGAGCACCAACCCTGGTCAGTGGAGACTGGTGAGTGATTTGGGTGGCCATGCGCTCTTTCTTGGCAAGCAAAGCTCGAAGTCCCTGCCTGCTGGAGAATGCAGTGGATCCCAGGAGGACTGCATCTACTTCATCTGCGACTATCCTTGTCCGGAGGCTTCTGCAGACCCTCTTCGCGACGCTGGCATATATAACGTGAGAAATGGGATAATCATGCCATTACTTTCAGGGAGTCCTGCAGTACCGCAACGCCAAGCTGGACAGTGGGGCCTGACATGGTTTTTTCCTCCTGAAGCTGTATGATCAACAAACCTGCCTCGGTTCTGCTCATCTTTATCCTACTAATAATATGTTATCACGTGCACTTTTATGTCCTTAGGTGACCTTTAATGGGATCATGTAACGTAATGCTTAAGTCTTTCGTTGTGGAAACTTTGATATTTTTTCTGTGTGGCTATGCTTTGAACAATCTTGGGACTTAATTATAGCTCTGTGCATATGTTTATCTGGCATTGAGATAATTTCTTAAATCATATTTTTATATTAGTATCATACCTACGGGTGGTGAGTTATGTACTGCCTGAGAAGAGAATTTCAAAACTAGGGTGGCGTAGTGTGCACACAGGTATATCAGCATTGGTTTCATAAGTTTCCAGAAAGTGTATTTGCCCCTTTTCGGCAGGTTCGTGTCGGGAATTGCTATATGCCCTTCTGTCTATCTACTTCCTCCGTTTAATTTATCTAAAGTGTGCTTGAACCAATAATGTATTGAGTTATGTTTCATAAAATTTAGCCACTCAACTTCTATTGACTCTCGTTTGTTATCTTGTACTCCCTCCGTCCGGAAATACTTGTCATCAAAATGGATGAAAATGGATGTATCTACAACTAAAATACATCTAGATACATCCATTTTACTGACAAATATTTCCGGACGGAGGGAGTAAAATTTTAGGCCTTATTTAATTACATGATTTGCATAGAAATTTTACAGGATTGAGACCCTACTTATCATGTACATGTTCTTTGAGTCATAGGATTACACTCCTCAGGAACCAATCCTATAGGAACTTCTTAGTTCAATTTCACAGGAAAACTAGCGTTAGGTTAGGACTTCAATGAAAATTCCTCTGCTTTGCTACATTGTGTAGGTTTCAGTCAACAGGGCATCCTATTCATGTACATTTTCTATTCATACTCTATCCGAACCCTGCAAATCAAAGTAGTCCTTAAACAAATAGGAGTAAACTTCTCTTAAATTCCAGCTATCTGATTTCTATTTTGTCTTCACCATTCAGTCAAATTCTATTGTTGCCTGTTCTTGATGTGCAAGTATGTATGTGGCAGAAAGTGCAGGGATATTTGTTCCAGTGTTTTGTAACTTTGTATAAATTAAACAATGTTCCCGCTTTTTGGAGGGAAACAACACTACTCTGCTGCGTTAATCATTTGATTTTGTTGGTTCTATGTATCCTATGTGTTAGTTGTGTTAATCATTCTCACTGGAGTTGCCGATTGCATTTTTAAATAGCACGTTTCCTAATTCCATATTGATTATTTGAAGCCTTTTGATACTTCAATATTTAGTTATCAAGCACCTAGTCAGTCAATAAGTATATGACCGGATACTGTACTGCACCTAGTCAGGCCACGGCTTGAAGGAAAGACATGAGATTTTGCAAACGCATGCTTCTTGTGGGAGGCAAGATGCAACCAGGGGGCATATTGATCCAGTCCATTCCCTATAGATCTAACGCCCCAAGCACCGTAGCACCTAATGGGCGGTATCATATTGATCAGGAACAGCAGGTGTAACAACTTGAGGATGATGACCACCATTGACATCATCTACGAAGCATCTCAGACATAATAAGAATTACATCGAGATTCTGAGACCAACAAACAACCACTACTGGCTCCAGAACTAGCTAGTTTCCTTGAACATACATAGATTGTTTGTAAATTATGAACAAGTTGTGTTATATATATTTGGCATTGTGTTAAACTGATTCTTGGTTAGTTTTATCTTAGATATGTGTCGCGGCCATGATGCCGCATTTTTTCCGCTGAAAAATACATTGGTGGTGTGTCTAACACCAAACGCCACTAGTTTAGGAATTATATTGGCGGCGTTCTGACATTTGGCATGCCACTAATAATCCATTATTGGCGGCGTGGGGCTCCACACACTAGTAGAAAACATGGCTTTGGTCCAGGTCTGAAAAGTCCATTAATCCCGGTTCGCTCACGAACCGGGATCCATGGGGGCATCGGTCCCGGTTCGTGAGGCCAGGGTGCCGGCCGGGCCTCGGGGGCCATTGGTCCCGATTCGTTTGACCCCTTTGGTACCGGTTCCAGACACGAACCGGGATCAATAGGCCTCGCTCCTGGCCCACAACCATTGGTCCCAATTTGTGGCTGGAACCGGGACCAAATGGGATCCTTTAGTCCCAGTTTCAGCCACAAACTGGGACCAAAGGGAAGCCTATATATACTCCCTGCCCGCGAGCAGAGCAGTGCACTGCTCTGTTTTTTTGGCCGGCCGTGGAAGAGCTTTGTGGTGCTCTAGCTCACCTCCTATGCACATGAGGTGTTCGATGAAATGCCCGAGCCACACTTAAGCTTTCTTCTCTCGAAGCTCCATTTTCCTCAAGATTTGTCTAGGTTTGGCGGTCCGTCCTGTCCCGTCCCCGTCCTCACCGCCGTCGATCGCCCGCGCCGATCTCGTCACCAGCACCACCATGGCGAGTTTCTTATTCTGATCTTCTTTCTAAAATAAAAAAGTTCTTACCTGTATGATTTAGATAGATACTTGTATATTTTTCTTACTTTTATTATTGTTTGCTATTATATAGTGCCCGCCTCTGTCGGCCCTCGTCCTGTCTATGATTCGGATGTGGTATATATATTATCTTTTATAACTATTTGGTCCATTTAGTGTTTATGACAATTATGCCGACCAACATGACATAGATTTTTTTATCTAGGAGGTATGTGAACCGGAAATTCCAACAAACCCTATTGTCGAGAGGTTAAATTTAGTTGAAGAAGAAAACAATTACTTGAAGGAAAAATTAAAAAAATTGAGGAGGAGAAGATGATATTGAAGTTGCATGTTGCGGATGTCACCGATGATCACAAGATCAAGATGGATGCAATGCGCTTGAAGATTAGAAAGATTAGAAAATATGCCATTCATACTGAGGCTTGGTATCATTATGACATTGGATCAATTGTTAACTTCATTGCGATTATGATCGCATTTGTTGTTGCATTGAAATTTTTTAGATAGTTTCAGTGTATGGGTTAATTAATTAGATGCTTTGGAGAGCTATATGTTGTTCAATGAGAACTATGTATGTACTTTGATTTTAATGTGATGATGAACTTCTATTAATTTGGTCACTTCTGTATTCATGATGTTCTGTAGTGGTTTTTGACACACTTAATTATATATAATGCACGCAGATGAACCGACAATGGGTGTACGGTAACAGACGCACCTCCGAGTACATTAAGGGCGTGCATAATTTTCTCGAAGTGGCTGAGGTAAACAAGCAGAATGGTTTTATGTGTTGTCCATGCCCTATATGTGGGAACACGAAGTCGTACTCTGACCGGAAAATCCTTCACACCCACAGGCTCTATAAGGGTTTCATGCCACACTATAATGTTTGGACCAAGCATGGAGAAAGAGGGGTTATGATGGAAGACAACGAAGAAGAAGAGGATGATGAGAACTATGTTCCTCCTGAATACGGTAATGCTGCAACGGGGGAAGCTGAAGATCAAGAGGAACCAGACGATGTGCCCGATGATGATCTTCGGTGGGTCATTGTTGATGCAAAGAGACAATGCGAAAGGGAAAAGGAGAAGTTGAAGTTCGATTGCATGTTAGAGGATCACAAAAAGGATTGTACCCCAATTGCGAAGATGGCAACACAAAGCTTGTTACCACACTGGAATTGCTGAAGTGGAAGGTAGAGAATGGTGTACCTGACAAAGAATTTGAGAAGCTACTGAAAATATTGAAGAAGAAGCTTTCAAAGGATAACGAATTGCCCGACAGTATGTACGCAGAAAAGAAGGTTGTATGCACTCTAGGATTGGACATGCAGAAGATACATGCATGCCCTAATGACTGCATCCTCTACCGCGGTGCATACGAGGATTTGAATGCATGCCCAGTATACAGTGCATTTCCGTATAAGATCAGACGAGATGACCCTGGTGATGTTGACGGCGAGCGCTCCAGGAAGAGGGTTCCTGCCAAGGTGATGTGGTATGCTCCTATAATACCACGGTTGAAACGTCTGTTCAGAAACAAAGAGCATGCCAAGTTGATGAGATGACACAAGAGGACCGTAAGAAAGACGGGAAGTTGAGAGCACCCGCTGACGGGCCGCAGTGGAGAAAAATCAAGAGAAAGTGGGGGGACTTTGCAGGTGATGCAAGGAATGTATGGTTTGGTTTAAGCGTGGATGGCATTAATCCTTCTGGGGAGGAAAGCAGCAATCATAGCACCTGGTCCGTGACTCTATGTATCTATAACCTTCCTCCTTGGTTGTGCACGAAGCGGAAGTTCATTATGATGCCAGTTCTCATCCAATTCCCTAAGCTACCCGTCAACGACATTGATGTGTACCTAAGGCCATTAGTTGTAGAACTTTTATAGCCGTGGAATGGAAAAGGTGTATGTGTGTGGGATGAGCAAGACTAGCAGGAATTTGACCTACATGCGTTGCTGTTTGTAACCATCAATGATTGGCCTGCTCTCACTAATCTTTCAGGATAGACAAATAAGGGATACCACACATGCACGCACTGTTTAGATGACACCGAAAGTATATATTTGGACAAATGCAGGAAGAATGTGTACCTGGGGCATCTACGATTTCTTCCGACCAACCATCAATGTCGAAAGAAAGGCAAGCATTTCAAAGGCGAGGCAGATCACCGGAAGAAGCCCGCCGTCCGTACTGGTGATCACATACTTGCTATGGTTAATGATTTACAAGTAACCTTTGGAAAGGGTCCCGGCGGACTATCTGTCCCGAATGACGCTGAGGGATGCATACCTATGTGGAAGAAGAAATCTATATTTTAGGACCTACCCTATTGGAAAGATCAAGAGGCCTGCTCTGCAATCGACGTGATGGACGTGACGAAGAATCTTTGCGTGAACCTACTAGGCTTCTTGGGGGTGTATGGGAAGACAAAAGATACACCGGAGGCACGAGAGGACTAGCAACGTGTGCACGAAAAAGACGGCATGCCTCCAAAGCAGTATGAAGGTCCTGCCAGCTACGCTCTTACCAAAGAGGAGAAGGAAATCTTCCTTGAATGCCTGCTCAGTATGAAGGTCTCATCTGGCTTCTCATCAAACATAAAGGGAATAATAAATATGGCAGAGAAAAAGTTCCAGAACCTAAAGTCTCAAGACTGCCACGTGATTATGACACAACTGCTTCCGGTTGCATTGAGGGGGCTTCTACCAGAAAACTTTCGATTAGCCATTGTGAAGCTAGTGCATTCCTCAATGCAATCTCTCAAAAGGTGATCGATCCAGAAATCCTACCAAGGTTAAGGAGTGATGTGGCGCAATGTCTTGTTAGTTTTGAGCTGGTGTTCCCACCATCCTTCTTCAATATCATGACACACGTCCTAGTTCATCTAGTCGACGAGATTGTCGTTCTGGGCCTTGTATTTCTACACAATATGTTCCCCTTTGAGAGGTTCATGGGAGTCTTAAAGAAATATGTTCGTAACCGCGCTAGGCTAGAAGGAAGCATCTCCATGGGCCATCAAACAGAGGGTGTCATTGGGTTTTGTGTTGACTTCATTCATGACCTTAAGAAGATTGGTCTCCCTCAATCGCGGTATGAGGGGAGACTGACTGGAAAAGGCACGCTAGGAGCAGACTCAATAATATGTAGGGACGTGCATTCTTGGTCTCAAGCACACTACACAGTTCTACAGAATTCTACCTTGGTGACCCCGTATGTCGATGCACACAAGAATATTCTGTGCTTCAAACACCCAGAGCAGTGTGACGACTGGATTACAAGTGAACACGTTAGGACTTTCGGCATTTGGTTGCAAACACGTCTCATGGGTGACAACACTGTTTCTGATGAGCTGTACTCATTGGCCAGGGGACCATCTTCGACTGTATTGACTTACAAAGGGTACGAGATAAATGGGAATACATTTTACTCGATCGCCCAAGATCAAAAGAGCACCAACCAAAACAACGGTGTCCGCTTTGATGCAGCAACCAAGAGGGGAAAGGACACATATTATGGTTACATAGTGGACATATGTGAACTTGACTATGGATATGATTTTAAGGCCTCTTTGTTTCAGTGCAAATGGGTCAATCTGTCAGGAGGCGGTGTACAGGTAGACCCACAGTATGGAATGACAACATTGGGTCAGAACAATCTTGGGTACATAGACGAACCATTCGCCCTAGTCAATGATGTGGCGAAGGTTTTCTATGTGAAGGACATGTCTACCAAACCGAGAAAAAGAAAAGATAAGGAAGCGAATACATCATACGATGAGCCAAAGCACCACATAGTTCTTTCAGGAAAAAGATACATCGCGGGATTGGACGGCAAGACAGACATGTCTGAAGATTATGAAAAGTTTCATGAAATTCCTCCCTTCAAAGTCAAGGCTGACCCAAGCACACTGTTAAACGATGAAGATTATCCATGGTTACATCGCAATAAGCAAAGGACACAAGCCAAGAAAAAGTGAAGACTTTCTCTCCACAACTATTATGATGATGCCTTTGATATAGAATATCACTGCAGTTACATGTGAAGAGATGAAATGCCTTTTGTAATAGATGAGTTTTTGTATGAAACCCTGATACTTCGAAAGAGATTGTCCGTTTTGTACACGAAGTGCATCCAGTATTTGCCGTAACCCCCTCAACTTTTTAGCAGATGCTATGTGGGTGAAATGATGATACCATGCCAACTTTAAACCTTTTCAGAGTTCATTTGTAGTGCTTTTCAATTTCAGGGTCATTTAGCTTGAAAAATCAGTAAATGCATGAAAAATACCAAATGAAGTCAGAAATGTTTGAAAATTGATGATGTGGCTTTGAATGGTTCATCTAGAACACACAAAAAGCCTGGAGTTCAAATAAGTTCAAACAAATGAAATTCCTTTGTAACAGATGAGTTTTTGTCCGAAACCTTGATACTTCGAAAGAGATTGTCCGTTTTGTACACGAAGTGCATCCAGTTTTTGCCGTAACCCTCTCAACATTTTATAACATGCTATGTGTGTGAAATGATGATACCATGCCAACTTTCAACCTTTTCAGAGTTCAGTTGAAGTGCTTTTGAATTTTATGGCCATTTATCTTTAAAAAATCAGTAAATGCATGAAAAATACCAAATGAAGTCAGAAAGGGTTGAAAATTGATGATGTGGCTTTTAATGGTGCATTTTGAACACACAAAAAGTCCGGAATTCAAATAAGTTCAAAAAAATGAAATCCCTTTGTAACAGATAAGTTCTCGTCTGAAACCCTGATACTTCGAAAGAGATTGTCCATTTTATACACGAAGTGCATCCAGTTTTTGCCGTAAACCCTCTCAACTTTTTAGCACATGCTATGTGGGTCAAATGATGATACCATGCCAACTTTCAACCTTTTAAGAGTTAATTTTTAGTGCTTTTCAATTTCAGGGTCATTTAGCTTAAAGAATGAACTAATAGCAAAAAGAATGAACTAGAAAACTTTTATGAAACTCTAATAAAAAAAGAATGAACTAAAAATAATCAATTAAAATATTCTGTTATGATCAACTAAAACAAAACTATAATATTCTTCAATAGCAAAAAGAATCAACTAGAAAGCTTTTATAAAACTCTAATAACAAAAGGAACCAACTAAAAAGATTTTTAGAAACCTCTAGTATTTTTGAAACTAAAATTATATAAAATTTATGCCTAAAATTATCAAAGTATTTTTTGTTCAAAACATTAATAGCAAAACAAATTTTCACAAAGAAATTTTTGTTAGAAACTTTAATAGCAAACTAAAATAACAAAATCTGTTTTTGATTAAAACAGACATTTAAAATAACTTAAAAATTACCAAATTGAATATAATGATAAAACACAGTAATTTAAATAGCAGGAAAAAGAGTCACTCAAAAAATCTATTTTTATACAAAAGTTATTCACAAACTAGTGATTCACACAAATTTAAAAGAATTCAAAATTGAAAACTAATGGCACTAATAGAAAGTTTACAACTTTTATGACCTAAAAGCAAAAATAATCATTGAAAAACAGTAAGTATTTAGTTGTAAGTAGAAACAAAAGAAAATAAATAAAGCAAAAAAGAAAAAGTAGATAAAAAAATGCCGCCTACTTGGCCACCATGGCCTGAATACGACTAGAAACCCAGCTAGTTGGGCTAGGATTCAGGCCTGCAGCAGACACAATAGGCCCACAGGCAGAAGAGTGTGTGATTAGGCCCGTAAGCCTGCAGTTGAGAGGAGCTCGAGAGGGTTGGCGCAACAGCGCTTATAAACCACTCTCGAGCCCTCTCAGCTAGCGTGGTGGGACTAAACATTTGGCCCGGGAAGCACCACCCTTTCGTCCAGGTTGATGGCACAAACCAGGACCAATGCCCACCTTTGGTACCAGTTTATGGCACCAACCGGGACCAATGCTACCCTTTGGTCCCGGTTCGTGCCACCAACCGGGACCAAAGGTCTCTGCTTCACGCCCTTTGGGAAGCAAAAGGGCGGCATTGGTCCCGGTTGATGCCACAAACCGGGACCAAAGGCTTTCTTATATAAGTGGCACTTAGGAATTTTTGCAGCAAGTTCTCACATTCTCCCCGACGCCGACGCCCCTGCGCCCTGAGGCCCTGCTCCTCGTAGCTATCACCGTCGCCGCGCCCTGCCCCGTCGCCGCCCGCTCCTCCTTGCCGTCGACGGCCCTGCCTCCTCGTCACCGTCGCTGCGCCCTGGATCGACTCTGTCGCCACGCCCTACCCCGAGCCCGTCCTTGTCATCGCCGCCCCGAGCCCACTCCTCATCGCCGACGCGTCCTCGTTGTGAGCGCAATGCCGATCCCCTCCACCTCTTCTTATTCATCCCTGTACTAGCCACCGTCGCTGCGCCCTGCCCTGTCACCGCGCCCTGCCGCCAACCCCGATGCCCTGCCGCTGACCCTGATGCAATCGGCGGCGAGCCACTGACCAAGGGGGTCCAGTGTGGCGACGCTGTGTGGGATAGAGGAAGATGAGGAGTGCATGGCATTGAACCCTCCCTCTGTCCAAATTTTTCTAAATTTACTGAATTTTTTGACAGTGCTAAACAGGGCACATCAAGTGTATGATGAAATGCTAAAGGGCTCTAGAAATTTTAGGAATTTTTGAGAATTTTTGTGGTGAGGTGTTGATGCACAAAAGAGAGTCTGGCAATGTTTGAGAATTTTTTGTCCAATTTAATTTGCGTTTTGACCATGGAGTTTGAATCTGGTCCAAATTTGAACTGAATGAAATTTGAAAATTTTGAACTATAGAACCAAATGTTTTTGGCAGAATGGGTTGTGAGTAGTGTCAAATAGATGGAGTAATATTTGTGGGTTCAAAAGAATTGGGGAAAATCATAGGAAATATGAATAATTGAAATTCCAACTTTGGAATTTATTAAATATAAGAAAAATATTTACATAGTTAGAGATATTTGCACAGTTAGAGATATTCATGATCAAAGTCATTTTTAAAGACATTTGCATAGGTCATTAATCAAAGTTAGAGATATTTGCATATATAGGTTATTATCAAAGTTGGCCAAAGACATTTTTTAGAGAAATTTGCATAGAGAATTTTTTTAGAGAAATGGTGGAGTTCACAACAACAAAGTGAGGCCGAGAACCAAATAACATATGCATGCATACATATATAATAGAAAACTGCTACCTGACTCGAGTAAGAAGAGAATCTTTTTTAGGTTTTTTTAGATGGAGAAACAAATGTTAAAATTTGCATATGATGAGTGGTTACTTCATCATGATGATCTTGATAAAACAAATTGAAGAACAAAATTGTGGTGACCTAATATGATGAGTTTGAATTTTGACATATGCAACATTTGATCATATATCAAAGTTTGATCATATGTCAAAGTTTGAATTTTGACATATGCAACGTTTGATCATATGTCAAAGTTTGAATTTTGACATATGCAACAATATTTGATCATATGTCAAAGTTTGACTTTTGACATAGATTTATCAAGAATGCCCCCATTATGAATGTGCACAAGTTGATCCATTTTTTTCTGATCTCATATATATATGTATATATATATATATATATATATATATATATATATATATATATATATATATATTCTTCTATATGGCACGTTGTCTGTCAAAGTATTGAAGAAAACCATGGCTTTATCATTAGCCGGAAGTAACAGGCGTATGATGCTACGAAGCTCTTAAAAGTTTTTTTGGAACGGAGTTCCGGATAGAATGATTCGCTTTTTGGTACGAATTTCAGCAAAGGCCTTCCAAATAGCGATATTGGGAAGGCTCTTGCTTAACTTCGTACCAAAAAGCTAATTATCCTATCCGGGACTGCGTTCCAAAACAATTTTGGAGTGTTTCGTACCATTATGCGCGTGTTACTTCTGGCTAATGATGAAGCCATGGTTTTCTTGAATGCTTTAACACTAGACAACGTGACATATAGAGATCAGGAAAAATATGGACCATTTTCTGCACATCCAGAATGGTGCCATTTTGTTAAATCCCTTAAAGGTTAAGAGAATCCCTTGTTTGACATTCATGAGGGGGACGTCGATCAAGCCCCTCTCACCCGACCAAACCCTAGAAGCGTCGAGGCCACCCCAAACCATAGAAGCTTTGCCGAGGCCACCCCAAACCCTAGAAGCGTCGAGGCCACCCCAAACCCTAGAAGCGTTGCCAAGGCCACCCCAAACCCTAGAATCATCGAGGCCACCCAAATTTACCACGTTAAAAGAGCGTTTTCGAGGCCACCCCAAACCCTAGAAGCATTGTTGAGGCCGCCCCAAACTGTAGATGCGTCGAGGCCACTAATATGATTAATTGTTGTGATTAGCTAGCTAGGTCTATGTTTTCCACTAATATATCCATCCCTCATGTTTGTATATTAATTGCCATGTTGTAATATTTGCAAAAACTATGGATCAAAGAGACTTGGAACAAGAACAGATGTTGGGATATAATCTTCGGCGGAGGTGATGTCTTGTCATTTCTGAATGACACCAATGGTCAGAACGGAGAGGATGACAGCTCCAGTGATCGAACAATGGAGGAGGAAGGACATGATCATGATGGCTCTAGTGACCGAATGCCGGAGGAAGAAGGAGACCATGATGATGGCTCCGGTGACCGAACGGAGGAGGGGGCTGTTGCAAAGTCTGGCGATATATATATTAATTAAGCTTGTGCTGACTAGCTAATTGATGCATTAATTGTTTTGGTATGTACATATATTAACTCTTCTTTCTTCTTTTATAGCCCTCCGGATCGAGCCAAACTTCGGTAACGAGATGAGGCCAGAAGAAAAGGTTGCGCCAGGATGAAAGGTTCACGATCACGACACTCGCGGACGATGGCCTACCGATTGAATCCAAGCGGACCAAGGACGCATTTTCTGCTCAGTGCGGAGCTATTGTTAGGGACATCATCCTGATCAGTATCAAGCAATGGAATAAGCCTAAGGATGACGACCCTGAAGTTTCTTATGTCACCGATAGACAGAAATATGATCTTTGGACCTCGCTGAAGGCAAATTTCACCCTACCGCCAGAGGAGGATCTGAATAAGCCAGTTATAGAGCCACTGGTCAAGGCGTGTGCTCTTAAGAAGATGGCAGATCTATTCAAGAGGTGGAAGAATGAGTTTAAATCAATGTTTGTCGAAAAAGGGAAGGCTCCAGAATTCACCGGCCGAGTTGAAAAGATAAGAGATCACTGGTCTGCATTTGTGGCGTACAAGATATCAGACAAGAGTAAGAAAATGTCAGAGACAAACAAGAACAATGTTGCAAAGAAGCAGTATCACCATCATACGCGGTCAGGTGGCTACCTCAAAGCCACCGTTGTGGGACAAAGTTGAGAATGACCTGATTGCTAAAGGGGTCGAACCAGAGACGTTGAACTAGCCAGACCGTTCAAGGACTTGGTTCTTTGGGGTTGGGGGAACTTTGGACCCTTAAACAGGGAAGTGTCATTGGACGGACGAGCAACTTGCAATACCCGTCAAGAAGCTTCAAAAGTATATCACCGTAGCGTGGGAAGGGACGTTCATTCCCGACAAAGAGAAGGACGAGCTGACCGAGGCCCTCAGGAGTCCTGAGCACCCTGGATGAACACGAGGCACACTAGGCTCCGTTCCATGGGTGGTTGGGTTTCCCGGTGCAGGCGGTTACAGAAGCCGGGAGAGAAGGAGGAAAGCGGAGCAGAGGGAAATGCAGAAGCTCAATGCAAGACTACAAAAGCTAGAGGAACTTGTAGCTGGCGGCCAACCATCTCAGCGGCACGAAGTTACCCTAGAAGCTACCCCGCCATCTCAGCGGAGAAGCAGTGTGGCTTCCACGGAGCTCGTTCAGCGTGACTTCACGACTCCTAGCTTCCCCACGAATACTATCACGGAGGCTCAACATTGCCAGCTTATGACGAAATGGCAGAACCTCACTTTGAAGGCGGTTGTCGGCTCTGTTGCACCTCCTGAACCCGACGGAACTTTTCACTGCCGTCCGATTCCATATGGCTATGCTCTTGTGATGGTGGATGAAGTAATGGAGGGATTTGAGGAGCTCGAGCTTGACCACCCTATGATGTCTACTACACAAACTTCTTCTTGTATACGTTGTTAGGCCTCCAAGTGCAGAGGTTTGTAGGACAATAGAAAATTTCCCTCAAGTGGATGACCTAAGGTTTATCAATCCGTGGGAGGCGTAGGATGAAGATGGTCTGTCTCAAACAACCCTGCAACCAAATAACAAAGAGTCTCGTGTGTCCCCAAGACACCCAATACAATGTTAAATTGTATAGGTGCACTAGTTCAGCAAAGAGATGGTGATACAAGTGCAATATGGATGGTAGATATAGGTTTTTGTAATCTGAAAATATAAAAACAGCAAGGTAGCAAGCGGTACAAGTGAGCGTAAACGGTATTGCAATGCTTGGAAACAAGCCCTAGGGTACATACTTCCACTAGTGCAAGTTCTCTCAACAATAATAACATAATTGGATTATATAACTATCCCTCAACATGCAACAAAGAGTCACTCCAAAGTCACTAATAGCGAAGAACAAACGAAGAGATTATTGTAGGGTACGAAACCACCTCAAAGTTATTCTTTTCGATCAATCCATTGGGCTATTCCTATAAGTGTCACAAACAGCCCTAGAGTTCGTAGTAAAATAATACCTTAAGACACAAATCAATCAAAACCCTAATGTCACATAGATACTCCAATGTCACCTCAAGTATCGCGGATATGATTATACGATATGCATCACACAATCTCAGATTCATCTATTCAACCAACACAAAAGAACTTCAAAGAGTGCCCAAAGTTTCTACCAGAGAGTCAAGATGAAAACGTGTGCCAACCCCTATGCATAGATTCCCAAAGTCACGGAACCCGCAAGTTGATCACCAAAACATACATCAAGTGGATCAATAGAATACCCCATTATCACCACGGGTATCCCACGCAAGACATACCTGAAGTGTTCTCAAATCCTTAAAGACTCAATCCGATAAGATAACTTCAAAGGGAAAACTCAATCCATTACAAGAATGTAGAGAGGGATAAACATCATAAGATCCAACTATAGCAGCAAAGCTCGCGGTACATCAAGATCGTGCCATATCAAGAACACGAGAGAGAGAGAGAGAGAGAGAGAGAGAGAGAGAGAGAGATCAACCACATAGCTACTGGTACATACCCTCAGCTCCGAGGGTGAACTACTCCCTCCAAGTCATGGAGAGCGCCGGGATGATGAAGATGGACACCAGTGATGGATCCCCCCTCCGGCAGGGTGCCGGAACAGGGCCCCGATTGGTTTTTGGTGGCAATAGAGGCTTTCGGCGGCGGAACTCCCGATCTAGCTTATGTTCTGGACGTTTGGGGATTTATAGGAGAGGTTGGCATCGAGAATAAGTCAGGGGGGCCCACGCAGTGTCCACGAGGCACATGGGCGCACCCAAGGGGAGTGGGGGCGCCCTCCACTCTTGTGGGGCCCATGGGACTCCCCTCCGTTAACTTTTTGTTCCAGTATTTTTTATATTTTCCAAAAGAAATCTCCGTTGATTTTCAGCACATTCCGAGAACTTTTATTTCTGCACAAAAACAACACCACGGTAGTTCTGCTGAAAACAGCGTCAGTCCGGGTTAGTTTTAACCAAATCATACCAAAAGCATGTATAAATATTATAAACATGGCATGAATACATCAAAAATTATAGATACATTGGAGACATATCAGCATCCCCAAGCTTAATTCCTACTCATCCTCGAGTAGGTAAATGATAAAAACAGAATTTTTGATGTGGAATGGTACCTAACATATTTATCAATGTAATCTTCTCTATTGTGGCAAGAATATTCAGATCCATAAGATTCAAAACAAAAGTTTAATATTGACATAAAAACAATGATACTTCAAGCATACTAATAAAACAATCATGTCTTCTTAAAATAACATGGCCAAAGAAAGCTATCCCTACAAAATCATATAGTCTGGCTGTGCTCTATCTTCATCACACAAAATACTTAAATCATGCACAACCTCGATGACAAGCCAAGCAATTGTTTTATACTTTTGATGTTCTCAAACTTTTTCAACTTTCACACAATACATGAGCGTTAGCCATGGACATAACACTATAGGTGGAATAGAATGGTGGTTGTGGAGAAGACAAAAAGGAGAAGATAGTCTCACATCAACTAGGCATATCAACGGGGTATAGAGATGCCCATCAATAGATATCATTGTGAGTAGTAGGGATTTCCATGCAACGGATGCACTAGAGCTATAAGTGTATGAAAGCTCAGCAAAAGAAGCTAAGTGGGTGTGCATCCAACTTGCTTGCTCACGAAGACCTAGGGCACTTTGAGGAAGCCCATCGTTGGAATATACAAGCCAAGTTTTATAATGAAAATTCCCACTAGTATATGAAAGTGACAACATAGGAGACTCTCTATCATGAAGATCATGGTGCTACTTTAAAGCACAAATGTGGTAAAAGGATAGTAGCATTGCCCCTTCTATCTTTTTCTCTTTTTTTATTTGTTTTTGTTTTTTTGGGCCTTCTCTTTTTTGGCCTCTTTTTTTCCGTCCGGAGTCTCATCCCGACTTGTGGGGGAATCATCGTCTCCATCATCCTTCCCTCACATGAGACAATGCTCTAATAATGAAGATCATCACACTTTTATTTACTTACAACTCAAGAATTACAACTCAATACTTAGAACAAAATATGACTATGTGAATGCCTCCGGCGGTGTCCCGGGATGTACAATGAATCTAGAGTGACATGTATGAAAGATTTATGAACGATGGCTTTGCCACAAATACAATGTCAACTACATGATCAATCAAAGCAATATGACAATGATGGAGCATGTCATAATAAATGTAATGGTGGGAAGTTGCATGGAAATATATCTCGGAATGACTATGGAAATGCCATAATAGATAGGTATGGTCGCTGTTTTGAGGAAGGTTATGGTGGGTGCATGGTACCGGCGAAAGTTGCGCGGTACAAGAGAGGCTAGCAATGGTGGAAGGGTGAGAGTGCGTATAATCCATGGACTCAACATTAGTCATAAAGAACTCACATACTTATTGCAAAAATCTATTAGTCATTAAAACAAAGTACTACGCGCATGCTCCTAGGGGGATAGATAGGTAGGAAAAGACAATCGCTCACCCCCGACCGCCACTCATAAGGAAGAGAATCAATAAATAAATCATGCTTCAACTTCATCACATAACGGTTCACCATACGTGCATGCTGAAGGAAATATGCCCTAGAGGCAATAATAAAGTTATTATTTATTTCCTTATATCATGATAAATGTTTATTATTCATGCTAGAATTGTATTAACCGGAAACATAATACATGTGTGAATACATAGACAAACATAGTGTCACTAGTATGCCTCTACTTGACTAGCTCGTTTATCAAAGATGGTTATGTTTCCTAACCATGGACAAAAGAGTTGTCATTAGACTAACGAGATCACATCATTAGGAGAATGATGTGATTGACTTGACCCATTCCGTTAGCTTAGCACTTGATCGTTTAGTATGTTGCTGTTGCTTTCTTCATGACTTATACATGTTCCTGTAACTATAAGATTATGCAACTCCTGTTTACCGGAGGAACACTTTGGGTGCTACCAAACGTCACAACGTAACTGGGTGATTATAAAGGAGTACTACAGGTGTCTCCAAAGGTACATGTTGGGTTGGCGTATTTCAAGATTAGGTTTTGCCACTCCGATTGTCGGAGAGGTATCTCTGGGCCCACTCGGTAATGCACATCACTATAAGCCTTGCAAGCATTGCAATTAATGAGTTAGTTGCGAGATGATGTATTACAGAACGAGTAAAGAGACTTGCCAGTAACGAGATTGAACTAGGTATTGGATACCGACGATCGAATCTCGGGCAAGTAACATACCGATGACAAAGGGAACAACGTATGTTGTTATGCGGTTTGACCGATAAAGATCTTCGTAGAATATGTGGGAGCCAATATGAGCATCCAGGTTCTGCTATTGGTTATTGACCGTAAACATGTTTCGGTCATGTCTACATTGTTCTCGAACCCGTAGGGTCCGCACGCTTAAGGTTTCGATGACAGTTATATTATGAGTTTATGAGTTTTGATGTACCGAAGGAATTCGGAGTCCCGGATGAGATCGGGGACATGACGAGGAGTCTCAAAATGGTCGAGACGTAAAGATCGATATATTGGACGACTATATTCGGACTTCGGAAAGGTTCCGAGTGATTCGGGTATTTTTCGGAGTACCGGAGAGTTACGGGAATTCGCCGGGGAGTATATGGGCCTTATTGGGCCATATGGGAATACAGGAGAGAGGCCAAAAGGAAGGAGGCCTGCGCCCCCCTCTGGTCCGAATTGGACAAGGGGGGCAGCCCACTTTTCCTTCTCCCTCTCCTCCTCTTTCCTTCTCCAACAAGGAAAGGAGGAGTCCTACTCCTCCTCTTTCCTTCTCCAACAAGGAAAGGAGGAGTCCTACTCCCAGTGGGAGTAGGACTCCCCCCTTGGTGCGCCTCCTCCATAGGCCGGCCACCTCCCCCCTTGCTCCTATATATATGGGGGCACGGGGGCACCCCAAACACAACAACAATTGATCCTTGAGATCTATTAGCCGTGTGCGGTGCCCCCCTCCACCATAGTCCTCCTCGATAATATTGTAGCGGTGCTTAGGCGAAGCCCTGCGACGGTAGAACATCAAGATCGTCACCACGCCGTCGTGCTGACAGAACTCTCCCTCGACACTCGGCTGGATCGGAGTTCGAGGGACGTCATCGAGCTGAACGTGTGCTAGAACTCGGAGGTGTCGTAGTTTCGGTGCTTGATCGGTCGGGCCGTGAAGACGTACGACTACATCAACCGCGTTGTGCTAACGCTTCCGCTTTTGGTCTACAAGGGTATGTAGATTACACTCTCCCCTCTAGTTGCTATGCATCACCATGATCTTGCGTGTGCGTAGGAAATTTTTGAAATTACTATGTTCCCCAACAGTGGCATCCGAGCCTAGGTTTTATGCGTTGATGTTATATGCACGAGTAGAACACAAGTGAGTTGTGGGCGATACAAGTCATACTTTGGTTCAGCGGTATTGTTGGATGAAGCGGCCCGGACCGACATTACGCATACACTTACGCGAGACTGGTTTTACCGCCGTGCTTCGCACACAGGTGACTAGCGGGTGTCTGTTTCTCCAACTTTAGTTGAACCGAATGTGGATACGCCCGGTCCTTGAGAAGGTTAAAACAACACTAACTTGACGAACTATCGTTGTGGTTTTGATGCGTAGGTAAGAACGGTTCTTGCTCAGCCCATAGCAGCCACGCAAAATTTGCAACAACAAAGTAGATGACGTCTAACTTGTTTTTGCAGGGCATGTTGTGATGTGATATGGTCAAGACGTGATGAGATATAAGTTGTTGTATGAGATGATCATGTTTTGTTGAAGTTATCGGCAACTGGCAGAAGCCCTATGGTTGTCTCTTTGTTGCATAAGATGCAAGTGCCATAAAATTGCTTTACTTTATCGCTATACGATAGCAATAGTTGCAAGAGCAATAGTTGGCGAGATGACCATGTGACGACACATTGATATAGATCAAGATGATGAATATCATGGTGTCGTGCCGATAACGATAGAGATCATGACAGTACTTTGGAGATGGAGATCACAAGCACAATATGATGATGGCCATATCATATCACTTATATTGATTGCATGTGATGTTTATCTTTTATACATCTTATTTTGCTTAGTTTGACGGTAGCATTATAAGATGATCTCTCACTAATTATCAAGAAGTGTTCTCCCTGAGTATGCACCGTTGCGAAAGTTCTTCGTGCTGAGACACCACGTGATGATCGGGTGTGATAGGCTCTACGTTCAAATATAACAGGTGCAAAACAGTTGCACACGCGGAATACTCAGGTTAAACTTGACGAGCCTAGCATATAACAGATATGGCCTCGGAACACAGAGACCGAAAGGTCGAGCGTGAATCATATAGTAGATATGATCAACATATTGATGTTCACTGTTGAAACTACTCCATCTCACATGACGATCGGACATGGTGTAGTTGATATGGATCACATAATCACTTAGAGGATTAGAGGGATGTCTATCTAAGTGGGAGTTCTTAAGTAATATGATTAATTGAACTTAAATTTATCATGAACTTAGTCCTGGTAGTATTTTGCAAATTATGTTATAGATCAATAGCTTGCATTGTTGCTTTCATATGTTTATTTTTGATATGTTCCTAGAGAAAATTGTGTTGAAAGATGTTGGTAGCAATGATGCGGATTGGATCCGTGATCTGAGGTTTATCCTCATTGCTGCACAGAAGAATTATGTCCTTAATGCACCACTAGGTGACAGACCTATTGCAGGAGCAGATGCAGATGTTATGAACATTTGGCTAGCTCAATATGATGACTACTTGATAGTTTAGTGCACCATGCTTAACGGCTTAGAATCGGGACTTCAAAGACGTTTTGAAACGTCATGGACCATATGAGATGTTCCAGGAGTTGAAGTTAATATTTCAAGCAAATACCCTAGTTGAGAGATATGAAGTCTCCAACAAGTTCTATGGCTAAAAGATGGAGGAGAATCGCTCAACTAGTGAGCATGTGCTCAGATTGTCTGGATACTACAATCACTTGAATCAAGTGGGAGTTAATCTTCCAGATAAGATAGTGTTTGACAGAGTTCTCTAGTCACCATCACCAAGTTAGTAGAACTTTGTGATGAAACTACAGTATGCAAGGGATGACGAAAACAATTCTCGAGCTCTTCGTGATGTTGAAATCGACGAAGGTAGAAATCAAGAAAAGAGCATCAAGTGTTGATGGTTGACAAGATCACTAGTTTCAAGAAAAGGGCAAAGGGAAAGAAAGGGAAACTTCAAGTAGAATGACAAGCAAGTTGTCACTCCCGCGAAGAATTCCAAATCTAGACCAAAGCCTGAAACTGAATGATTATACTGCAAAGGAAATGGTCACTGGAAGTGGAAATGCCCTGAATATTTAGTGGATAAGAAGGATGGCAAAGTGAACAAGGGTATATTTGATATACAGGTTATTGATGTGTACCTTACTAGTGTTTATAGTAACCCCTGAGTATTTGATACTTGTTCGGTTGCTAAATATTAGTAACTCGAAACAGGAGTTACAGAATAAACAGAGACTAGTTGAGGGTGAAGTGTCGATGTGTGTTGGAAGTGGTTCCAAGATTGATATGATCATCATCGCACACTCCCTATACTTTCGGGATTAGTGTTAAACCTAAATAAATGTTATTTGGAGTTTGCGTTGAGCATGAATATGATTCGATCATGTTTATTGCAATACATTATTCATTTAAAGTCAAAGAATAATTGTTATTCTGTTTACATGAATAAAGCCTTCGATGGTCATACACCCAATGAAAATAGTTTGTTGGATCTCGATCGTAGTGATACACATAATCATAATATTGATGCCAAAAGATGCAAAGTTGATAATGATAGTGCAACTTATTTGTGGCACTGCCATTTGGGTCATATCGGTGTAAAGCGCATGAAGAAACTCCATAAAGATGGATTTTTGGAATCACTTGGTTATGAATCATTTGATGCTTGCGAACCGTGCCTTATGGGCAAGATGACTAAAACTCTGTTCTCCGGAACAATGGAACGAGCTAGTGACTTGATGGAAATAATACATACCGATGTATACGGTCCAATGAGTGTTGATGCTCGTGGCGGGTATCGTTATTTTCCGACCTTCACAAGATGAATTGAGCAGATATGAGTATATCTACTTAATGAAGCACACGTCTGAAACATTTGAAAAGTTCAAAGAATTTCAGAGTGAAGTGGACAATGATCGTAACAAGAAAATAAAGTTTCTGCAATTTGATCGCGGAGACAAATATTTGAGTTATGAGTTTGGTCTTCAACTAAAACAGTGTGGAATAGTTTCACAAACCCATGCCACCTGGAACACCATAGCTTAATGGTGTGTCCGAACGTCATAACAGTACTTTATTGGATATAGTGCGATCTATGATGTATCTTACCAATTTACCACTATCGTTTTGGGGTTATGCATTAGAGACAGTTGCATTCACTTTAAATAGGGCACCATCAAAATCCGTTGAGACGACGCCTTATGAACTGTGGTTTGGCGAGAAACCAAAGTTGTCATTTCTTAAAGTTTGGGGCTGCGATGCTTATGTGGAAAAGTTTTCACCTGATAAGCTCGAACCCAAATCGGAGAAGTGCGTCTTCATAGAATACCCAAAGGTAACTATTGGGTACACCTTCTATCACAGATCCGAAAGAATGATTCGGTGCTAAGATGGATCCTTTCTAGAGAAGGACTTTCTCTCGAAAGAAGTGAGTGGGAGGAAAGTAGAACTTGATAAGGTAATTGTACCTTCTCCCAAATTGGAAAGTAGTTCATCACAAAAATCAGTTCCAGTGATGCCTACACCGATTAGTGAGGAAGTTAATGATGATGATCATGAAGCTTCAGATCAAGTTACTACCGAACCTCGTAGGTCTTCGAGAATAAGATCCGCACCAAAGTGGTACGGTAATCATGTTCTGGAAGTCATGTTACTAGACCATGATGAACCTACGAACTATGAGGAAGCGATGATGAGCCCAGATTCCGCAAAATGGCTAGAGGCCATGAAATCTGAGATGGGATCCATGTATGAGAACAAAGTATGGACTTTGGTTGACTTGCCCGATGATCGGCAAGCCATTGAGAATAAATGGATTTTTAAGAAGAAGACTGACGCTGATGGTAATATAACTGTCTATAAAGCTCGACTTGTTGTGAAAGGTTTTTCGACAAGTTCAAGGTGTTGACTACAATGAGATTTTCTCAACTATAGCGATGCTTAAGTCTGTCCGAATCATGTTAGCAATTGCCACATTTTATGAAATCTGGCAAATGGATGTCAATACTGCATTCCTTAATGGTTTTATTAAAGAAGAGTTGTATATGATGCAACCAAAAGGTTTTGTCAATCCTAACGGTGCTAACAAAATGTGCAAAGCTCCAGCAATCCATCTACGGACTGGTGCAAGCATCTTAGAGTTGGAATATACGCTTTGATAAGTTGATCAAAGCATATAGTTCTATACAGACTTACGGTGAAGCCTGTATTTACAATAAAGTGAGTGGGAGAACTACCGCCTTTCTGATAAATATTTGTGAGTAACATATTGTTGATCAGAAATGATGTAGAATTTTTCTGGAAAGCATAAAGGAGTATTTGAAAGGAGTTCTTTAAAAGAAAGACCTCAGTAAAGCTTCTTACGTATTGAGCATCAAGATCTATTGAGATAGATCAAGACGCTTGATAATTTTTTCAATAAGTACATACCTTGTCAAGATTTTGAAATAGTTCAAAATGGAACAGTCAAAGAAAGAGTTCTTGCCTGTGTTGCAAAGGTGTGAAATTGAGTAAGACTCAAGTCCCGACCACGACAGAAAATAGAAAAGAGAATGAAAGTCATTCCCTATGCCTCAGTCATAGGTTCTATAAAGTATGCTATGTACCAGACCTATTGTATACCTTGCTCTGAATTTGGCAAGGGAGTACAATAGTGATCTAGAAGTAGATCACTAGACATTGGTCAAGAATATCCTTAGTGAGGACTAAGGAGATGTTTCTCGATTATGGAGGTGATAAAAGAGTTTGTCGTAAAAGTTACATCGGTGCAAACTTTTACACCGATCCAGATGACTCTAAGTCTCAATCTGGATACATATTGAAAGTGGGAGCAATTAGCTAGAGTAGCTCCATGCAAAGCATTGTAGACATAGAATATTTGCAAAATATATACGACTCTGTAATATGACAGACCCGTTGACTAAACTTCTCTCACGAGCAAAACATGATCATACCTTAGTACTCTTTGGGTGTTAATCACATAGCGATGTGAACTAGATTATTGACTCTAGTAAACCCTTTGGGTGTTGATCACATGACGATGTGAACTATGGGTATTAATCACATACAAATGTGAATATTGGTGTTAAATCACATGATGATGTGAACTAGATTATTGACTCTAGTGCAAGTGGGAGACTGAAGGAAATATGCCCTAGAGGCAATAATAAAGTTATTATTTATTTCCTTATATCATGGTAAATGTTTATTATTCATGCTAGAATTGTATTAACCGGAAACGTAATACATGTGTGAATACATAGAGAAACATAGTGTCACTAGTATGCCTCTACTTGACTAGCTTGTTTATCAAAGATGGTTATGTTTCCTAACCATGGACAAAAGAGTTGTCATTTGATTAACGGGATCACATCATTAGGAGAATTATGTGATTGACGTGACCCATTCCGTTAGCTTAGCACTTGATCGTTTAGTATGTTGCTGTTGCTTTCTTCATGACTTATACATGTTCCTGTAACTATGAGATTATGCAACTCCCGTTTACCGGAGGAACACTTTGGGTGCTACCAAATGTCACTACGTAACTGGGTGATTATAAAGGAGTACTACAGGTGTGTCCAAAGGTACATGTTGGGTTGGCGTATTTCGAGATTAGGTTTTGACACTCTGATTGTCGGAGAGGTATCTCTGGGCCCACTCGGTAATGCACATCACTATAAGCCTTGTAAGCATTGCAATTAATGAGTTAGTTGCGAGATGATGTATTATAGAACGAGTAAAGATACTTGCCAGTAACGAGATTGAACTAGGTATTGGATACCGACGATCGAGTCTCGGGCAAGTAACATACCGATGACAAAGGGAACAACGTATGTTGTTATGCGGTTTGACCGATAAAGATCTTCGTAGAATATGTGGGAGCCAATATGAGCATCCAGGTTCCGCTATTGGTTATTGACCGTAAACGTGTTTCGGTCATGTCTACATTGTTCTCGAACCCATAGGGTCCGCAGGCTTAAGGTTTCGATGACAGTTATATTATGAGTTTATGAGTTTTGATGTACCGAAGGAATTCGGAGTCCCGGATGAGAACGGGGACATGACGAGGAGTCTCAAAATGGTCGAGACGTAAAGATCGATATATTGGACGACTATATTCGGACTTCAGAAAGGTTCCGAGTGATTCGGGTATTTTTTGGAGTACCGAAGAGTTACGGGAATTCGCCGGGGAGTATATGGGCCTTATTGGGCCATACGGGAATAGAGGAGAGAGGCCAAAAGGAAGGAGGCCTGCGCCCCCCCTCTGGTCCGAATTGGACAAGGGGGGCAGCCCACTTTTCCTTCTCCCTCTCTTCCTCTTTCCTTCTCCAACAAGGAAAGGAGGAGTCCTACTCCTCCTCTTTCCTTCTCCAACAAGGAAAGGAGGAGTCCTACTCCCGGTGGGAGTAGGACTCCCCCCTTGGTGCGCCTCCTCCATAGGCCGGCCACCTCCCCCCTTGCTCCTATATATATGGGGGCAGGGGGGCACCCCAAACACAACAACAATTGATCCTTGAGATCTATTAGCCGTGTGCGGTGCCCCCCTTCACCATATTCCTCCTCGATAATATTGTAGCGGTTCTTAGGCGAAGCCCTGCGACGGTAGAACATCAAGATCGTCACCACGCCGTCGTGCTGACGGAACTCTCCCTCGACACTCGGCTGGATCGGAGTTCGAGGGTCGTCATCGAGCTGAACGTGTGCTAGAACTCGGAGGTGCCGTAGTTTCGGTGCTTGATCGGTCGGGCCGTGAAGACGTACGACTACATCAACCGCGTTGTGCTAACGCTTCCGCTTTCGGTCTACAAGCGTATGTAGATTACACTCTCCCCTCTAGTTGCTATGCATCACCATGATCTTGCGTGTGCGTAGGAAATTTTTGAAATTACTACGTTCCCCAACACATGCTACGGGAATCATAAACTTTAACACAAGTATCTCTCAAATATACAAATACTCTACAAGCATGACTCTAATATTACCATCTTCATCTCTCAAAACAATCATAAAGAATCAAACTTCTCATAGTATTCAATGCACTTTATATGAAAGTTTTTATTATATCCCTCTTGGATGCCTATCATATTAGGACTAAATTCATAACCAAAGAAAATTACCATGCTGTTTAAGACTCTCAAAATAATATAAGTGAAGCATGAGAGTTCATCAATTTCTTCAAAATAAAATTACCGTCGTGCTCTAAAAAGATATAAGTGAAGCACTAGAGTAAAGACAAAGTACTCCAAAAGATATAAGCGGAGATCAATGAGTAGTCGAATAATTATGTAACTATGTGAAGACTCTCTAACATTTAAGAATTTCAGATCTTGGGATATTATTCAAATAGCAGCAAAATAAAATAAAATAAAATGACGCTCCAAGCAAAACACATATCATGTGGTGAATAAAAATATAGCTCCAAGTAAAGTTACCGATGAACGAAGACAAAAGAGGGGATGCCATCCGGGGCATCCCCAAGCTTAGGCTCTTGGTTGTCCTTGAATATTACCTTGGGGTGCCTTGGGCATCCCTAAGCTTAGTCTCTTGCCACTCCTTATTCCATAGTCAATTGAATCTTTACCCAAAACTTGAAAACTCACAACACAAAACTCAACAGGACACTACGGAAACAGGTAATTTGTCGTCAGGAGGCGTCTTTGCCGTCAGCTTTTCATCAGGAAGACGACAATGAGTCGGTTTGCCGTCATCAGTAGACGGCGAAGAAAGACTGACCGTAAAAAAAGTTTGCCGTCTGCAAAAATAAATACAGACGGCAAAGAGCTCGCTTTTCCGTCTGCAACAAAAATCACATACGATAAAGAATCTTTGCCGTCTGTATTTATTTTGGCAGATGGCAAAGTTTTTTTACCGTCGGTGTTTTTTTGGCAGGCGGCAAAGTGATCTCTTTGCCATCTGTATTTATTTTCGCAGACGGCAAAAAAGAAGCACGTCACGCGGATCAATCACATGGATCGATGACTTGGCAATATCTCAGACGCACATCCCACACCGTCGGGCACACGGCTCCACCCACCCCACGACGCACACACCCCCATGCACGCCCCCACCCACGAGGCCACGACCCCACCTGCTCCAGTCACGACTCCCATCTCCTCCCCCGTGCTCCCTCTTCTCTCCAGCCTCCACCTCCCCGATCGAGCAGTAGCACCCCGCCGGCCAGCGCCCTCCTCTCTCCTACTCCCTACTCCCTACTTCTCCCCCGAGATGCCACAGGCCGCAGGGCAATGCCCGCCCGCCCGTAAGGCGCCCCGACCAGCCGAATGCTGATCCCAGCGCTCGCCCGTCCCCAAGGAGCTGCACGCCGCGGCCAGCGCCCTCCCGCACATCCGTCCGCCGCCGCGCCCAGCATCCTCCGGCCGCCGCCCTCCGGCCTGCCCTCCCGCGTCCGCCGCCGCGCCAAGCATCCTCCGGTCGCGCCCAGCATCCTCCGGTCGCCATCGCGCACCACAGCTCCTCTGGTCGCGCACCCAAGCCCGTCCACACTCCGAGCTCCTCACCCGCTGGTCGTGCTCTCCGCCTCGCGAGCTCCGCCACCAGAGCAGCTGGGCGCTCCACCTCGTGTGCTCCGCTGGTCAAGCACCGCCCATCCCTGACCTCCCTCACTGCCTCGTCGTGGTGTCGGAGCGAGTCAACTCAGGAGCGCGGATAGGCCGGAGCGACAAGGCTGAGCAGGTCCTGGAGGCGGCGCAGTGAGCAGAGCACGACAGAGCAGTGCGGCAAGCATTGGGGCCAGGCAGCGGGGCGAACAGAGCACTGCAGGGAAGAAGAAGGACCTGATTGATTTTTAGATTTAATTTTTAGGGTCCTTTGTGTTAATTTCCAGGACTATTCTGTAGCTTTAGTTTTTTCGGGGTCATGTTTGCATTTGAAGAAGGTATACTTTTCCCCCTCAAATCTGCCTCGATGGATCAAATCCCCCGAACTCCAAAACCAGATAAATCACCCCCTGAACTTTGTAAAACCGGATAAATTTCACCCCTGAGCGGTTTTGGAAAGAATTGAAGGTGGTTTTCTTATTAAGGATGCTGACTGGGCTGGTAATAATCACTAACTAGGCAAGTAATGATGTTGACGTGGCAGTGAAAGATTTGCCATGAAATCCAGTCCTTGAGCAATCCATCAAGATCCACCACGTCGTACAGGTTCAGATCAATGCTGCAAGTCCCATGGTGATCTCGCCGATGCAGACACCACCAATATCGTCACTCCTGCCGCTATCTTGCTGCACCTTGTCGCCGACAGCCTCCTTTTAAATCTTCTCGCGCACGACAGCAGCGGCAGAGGTCGCCCACTGCCGGGAGGAACTCGTATGACACCCACCCCGGTCGTGCTTCAGGCCGCTACTTGCATCTTTCCGCCTTCCCTTCTTTCCACTCCTCGAGCCTATGAGGTAAGCTAGCCGGGATTCTCTGACCAATCTGAGCACTGTCGTTCTATTAATCCGGTCTTTGCTTCCCTGTCAATTTTTTTGTTCATGTGAGGCATCTAGGATTCACGTAATTTTTGTCATGCGATTTTGATCCCAACGAAGTCCAAGTGCTATTACTTGCAGAGCCCCACTTGTTCACTGTGTAATCATCCTAGTTCCTTTCTGCCCGGCATTGTACGAGTTGCCAAGAAAGCAACACTCGCCCGAGCACGGCCGGCTTAGCGGCGGGGCCGGCCAGGGGAGGGCGTGCGTGTTTGCGAAGCTGCGGGGTTGCGGCCAAGGGCGGTTGCAGGCTAGGCGCGCGGTGTGCCTGGGCGGGCGCGTGCACGGCCGATCTCGGCCATGGCCATGCCGGCCGAGCTCGAGCTCGAGCTCGAGCGGGGTGACGCCTACGAGTGAGGGAATCGGACGGGGAAGAAGGTAAGAGGGGCGCACGCTCACCGGGAGCTCGTAGGCGAAGTCAGGGCGGTCGGGGAAGCAACAGTGGTTAGGAATTTGACGCCGGCGGCCGGCGAACAGAGGCAAAAAGGAAGGTCGAGAAAATGGGGAAATTTAACCCCAAACCGTTTCTTGCCGCTGCCCAGTCAGCATCATTAATAGCCCAGTCGGTATCATTGGTAAGAAAACCACCTTCAATTCCTTTCAAAACCGCTTAGGGGTCACATTTATCTAGTTTTGCAAAGTCTAGGGGGTGATTGATCCGATTTTAGATTTCAGGGGGAATTCGATCCATGAAGAAGAATTTGAGGGGGAAAAGTATACTTCCTTCTTTGCATTTTGTACTGCAATGTCATGGAATGAAAGCACTAAACATGGCCGATTCTTTGCATGTTAAAAGAAGAAGAAACATGGGCAGTGCACTGCGTGCGTTGACCGCATCCCTCGGGAACAACACTGATGTGTTTTTAATTTGATCCCTTCCTTTGCCGTATGTGATATATGAGGCTGACGGCAAAGACACAAATAGCTGACGGTAAAAATATAGTCTGGCTTACGGCAAAAATACTTTTCTTTGCCGTCTGTGATTTATAAGGATGGCGGCGAAGTAGATTTGGCTGATGGCAAAGTATTTGCTGTCTGTTTCAAGAAAAGCTGACGACAAAGTATTCTTTGCCGACTTATCTTTGCCGTCTGACTTTGCCGTCTGGATTTAGGCCTTTGCCGTCTGTGGATCCGTCTGTGATCCACAGACGGCAAATTACATGTTTCCTGTAGTGGGAAACTCGTAAGCTCCGTTAGTATAAGAAAATAAATCACCACTTAGTTACTGTTGTGAACTCATTCTAAATTCATATTGGTGTAATATCTACTGTATTCCAAGTTCTCTATGGTTCATACCCTCCGATACTACTCATAGATTCATCGAAATAAGCAAACAACACATAGAAAACATAATCTGTCAAAAACAGAAGAGTCTGTAGTAATCTGTAACTCTCGAATACTTCTATAACTACAAAAATTCTAAAATAAATTGTTGGACATGAGGAATTTGTCTATTAATATTCTGCAAAACATTACAGCTATTCTCGTGAGCTCAAAAGTTTCTGTTTTTTACAGCAAGATCGCATTAACTTTCACCCAAGTCTTCCCAAAGGTTCTACTTGGCACTTCATTAAAACAAAAGCTATAAAACATGATTACTACAGTAGCATAACCATGTGGACACACAAAACAGTAGGGGTAAATGTTGGGTTGTCTCCCAACAAGCGCTTTTCTTTAATGTCTTTTTAGCTGGGCATGATGATGACAATGATGCTCACATAAAAGATAAGAATTGAAATATAACGAGAGCATCATGAAGCATATGACTAGCACATTTAAGTCTAACTCACTACCTATGCATATGGATTTTGTGAGCAAACAACTTATCGGAACAAGAATCAACTAGCATAGGAAAGCAAAACAAGCATAGCTTCAAGATTTTAAGCACATAGGGAGGAAACTTGATATTATTGCAATTCCTACAAGCATATATTCCTCATAACAATTTTCAGTAGCATCATGAGTGAATTCAACAATGTAACTATCACATAAAACATTATCTTCATGATCTACAAGCATAGAATTTCTATTACTCTCCACTTAAGAAAATTTCTTCTCATGAATAGTAGAAGGAGCACATCAAGCTTCCAATCTGGACGCCTCCGCCTCCTCCTCCTCCGGCGAGTCATGGCACTCCGCTTACTCCTCCTCCTCCTCCGGCGAGTGATCAGGGCACTCCGCCTCCTTCTTTGGCTCCTCCGGTGCGTGAGGGCACTCCGCCTCCTCCTTCGCCTCCTCCAGCGCGTCGGAGCAGTCCGCCTCCTCCTTCGCCTCGTCAACAACGGCGGAAGAGACACGCCGCCGCTCCGGCTCCTCTGGCGCGTCGGAGTACCCCGCCTCCTTCTCCGCCTTGTAAGCAACAACAGAAGAGAGACGCCACCGCCCGGACGGCTAGTAGTACAAGCAGACGCGGGAGGCAATTCAGATACGATCCATCTCTCAAGGCTCCGGAAAAGTTACCATACGAGATGACCGAGAAGGAAAACACGAAGATATGTGAAGCCCAAGTGAGGGACTTTTTTGCAAAGAAACCTCCACCTCCAAAGGAGATGATAGATTCCGTGAAAGCAAAGCGCACTATCAATGCCTTGAAGCGACCACCACCGCCTCCACCGGATTCCAACTATGTCCGCTGTCTTAAAAAGACATATCAAGATGCATGTGACTTGGGAACTACTTCCAGTGATAAAAGGTTAGCAGAACGAAGAAGTGGGAAAAAATTCCCCAGCTCGGCGAACAGGCGAACCAATCGTGCCCCCCGCTCAAGGTGTCTAGCAATATCGTTGCTAATCTGCCTGGGACGGTGCCCGATACCAATCCTGCTGATTACCTAAGCGATGATGTGGTGTTTGAAACAATGGAGGTGGACGAATTCAGATACCAGCACGGGGAGCCTCTCGTCAAACTTGATCATCATCCTCCTATAACAACGATGATGCGAATATTCTATGAATGGTACATGAAAACCTGCAGGGAATCTGAGAAGGATAGTTTGACGATGAAAATTAAAGAGGAGCATGACCTCGTTGGAATGGAATAGTTTTCTGTTGAATTTGACGAGTTATTCCAGTTATACAATCAAAAGGCCCACGAGAAAACACTCGTGACTTGCTACTGTCTGTAAGTACTACTTATGTAATTAAGCCTCTATATATAGCTCAGCTCTTTCATTGCATGTATATATAATTATCCTCACTATATTATGCAGATTGAAGATCGTCGAATGCAGAAAAGTAAAAATCTATGGCCTTGGGTTCATTAACCCAAATGTCATACATGAATGGACGGTTAAACATAATGTCACAGAAATTGAGGACAACTTTGTAACGCCCCGGATTCGATGCGCCAGGTGTCTGCGAGTTATTCGCCGTTGTTGCCATGTCATTTGCTTGCGTGTTGCATTTTGTCATGTCATCATGTGCATTGCATTGCATACGTGTTCGTCTCATGCATCCGAGCATCTTCCCCGTTGTCCGTTTTGCTATCCGACACTCCTATGTCCTCCGGCGCCCCCTTCTACCTCGTTCCGTGAGTGGCCGAAGAATGTTCTCGGAATGGGTTGAAAACTTGGCGTGCGGTCTTATTATAGTGTAGACAGAGCGCCTGTCAAGTTTCGTCGCATTCGGAGCCCGTTTGACTGCCCAACCACCATCCGTAGCGGCACCGTTGACGGTTTATCTCGTCGGACGTTTTCGTTCTCCGGAAACCCGTGCCGGACTGCCCTCTCTTCTCTTCCCACAGCCCACCTAGGCCCAGCCTACCTCTCCTCACGTCCGGAACCGCCCGATCGCGATCGGAGGGTCCGAAGACTCCCCCTAGACCTAAACCCTAGCAAAAACTGCTATATATAGACCCCCATGCCATTTTGAGCATCTCCTAGCCTAACCCTAGCCCTAGCCACCCCTAACCTGCATCCGCCGCCCCCTCCTTGCATTCCACGCTGAGCCCCTCCTCCTCCACCACTTGTCGGTGTCCCGACGACCGCGCCGCCACCTAAGCCGCCGCTCCGACCAATCAACCCATGCCACGTCGCCCCACAACCCCCCCTTCTCCACCGCGCGGCCCGTCGGGGTCCGAATCTGGCCCGCCGGGCCCAAGCAGGCCCGACCGCGCCGCCGCCCGTACCCACTCGCCCGAGCGATCCAGATCGGGAGAGGAGCTCCCGATCCAGATCAAACCCCCCCGCCGCCGGCCTCTCGCCGCCGCCTGCACCACGCCGAGCCTCGCCGAAGTGGCACGGCCGACCCCGCCGGCGACCCCCAGGCCGGTCCCGCTCCCTCTCCTCCTCTCGTTTCCCCCTCTCTCATACTCTCACTTGCTACCTCGCTCTGTGTAACCTCGCAGGGGCCGCCATGGCGTCCGAGCTCGCCGTCGCCGGATCTCCTCCACCGCTACCGGAAATGGACGGATTGCGAGGATGTCGCCCGGATCCACGCCTCTAGGGTCTCCTCTACGCCTCCCCGGCGTCGAGCCGCCGCCGTGCCAAGTTCCTTGCCATGGCACCGCTACTCCCTCCGCCTTTGGGACGAGCTCCCCATTGACCGTGCCCGAGCGCCCTGCGCGTGGACCCTGCCCCGAAGTCGCTCACGAACCGGAGGAAAAACCGTACACCGGACCGGCCATTTCAGTTTAACCAGTCCGGCCTGCCTGAACCGTCGCCTCGAACCCCCATGAACCGATGCACAAACCACCTACGGGCCCATGGGCCCAATGTGAGCACCATCTGCTTATTCCCCGCCCCGTGCGTTTGATAACTATTCTGCGCTCAACCCTGGTTTTCACTAAGTCCCTGAAAAACTGTTGAACGTTGCATTCTTTGACCTGCCATATCCCCATGCATGTTACTCCGTTATGCGTGTATTATATGTCAAAATGTTCATCATGAGGTGCTCTTCATTTTGTTCCATTGTGCCATGCTTGTTTGAGTTCATCTTGATGCCCTAATCATTGTTGCAAGAGTGCTATATGATGTTAACTGCTGTCTGTTAACACAACTTACTGTTTTGTCTTTTTCATTGCATTTTGTGTGTGCATCCTATGAGCTTGATGTCTACATGAGTTTTGAGCTACATCATGCCATATTTACAGTGGAGTCATCCATGTATTTTTGTGAGTCTTTTAGTTAGTGCATCGAGCTCGTGTAGTGTACTTGCTGTTGCTGTTTTGCTATGTAAACCTACTGCTACAAGTCATTCTATGCATAATTTGGAGATGTTCACTAAGGATGTTTTGTGACAAATGTCATGTTCTATGCATACATGCTCCTGGTTGCATTTATAGCCTGCTTTAGTTTGTTGTAATCTTGCTCCGAACTTGCTAAATGATGTTGCTGTCAGCCTGTTAACATTAAGTTCAGTTTTGCCATGATCTTTGCTAGTGGTCCATGTACCCTATGAACTTGCTCTTGCCATGTTTAGCTTCATAAATATGTATTCTTACTGTTGGTTACCTTGTCATGCCATGTATTTCTCTGTGGTGAGTGGCACAAGCTCACCTACATTCCTACTTATTGTTGTTCCTGCAATGTCTGAATCTGTCATATCATTTGCCATGTTTGCATGGATCCTACCATATTTTCTGTTGATCTTTGGAATTAGTTCAGTAAGGGAGTTTTTTTCTTTGTCTTTAGTATTAGCAATCCATGCCTTTGGTTGCCATGTTAAGTTCCTGTAACATGTTGTTTGATAGCTCTAAATATTGCAACCTGATGTTATTTCTGCTAGGTCTGAAACTGTTATTATTTGCAATCTTGCCATGTCCTTTTGACCATGTTATAGTGATTTCTGAAGATAGCTCAGTGTTCATGTTTTGTCATGCTTTACCTGTACTTCATGCCCATGACTTTTGTTTTCACATTGAGATGCTGTAGCATATTATTTTGATGCTTGTAAGATGCCACTTGCTGTTTTGGGCAGCTTGTCCTTTAAACTGGTATAGAGTTTATGTGTTGAACCGTTGCTCCGTTTTGAGTGTGCTCTATATGAAACTTGCTTGATTTTGCATGAAGCTTCATATTATCATGTTGCATTCATGTTTTGAGAGTGTTTGTTTGATATTTGTATGCATTTTGCATCAATGCCATGTTTAACTTGTTTTGCTCATATCTTCTAGGCCGTAGCTCCGAATTAAATGAACTTTATATGTAACTTGACTAGAATTTCGTGTAGATCATTTTGGTGCATCTTAACTCGCTGTTTAACAACTTGAACATAAGGTTTATTCAGCTCTGGACCAATTTCGAAATTTGCATACGAGGACTTACTGGATTTGTTATATGTTGTTTCCGGCCTCATTTAAACTTGCTTTGATGTGTTGCTCTTGTATGCATCATCTCTTGCCATGAGTAGCTTCATGTAGCCTTGTCATGCACCATGCTTGGTTGTGCATCATGTCATGTATATGTGTGGTGTGTTTACCATGTTGTGTGCTTCTTCTCGATAGTTCCCGTTTCGTTGCAATCATGAGGATTCGTTCGTCTACACTTGGTTCGTCTTCGTGGCTTCATCTTCTTCATGGACTCGTTCTTCTTCTTAGCAGGATTTCAGGCAAGATGACCGTTACCCTGGATCTCACTACTATCATTGCTATGCTAGTTGCTTCATTCTATCGCTATGTTGTGCTACCTATCACTTGCTCTTCAAGCCTCCCAAATTGTCATGTCAGCCTCTAACATTTTTGCCCTTCCTAGCAAACCATTGCTTGGCTATGTTACCGCTTTCGCTCAGCCCCTCTTATAGCGTTGTTAGTTGCAGGTGAAGTTGAAGATTGCTCTATGATGGACAGGATTATGTTGGGATATCACAATATCTCTTATTTAATTAATGCATCTATATACTTGGTAAAGGGTGGAAGACTCGGCCTTATGCCTGGTGTTTTCTTCCACTCTTGCCGCCCTAGTTTCCGTCATATCGGTATTATGTTCCTGGATTTTGCGTTCCTTAGATGGTTGGGTGATTTATGGGACCCTCTTGACAGTTCGCTTTGAATAAAACACCTCCAGCAAGGCCTAACCTTGGTTTTACCATTTGCCTCACCTAGCCCTTTTTCCCTTGGGTTTCCGGAGCCCGAGGTTCATCTTTATTTAACCCCCCCAGGCCAGTGCTCCTTCGAGTGTTGGTCCGAACTGAGCTGCCTGCGGGGCCACCTCGGGGAAACTCGAAGTCTGGTTTTACTCGTAGCTAGTCTCATCCGGTGTTGCCCTAAGAACGATATATGTGCAGCTCCTATCGGTATTTGTCGGCACATCGGGCGGCTTTGCTGTCTTGTTTTACCATTGTCGAAATCTCTTGTAAACCGGAATTCCGAGACTGATCGGGTCTTCCTGGGAGAAGGAATATCCTTTGTTGACCGTGAGAGCTTGTGATGGGCTAAGTTGGGACACCCCTGCAGGGTATAAACTTTCGAGAGCCGTGCCCGCGGTTATGTGGCAGATGAGAATTTGTTAATATCCGGTTGTAGAGAACTTGACACTTGACTTAACTAAAATGCATCAACCGCGTGTGTAGCCGTGATGGTCTCTTTTCGGCGGAGTCCGGAAAGTGAACACAATTTTGAGTTATGATTGACCTAAGTAGGAGTTCATGATCACTTCTTGATCATTGCTAGCTTCACGACCGTTCCATTGCTTCTCTTCTCTCTCTTGTTTGCGTATGTTAGTCACCATATCATGCCTAGTCGCTGCTGCAACCTCACCACTTTACCCCTTTCTTACCCATTAAGCTTTGCTAGTCTTGATACCCATGGTAATGGGATTGCTGAGTCCTCGTGGCTCACAGATTACTACAACTACAGTTGCAGGTACAGGTTATGCGATGATCATGACGCAAGATCGATGTTTGCTTGTTTGGAGTTCTTCTTCTGCTTCTTCTTCGATCAGGGGATAGGTTCCGGGTCGGCAGCCTGGGCTAGCAGGGTGGATATCATTTGAGTTTCTGTTTGTGTTTCATCCGTAGTCGGGTGGTGCTCTTATGTAAGATGATGTTGTATTCGTGTGATATTGTATGCCTCTTGTATGTATCCTTATCTATTATGTAATGTTGATGTAATGATATCCACCTTGCAAAAACGTCTCCAATATGCGTTTCTATCCTTGGCGGGACCTTCGAGTTCCTTTAGGATAGGGTCGCATATTGGGCGTTACAAACTTGCTACAATTATTGCTTAAATATCAGCAAAGAGAAAATACTGTGCATATTTGGCTTCCCTTATTAGTAGAGGTTATAGTAATGTAATTGATGAGTTAAGCATGCGTGCGCAGCTTCCACTTTATTTTGCTAGAGATTAAGCTTGAGCGGGGAGTAGTAACCTTCTTAGACTCGGGACGAAAAGATCCCCAGGACTATGCGGACATGACTGAAATGCTCCAGAAGTAAGTTCAATCGATCATTGTCGCATCATATTGGCAACTTTGTTTATTTCCTCATATCAAGTAATTATTTTCGTTGTCTGGCAGGGTTTGGAAAGAGTTCACCGCAAAAGTTCCGGCGCTGCCGAGGGAGCTGCGATTTACACACCCGAAAGTAAGTACTACTAGCTAGTTCCGCGCATCTCCCATTGATTCTAGTTTCATCAATACCATTTATCATGCTTGATTATCAGTTTGATTGAACTCTATTTCTCGTAAAGTGCTTGTGGTAGGAACGCGGGAATGATTTTTGTGGATACTACATTTGCGAGTTCATCTACAACGCGACTACCTCTAAGCGGGGCTACTCTGAAAAACAATATGAAGTGCGTAAGCAATAATATTCACAATTTTATATTATTACCATCATTTGTGTTGAGTTTCATTCATATATATGTATTGACCCCCTTCTTCAAATTAGATGTGGCAGATGCGGGATGAACTCCTACCACATGATCACATACGAGCAATTCAAGAGGAATTGGTGGGATTTTTTCTTGACCACGTTATACATAAAGCCGGAGAATACCATGTGGAATTTGATATTAGATGTTAGAGATTTTAAGAGATCTTATATTGTATATATGTAGCTAGTAGCGTCGGATAGATATACGAAAACTTGTTGTTCGACCAATCTCTCGGAGAAAAAGAGGTCCATCACTTCTCCCTGTATATGTTCATGACGATCTTGTGTACTCAATGGTTCCTTCATTTGCTTACTAGCCAGCGTGTCGAGTTCTCTCTATACGTATAGTAGTTAGCGTCGACCAAGCACGGAGAGAGAGAGAGGACACTTCTCTCTATTAGCTAGCTAACACAATATGAAACCCCTAAATTAACCCTCCAAAACCCCTCCCCTTTAAAAAAAAACCCCAGCTCCTGCCAGATACTGACGTGTGGATGCCTTTTGGTCCCGGTTGATGTTACCAACCGGAACTAAAGGTCCTCCTGCCTGGGCTCCCCGCAGCGGCCACGTGGAGCCACTTCTGTGCCGGTTCGTAAGCAAACCGGGACTAAAGGTTTTGGGCTTTTGTCGCGACCCTTTAGTCCCGGTTCCAGAACCGGGGCTAATGGGCCTCTGGAACCGGGACAAATGGGCCGTTTTCTAGAAGTGACATGGCACAAGTATATTTTATCAGTGGCACCATATTGATGACCTTGGGGCGTCATGCCATCAAGGTGATTTTTGGCACCCCACCACTAGCGTTTTCTGCACTGATATAGCGACCATACTTAAAAAATTCAGACGACTATCAAAATTTTGTTCATTGTTTCGCACGACACAAAAACCTTTATTTTGAAATAAAAAAGTCTACTGGCTTGACCACTAATAAGGTTCGCTTGTATACAAAATAAAATCATAGTTCTGATTTGTACCAAATAATGTCCTAGTCTATTTGGCCAGAGGTGCAATCAGTTATCTGAATTCTTATGGCTTGAGTTCAAATATTGGCTTTAGCATGCTGTTAACTGAGCTCTTAAGTCTTGAGTTCAAATCCTGACGTCAATTTTTTTTCCCTAAAAAACTGCATGGAGACCCACCATCACATATGAAAACTTCATGGATGCAAAAAGGAAACAATCATGGTCAACGCCCACCTGCCCATGTCCGCCATGCAAATGCGATTCATTTTTTTTCTGCGGAGACAAATGCGATCCATTAAGCAGACACAAATGGCGATCCATCATATGTAAGAAACTGCACACCAAAAAAAGAAAGAAACAAATAGTCATCAACGCCAACATGTCGTTCGCCACACAAATCGTGTTTCATTAAAGCCCCTATTGTTCCCACAAATTCTGATCCTATTAAAGCATCAACGGTCCCACAAACACTCATTGTTTTCTCATACTTGCAATCGCGTGATGGACATTTTGTGCGTTGTGTCCCAATATTTGAAACTTTTGCCAATTAACATTGGCGGTAATACTATTATATTACCGCCATTTTGATCTTGCAATAAAATGGTAAATATGTAAATAAGAAAGTGTTAAAATGAGACGTACAAATGCTGCATTATGCCCATAATATTTCCGTAAGTTGTGATCCTATTAAAACATCAAGTTTCCCATAAACATTCTTTTTTCTCATATATGAGCTAAATGTCCGTGCGTTGCAACATACTAATGAAAAATGCATATACACACTGACATGGGAGGCCTGTGGCAACCTGAACATAAATATCCCTGGTCACTAATAAGCTCCATCTGCAGCCCACACACCTTTCACCACTAGCGATCAGCGCCGGTCCCGAGATTTTGGGGGCCCGGGGCGAGTGTAAAAGTCAGGACCTTAATATAGACAATAACATTCAATGGGACGCGGAGTTTTTTTGGCTCCCGGGCTCATCTGCACACAGGCTTAAATTTTTTAAAAAAAAAATACTAGAAAAATTCAAAAAATTCCAATTTTTTTGTGGTGGTAGATACTTTGATGCGTGAGGTGCGCCCCAAAAATCAACTCATTTGAGCAACTGAGCAGCTCTCGGCAAAAAAGACAAAATCAGGGTCTGTAAAAATGTGTACTGTTCACGCACTGTTTTGACCCGATTTGTCTTTTTTGCCGAGAGCTGCTCAGATCTCCAAATGAGTTGAATTTTGGGGCACACCTCACGCGTCAAATTATCTACCACCACAAAAGAATTTGGAATTTTTTGAATTTTTCTAGTATTTTTTTTGAATTTTTTACTGAGCAGGAGCAGATGAGCCCGGGCTCCAGGATGAATTATCGTGAATATAGGTACATGTATTATCAAGCACTTAAATGCATCCAATACTAGTATGCATATCAAATACTTTATAAATATTACCTTTAATAATAGTTCTAACATTCCTTGATGCAAAATCACTTATGATGGGGTCGTTGTCAATATCATCCAATAATTTCTTCTGATTCCATAATGTTGCCAAACCATATAACCTCTCTTGGGTCATTGGTGACCTCAGAGAAAGCTTCTTCCGGCCTATACGATATCAAAGGTATAGTAAATAAAGATGCAATAAGCAATGGGGATATCAGGATAAAAACCAACTTCTCTTGACATGCTCGAAATCTCCATAGCATATATTATAGTCTTTTGACAAAGTGAATCCGCAATTTTCAATTCAGAAATAAGATCATATACCTCAACATCACATGAACTATGAAGAGAGAAAGTTTCTGCAAATTTTGTGCACCACTCTTCAAGTTCATTATCATCAATGACTTCATAGTTTCCGAGCTAAAAAAAATTCAAATATATCACCATAGGTTCTGTAAATCTACCCTTCAAAGAAGTGATCACTATCAACCAAAAGAAAAAAATATTTAACTTGGACAGCCTTCTCAAATTCTAGAACTTCTTCTCGACAATCACTTTCGCCAAATTGTTTCTTCTTGTAACATGACGTCTTACCGGAAAGAATGGACCTGCACTCATTTCATTTGTAATAACTTTGGCAATTATCAAACTAGCAGAAAACCCCTCATTTCTATATATACATCTTAAAATATTGTGTTATACCTTGTATTTTCTTTCTTTTCCTTTTATCGCTAGCAGATGCATATTTTCTTCCAGATGATATGATGACACAATGCTGATTTTTTGAGAATCTCGCAAAGCTTTATTACTGAATCAGAATGTTCATAGGTACAAAAAGAAGATCGCCGGGTTGTCCTAGACAGGTGTGTCGGCCAAACCCTAAAGATAACGCATGCTTTGCGAGATTATGGGCCTCCGTATTGGAGGTCCTATACTCACGAGTAAACGAACATGAAATAAAGGTAGTTGCTCTAGCCTTGATTTCTTCGACAATGGCTCCAATGTCTGTTGGGCTTCCTTGCATGATTGCATCTACCACCACCTTACAATCGGAGGCCACCAGTATTTGGTTGATATAGAGATCTTCTGAAAGTGCTAATGCCTCCCGAACAGCTAGTGCTTCTAGCACCTGGGGGTTGCGGAGTCCCCTGAAAACGAGAGTTGACGCTCCCATGAACAAACCCCTCTCATCCCTGCAAACCACACCAACTGCGCCAAACGTGCCCGAGCGTGACACGGCCGCGTCCGCATTGAGCTTGTAGTAATCCGTTGGTGGAGGAATCCACCTATGGGGTCGTGGTACCGCTATCCCCTGTGCTTTCTCCTCCTTCTTCAAAAACTCTATGTCTGATAAGTAAGCTTTGATGAAGTTGTCAGTGGCAAACGGAGTCTGGTATATATCTTCATGTATAGCTTTCCGCCTTGCACTCCAAATCGCCCACAAAGTAACGATCATCAACTGAAACTGCTCTAGTGGAAGAGACTCATTCATAGCAAAGAGCCATACTCGTGCTTCAGGTTACAAAGTTGCCAACATGTGCTCGACCATCTCGGCTTCTGAAAGTGCCCACACACACCTAGACACATTACAATCCAGCAAGGAATGTCGCCAGCTATCCTGCCCTCCACAGAGGGAGCAAGCACTTGTAGTGGCCATATGACGATGGTTTAGGACATCTCCCGTAGGGAGTGAGTGTTGGGCCAATCGCCAGGTGAAAAAACGCAGTTTCGGTGGCACTGGCATGTTCCATAGCGAGTTCCACCCCCTCATCTCATGTTCAGAGTTGGAAGGAACCTCCCTTTCCTCCAGCCATGCCTCGCGCCCAATCTTGATCTTGACAATCATCTTATAAGCTGACCGTACAGAAAAGCGCCCCCTTGGATCATCATTCCACGCCCAGAAATCTTCCACAAGCCATGTACAAAGCGGGATTTGCAAGATAGCCTCCGCGTCAATAGGTTTGAACACCTGTCTGAGCAAGTCCTCTCGCCACGCAGCTCTAGTATGGTCGATCAGATCTGAAACCAGTTGCGGTGGATCAGCAACTAAAGAGGCAACCGACTTCATCATTCTGTCCCTTGGGATCCAACTATGTTGCCATATGTTCGTGGTAGTTCCATCCCCAATTCACCGGATAGCTCCTTGGGTGATAATATCTCGCCCATCAAGGATAGATCGCCCCTCCTGAGAAGGATGTGGGCCTAGTTGAGCTTCAAGGACTGAACATTGTGGGAAATATGATGCTTTAAGGATTTGTGCACTAAGAGAGGAGGGATCATTCAATAATCTCCAAACATGCCGAGACAAAAGTGCCAAGTTGAAGATCTCTATATCCCGAAAGCCAAGTCCTCCCAAACTTTTCGGTCGGGTCATCAAATCCCAAGCTACCCAACATGGTTTTCTCTCGCCTCTCTTGCTCCCCCACCAAAATTGACGAATGAGTGACGTAATGCTTTCACAAAGGCCTCGAGGTAATATGAAGCAAGACATCGAAAAAACTGGTAAAGCTTGAGCCACAGATTTTATGAGAACCTCCTTTCCTGCCACTGATAAAAGTTTCTCCATCCATCCCTTTATCCTTTCCCAAACTCTGTCTCGTAAATATTTGAAGGTGCCATTTTTGGACTGTCCAACATCGGTCGGCAGACCCAAGTACTTTTCACTCAGAGATTCATTCTGCACATTGAGTATATTATTTATCTCCACTCTAAGGGTCTCTAGACATCCCTTACTGAAAAAGATGGACGATTTATCATAGTTTACCCTTTGGCCTGAAGCCAAGCAATATGCATCAAGTAGGTTTGAAACCTCATTTGCCCCCTGGACACTAGACTTGAAAAGCAGCAGGCTGTCATCTGCAAACAAAAGGTGGTTCACTGCCGGAGCTGTGGGCACCACCTTTATGCCACCAAGCACTGATGATTGAGAACTGTGTTTTAAAAGGCACGAAAGTCCCTCCGCTGCAATCAAGAATAAGTAAGGAGAAATAGGATCTCCCTGCCTGATACCTCTGGAAGGTGAAAAGCTCTCCAAACTTTCTCCATTAAACAAGACCGAGAACGAAACAGAAGTGATCATGCTCATAAATGTATGGATCCAATCTGGTGCAAAGCCAAGCTTAACCATAATTGCCTTTAGATAAGGCCACTCTAGTCTGTCATATGCCTTCATCATATCAAGCTTGAGTGCACAAAAGTTGTTTGTCTTGGATATGTTTCTCTTCATGAAGTGCAAACATTCATACGCACATATAATATTATCCGTGATTAACCTCCCGGGGACAAAGGCTGATTGCTCCTTCGAGATAATATCTGGCAATATCACCTTCAATCTATTCGCCACCACTTTAGAAGCAATTTTATAAATCACATTGCATAGGCTGATAGGCCTAAACTGGGTAAGGAGAGTGGAGTTTTGTATCTTGGGTATAAACACGAGTACCGTATCATTAACACTTGCAGCAGTCTCCTCTCCACGGACAATCCGAAGCACGACTTTAGTTATTTCATCCCCAAAAATGTCCCAGTGGCGCTGATAGAAGTGAGCAGGAAAACCATCTGGGCCCGGTGCCTTCGTGGGAAACATCTGAAACAGGGCCTGCTTTACCTCCTCACTTGTGTAAGGGGCGCCAAGCGAAGCATTCATCTCTGGTGTTACTTTCCGAGGCACATGCTGTAATACGTCATCTACCCCCTGTACACCTTCTGTCGTGTTCAAAGTTTTATAGAAATCTGTCACAAGTTGTTTCATCTCAGCCTTGTCATCTACTCGTATACCCAACGCATTGTATAGAGCTCGAATCATGTTCTTCCTTCTCCGCATATTTGCTCTCATGTGAAAAAATTTTGTGTTGCGATCACCCGCAGTCAGCCACTGTATGCGAGATCTTTGTCTCCACATTATCTCCTCCCTATGATAGAGCTCAACCAGTCGTTCATTCAACTTTTGCTCAAGGTGATTTGGAGTAGTCCTAGACGGAACACTCCGGAGCCTCTCTAGCTCCGCTTTTGCCTTCTTGATCTCCTTTCTAACACTCCCAAAAGTTGCATCATTCCATGCCGAGAGGTTCTTTGACAGCAGCTCCAATTTTCTGCGAATCCCCTCAACTCCTTGACCAGCATGAAGTTCGCTCCATCCTGAGCTGATAGTGTCACGCCACGATTCATGTGACTCCCACATCACTTCATACGGGAAGCTCGGTTTAGGACGTGGTAAAACCTCTTTAAACTGCACGAGTATGGGTCCATGATCCGAGCAGGCCGAAGTTAAGTTTGTAACCTTGGCCATAGGGTAAAGCGCAGCCCAATCTGCTGTGGCCATCGCTCTGTCTAGCCTCACGTGGGTGTAGGATCCCCCGGTCACTTTTTTCTCAAAAGTCCAAAATCTGCCATGATAGCCCAAGTCCATCAACATGTAAATGTCAACCGCATCCCGGAAACCTTGTATTTGTGCATTACTCCGATTAGCAACTCCCTCATGTTCATCCGGACGTAACACTTTGTTAAAATCCCCCAAACACAGCCAAGGGAGGTTGCTGAAAGACAACAACCCCTTTAGAAGATCCCATGTTTGGTGTCTCAGTTGTGTCTGGGCCTCGCCATACACGCATGTCAACCTCCATGTGTCTTTCCCATCCTCTACAACCTTTGCATCAATATGATAAACAGAATCACCCAAGATCTCAATATTTAATTTATTATTCCAAAAAACTCCTATTCCTCTACTTCTTCCTTGACTATCTATCACATAGGCATTATCATAGCCCAAAGTGTTAGCTAAAGCTTCTACACGTGCACATTTTAATTGAGTTTCAACAATACATAGCACGGTAGGGGTAAATTTCTTCGCAAAGTCACGAAGCTCATGAACTGTTGCGGATTTACCCGCACCACGACAGTTCCAACAAAATGAACTCATTGCATCCGGCGGCACTCCTCGAAGGAGCCCGCCGATCCATCATCTTGGTCCTTGCCTTCTTACACTCCATCTGTCACCATACTCGGTGTCCCTGCATCAGACTGCTCCTTAAAGAGGGCTCCTTTATTGGCAACATCTTTCTTCGGTCATTTCACCTCTTTCCTTGGAGAAACATATATAGGGGGCATCGGTGGAACCCCGGCCGGCTTTCCAGAGATTACAAGAGCTGTAGAGCTCACTGGGGCCACAGCCCCGTCTCTACCATCGCTTGACTGAGCTGTCTCTGGGTGGTTGTTGTCAGAGGATTGCCTCTTGTTACTTGCCACCACTACCCCCAGCGTTGCAGCACTCGGTGCCTCGATCATCACCTGGGGCTCGCTTGGCCCTGCTACATCTGTGGTCATTGCATTGTCTTCTCTTTCCTCCTGCCTCCCAGCCTCCTGCGGGGTTCATTCTGATATGCATTGAAGCGCCAACTTTGATTGGGGTTATATTGCTCTCGTCCCCTACCTCTTCCTCCTGCATTCCTTGGGACGCCTCGACCCCTCTGGTTATCAAATCCACCTCTGCTCGGTTGCCTGAAGCGAATATTGTCAGCCAGAACAAAGTCACCCCACTCAAACTTAGTCTCATCATGAACACCATCACCACACTCCTCGTGCCAATGCCCGCATTCACCACAGTTAAAGCAAAAGACAGGTAATTTCTCATATTTTACTTGGTATCTAACTCGTTCATCCCCCTTCTTTCCAGTGACAAACCTCTTAATTTTTGCATTGATATCGATTTTCACCCTCACCCGGACATATTCACCGAAAAAACCTGCCGGTAGCTTGAGCTGAACTTCTTCCACCTCGCCAATTCGTGATGCCATCCTTCTGACTGCAGGCTCAATCAAAAAGTTGTCAGGTAGCCGATGGATTTGCGTCCAAACTGCCAGCTTATACAACTTGATGCTATCAGGGTTTTTGAACCCATCATACTCCATTAATATCACTGCTTGGTCTATGAAAAGTCATGGCCCCTCTAGCATGGCCTTATTCCAATCCCCTAGACAACCAAACTGAGCTGTGAACAAGTTGTCCTTCACCTTCCTCCAGACCACCGTCTTCGCCGGGTTCCAGGCTGCACGCATATCCCCATAAAGAGCATTAGGGCAGATTTTTTTTATTAATTGTTGAACAGTGCCACTGGGCTGGCTATGCATCAATGCGAGATGCAATAGGAAGGGATCAATCACTCCTATTTTTAGGTGAAAAAGGAAAGAAATGATTGCTGCCGCTGTGCCTCGCTGGCCTGCTACGTGCGTGCTGCATGCTGCATGCTGCGTGAGGCCCAGCCGCCAGCCCGATAGGGCATTTTTTTCTGCCTCACTGGACATATAGCCTATGTATGTTTTTTTATTGAGAAATCTCGCCACTTTATTAGATAATAGTAATGTTCATAGGTACGCGATGCTTTTCATGGGAGACTCCCAGCCAAACATGCCGACCTACCCCTAAATTACAAGTGAACTTGGCGAGATTGTGAGCCTCGAAGTTGTGATTTCTACGCTCAAAAACAAAAGAAACCGAGTCGAAAGTGCTTCTCCGTTGCATTATTTCATGTACAATAGCCGAGTGCGGACCTCCTGTCCCTTCGTTTATATCCAGTACCACTCCTTTGCAATCCGAGGCAACCATCATGTTTGTCACCTGAAGATCCTCTGCAAGAGCTAACGCCTCCCTGCACGCAAACGTTTCCAGGGTTGTGGGATTAGTAATGTCTCGGTAGACTACCGCCGAAGAGCCCAAGTATAAACCTGTGTGGTCTCGACACACCGCAGAAACTGCCCCACCACGTTTATGGCGCGCAACAGCTCCATCAACATTGATTTTCGCAAACCCAACAGGTGAAGCTAGCCATGTCCTTGGCCCTCCTCTCGTTGCGGCTGCCTGTATGTGATGCTCCTCAGGTTTTTCAAGCTGCTGCAGCTCATTAATGTAAGAGGCCACAAATTATGAAGTGTGCATCAAGGACTGAAAGATGCCCTCGTGTATCGCCTTCCTTCTAGCACACCATATCGCCTCAAAGAGTCACAACCATAGTTGTAAAGGACTTTTGATCGAGAACCTCATTCAACCGGAACAACCAGTTCTTAGCGTTGGTTTCCTCGTTCCGCCATCTTCGCAACCAGACCAGGATCAGATAACGCCCAAGTGCATCGAGCCGACGTGCATGAAACCAGTGCGTGGCGCCAAGAGTTGGGAGAACCGCACAACGGACAAGCATCGCGGGTTGCCATATTTCTTCTGGTGAGAACATCTGTTGTTGGAAGAGAGTGGCGGGCTAGGCGCCACAAGAAAACCCTGACTTTGGATGGTACCGTCAGCGACCAAAGTGAGGTCCAGTCATGCTCCTCTCTGTCATTGCTCGAGAACCCGCAACTGCCTTCGAGCTAGTTCTCTCTGGTGATTTTCGTTTTGATCATAAACTTGTAAGCTGAAATAGCCTATGTATGCACATACCTGGGGAGGGCCCCCTGAACTTTGGGGGCCCGGGGCGGCTGCCCCCTGCCCCTCCCCAGGGCCGGCCCTGCTAGCGATGCTTGTCATTCTTCTCTTTCTCATCCTACCGTACATCACCTATTATTCCTAGGCTCTGTGCAAACCCGTTTTGTTGGGACCAACCGACAACACGTCAAAATCAGTGTGTTCGTCAACGACACATCTTCTTCCTCTTTCCTTGCCAACTTTAGTTATGTTCCTACTTATTTCCTAGAATACTCTTCTTATTTTCCCCTCTTCTCCAACATCATGGACCACTTCGACGCTTTAGTTTTTTCCATCTTATTTCTTGGAACACTCTTCCCTTCTACAACACCATGAACCACCTGACCATTGTAGTGTTGTGTTGATATGTTTCCTTCCCCAAGTGCTCCACCTGCTACTCTTCCTCAAATACTCGCTCCTCTTCCTTCTCTTCCTCAGATTTCAACAATCTGTCGGGAAATATGTGGAAGCAATGGGAGACATTGAGCCTGAAGGCGCCGTGCAGGGCCAAGATATTCAAATTGCAGTAAATATTCTAGTAAATTTAGCATGCGATTGCTCGCCATCATTTGTATAGTATTGCCCCTTTGCCCTATTGAGAACATATGAAACTAAATTTCAATTTCCCCTACCTATGATTGAAACTGTCATCCCTCATAAATCAAAGTGGGGGAACATGGGGGGGGGGGACACTGTTTGACAAATATGCCTTTGGAAACAAATCATGTTAAAAAACTGCAAATATTACGTGTATATCTCTAGCGTATTAAAAAACCATGTTCTGAAGCAATTGATATAGAGTAGTATACATACATCATGGAGATGACAAAATAAGGATTTTGAAATTTTTGACGGTGTTGGTTGGAGAGAAGCTGCTCAAGGAATTGAGGGTGGAGTTGGCATGTGTGTGTGGGTTCCCAATACTGTTTTTTTTAACTCTTTTTATTTGCACATGGGCGGGATCGAGTGAGTGTGTTTTTCACCTTCGGTGGTGTTACGAAGCGAAGCAGAAACGAACATGGCATACAAACTATTTAATATTAGGGATAATAGAGATTTATTAATAGAGACATCCACCATATTTTAGATTTTGTTAAGATTTAATTTGATTTGAGAATGAATAGGAGAAATCAAGGAAAGTTTTTATTATATAGTTAATGTTTTGGTAAGATTTGATTTTATTTAGGTGTGAGTAGTGCATGGCAAGGAAATTTTGGATTCAGTTGAGATTTTGTTAAGATTTGATTTGATTGAGTTAATGCATGACATTCTTTTGGGAAAGTGCCAATTTGATTGGTTTCTGTTTGGGGAAAGTGTTGATTATGATAGTATGCCAAGCAAAAAATAAATAGCTTGGCCATAGAAAAATGAAACAAAAAAAGGAAATAAAAAAACGAAACATAAGAAAAAAAAGAATGTGTGCACGCGTCAAATGGTCCGGCCCAACTTTGATTGTAGTTTATGTTTTGGTAACATTTGATTTGATTCGGTATGAGTGGTGGAATGCAAGGATAGTTTGGATTTAGATTTTGTTAAGATTTGATTTTATCGAGTTAATGCATGACTTTGTTTTGGGAAAGTACCGATTTGGTTTGATTTTTCTGGAGTGTTGATTTTGATAGTATGCCAACCACAAAGTAATCAGTTGGTCACAAAAAAAAGAAACGGAAAAAGGGAAACCAAAAACGAAACATAAAAAAACATGCACACGCGTCAAGTGGGCCGTGGCAACATGGTTGGGGCTTCAGCGAAAGGTCACATGTATGACACTCGCAGGTGTCATATCGGGTTCGATGAGAGATTGTTGGAAGGTGGGGCGACGCTACCAACTCCCCTTTCTGAGTAGAGATGGGCCGACCCAACCTTGATTATAGTTGATGTTTTGGTAAGATTTGATTTGATTGTGTATGAGTAGTGGAATGCAAGGAAAGTTTGGATTTAGTTGAGATTTTGCTAAGATTTGATTTTGATTGAGTTAATGCATGACTTTGTTTTGGGAAAGTGTCGATTTGGTTTGATTTTTCTGGAGTGTTGATTTTGATAGTATGCCGACAACAAAGTAATCGGTTGGTCACAGAAAAAAGAAACGTAAAAAGGGAAACCAAAAACGAAACATAAAAAAACATGCACACGCGTCAAGTGGGCCGTGGCAACTTGGTTGGGGCTTCAGCGAAAGGTCACATGTATGACACTCGCAGGTGTCATATCGGGTTTGCCGAGAGATTGTTGGAAGGTGGGGCGACGCTACCAACTCCCCTTTCTGAGTAGAGATGGGCCGACCCAACCTTGATTATAGTTGATGTTTTGGTAAGATTTGATTTGATTGTGTATGAGTAGTGGAATGCAAGGAAAGTTTGGATTATTTGAGATTTTGCTAAGATTTGATTTTGATTGAGTTAATGCATGACTTTGTTTTGGGAAAGTGTCGATTTGGTTTGATTTTTCTGGAGTGTTGATTTTGATAGTATGCCGACCACAAAGTAATCGGTTGGTCACAGAAAAAAGAAACGTAAAAAGGGAAACCAAAGACGAAACATAAAAAAACATGCACACGCATCAAGTGGGCCGTGGCAACTTGGTTGGGGCTTCAGCGAAAGGTCACATGTATGACACTCGCAGGTGTCATATCGGGTTTGCCGAGAGATTGTTGGAAGGTGGGGCAACACTACCAACTCCCCTTTCTGAGTAGAGATGGGCCGACCCAACCTTGATTATAGTTGATGTTTTGGTAAGATTTGATTTGATTGTGTATGAGTAGTGGAATGCAAGGACAATTTGGATTTAGTTGAGATTTTGTTAAGATTTGATTTTGATTGAATTAATGCATGACGATGTTTTGAAAAATTGCCGATTTGGTTTGATTTTTTTGGGAAAGTGCCGATTCTGATCTTATGATGAGCAAAAATAATAGATTGATCATGGAAAAGATGAAATAGAAAATCAGGAAACCAAAATCGAAATATAGAAAGAAAGGAAATATAAAAATACGCGTCAGATGCGCCGAGCCAACTAGAGCTTCAGTTAAAGGTCACATTTATGATGCTCACGGGTGTCATATCGGGTTTGCCAAGGGGTTGATGGGAGGTGAGGCGACTCTACCAACTCTCCCTTTAGGAGTAGAGAAAATGGGCCGAGCGAACTTGGCTAGAGCTACATCGAACGGTCGCCTGTATGACACCCACAAGGGCTGCATTGGGTTTGCCGAGGGGTTGGTGGGAGGTGAGGCAACACTACCAACTCCCACCTTAGGAGTAGGTATTAATGCATACTGTTGTTTTGGGGAAATGCCGACTTGGTTTGATTTTTTAGGAAAGTGACTATTCTACTAGTATCCGAGCACAAAATAATAGGTTGGTCACAGAAAAAAAGAAACAAAAAAACGAAACATAGAAAAAAATGAGAACACGTCAAATGGGCCGGGCAACTTGGCTGGAGCTTCAACGAAAGGTCACCTGTTTGACGCTCGCAGGCGTCATATCGGTTTTTTTGAGGGGTTGGTGGGAGGTGAGGTGATGCTACCAACTCCCCTTTAAGAGGAAAGATTGCAATCACGATATGGACACTCGATGCGCATAGATTTGTTCCAATATTTGAAATGTTGGCCAATTAATATTGGCGGTAATATAATATTATTACCGCCATTTTAGTCCCGGAATAAAATTATAATATGTAAACAAAAAAGGTGTTAAAATGAGACGTACAAATGGTGCATTAAGCCCATACTATTCCCGTACATCGTGATCCTATTAAAGCGCCAACGATCCCACAATCACTCATTGTTCCCTCAAATTGCAATCGTGGGATGGTGATTGGACGGCATCCGATGAGTTCGGATTTGTCCCGATATTTGGAACGTTCGCCAATTCACATTGGCGGTAAAATAATAGTATTACTGCATTTTTGGTCTAGCAAGAATTTGGTAACATGTAAATAAAAAAGTGTAAATTATTTTATTTTATTTAGAAGTGTTCAAATTGGTTCCTCAAACGTGGCACAATACGAGTAACGGCTCAATAAAGTCGCTCCAGCTGTTGACAATGAATATATAGGGGGACCGTCCTTTCGTTCCCAAAACAAAACCCCTGCTCGCAGAGGACTCTCCATGGCTTCGCCCCCTCCCACGCATGGCCAGGGTCCAATGCCCGGCGACACACAAGCCTCTGCCGGAGGCTTCCACACCTTCCCGTCTCTCGCCGACCAGGGCACTAAGTTCTCAAAGGTATATCTCATTATCTCGAGTTAGGGCTTTTGGTAGATCTGTATTGTCCGACTCTGGTCTAAAAACTGCAAACGTGTATGGATACATGGATCTGATGCGCACTTCTTTGCTGCATGCTTTTGCATCTGTTAACGGGGGCATGATTGGGGGTAGGGGGTTGTTAACGTTTTGTTACTGTTCCAGATTGCAACTTCGCCTAACCATTTTTGTTTTCTTTTTGATGAAGATGGTCGATCTGAAATTGTTTCTTCACTTGATCTAATCTTGCTAATCGGTTTTTTTACCCGATCTAAAAATTAAAAATGTTTTGCAATACTTGCCTCCGATGTTCACCTCAGCATGTTTTTTATTTTTTAATCGACCTCAGCATGTTCTTGAGAAAACAATTGGCACCTCTTTCCCGATTGAAGCTCTACTTAACTAATTTTTATTTCTAGCAGATCCGAGCTGCATCCTGGTGTTGTGAAAAATATAACCCATTTTTGTTTTCTTTTTGATGAAGATGGTCGATCTGAAATTGTTTTTCTTCACGTGATCTAATCTTGCTAATGGAGTTTTTTTACCCGATCTAAACATTAAAAATGTTTTGCAATACTTGCCTCCGATGTTCATCTCAGCATGGCTTTTATTTTTTGAATCCACCTCAGGATGTTCTTGAGAAAACAATTGGCACCTCTTTCCTGATTGAAGTCTACTTAAGTAATTTTTATTTCTAGCTGATCCGAGCTGCATACTGGTATTGTGAAAAATATAAATCTTCAGTAATATGCGCATACTTAGCTCCGATTTCCACTCGCTTGACCATATACATGAATAAAATGTTACTTGTTCAACATATACCTTTTTATTTAAAAGAACACTGTCTGGATTTGTCATCTAAAAGAAAGAGGACTACTGTGAGTAGCTCATTTATGTTAGGCAATTCCAACGAGAAATTAAGAACAAAATTCCTTGTTAGTTCAGCATACTCATGAGTCATGAATCATGCTGCTGCTGATGGTATTAGAGGACATGATCATCATCTTTTTAGACATGCATCTTAAGTCAGCTTTGCTTTATTTACCGTAACAAATAAATGGTGTTTTTTCCATCAAAATAAAATAAATAGATGGTGCATGCTTTTGCATCTGTTACCAAGTTTAAGAAGCATATGTTCGGAGGGAGTAGTTTATTTCTGCTTAATATAGATTGTTTTGCTATTTTCCTCGTCATCTCTATTTCTTTGTGATGGCCTTAGGTATTAGAGTAGTTCAGCAAGCATACGCATTATTAATTTTCTTATTGTACTATCTATTAATCTTATGTCCTGTACTGTAGACTTGCATCATGAAGGCTGCACAGTTTGGACCTTGGTCAGATCTTCCTACGGAACTCCTGGGCCTTGTCCTAAAGCGCCTCGATTCCCTAGCTGACCGTGTTCGTCTGAGAGCAGTCTGTCACCCATGGCGCTCTAATAGTATGTTGCAAAATCTCCCCCTCCCATTCCCTTGGCTCACCCTCACCGATGGAACCTTCCTCAGCATCCAAGGCAGTGAGGTTCACCGCATGCCTCTGCCAGATGGTGCTCGTTGGCACGGCTCCATTGATAACAGGCTATTCCTCATAAGCTGTGATGGTGCGTGTTCATTGCTGAACCCTTTTTCCAAGAGCACACTGGAGCTTCCTAATCTTGCAAGTGTTTGGCAGCGCGAGATAGATAACCATGCTGAATATACTAATGATCCAGTTTCCTATAAGTTAGTGGCGCCCTCGCCACTGGAATCATCACCCAAGTCCCTTGTTGCTGCGTTGATCATCGGCAATTGTTATTCTGTTGATCTTTGTGTCGTTCAACCACCTGCCACCACTTACTCATTCAGAGGTATACGTACTGCACTGGGGGAGCCACCAACATTAGTGGTATAAATGTATGGATCCAATCTGGTGCAAAGCCAAGCTTAACCATAATTGCCTTTAGATAAGGCCACTCTAGTCTGTCATATGCCTTCATCATATCAAGCTTGAGTGCACAAAAGTTGTTTGTCTTGGATATGTTTCTCTTCATGAAGTGCAAACATTCATACGCACATATAATATTATCCGTGATTAACCTCCCGGGGACAAAGGCTGATTGCTCCTTCGAGATAATATCTGGCAATATCACCTTCAATCTATTCGCCACCACTTTAGAAGCAATTTTATAAATCACATTGCATAGGCTGATAGGCCTAAACTGGGTAAGGAGAGTGGAGTTTTGTATCTTGGGTATAAACACGAGTACCGTATCATTAACACTTGCAGCAGTCTCCTCTCCACGGACAATCCGAAGCACGACTTTAGTTATTTCATCCCCAAAAATGTCCCAGTGGCGCTGATAGAAGTGAGCAGGAAAACCATCTGGGCCCGGTGCCTTCGTGGGAAACATCTGAAACAGGGCCTGCTTTACCTCCTCACTTGTGTAAGGGGCGCCAAGCGAAGCATTCATCTCTGGTGTTACTTTCCGAGGCACATGCTGTAATACGTCATCTACCCCCTGTACACCTTCTGTCGTGTTCAAAGTTTTATAGAAATCTGTCACAAGTTGTTTCATCTCAGCCTTGTCATCTACTCGTATACCCAACGCATTGTATAGAGCTCGAATCATGTTCTTCCTTCTCCGCATATTTGCTCTCATGTGAAAAAATTTTGTGTTGCGATCACCCGCAGTCAGCCACTGTATGCGAGATCTTTGTCTCCACATTATCTCCTCCCTATGATAGAGCTCAACCAGTCGTTCATTCAACTTTTGCTCAAGGTGATTTGGAGTAGTCCTAGACGGAACACTCCGGAGCCTCTCTAGCTCCGCTTTTGCCTTCTTGATCTCCTTTCTAACACTCCCAAAAGTTGCATCATTCCATGCCGAGAGGTTCTTTGACAGCAGCTCCAATTTTCTGCGAATCCCCTCAACTCCTTGACCAGCATGAAGTTCGCTCCATCCTGAGCTGATAGTGTCACGCCACGATTCATGTGACTCCCACATCACTTCATACGGGAAGCTCGGTTTAGGACGTGGTAAAACCTCTTTAAACTGCACGAGTATGGGTCCATGATCCGAGCAGGCCGAAGTTAAGTTTGTAACCTTGGCCATAGGGTAAAGCGCAGCCCAATCTGCTGTGGCCATCGCTCTGTCTAGCCTCACGTGGGTGTAGGATCCCCCGGTCACTTTTTTCTCAAAAGTCCAAAATCTGCCATGATAGCCCAAGTCCATCAACATGTAAATGTCAACCGCATCCCGGAAACCTTGTATTTGTGCATTACTCCGATTAGCAACTCCCTCATGTTCATCCGGACGTAACACTTTGTTAAAATCCCCCAAACACAGCCAAGGGAGGTTGCTGAAAGACAACAACCCCTTTAGAAGATCCCATGTTTGGTGTCTCAGTTGTGTCTGGGCCTCGCCATACACGCATGTCAACCTCCATGTGTCTTTCCCATCCTCTACAACCTTTGCATCAATATGATAAACAGAATCACCCAAGATCTCAATATTTAATTTATTATTCCAAAAAACTCCTATTCCTCTACTTCTTCCTTGACTATCTATCACATAGGCATTATCATAGCCCAAAGTGTTAGCTAAAGCTTCTACACGTGCACATTTTAATTGAGTTTCAACAATACATAGCACGGTAGGGGTAAATTTCTTCGCAAAGTCACGAAGCTCATGAACTGTTGCGGATTTACCCGCACCACGACAGTTCCAACAAAATGAACTCATTGCATCCGGCGGCACTCCTCGAAGGAGCCCGCCGATCCATCATCTTGGTCCTTGCCTTCTTACACTCCATCTGTCACCATACTCGGTGTCCCTGCATCAGACTGCTCCTTAAAGAGGGCTCCTTTATTGGCAACATCTTTCTTCGGTCATTTCACCTCTTTCCTTGGAGAAACATATATAGGGGGCATCGGTGGAACCCCGGCCGGCTTTCCAGAGATTACAAGAGCTGTAGAGCTCACTGGGGCCACAGCCCCGTCTCTACCATCGCTTGACTGAGCTGTCTCTGGGTGGTTGTTGTCAGAGGATTGCCTCTTGTTACTTGCCACCACTACCCCCAGCGTTGCAGCACTCGGTGCCTCGATCATCACCTGGGGCTCGCTTGGCCCTGCTACATCTGTGGTCATTGCATTGTCTTCTCTTTCCTCCTGCCTCCCAGCCTCCTGCGGGGTTCATTCTGATATGCATTGAAGCGCCAACTTTGATTGGGGTTATATTGCTCTCGTCCCCTACCTCTTCCTCCTGCATTCCTTGGGACGCCTCGACCCCTCTGGTTATCAAATCCACCTCTGCTCGGTTGCCTGAAGCGAATATTGTCAGCCAGAACAAAGTCACCCCACTCAAACTTAGTCTCATCATGAACACCATCACCACACTCCTCGTGCCAATGCCCGCATTCACCACAGTTAAAGCAAAAGACAGGTAATTTCTCATATTTTACTTGGTATCTAACTCGTTCATCCCCCTTCTTTCCAGTGACAAACCTCTTAATTTTTGCATTGATATCGATTTTCACCCTCACCCGGACATATTCACCGAAAAAACCTGCCGGTAGCTTGAGCTGAACTTCTTCCACCTCGCCAATTCGTGATGCCATCCTTCTGACTGCAGGCTCAATCAAAAAGTTGTCAGGTAGCCGATGGATTTGCGTCCAAACTGCCAGCTTATACAACTTGATGCTATCAGGGTTTTTGAACCCATCATACTCCATTAATATCACTGCTTGGTCTATGAAAAGTCATGGCCCCTCTAGCATGGCCTTATTCCAATCCCCTAGACAACCAAACTGAGCTGTGAACAAGTTGTCCTTCACCTTCCTCCAGACCACCGTCTTCGCCGGGTTCCAGGCTGCACGCATATCCCCATAAAGAGCATTAGGGCAGATTTTTTTTATTAATTGTTGAACAGTGCCACTGGGCTGGCTATGCATCAATGCGAGATGCAATAGGAAGGGATCAATCACTCCTATTTTTAGGTGAAAAAAGGAAAGAAATGATTGCTGCCGCTGTGCCTCGCTGGCCTGCTACGTGCGTGCTGCATGCTGCATGCTGCGTGAGGCCCAGCCGCCAGCCCGATAGGGCATTTTTTTCTGCCTCACTGGACATATAGCCTATGTATGTTTTTTTATTGAGAAATCTCGCCACTTTATTAGATAATAGTAATGTTCATAGGTACGCGATGCTTTTCATGGGAGACTCCCAGCCAAACATGCCGACCTACCCCTAAATTACAAGTGAACTTGGCGAGATTGTGAGCCTCGAAGTTGTGATTTCTACGCTCAAAAACAAAAGAAACCGAGTCGAAAGTGCTTCTCCGTTGCATTATTTCATGTACAATAGCCGAGTGCGGACCTCCTGTCCCTTCGTTTATATCCAGTACCACTCCTTTGCAATCCGAGGCAACCATCATGTTTGTCACCTGAAGATCCTCTGCAAGAGCTAACGCCTCCCTGCACGCAAACGTTTCCAGGGTTGTGGGATTAGTAATGTCTCGGTAGACTACCGCCGAAGAGCCCAAGTATAAACCTGTGTGGTCTCGACACACCGCAGAAACTGCCCCACCACGTTTATGGCGCGCAACAGCTCCATCAACATTGATTTTCGCAAACCCAACAGGTGAAGCTAGCCATGTCCTTGGCCCTCCTCTCGTTGCGGCTGCCTGTATGTGATGCTCCTCAGGTTTTTCAAGCTGCTGCAGCTCATTAATGTAAGAGGCCACAAATTATGAAGTGTGCATCAAGGACTGAAAGATGCCCTCGTGTATCGCCTTCCTTCTAGCACACCATATCGCCTCAAAGAGTCACAACCATAGTTGTAAAGGACTTTTGATCGAGAACCTCATTCAACCGGAACAACCAGTTCTTAGCGTTGGTTTCCTCGTTCCGCCATCTTCGCAACCAGACCAGGATCAGATAACGCCCAAGTGCATCGAGCCGACGTGCATGAAACCAGTGCGTGGCGCCAAGAGTTGGGAGAACCGCACAACGGACAAGCATCGCGGGTTGCCATATTTCTTCTGGTGAGAACATCTGTTGTTGGAAGAGAGTGGCGGGCTAGGCGCCACAAGAAAACCCTGACTTTGGATGGTACCGTCAGCGATCAAAGTGAGGTCCAGTCATGCTCCTCTCTGTCATTGCTCGAGAACCCGCAACTGCCTTCGAGCTAGTTCTCTCTGGTGATTTTCGTTTTGATCATAAACTTGTAAGCTGAAATAGCCTATGTATGCACATACCTGGGGAGGGCCCCCTGAACTTTGGGGGCCCGGGGCGGCTGCCCCCTGCCCCTCCCCAGGGCCGGCCCTGCTAGCGATGCTTGTCATTCTTCTCTTTCTCATCCTACCGTACATCACCTATTATTCCTAGGCTCTGTGCAAACCCGTTTTGTTGGGACCAACCGACAACACGTCAAAATCAGTGTGTTCGTCAACGACACATCTTCTTCCTCTTTCCTTGCCAACTTTAGTTATGTTCCTACTTATTTCCTAGAATACTCTTCTTATTTTCCCCTCTTCTCCAACATCATGGACCACTTCGACGCTTTAGTTTTTTCCATCTTATTTCTTGGAACACTCTTCCCTTCTACAACACCATGAACCACCTGACCATTGTAGTGTTGTGTTGATATGTTTCCTTCCCCAAGTGCTCCACCTGCTACTCTTCCTCAAATACTCGCTCCTCTTCCTTCTCTTCCTCAGATTTCAACAATCTGTCGGGAAATATGTGGAAGCAATGGGAGACATTGAGCCTGAAGGCGCCGTGCAGGGCCAAGATATTCAAATTGCAGTAAATATTCTAGTAAATTTAGCATGCGATTGCTCGCCATCATTTGTATAGTATTGCCCCTTTGCCCTATTGAGAACATATGAAACTAAATTTCAATTTCCCCTACCTATGATTGAAACTGTCATCCCTCATAAATCAAAGTGGGGGAACATGGGGGGGGGACACTGTTTGACAAATATGCCTTTGGAAACAAATCATGTTAAAAAACTGCAAATATTACGTGTATATCTCTAGCGTATTAAAAAACCATGTTCTGAAGCAATTGATATAGAGTAGTATACATACATCATGGAGATGACAAAATAAGGATTTTGAAATTTTTGACGGTGTTGGTTGGAGAGAAGCTGCTCAAGGAATTGAGGGTGGAGTTGGCATGTGTGTGTGGGTTCCCAATACTGTTTTTTTTAACTCTTTTTATTTGCACATGGGCGGGATCGAGTGAGTGTGTTTTTCACCTTCGGTGGTGTTACGAAGCGAAGCAGAAACGAACATGGCATACAAACTATTTAATATTAGGGATAATAGAGATTTATTAATAGAGACATCCACCATATTTTAGATTTTGTTAAGATTTAATTTGATTTGAGAATGAATAGGAGAAATCAAGGAAAGTTTTTATTATATAGTTAATGTTTTGGTAAGATTTGATTTTATTTAGGTGTGAGTAGTGCATGGCAAGGAAATTTTGGATTCAGTTGAGATTTTGTTAAGATTTGATTTGATTGAGTTAATGCATGACATTCTTTTGGGAAAGTGCCAATTTGATTGGTTTCTGTTTGGGGAAAGTGTTGATTATGATAGTATGCCAAGCAAAAAATAAATAGCTTGGCCATAGAAAAATGAAACAAAAAAAGGAAATAAAAAAACGAAACATAAGAAAAAAAAGAATGTGTGCACGCGTCAAATGGTCCGGCCCAACTTTGATTGTAGTTTATGTTTTGGTAACATTTGATTTGATTCGGTATGAGTGGTGGAATGCAAGGATAGTTTGGATTTAGATTTTGTTAAGATTTGATTTTATCGAGTTAATGCATGACTTTGTTTTGGGAAAGTACCGATTTGGTTTGATTTTTCTGGAGTGTTGATTTTGATAGTATGCCAACCACAAAGTAATCAGTTGGTCACAAAAAAAAGAAACGGAAAAAGGGAAACCAAAAACGAAACATAAAAAAACATGCACACGCGTCAAGTGGGCCGTGGCAACATGGTTGGGGCTTCAGCGAAAGGTCACATGTATGACACTCGCAGGTGTCATATCGGGTTCGATGAGAGATTGTTGGAAGGTGGGGCGACGCTACCAACTCCCCTTTCTGAGTAGAGATGGGCCGACCCAACCTTGATTATAGTTGATGTTTTGGTAAGATTTGATTTGATTGTGTATGAGTAGTGGAATGCAAGGAAAGTTTGGATTTAGTTGAGATTTTGCTAAGATTTGATTTTGATTGAGTTAATGCATGACTTTGTTTTGGGAAAGTGTCGATTTGGTTTGATTTTTCTGGAGTGTTGATTTTGATAGTATGCCGACCACAAAGTAATCGGTTGGTCACAGAAAAAAGAAACGTAAAAAGGGAAACCAAAAACGAAACATAAAAAAACATGCACACGCGTCAAGTTGGCCGTGGCAACTTGGTTGGGGCTTCAGCGAAAGGTCACATGTATGACACTCGCAGGTGTCATATCGGGTTTGCCGAGAGATTGTTGGAAGGTGGGGCGACGCTACCAACTCCCCTTTCTGAGTAGAGATGGGCCGACCCAACCTTGATTATAGTTGATGTTTTGGTAAGATTTGATTTGATTGTGTATGAGTAGTGGAATGCAAGGAAAGTTTGGATTATTTGAGATTTTGCTAAGATTTGATTTTGATTGAGTTAATGCATGACTTTGTTTTGGGAAAGTGTCGATTTGGTTTGATTTTTCTGGAGTGTTGATTTTGATAGTATGCCGACCACAAAGTAATCGGTTGGTCACAGAAAAAAGAAACGTAAAAAGGGAAACCAAAGACGAAACATAAAAAAACATGCACACGCATCAAGTGGGCCGTGGCAACTTGGTTGGGGCTTCAGCGAAAGGTCACATGTATGACACTCGCAGGTGTCATATCGGGTTTGCCGAGAGATTGTTGGAAGGTGGGGCAACACTACCAACTCCCCTTTCTGAGTAGAGATGGGCCGACACAACCTTGATTATAGTTGATGTTTTGGTAAGATTTGATTTGATTGTGTATGAGTAGTGGAATGCAAGGACAATTTGGATTTAGTTGAGATTTTGTTAAGATTTGATTTTGATTGAGTTAATGCATGACGATGTTTTGAAAAATTGCCGATTTGGTTTGATTTTTTTGGGAAAGTGCCGATTCTGATCTTATGATGAGCAAAAATAATAGATTGATCATGGAAAAGATGAAATAGAAAATCAGGAAACCAAAATCGAAATATAGAAAGAAAGGAAATATAAAAATACGCGTCAGATGCGCCGAGCCAACTAGAGCTTCAGTTAAAGGTCACATTTATGATGCTCACGGGTGTCATATCGGGTTTGCCAAGGGGTTGATGGGAGGTGAGGCGACTCTACCAACTCTCCCTTTAGGAGTAGAGAAAATGGGCCGAGCGAACTTGGCTAGAGCTACATCGAACGGTCGCCTGTATGACACCCACAAGGGCTGCATTGGGTTTGCCGAGGGGTTGGTGGGAGGTGAGGCAACACTACCAACTCCCACCTTAGGAGTAGGTATTAATGCATACTGTTGTTTTGGGGAAATGCCGACTTGGTTTGATTTTTTAGGAAAGTGACTATTCTACTAGTATCCGAGCACAAAATAATAGGTTGGTCACAGAAAAAAAGAAACAAAAAAACGAAACATAGAAAAAAAATGAGAACACGTCAAATGGGCCGGGCAACTTGGCTGGAGCTTCAACGAAAGGTCACCTGTTTGACGCTCGCAGGCGTCATATCGGTTTTTTTGAGGGGTTGGTGGGAGGTGAGGTGATGCTACCAACTCCCCTTTAAGAGGAAAGATTGCAATCACGATATGGACACTCGATGCGCCTAGATTTGTTCCAATATTTGAAATGTTGGCCAATTAATATTGGCGGTAATATAATATTATTACCGCCATTTTAGTCCCGGAATAAAATTATAATATGTAAACAAAAAAGGTGTTAAAATGAGACGTACAAATGGTGCATTAAGCCCATACTATTCCCGTACATCGTGATCCTATTAAAGCGCCAACGATCCCACAATCACTCATTGTTCCCTCAAATTGCAATCGTGGGATGGTGATTGGACGGCATCCGATGAGTTCGGATTTGTCCCGATATTTGGAACGTTCGCCAATTCACATTGGCGGTAAAATAATAGTATTACTGCATTTTTGGTCTAGCAAGAATTTGGTAACATGTAAATAAAAAAGTGTAAATTATTTTATTTTATTTAGAAGTGTTCAAATTGGTTCCTCAAACGTGGCACAATACGAGTAACGGCTCAATAAAGTCGCTCCAGCTGTTGACAATGAATATATAGGGGGACCGTCCTTTCGTTCCCAAAACAAAACCCCTGCTCGCAGAGGACTCTCCATGGCTTCGCCCCCTCCCACGCATGGCCAGGGTCCAATGCCCGGCGACACACAAGCCTCTGCCGGAGGCTTCCACACCTTCCCGTCTCTCGCCGACCAGGGCACTAAGTTCTCAAAGGTATATCTCATTATCTCGAGTTAGGGCTTTTGGTAGATCTGTATTGTCCGACTCTGGTCTAAAAACTGCAAACGTGTATGGATACATGGATCTGATGCGCACTTCTTTGCTGCATGCTTTTGCATCTGTTAACGGGGGCATGATTGGGGGTAGGGGGTTGTTAACGTTTTGTTACTGTTCCAGATTGCAACTTCGCCTAACCATTTTTGTTTTCTTTTTGATGAAGATGGTCGATCTGAAATTGTTTCTTCACTTGATCTAATCTTGCTAATCGGTTTTTTTACCCGATCTAAAAATTAAAAATGTTTTGCAATACTTGCCTCCGATGTTCACCTCAGCATGTTTTTTATTTTTTAATCGACCTCAGCATGTTCTTGAGAAAACAATTGGCACCTCTTTCCCGATTGAAGCTCTACTTAACTAATTTTTATTTCTAGCAGATCCGAGCTGCATCCTGGTGTTGTGAAAAATATAACCCATTTTTGTTTTCTTTTTGATGAAGATGGTCGATCTGAAATTGTTTTTCTTCACGTGATCTAATCTTGCTAATGGAGTTTTTTTACCCGATCTAAACATTAAAAATGTTTTGCAATACTTGCCTCCGATGTTCATCTCAGCATGGCTTTTATTTTTTGAATCCACCTCAGGATGTTCTTGAGAAAACAATTGGCACCTCTTTCCTGATTGAAGTCTACTTAAGTAATTTTTATTTCTAGCTGATCCGAGCTGCATACTGGTATTGTGAAAAATATAAATCTTCAGTAATATGCGCATACTTAGCTCCGATTTCCACTCGCTTGACCATATACATGAATAAAATGTTACTTGTTCAACATATACCTTTTTATTTAAAAGAACACTGTCTGGATTTGTCATCTAAAAGAAAGAGGACTACTGTGAGTAGCTCATTTATGTTAGGCAATTCCAACGAGAAATTAAGAACAAAATTCCTTGTTAGTTCAGCATACTCATGAGTCATGAATCATGCTGCTGCTGATGGTATTAGAGGACATGATCATCATCTTTTTAGACATGCATCTTAAGTCAGCTTTGCTTTATTTACCGTAACAAATAAATGGTGTTTTTTCCATCAAAATAAAATAAATAGATGGTGCATGCTTTTGCATCTGTTACCAAGTTTAAGAAGCATATGTTCGGAGGGAGTAGTTTATTTCTGCTTAATATAGATTGTTTTGCTATTTTCCTCGTCATCTCTATTTCTTTGTGATGGCCTTAGGTATTAGAGTAGTTCAGCAAGCATACGCATTATTAATTTTCTTATTGTACTATCTATTAATCTTATGTCCTGTACTGTAGACTTGCATCATGAAGGCTGCACAGTTTGGACCTTGGTCAGATCTTCCTACGGAACTCCTGGGCCTTGTCCTAAAGCGCCTCGATTCCCTAGCTGACCGTGTTCGTCTGAGAGCAGTCTGTCACCCATGGCGCTCTAATAGTATGTTGCAAAATCTCCCCCTCCCATTCCCTTGGCTCACCCTCACCGATGGAACCTTCCTCAGCATCCAAGGCAGTGAGGTTCACCGCATGCCTCTGCCAGATGGTGCTCGTTGGCACGGCTCCATTGATAACAGGCTATTCCTCATAAGCTGTGATGGTGCGTGTTCATTGCTGAACCCTTTTTCCAAGAGCACACTGGAGCTTCCTAATCTTGCAAGTGTTTGGCAGCGCGAGATAGATAACCATGCTGAATATACTAATGATCCAGTTTCCTATAAGTTAGTGGCGCCCTCGCCACTGGAATCATCACCCAAGTCCCTTGTTGCTGCGTTGATCATCGGCAATTGTTATTCTGTTGATCTTTGTGTCGTTCAACCACCTGTCACCACTTACTCATTCAGAGGTATACGTACTGCACTGGGGGAGCCACCAACATTAGTGGACCTTGCATTCTTGGATGGAAGGCTGTATGTGGTATCTGGATTTTTCAAGCTTTTCGTCGTTGATTTTGGTGAGAACCTTGGTACTTATCCAAAGATGAAATGCGTAATTGATTCTGGTGGTGATTGTGGAACGCCCCAATACCTGTCTAAGAAGGTGCTTTATGGACTCAGCCAGTATTTAGTGGAATGTGGTGGTAGGCTGCTGATGGTGCAAAGATTTACACACTCACCGGGTTTTGGGAATTCTCACACTGTTGGATTTAATGTCCTTGAGGCAGACTTGCGCACTAACCCTGGTCAGTGGAGAACGGTGAGTGATTTGGGTGGCCACGCGCTCTTTCTTGGTAAGCAAAGCTCAAAGTCCCTGCCTGCTGGAGAATGCAGTGGATCCCAGGAGGACTGCATCTACTTCATCTGCGATTATCCTTGTCCAGAGTCTTATGCAGAACCTCTTCGCGACGCTGGCATATACAACGTGAGAAGTGGGATGATAATGCCCTTGCATTTAAGGAATCCTGCAGTACCGCAACGCCAAGCTGGTCAGTGGGGCCTGACCTGGTTTTTTCCTTCTGAAGCTATATGATCAACCCAGTAGGACTTTTTAGTCTTTTGTGGTCAACCAACATGCCTGGGTTCTGCTCATCTTTATCATAACAATATGTTATTTTGTGGACTTAATTAGTATATGATGGTGTGAACTTTTAAGTCATTTGGTGACAATAATAGGATCATGTAATCGAATGCTTAAACCTTTCATTGTGGACACTTGATGTTTTATCTGTGTGGCTATGCTTTGAACAGACTTGGGAGTTAATCATAGCTCTGCACGTATATGTTTCTGCCATGTAGATAATTGCCCTACTTCCTACAGGTGGTGATTTTTTTTCTAGAATGTGGATAGCCCTGGCCTCTCCATTATCATGACGCACACAGCTGTAATTTATTAAAGTGCAAAAGTTTTACAAACAAGCCTCAGTAGAAATAAAAATAAAAAGACAGGTGGTGAGTCATGGACTATCTGTTTAGAGAATTCAAAAGCAGAGTGGTCTAGCGTAGCATAAAGGTACATGAGCATTTCATCAATTTTCAGTGAGCGTAATTTTCCCTTTTCAGCAAGGTTGTGTAGGGAATTTCTATATGCCCATTTGGTCATCTACCTCCTCCATTCATGTGTCCAAATGTGTGCTCTATTCTACATTAAATTTATGCATTGGTGATACAATCTGTTAGTCTTTTGTGATCAACCGACGTGGCTGGTTTTGCTCATCTTTATCCTACTAATAGTATGTTATTGTGTGGACTTAATTAGTATATGATGGTGTGCACTTTTAAGTCATTTGGTGTCCTTAATGGGATCACATAATCGAATGCTTAAGCCTTTCGTTGTGGAAACTTGATGTTTTATCTGTGTGGCTATGCTTTCAACAGACTTGGGAGTTAGTCATAGCTCTACACGTATATGTTTCTGCCATGTAGATAATTCCCTACTTCCTACGGGTGGTGATTTTTTTTTCAAAAAAGTGGATAGCCCTGGACTCTCCATTATCATGATGCACACATCCGTAATTTATTAATGTGCAAAAGTTTTACAAAGAAGCCTCAGTAGCAATAAAAATAAAAAGACAGGTGGTGAGTTGAGAAGGACTTCGGTACAACCCCCCCCCTCCCCCCCAATAAACGTACAAGGGGTAGTATTGTCCATACTAAATTACGTACACTGTACCCGCCGTCCGTCGTAGGGCCGGCCGCCCGTGTACGTCGCGCCCCGTACTCCCGCGTCGTACGCGTGCGGTTCGGTAGTGCGATCGGGAAAGGAAAAAAAAAGTACGCCCCACCCCGACACCCCATCTCCCCGTACGAAACCCTAGCGGCATCAACGCCGCCGTGGTCCACCGCCGCCACGACGTCGGGCGGCGTCCGTAGTCACCCACGCGCCGTGAAACCGACACCCCATCCCCGCCTAGGAAACCCTAGCGGCATCAACGCCGCCGTGGTCCACCACCGTCACGACGTCGACCCCGACGTGCCCATCTAGTCGCGAGCACCGACGGCGTCCATAGTCACCACACGCCGTGTCGCCGGTGAAACGCCCAGCGCTCGCTCGCCGTTCTGTCCTGGTACGCGCCCTCCACGACGTGGGTGGCAGCAATGCATCGGCGTCGACCCCAGGCGAGGACCCCTCGACGGCGCACAGTAGGTTAGGATGGCTCCTTTTGTTTTTTTTTGATGATTTTGATTTGTCCATTGCATTTTTGTGCATTTTTTAATGCAAAATGATTCCCTACTTAGGTAAATAAGAGAGGAGAGTAGTGACCTCTTAATGACCTCATAATGATTTTGTATGTTCAAATTTGTATGCATGCCACATAGTCATGTCACTGTTGACGAATTTACTGTATTCGCGATGATGTTTTGTGGAATGTTGGCATTGATCTCACACCTTATTTGTATGTGCATAGATGGAGCAAGTAACCGGATACACCAGTGATGATTCCGGTAGCGATAATGGATCCTCATCATTGAATGCGAACCAACCTCCCGGAGACAACTATATGAGTCAGGATGAATCGTACAGTGGTAATGTAAGTGCCTTCAACGTTGACCAAAACATATTGAATACAAACTAGTTATTTGACACTAACATGTCCTTTTAAATTTGTACAGCTACATGGCAATGCTGACGATGAGGAATATGATATAGATGAACAATTTTATGCAGATAGTGTGAGCCAGGTATGTTGAAAAAATTGTAGAGAAATGATTGACATTAAAATTGTATGACCACTTATGTTACTTTACATGTGCACAGATAAATGCTAATGGTGACAATGAGCGTAATAATATAGATGATGACAATGCCGAGAGCGAGGTCGATGCATCTCGTAGTGTGAGCGGTAGCCAAGTAAGTTCTTTACATTATTTATGGTTAGTAAGAATACAAGAACAGAGTGACATGCAAGGTTATATGTCATATTTTGCAGGGAGGTGTTGATGGTCCTAGCGGGAATGATGAGCACAGCGATGATGATCAGTTTGACCTTGACATGTGCTATAATGAATATCAGCAAGAGTCACTTGATAGGCATTGGGCAGTGATGGTAAAGACATTCAGGTCATTAGACGAGGTGTACACATTCTACAACAAGCACATGAGAGAACGTGGGTTCAGCATCAGGAAGGACTCGCTAAAATTTTCGAAGGATCGCGCAAGGACTCCGCGCTTGAGGAGGTATCTCTGTTCCGCCGCAGGAAAACGACAGGCCAAGTTCTGTACCATGGAAGGCCGGACCCGCAGGCTTAAACTGGAGAGTCGATTCTTATGCGAAGCCCATTTGACAGTTAAGCTTGATAAAAAGCTCAATCTTTGGTATGTCAGCAGTTTCTCCGATGATCACAGCCACACTCTTGCACGACCGGACGAAGTCCCTTTCCTCCGATCTCATAATCAGATCAAAGCATTTGAGAGAGCTGAGATCTTAGCTATGGCTGGAGCTGGGATAAGAAAACATATCATTTTTGACAACATCGTTAGCAGGTATGGGTCGTATGCAAAGTCACCATTTCAGAGGACAAAGCTGTATAACATGTGCTATAGGGAGAAGATGAAATTGCTTGCACAAGGTGATGCTGATACTGCCGTAGGAATAATGTTGACTAGAAAGGACAGAGATCCAGACTTCTTCTTTGAGCACACGGTTGACGCTGAAGGCAGGCTCCAAAACCTCTTCTGGTGTGATTCGCAGTCACGCCGGGATTATCTAGACTATGGTGATGTTGTTGTGTTCGATAGCACATACAAGATGAACAGGTATGGAATGCCGTTCATTCCTTTTGTGGGTATGAACAACCACCGTTGCACTACGGTATTCGCCTGCGCCATTGTTTCAGACGAGACTGAGGCTACATATGTTTGGTTGCTTAACACGTTCTTGAAAGCTAACTGTCAGAAGAGGCCCAAATCTGTAATTACGGATGGAGATGCAGCGATGATAAGGGCTATTAGGAAGGTGCTTTCTGACGTGTGGCATCGTCTATGTTCATGGCATATTGAAAAGAATATGCAGAAACACCTCAACCACAAGTCATTGAAGGAGTTTAGGGCATTATTGTACTATGCCACTACACATAAGGTTTTTGAGGAGAGATGGGCCGCGTTTGTGCGCAAATGGCAGACGGAGAAAACGAAAACATGGCTCCATAGGATGTACAGGAAGAGGACGCTTTGGGCTGCATCATATTTGTCTGGTGGGTTTTTCCTTGGTATGCGCAATAATCAGAGGAGTGAGAGTCTGAACTCCAGCCTGCACCTTCATCTTTACTATGGTATGACGATCATTGACATGATTGTACACTATGAGAATTGTATTGTTCGCCTCCGTGAGAATGAAGCTTATGATGACTACACGGCCTCACAGACTCTTCCAGTAACAGTGACTGAGTGTCAGGCCATTGAGTCGTATGCTGCGAAAGCATTCACGCAGGCAAACTTTTATATGTTGCAACAAGATATGAAGAAGGTACAGGAGCTTGAGGTAATTGATAGACTGACAGGGACCGATAGTCAGAGATTTGTGGTTGCGTGGAAGAATAACAGGGATCATAGATTTAATGTGGACTATACGCCAGGTAACTCGGCAGAAACTATAAAGTGCAGTTGCCAAAGTATGACTCGCAAAGGGCTTCCTTGCAAGCATATAATTCATGTTTTGAATGCACTGAACTTACCTGTGATACCCAAGTGTTGTGTCCTGCGAAGATTCTCAAAAAAAGCACGAGCTGGACTGCCCGTGAAGCGCACAAGCGATTTGATTGCGTGGGGTTGGTCGAGTGGTGAGGACATAAGCTAGATATAGTGAGTTGACCATCAAATCTTCAGAAGCATGTCATGTCGCATGCAGTAATCCTTTCTTATTCGACAAGTTGATGGCAGCTCTGGATGATATTATAGTGAATAAGGATATTCAGGGAAATGAAGATGATATTCAGCGAAGCTTCATGAACAGTAATCCATTTGAGCCTAACCGAGATCATATTCTGGTTCGTGATCCAGTAAAGGTTTCCACCAAGGGTGCACCTAAGCAGAACAGTAGAGGTCGCAGTAAGGGTGGCCCAGATGTGACAAAAAATGAGAGGCCTAAAGCATTTGACGAGACATCTGGACGAAAATGTAGCATATGCAGCGGCTCAGGTCATAACAGGAGCACATGCAGCAAAAATGAAGAGTATGTCTATTATTTGTTTATGTCAGTTTTCTTGTTTCATTAACGGTGCATTGATTCTCATATTTTTTTGTATGCAGCAACTGGGCTTGAAGAATCATGTGAAGACGATGCGAGTGTTTTACCTCTTTCATTTATATGAAAAACAATTGTTAAATTTATGTTCGTGTTGAGTATTTTATATGTGTGAAACAAGATTATTGCCTACAGACCGTTATTTTTTCAGACTTGTTATTTTCTGTCCACTATAATAAAATTACTGTGGTGACAATTGTTATGTTGAGACATCATTGTTGTTGATAAAAATATTTAGTATTCATTGTTTATTTTATGAATTCTACATATATTTACTACAGTCCCGTCGGCTGTCAAATATATTAAAATAAAAGAAGTACTCTATGAACTGTTGTTGAAAAAAAAATGAAAAAAATGCCCACCCGTCTCCACAGTGTGTCTTAGTAAGCCCATCGTTATCAAGCCCAACGGGCGACTACCACAGGCGTTTCGGAGCACGCCGTGGAAACCAGGCCCAACAGGGCAGCATCGATGCGGCACGTCGACGGGGTAGTAATCAGAGGAGTTCAATGCGACGACGAGAGCTGAGTATATAAACTAGTCGTCGTCGCCTTCGGCCGGCGAGGTGGGCATAATATTTATATAATATTTATGAAACAAAATATCATGTGGACATAAAAAATATTTAGAAAAGTGCCGAGTCTATTACATATAACTATTCGGAAGCAGAGTCTATTACATAAAATTTATAAGCAAGTGCGCAAAGCGTTTGGAAAATAAAGTCCTCCAGTACCACCCAATCACATGCAAAACTCCTCCGTGCCGCATCTATTTTTTCTTCTTTGATATCCGAATAACTTTGTTTTTCACTTCATCAAGCTTGTTTCTTTCCGAAAAGATAAGTTGCGCAATCATTAACTCTCTCGAATCATCAATTGAGGTCTGAAAAAAATGGTGTTAGCACAACATTCATTGTACATCGTAGTCCAAACATGACTTGCGTACCTGTGAAAATAAGCCTGTCCATTTGTCACCATCCCAATATTGAAAGCATCGAAGGAGAAATATTCCACACGAATTCCTAGTGCATACAAGTTACGAAGATTAAATATCTACTGTACATACAAGACCGACATTCTGTCGAAGTAAGAACTCACCCATCATGTTGTTTTGGCATGTCATACGTTTGAATAGGCCAATTGGAAACATCCGGATAATTCACAATTCCGGTTGCATTTGCTTCTTGGATATCTTCTGCTAGTTGTTTTCTCTACAGATATAATAAACATGGTGGAAAGAATGTCATTCAGTGTACTAAAGAAAACGAATGTTACCAAATGCACATTTGAAAGTTAAACTTACCAGGTCATCAACGAGTTCTCTAGTAACACTGTCAAATTTTCCGGTCATCAACGAGTCAAGAACCTGAAACTCTTTCTTCCCGCTATGCATGACGACAGTAATCCAGTGAAACTCTCTCTTCTTGTATTCATTCATATATGTTAATGAATTTAAAAATTCTTGTATTAATTCATATATGTTAATGAATTTAAAACTATTTCAGATAATGTTAATGAATTCAAAAATTCTCGGATTCATAAATATTAATGAATTATAAATATTCTCTGGTTCATAAATTTAAATAATTTAAAAATGTTTGGGAAAATGTAAATGAATTTAAAAATTCTTGTATTCATTCATATATGTTAATGAATTTTAAAATATTCTCTGATTCATAAATGTTAATGAATTTACTAATATTTCAGAAAATGTTAATGAATTAAAATATCTCACATTTTTTTATTTGTTATATTTTTATTTCAAAATTTCAATTTTTTCATCCACCGGCTTTGCTATATGGACATATTTAAATAAAATCTGAACATTTCTAAAACACTTTATAAACATTTACATACACTTTTCATTTTTTATTTTATGTGTTTTCATGATTTTTTTCTACAATTTTCCGATAATTGCATACCTTATTCTGTGCTATGTATATTCGATACAAGTTTTTTAAGTATATTGTGGACATTTTTATGCATGGGTCAGAAATTTTTTAATTTTTCTCAAAATAAGCGTTCAATATTTAGCTAATTTTTTGAACAAACTTTGAAGACAAATTTAAACAAGACTCGAACAAACTAGATTGAACATAGAGATATTTTACATAGTCCATTCAACAGTACCGAAATCAAACGAGTTTTTTCGAACCTAAACGATACATAGTTCATACTTAGAACATTTTAAAAAAAAACTACTCCTCCTCCTCCTCGCTAGCCAACAGATCAATGACCTCCCCAACATCACCGCCGTCACCCGCGCCGTTGTCGTCATCGTCGTCGCTGACCTGGGCTAACCGCTCCCAGTCGATGACGTCGTCATCCGACGACTCCGGCGCCTCCGCCGCCGCCTGCGGGACCACTGGCGGAATCGCCGCCGCCGCCTGGATCGCTGCCGCCTGCTCGGCGGCCTCCCTTGCAGCCGCCGCCGCCTCTGCAGCCGCCGCTGCAGCCGCCGACGCGCGCAGGGCGACGAGGTAACCCGGCGTGTCGTCGGGATCGCCGTCCTCCCGAAGAACCAACTGCTCCGGCGGCAGTTCCACCTCCGGCGGGGTGGGGGGATCGGCGGGCGCCGGCGCAGGTGGTGGAGGAGCCCGACGGCCGCGCGCTGCTGGACGGGGGCGCGGGATAAGAAGGCGGCGACGGTCGCCGATGAGGTCAGGCGTGACGCCGGATGCCGCCAGCCGATACGCGCCGATGAGGACGGCGTAGTCTTTGTCGTCCCAGAACGCGTGACGGCCGGTGATGTTGTTGCGGCCGCCGGTCCGCTTCTCCTCCGCCGTGGCGCCGGGCCCGCGCGTCGGGTAGCCGTCCTTGTCGAGCTTCCAGTCGTGCAGAAGACGGCAACCCGGTGGCACGCGGAGCCCGAACCGGTAAAGCTCCTCCGTCTCCGGCGTGCTCAGGCTCGACGGCCACGCGCTGGGTCCGTCGTCGCCGCCGGTGCCGGAGCTGCTGCCGCGGTGGAACGACATGTCGCCGGCGGCCTTTTGGGAGGTGGAGACGGGAGAGGAGCGGTGTTTGCAGCGACGGGCGGGGAGCGGTGTTTGCGGCGACGGGCGGACGGGGGTGAGATTTATAGGGAGACGGCGGGGCAGCGGGCGGACGGGTCGTTGGCCTATCAATTCGACGGCAGTCGAGGGCGGCGGCGCGGCAGACGAGGGGACGGGGCGGCAGACGAGGGGACGGACGGGACGGGGCGGCGGGGCGGCAGACGAGAGGACGGACGGGACAGGGCGGCGGGCCGCAGTTCACGCGCCACGACGCGCTTTCACCGGGCGACGCGCGGTTTGACCACCGACGCGCTTGACCACCGACGCGGTAAAAAGAACGTATGTCGCCACAGTAAAAAAAACCCGTACACGTACGTACGTCGACGGGCCGCGTGGGTACGTCGCGGGGGCGGGACTGGGGGAGGGGCAGGGGCAATGACCATCCTACCCTTTTTTAAGTTTTTAGGCGAAGGGGTATAGGACGATCTGGACCGTTGATGTTTTCAGGGGGGTTGTACCGAAGAAGAAGTGTGGTGAGTTATGGACTGCCTGTTTACAGAATTTCAAAAGCAGGGTGGTGTAGCATAGCATAAAGGTACACGAACATTTCATAGGCCTCCTCTGAGGCGGCTCAGGGGCCAACCCTAGCGCTGCCGCCGCGTTTTCCCCCTCTCCTCCCCTCCCTCCGCCGCCGCTTGAGAGTCTCCGAGGCGCGGGTGCTCAGCCCCAATGATGGTGGCGGCGAGATCTTTCGCCTCCTCTCCTTTGGAGGGCCTTGGTTCCCCGGGGCGGCGGCCTCGGCCGGTGGGCACGGTGCAGCCGGCGGGCTGCGCCGGCGGGTTCTGGTGGGCAGCCTCCCACGGCCGCGCCGGCGGCGTGGGGGCTGCGAACGCTGGCGTAGTGGTGTCTCCTCGCAATCCGTCATGGCTCCATGTAGAAGATCCGCCCCTGCTCCAGTCTGTCCCGATCCGTGCTAGCGCCGGTCCATGGCGGCTGCTTTCGGCGTCCCCTATTGCCGGCCTGGCGGATCTGGCGTGCAGGTGAGGGTCTGGGGGAAACCCCTGGCTGGCGCGGCGGCCTCCCCAAAGTGGACGCCTTTGGTGCCGATCCCCTTCCTGGAGGCTTTGGGGTGGATCCTCTCCCTTCTGCCTCCTCCTCGAGCTATGGCGAAAGCTTTTGTTCCCCTATTCTGGGCGTCGATGGCACCCTAGTGTCGTGTTACTTCTTGAAGGCGGCGGCTGGGAACAACTCTTGGTGGCAGGGCTGCTGGTGGCGTGGTGGCGGTGCGACTTCGGCCTTCTACTTGGTGCTGCGCCTTGCTTCGCGGGACCAGCAGACGGTTTCTTTGGTGGAGCGGTGCTTCATCCATCCATTGATGGATCTTCACGGTGTGGCGCAGTGCAGATTCGGAGTGCGATGTGGGAGGATGGACTTGCGTAGGAGGACGACGTTGTCTGGCGTTGTTGTGGCATCGATGGCAGAGAGACCTGGCAAGGTAGATGCAACGGTACAGCTCTGAAGATGGACTCGTGGCAGGTGGCTGCGGCGGCCTCATACCCGGCAGGCGTCCTGATTGAGGAGTGCCCCGGACTGGTAGGTGCCCCATACCAGGAAGGCGTCCTGGTTGGGACCTCAAGTCTTAGATGTTTAGGTTTGGCTGCGATGTCTGTTTGGTATTAGGCATAGGCTATCAACGCCCCTTCATAAATTGGATAGGTGTAGCGACAGTTGTTGCTTAGACGGTGGCTTTAGTCTTGCTGTTGTATGACTTTATAAGGTCTTGTGAGAATAATTAATAAAATGGCCGTATGCATCGCCCAGATGCAGAAGCCGGGGGTCATCCTGCTTTTCTAAAAAAAAAACATGAACATTTCATCAGTTTCCAGCGAGTGTAATTGTTCCTTTTCAGCAAGGTTGTGTATGAAATTCCTATATGCCCTTTTGGTTATCTACTTCCCCCATTTCATTTGTCCAAATGCGTGCTTTATGCTACATAAAATTTATGCACTGGATTGTATTAACTGATTGTGGTCGAATTGTAACCAAATATATGTCACATCAAATTTATGGCCATAAACTATCTCACCTCAGTTTTAATAGAGCTAGGCTGAACTCCGACCAATTCTCAACTCCCGGTCACCTAACAGAATCATGGGCTATGAAGAGGCGGTCTCACAACAGTGCCGCTGTTTGCATATCACCAGCGATGCTGCGACTGGTGTTGTGGAGCGTCGTTGCGTGCTGCGGTCGCGTCGTGCTACGAGAGTGTCCCATAAAATCACTACGGAAGCCTCTAAGTCGCCTACTGCTGCAAGGGATGAGGACAGGTGCTTGCCAAGAGGTCACCAGATGTGCGGGAAAGTGTCACTGGTACGAGGCCGGTGCCACGATCGAGAAGAGGCGGGCTCGCAGCAGTGCTGCTGTTTACGAAGAGGTGGCCTCACAACAGCGCCGCTACGACCTGTGTGTGGAACATCACCGGGTGTTGCAGTCATGTCGTGTGCAGTGGTGGCCCATAGTGCTGCCATAGCATCGACTACAATGCCAGCAAAGTTGCGTGGCCTCGGCTTCAACACTGTCGATGCTACAATGTCATCGACTAGCACCATCAGCAAATAGATGATGCTAGTTATGGTGTACAATATGGGTTGCCAAAGATGCAGCGTGGCGCTGCTGCTACGGTCCAGCGACACCATTGGGTTGCTGCTACACAGAGAACTACGACTAATGTCGAGACTTAGGCAGGTCTATTCTGGCATGATACGTGGTCCGAAGGTGAGGAACAACCAATAGCATATCATGACCCGAGGTATGACAGGCCGGGCTAAGAAATTAAGTAAGCGAACGATATGACCCGATATGAGATAGTGCGCTGGTCCACATCACAGGCTACGACCCACAACACACAAACCCACATATCTCCCCCCCCCTCTCTCCCTCTCTCCCTCTCCCCCTTGGGACTGTCTATGTTTCGCTTGCTGCGAGATGCCGGGAGCTCGCTTCTGGTGATCTTGTACTGGGCCGGCCCATTAGTTGTTATCAAACCTTAGTTAGTTCGTCCATTTTCTTTCTTTCTTTTCTTTCTTTTTTTACTTTTTCAAAAAGCGTTGAGCGAGCATTCAAAATTGAGAGAAGATTTTTATTTACTAAAGATCCGCCCCATTATGATGGAATTCTCTCATCATAAGTATGACAGGTTGATCTTTATCTTAACATGTTCTGGGGGGCTTGGTATGCCAAGATGTTGTTCTATAAAACATCTTTAGAAAACACACATATATATGTTAGACTGTTAAATATGAGAGTTGGGCGCTCTATAGTAAACTGATAAAGAGGCACTGGAATATGTCATACTTGCTCCTACCCACGGGAAAGTCATTTGGCAGACTAGTATCGATCAAGGCTTTACATGAAACTTGTTTGCACAAAACTTGCAGTTCAAAGCATAGTCCACTATTAATTTTTTGCGGGTACACTATTCCAGTTGTTAATGAGTGTTGTTTGGAGTTCTAGTCAAAAGTTAAAATTAATAGTTCAACTAAATACCGGTATATAAGCTATGTTTTGAAACCACGGGTAAACTTTATGTGCCTCTAATTAAGATCTGGCGGGGAATTGTTGGAATCATCGGGCTTCTAGCCATTTACTATGTCCAATCAGTCCTAAAAATCCCACCTCGCGATGCAACGCCTCGCACATGCGTCATGTTTCATGATTGAGCCGAGCCAGTCTAGAACCTATGCCACTTGTGTGTCATGTCTTCTTTTTGTCACATAAGAAAGAAACTCAAGCACTTTTGCACTCGTGAAAAACGAAACCAAACTGTTGTGGACTGTTCCCCTTCGTATCCCCATTACTATTTCAGTTTCGCTTCATCTAGTCTATTAGAAGTTACTCTTATTCCATAGACAAAGTCATGTCCTCTCCTTTGTCCATGCCTCCTGGTTACCAAGCATTGCGCCGCCTACGGTTTTCCCACCTCGCTCCTCAGCGTACGTCGCGAAGTGAGACAGTAGGCCTCCGGAACCCCGTCTTGTGATCCTGTACGGGAGTGGGTGATCAGGTTTTTGGTGAGCGTTCTCATGTGACCGCGGGATTCTTCTCCATAGTGCCTGCACACAATGACCTCCTCGACGTCCACAACCTCCTCAGGGACATGGCGACTGGCGCGCCTATCTTCCACAACACTGTATGTGTTCTTACCATTTTGTTTGAGATCGCTTGAGGAATTCTCGTACTAGAAATTGATCTGTTGATGTTACTTTTATCATATACTAGCCAGGTGGCCCTCGCAAATGCAAGGGCATGGTCTTTAGCACTTTGTGAAATATGAAGTATTTCTTTTTATCTTGACCTAAAAAAAACTATTTCTTTTTATGTTAAGAAAATACTGCCACTATTAGATAAATGTTTGTATTAGTGAAGACATGAATTCTGTTAATGATTGAGGGGAAGTTGTCTCAGTATTCTGTGAAGACATGTATTCTTTCAAAAAATATGTGCAAATTTATAATGATTAAAGGGAAGCTGTCTCAGTATTCTATTAATCCATGGAAAACAAATATTCAAACTTGCATGATCATAGATTGGAGATCTCCATGTTCATCTTTCTACCTCCGTTGACCTCTATCGGAGGCAGCCTTCCTCATGACTATGCCTGGCACAATTTTTTAACCCTTGTTTTGTAATCCACATGTCATAGTCTGTCTGCTACATGATTGGTTAGCAGTGGTTGTGGCCTCCATGATAGTTGAAATGTGAGATAATATTTACAAACATTACATACCAACAAATAGAACATGTTGAAATGTCACATAACCATGCGCAGACAACGATTATTCTTCCTTCTATGTTCCAACATAATACATTGTATATTCTCAATTATATAAATCTACCGGGAAATATATGAAAGTAAGTTAATGTTTAATTATAAACTTATTCTCACTATTGAACGCAATGGCATCGTTATAAACACTAAAGTGCGCTATAACTACTTGGTAAGACCACTATATTATTTGCTTTATTTAGAACTTTATTAGTTCATAGAATGCAGCCAAACAACATTAAAACATACTATTTTGCATATTAGTTCACGGGGCGCATGTGAAAAAGAAAAGAGAAAAATATGGAATGGTATGCTGAACTAGGACCAATCATAGACTAATTAAATACATATTTTTAAGTATTATATAAAAGATCTATATTAAATACATGAACTATCTAGTTGCAGTGGATTTCCTCATCAGTTGCTTTATCCCACAAATTTTGCGTTGTAAATTTTAAGTTCTAATCCATTGAACTTGACAACTTTGAAATTCATACCTGTCACGCATCTAAACTTCCATGTATCCTGGTTGGAGTGGAATGATTCTAGCCACTATACAATATTTCCAGCATAGCTCATAGGTAAAAAAAAAACTGCAGAAGAATGCTACAATAGTCAATTAGTGCGCATCAGTCTTCTCGGAATCATTGACTCCTCACTATACACGGTTATATATTTTGGCAACCCTTTTTATTTCCGTCACACTGAGATGACCTACATCAAAAGGATAATTTGGTGATGGTGCCGAAAATAGTGTGGCAGGGTTGAGAGAAGGACCATAGGTGGCTGTAGAAGAGGATTCAACATGGAGTTATGACGGCGGAGGTGGGGTTTCATTCTATTATGTCCTTGCGCATTCTTTTCGTGAAAAATGTCCTTGAATGTTTGACAACAATCATATGTCACGTTTTCTAGATCTGAAGGGAGTAGCTAGCAACTTTCTCTTTTCTAGTGAGAAGGGATTAATAAATTATATTCCTTTTGGCCGATCTTTATTTATAATAGATAATAGCCTCTCTCCCTGTGTCTCTCTCATCCCGTTCCTTTGAATTGTATGTGCATACCGTAGTCGCTCTTGACTCTCTATGCATGTCCCCATTGTTTTTACTAGCTATACCCGCGCGGCGCCACGCCGCGCCTGGTCGATACTTAGTGTTTGTAGGTGGCATCTTTATTGTACACATTGAATTTTAAATTAAAGTACGAAACTATGAGAATAATGTTGTGTTATCAAAAAAGAAGTAATGGATAGAAGCAAACTGAAAAGGATAAATTTATTGTCACCATCTAGATAAAAGACTCTCTATGTAAAGTTTGCATCGGTCAAACAATATAAATTGATGAAACTCTACTCTCTCCATCTATAGAATTGCATCAATGTATGTTTTAAAATGATCACTATCACTCACAAAAACACATGTTTTACATACTGGGTCTCAAGTTCATCAACATCTAACATACAGGTCCACAGACAAGTGCTCTACAGGTTTGTACGAACTGCAGAAATTCATTGCCACTGAACACACAAGTACTACAAAATATACAAAGTCATTCGCACTGAACATCTAATTCCCTGTTGTACTCCCTTGGTCACTAAGGGCTGATTAATCTGCATCACATGATCTGCTAGACTGACAGCCTATAATAATTTTCAGTTTTTACAGAGAATGCGCTATTTTATTGTTAAAATTGTGCTACTGTCATGGTGAAACAGATTGTGTATATGGTTGATTTGTCAATGTGAAAAAGATTGTGTAAACATATTTCACTCTATTTGTCCATCATTCTCCTCAAACATGGATCACTGATATGGTTTTATTTGTTTAGATCAAGGGTTTGGCAAAAAACATTAGAAGATGATAACTTGGCCAGCTTACACCAAGTCAGACACTGAAACGATTTTCGGTTTCACCACAAACCTAGGAACTAACCATTACTCTCTCCAAATCTGTGGAGCTTCTCATCCTTTGTAGCGATCTGGTATCAAACACACGGGACTGGCATCATATAAGAAAGCCAACATGATAAGGTCACAGGATTACCCGTCAGGAAGAAGGCAGAGATTTTTTTTTGTTACTCTTCGTTCTTCTTTGCAACTTCTTTCCTCTGTTACCGGATCAAAGTAAGGCAATCTGCAGTTACCAAAAGGATAGGTAAATATCATGATTGTTTAGTTAATCAAGCAACGATGGTGCAATACTAAACAAAGATACCAAACAGCAACCACGGTGATCATTCTATGAAATAGTATATGATAACCTCATACATTTTTACGGTACATCACAAATAAAAATGATTACTTTTAGGAAAATGCATCATTTTCTGTTTTTTAGTACTTCCGGGAGGACAAATAGTATAACATGACATCAGATCAACAACTTCCTTGAATCTGACATGCTTATATCCCTTGCACTCGAGAACGCAGATGGAAGAATGGTAGGCCGTTTCTTCTAGTTAATTATAATATGGACAAATAGTATAGAATATAGGCTTGCACACAAGACTCGAATGGGAACATGGTAAGCCGTTTCTTCTAGCTAGTTGTTCCATTGACAAAAATATAATGGAAAATATAATCATGATCTATACCCAGTGCAAGGTACATGTGCAGAACAAACTATAGAAGGGAGACCATAGTCTTTCCTATCATGTTCTGTCTTCCCTTCCTCCTGAAGTCTCGTATGTCTTTCCTTCTAAAGCCTAAAGCTCCTCACTCAAAGAGCAAAACAAATGTAATAAAAAATCATGGACAATTACAATACTGCATCGGTAATGTATTCATATGGGGCCTTGCAAATAGGTGTAAACTTCAGAAACATATGTCTTGTTTATCTTTTCATCGTCTTTTCTGGCAAGAACTTGGTGGATTATAGATTATCAATATAATGTAAAAAAAATAAAGATGATATATTTGACATAAGAACACGAAAAAGGGGGAAATTTCCTTGTACAACAAAGCCTATAGAACTGTCAGTAAAAAGAAAGATAACTGTCCAGCAAACCTATGGAGTAGTACATAATCCTATTGTCAGCTCATCTCACAGACCAATTTCACATATATTAGAGTTCTCTTTGTTAATAAATTAGGCCATATTTGCAGGCATTAAACATCTTATAGTCCAGTCTAATGCCAATTCAAAATTGACACCATGGCTGCGCAATACTGTAGAGTAGAAGACCAGGATGATATGCACGTCTACCATCCTGTACATCTGAAAATACAAGAGGTCTGCTTCGGTACACCCCCCCCCCCCCGCTTAACGTATAAGGGCATTTCGGGCATACGGTGCTTAACGTATCCCGCGCCGTATGCGGCGTACCCATACAGGTAGAGCCGAGCGCACGGCTCGAGCCGATACGGCTGGCTCGCAACTACCCTCTCCCGTCGCGCGAAAAAAAAACCCACGACCTGCGCTGATCACGCGGCCCATTCCAATGTCGCCCCGCCCCGCCGATCGCCGCCCTTACCCGCCGATAGCCGCCTTTCCCCGCCGATCTAGACGTGATCACGCTGCCAATTCCAACGTCTTCCCGTTCGGCCGATCGCCGCCTTCTCCCCGTCTTCACCCGGGATCTGGCCGGCGCGGACATATCTTCGAGTCGCCCGCCGTACGTGATGTCGCCTCCGTGCAGGTCGTCGCGGTGACGTGGCCTACATGGACGTCGTCGCCGCCCGCAACTCTGTGATCAACCTCTCCGGCAACGTCCTCGCCGTCCGCAGCCACGCCAGGCGGGCCGAAGTGCACGTGCATGCCATGTAAGCCTTCTAGTTCGTCAAAAAAATTGAATCTGTAAATAATTATGTGCAATCACTTGTTAGATAAGAATTTCTCATCTGTATGATCGTAGTACATTTAATTTGATTTAAAATTGATAGATCATTTTTTATTATAATATTGCAGTGTAGGTTGAGAGATCATTTAATGGATAAAGAAACTGGATTTACGGATCTGTTTTTGGACACGAGTGAGTGGGATGGTAGCGATAGTGTTGATCGTACGAATGGTAATGATAGTAAAGATGATGATGGTGGCAGCGACAATGAATCCTGGTCGTCGTACGATAATTTACCTGAGGAGGATTTTGAAAAGAAGGAGGAGGGTGCTTGTAGTGAAAACGTAAGTGTCTTGTACATTCTTTTTGTTGGATGAAGAACCATATGGTACTTACACGTGCATATGATTTTTTTTATGTGCGGGAGGATATTGACGTTCACAACGAGGAAAATCATGTTGTTGAATCTTTCGGGGATAACATAACCAGGTTCGGTCCAAAATTTAAGATGTCATTGAATAATAAATAGTTGGTAATGACAACTTACACTTGCTTATGTGGAATATTGTAGGCTAACTTTGATGGTTGGAGTGGTGAAGATGGATATGAGCATGAGGATGGAGCTAATATGGACATTGAGGAAGCTGAAATCCAGCAACATGCACTGGAGACACAGTTGAAGGTTATGGGTATGACATTTGCATCACAATGGGAGGCTCACATGTTCTATAATAACTACGTCAAAGACCGTGGATTCAGTATCAGAAAAGATAAGGTGAAACGAGGAAAAGGACTTTCAACCACTGTTCGGTACAGGAGATACGTTTGCTCGAGGGCAGGAAAGCGTCGCAGTAAATTTTTAAACCCGGAGGGCCGTACCCGCAGGCTAAGACCAGAGACTCGTTGCGAGTGTGGCGCACATTTAGTCGTGAAGTTGGACAAAGGACGTGGAGTTTGGTTCGTGGCAGCTTTTATGGATGATCACAACCATTTGTTGGCTAGACCAGATGAGGTGGTATTTCTGCGGTCACATCGAGTGATGGGAGATCACCAGATAGCCGAGATCTTGGCGATGGAAGGAGCTGGGATCAGAAAGCATATCATCGTTGACAACTTCATTAGCAGGTATGGCTCGTATGATAAGTGTAGGTTTCTGAGACGAGACGTGTACAACCTATGTTGCCGAGAAAAAATGAAGTTGATTGCGAAGGGTGATGCTAACACGGCAATTGGGATTATGAGGAGCAGAAAGGAGAAGGATCCAGAGTTTTTCTTTGAGTACGTGCTCGATAAGGAGGGCCGTTTGAAGAGCATGTTCTGGTGCGATGCACAGTCGCGGCGGGACTATCAACTGTATGGAGATGTCACGGTGTTCGACAGCACAAATAAGATGAATAGATACGGTATTGCCGTTCATCCCCTTTGTTGGTGTAAACAATCACCGTTGCACCATAGTTTTTGGTTGTGCCATTGTGTCCGATGAGACCGAAGCGACGTACGTGTGGCTGCTCCAGACATTCCTGAAGGCCAATTGTCAGAAAAAGCCAAGGTCAATCATCACAGATGGAGACGCTGCAATGATACGAGCTATTCGGTTGGTTTTGGTTGATGTGTTGCACCGTCTCTGCTCATGGCACGTGGAAAAAAACATGCAGAAGCACCTTAATTACAAATCGCTAAGTGAGTTCAGGGCACTCTTGTACTACTCCACCTCTCCAGCCAACTTTGAGGCGAGATGGCACGCTTTCGTTCGTAAATGGAAGACTGATAAAACAGAAGAGTGGTTGAGTAGGATGTACAGGAAGAGGAGTCTGTGGGCAGCATCATATCTGTCAGATGGTTTTTTTCTGGGTATGCGCAGTAATCAGAGGAGTGAAAGTATTAACTCTTGTCTTCACCTGCACTTGGACGACGGTATGACTATTGTTGACCTAGTTGTGCATTATGAGAATTGCATAGTCCGACTACGTGAGAACGAGGCGCATGATGACTGTGTTTCAAATCAGTCATTGCCACCATCAGTCACAGAATATAAGGATATTGAGAAGCATGCCGCCAAAGTATTCACTCATTCCAATTTTTTATATTCTTCAACAAGATCTGAAGAAGATGGGAGAGCTTGAGATTTTTGAGACGCTAGTGGGAGTTGACTGCCACACCTTCATCTTGACATGGAGGAATAACCGGAAATTTCAGTTCAGCGTGAATTATCGAGCTGAAAACTCTGAGAATACGATAGACTGCAGTTGTGGACGAATGCTTCGGAAAAGATTGCCTTGCAAACACATTCTGTATGTGTTGGTTCATCTCAAAATATCTAAAATACCTAAGTGTTGCATCCTTAAGAGGATGTCGAAAGTTGCGAGAGGTGGGCTGCCTGCACAGCGAAAGAGTGACTTGTTTGGCTGGGGTTGGACAGAGGCAGAGCAGCGTGCTCGCTATAGTCAACTCAGTATAACAGGAGCTGAAGCTTTTCATGTTGCTTCAAATGATCCATTCGTCTATGATGAGTTGATGCAGTGTCTGCAGAATATAATAGTGAAGAAAAAGGTCCCTGATGATGATGCCGTTGGTAGTACAAGAAATGTGCATGAGGAGCCACGTCAGCCGGAACAACATGTTGATATCATAGGTGATCCCGTGAAAGTTTCCATGAAGGGCGCCCCTAAACAGAGCAGGACAGGGCTGGCAAAGAAAGATCCAAATGTTACAAAAAATGGAAGACCAATATCATTTTCTGAGAAAAAACCCGGTCCTCTTTGTGGCATTTGTAAGAGAGAGGGCCATAGACGACAAACGTGCCCTGAGAATGAAAAGTAAGTTTTCCATAATTTTAATTATTTTTTGGTTCTCTCTTCACAATTGTCTGATGAGTTGTTTACAATTTGTTATGTAGGACCCGGGCATAAAGAGAACCGGGCATAAAGATGAAGTATTCATAATCAATTGAAGGCACTGGAAATTTCAATTTATTTGTTTAAGAATAAGAGACATGTCACTTTGAGTTTATTCTTTAAACCACCTTGTTCAATGAAAGTCATTACCACTTTCAGTTTATTTGTTTAAGAATAATAGACATGGCACTTTGAGTTAATATTTATGCCACCTTGTTCAATGTTATGAGACATGCGATTTATATGAGGACATGCGATTTATATTTTTATGTGTGAAACATATTGTATTTATATGAATGTGTTACTGCTGTCATGGCTTAGTCAACTTATGAACATTTTTAAAATTTAATGTATGTGACAATTTTGTTTTAAAAGCCCCAGCCGTGGCCGGCTGCGCGCACGGACAGTAAACTACAACGCCTTCTGGCCGCCGAGCAGGGAGGCCACGGCGCACAGCAGGGCATTCATTAATGTTCTGTAGCGAGCTTGTGAGAAGGCGAAGACGCGGGTATGTTAACCGGTCGGCGCGTGTCTCCGCGGGCGAGGTGGGACTAAACCTACCCGGCACAACGCGCATGAAGAGGATCGGCCCACGCGCCCGACGTGCGTCGTTTATGGGCCGACAGATCGCCATATTCCCCCTCGGGATCGTTGCATGTGCCCGCTGGCTGGGGCGGGACGAGACGTGCGCGCCTGTCGGTCGGCCGGGTGCTGGGCCAGCAGACTCGCATGTGGCGCACGGCCAATGGCGCCAGCCCGCACTAGCTGGAGCGCACGGGCCCGCAACTGCCTCGGTGGGCGGCCACCGCACGGCCTGGAATATTCATCGGATCCAGCGCCGCTGCTGCCACCAGAATCAACGTGGGATATTGTGCAGGTTTTATCCACATCGCACCAACTCAGGACGGCGGGCATATTTTTTAGTAAAAAATGACCGCTGCGAGTAGGAACAACAACAACAACACATTTAGGGGCAAATTTCTACAGCAAATTTCTACAGCAAAGTGTGGCAGCTAAAACAAGCGCCACACCTTAGGCACAAATTTCTACAGCAAAAGCCTCTTCCAGCTGTGGCAAGCCTAACCTTAGTAAAAAACCAAACGTGTACCTAGAAAGATGTGGCACGGCACACCTTTGGCGTGGCTAGCTAAGTCATGAACCAAACATGCCCGTAATATCGCAGAGGCAAACTGATACATTTTAGGGCAGAAAAATATTATTTGTCCACACGCATTTAAATGTGTAGTGTCTCACGAAAGCAATAAATAAAACGTGGAAAATTGTCGAAATCTATCCTAGTGCCATGTCGCATTACAATCGATCAAAGTATCCAACAACGGTAGGGAAACCTTCTACGGGACTAAAACCCTACCAATGCTAATACCTACTCCTTCTCCATGATTTTAACAATTTTCATCTTCACTTTCTCTAATCTGTTGACCTCAGAAAAAATGATTTCCGCGACAATACGTGGCCTTGACTCATTAATCTCTTGCTGGTCAAATTCATGTGTCCAGCGATCTCCGTCCCAGTATTTTATGCACCACATCACAAAAAGTCCACAAGACACTCTACAATAAACATGTGTGATCAGCTTAGGATATAGCATGCACTTTCTTGTACTCATTTAACTTACCCATCATGTTGTGCCGGCATTTTATACTCATTAATTGGCCACGATGAGACATCTGGAATTTTTTTTGATTCAAGAATAGAGTTGGCCTCCATAATATCCTTAGATATTTCAGCTCTCTGAAACAAATTAACAAACCAGAATTTAATGTATGACTCAATAATTTTCTGAATGCGAGTGTGAAAATTTTAGCGTACCAGGGTGCCAATCATATTGCGAATTCTTTGGCTAATTGCGCCTTTAGAATTTGAGTCAAGAACTTGAAACTCCTCCTTGACGGTGTGCATCACTATGGTTATCCAATGATTATCATTAACGTGCATAGGAAAATACGCCTATATAGTAATCAAATGATGTTAGCGCAATTAAATAGTAATGAATAACAAAAACAAATAAATATGAAAGAAATACCTTGTCCCGTCTGAAATACTCATCCATTACTCTTGCGACGACTTTTTCTTTCTTTGTAACTTGTTCTGATTCTAAATCATTAATTGACTTGGTCTTTCCCCTAGCCCTACCCAACATAAATTTTGGGAACCACGTTGTTGATATGAAACGGTCAGAGAAATCACGGTGCTGTAGGTGTTTACAATATGCATTGATTATCTGCATACATAAACAAAAAATTTCTATCAACTTGTGAAGTTCAAATGAGAGTATTGTTAAAACCAAACTCATACTTACAGCGCCATTCAACCATTTAAACTTGAGGACATCGTGAAGCATAGCTGGCGTGCATATGTCCCCATCTGGTGGCGGCATATCGACCACGGTTCGGTGTGCATACTTCTTTGTCGATGCGAGAGTCTCAACAAAAACTCTGGCTGCCTCTATGTGATCCGGAGTCATATTAAGAGTACTTGCCAGAATTGAATATGGTGACGATGCAAACAGATCTAAAACAATGCAGCTACAGTTGTTAAAAATAATAAAAAAAATTACGTAACGCATGAATGAATTATAAAGTAGTACTTGACTTACTTTTTTTAACACATTTCTTGCGGGTAATGAGAAGGTCGTACGGGGATTGACAATATTTCGACGGATTTCGTTTGCGTTTACCTTCATTGTCCTGACTGCCTTCACCATTACCTATGTTGCTCTTTGCCGGGAATCTCTCAGACATGTCTTCAGACTTTGTTGGTGACAAACCACCCATAGACTCATCAGAAATATCAACATTCTGCGGGGTTCGGGACATAGACGGAAACTCTTTTGTACATACAGTTGATGACGAACATGGGGACTTTTCATTATCGTGTGTAATGAAAGGATCAGTAGCGTCACCTTTACCCGGTGTCGTCGTCGGAGCACCCGTGTCATCAACGGGCTCGTCCGTATCATTGAAACACGTGAAAGATGTTACTAGCTCCACGTCGGTAGGTGAATCAATATCTGGCCAATATTTTGATGACTTGTACTGGCCATTCTCCATCCCAACATCTTGACGTACATTAACAAATTCATCATTACTGTCCCTCTTATTGGGTTTGTACAACACACCTTCCGTGTTCAACTTTTCCATTACCATCTACAAACACAAATGAAACACGATCAGCATTTGAACAACTAAAACATGTTTAATATAACTTCTACATTACCTGTGCACATCTTTCGGGTATATTGAGAACCTCCTTGTGAAGCAGCTTTATGTATGTCATCACACGGTCCATACTGTTAGTCGTGTTCGATGAAACCCCTGACGTGCTTGGCTTTCTACTCCTGCCACCACCTTTCCGTTTAGGTTTCTTCGTTTCTTCATCTGGGACAGTCCCTTCACGTGCTACCTTAGCACGTCTGTACTCTTGGCTAACGCAATTTTCAAGCTGTACAACAAAAAAATAAATAAATAAAATAACAACTATAGTTAATTACTATTTGCAACCAATAAGGACTATACCTATTGACTTACATTGCCGGTGCCACGCCCGTGCATGTTGTCATAGTCGTCTCTCTTTTTCCCTTCCGTTTCTGGCCAGTTAACCATTAGTGTGTATTCACGAGACAAAGGATCAAATGTATCCACACCAATTGGCTCAACTTTTTCCCAGTATATATACGGCATGATAGTAAACACAACTAGTCGGACACATAGATCACATAAAAAAATATGTACATACAACTATTACAAATTTCTTGTACCTGAAGAAGAGCCAAGTTCCCGATAGGCCACTTGAATTTTTCAAGATCTTCGACCGATTTTTTAATAGCATCCATGCACACCCTGAACGTAAAATCGTTCCAATTGTATGACTTGATAGCGTTCACGTCCTCCATCATTTTGTAATAACGATAAGGAACAAACTTGGTGGATTGTGGTGCTAAGACTGTACCCATAAGAACCAGTACGACCCTTCTCACAAAATCATCATCATATGACTGAGTATCAACAATATTTTTTATCAACTCATCGATGAGGATTAGGCCTGTTCTTTTGTCTAGAAACCGATTCGGAACCATTTTTTTGGCATCTAGTTGTACTGTTGCTATCATGCTACTGACATCATCACCCTCGTTACGTAGCCCGAATATGTCGTAAACATCTTCATTAAGCACACTGATGCAGTCTGTATTTGGCCGAATAATAAATCGCTTTTTAGTACTATCATATGTTGTAATCATAAATTCCAATAAATTTTTCCTCATTTTCATGGAAGGAATTCTCAACATACAGTCCAAACTTGTGCCACGTAGCATCATGCGCTATCTGGGTGTGAATTTTTCCACCAATTCACACCACTTCTCAACCGAGCAGTACACATCTCCCAATTCTTGCATTCTAAATAAGATGCCAGTTATCTAACTAGTTACGAGATTCAAAAAAGATTACATATGGTTTAATACCATACCTTCCGGCGTCTAGACGAGCACCGGTAGCCCCCGTTGCCAAACCCCACCTGGTGTGGGTTAGTCGTGGCAGCCACATGCCCTCTGCCCACACGAGCGCGCTGGCCGACGACCCGTCCTAGGGTTTAGGGTGCCGGCGAATTTGCCGAGACGGCACGGCCGGGCCTGAGATCCAAGTCACGCGCGCAGATGACGGATTGTATGGCCGTCGTCAGGCTGGCAGGGAAGGGAGTTTGGACAGCCACGGCGGTGCGACCGTCGGATCGGGGACGGGTGAGGATGTGCGTGGAGGCGGCGGGGCTAGGCGGTCTTGGGGCGAGGTAATGGCGGCTTGGTTTCCATGCCATGCACGCACGTACGACGTCATCGACGTGGTCACGCCATAGTGGGCCACTTGGCCCGTCCCGTCAAACTACCGCCGGCTGGCCCACGATGCATTTATTAAAAACATGCATTGTAGTTTAATACCACATCGCTAAGCCGGCGTGCCGTTGACTCCTTTATTTAGTTTTCTTTCGGTCAATGCACAAACATCTCAGTTCGTGGGACTCTATTTGGAGGATATGCAGGATCGATGTGAGTCTTCACCTGCTCAGAGCTTGTGAAGGTTCACATGGATCATGCATATTCTTCAAAAAGAGAGCCGTTATCTTCGATGTTTTTTTAACCTCAGAAATTATTAATGCATTTTTTTAATGCAACCATTTTAACGTCAGCCGGTGGACCCCAAACTTTTTGGACACGCATCCATCGCCAGGTCCATCATGCATGCAAGTTTTCATAATTTTCTGGCACCGTATGAATTTCCTATGTTTTTCTTCGTGAAACGCACCGAAAACACTGACCGGACGTGACGCAACATGCGTATGGTGTCCGAAATCGTTCAACTCTTGCGTGGGGCCCTAAGATGGGCATGCCCACTGCTTCCACAAATTGGGTTACGTTTCGTGCATGCCACCTCGTACCAGCAATACAACCGGCACTGATCAATTCACTTGCAAATGAAGTTTTTTTTCAACATCCTTGAAATGAACTCAAATTTGTGTGGCTTTTTTTTTCAATAATTTTTTCGGTGAAAACACCACATACCACACCCCCGGACGTGACGCAACATGTTTCTCGTAACGTTGAGATGCATGTTTCCGTTTATTTTTTTAAGTTGCACGACTAACATCAAATTAAACATACGTTTTAAAAAAAAAGTGCATAGAGGGACAAAATGGAAAAAAAATTGCTAGGTAATATAGTGATTTGACTATACATAGCTACCCGGGCAGGTATGTAACGTCAAATCTCTTTAGTATTAGCTATTTTAAATCTAACAAAGAGCACGAACGCGGTTATATAAGCCGGTCGTGGCGTCCCTCGGCGCGCGAGATGGCAAAAAAATAGTGATTAAAAAAAAACAGCCCAACCGGTTGCAGGCCGCAACTGCGCGTAATCGGTCCGGCCCGATCAAGCCGGGCGGCGAAAGGGCCGGCCTTTCGGCCCAGCTACAGCCTGCAGCACAGTCAACCGGGGCAGTGGCGGGACGGGGCGGGAATCAGAAGAGTTCGAAAGGCCGGTGGGAGGCAGGTATATAAGGCGGTCGCGGCGTCGTTCGGCGGACGATGTGGGACTAAACTTTAGTCCTCACCCCCGCCGACCCTGCCCCCGCACCACGCGCAGAGTCAATGGGCCGGCCCACGCGCGGCGTCGCACACTGTCACTCTGCCGGCCAATGCAGCAGCCATTCTAGTTAGTCCCACCTCGGCAGCCGGATGGTGTCCACACTAGTTTATATAGCCACCTCCGGTAGTCATTGCATGGTCATATCTTATATTCTGATATGACTTTACCTAACTGCCCGGGCAGTTCACTGTCAGACAGTGTACTGCCGGGCAGTTATGTAGAGCCATATCACAATATTAAATATGTTTATTTTGTCATTTTATTTATTTTTTTAATTTCAAACGGAAAACAAATTTTTGTAATTTTTTTCCGAACTACGATTTTTTTACTCCGTCAAATGTGACGACACTTTTTCTTCCACACGTTGCCATCACCATAAACAACACCAACGTAGGCCCCCACGCCAATTGCACCAAAATCTTTTTCTTCTCCGTCAAACGCCACGACACTTTTTCCACACGTTGCCATCACCATCCACAGCACACACGCCAATTCGCGTATTTTTCCGGCGCTCGGCGCATTTTCTAGGGTTTTCCAGGTCGAAAATCGCAAAAACACTGCCCGGACGTGGCGCAACGTTCGTTTTGTGTCCGTTCTCGTTCCAACCTTGCGTGGGGGCCTACGTTGGCCGTGCCCACATGTACGCACACTTTGGTGCAATTGCATGCATGCCATCACGTAGCCTTAGTGCAACCACCTACCTCTCGGTCTGCCGGGGAGGGGGTCCCCAACTACGGTTTTTTTTCTTCTCCGTCAGACGCCACGACACTTTTTCCACACGTTGCCATCACCATCCACATCACCCACGCTAATTCCCGTATTTTTCCAGCGCTTGGCGCATTTTCTAAGGTTTTCCAGGTCAAAAATCGCAAAAACACTGCCCGGATGTGACGCAACGTTCGTTTTGTGTCCGTTCTTGTTCCAACCTTGCGTGGGGGCCTACGTTGGCCGTGCCCACATGTACGCACACTTTGGTGCAATTGCATGCATGCCATCATGTAGCCCCAGTGCAACCACCTACCTCTCGGTCTGCCGGGGAGGGGGTCCCCAACTACGGTTTTTTTCTTCTCCGTCAAATGCCACGACACTTTTTCCATACGTTGCCATCACCATCCACAGCACCCACGCTAATTCGCGTATTTTTCCGGCGCTCGGCACATTTTCTAGGGTTTTCCAGGTCGAAAATCGCAAAAACACTGCCCGGACGTGACGCAATGTTCGTTTTGTGTCCGTTCTCGTTCCAACCTTGCGTGGGGGCCTACGTTGGCCGTGCCCACATGTACGCACACTTTGGTGCAATTGCATGCATGCCATCATGTAGCCCCAGTGCAACCACCTACCTCTCGGTCTGCCGGGGAGGGGGTCCCCAACTACGGTTTTTTTTCTTCTCCGTCAAACGCCACGACACTTTTTCCACACGTTGTCATCATCATCCACAGCACCCACGCCAATTCGCGTATTTTTCCGGCGCTCGGCGCATTTTCTAGGGTTTTCCAGGTCAAAAATCGCAAAAACACTGCCCGGACTTGACGCAATGTTTGTTTTGTGTCTGTTCTCGTTCCAACCTTGCGTGGGGGCCTACGTTGGCCGTGCCCACATGTACGCACACTTTGGTGCAATTGCATGCATGCCATCACGTAGCCCCAGTGCAAGCACCTACCTCTCGGTCTGCAAAAAAACTGATTAATAATTTTAATAAGCTGCAAAATGTTAGGCAGTTATACAAAACTCATTAACAATCAAAAAATACTGATTATTTTTACCTATAAATTGTAATAAAAAACTCATTATTCTTACTTATAAATTAAAAAAACAACGCTAAGCCGGCGCGCCGTTGACTCCCTTATATAATTTTCTTTCGGTCAATGCACAAACATCTCGGTTTGTGGGACTCTATTTGAAGGATATGCAGGATCGATGTGAGTCTTCACCTGCTGAGAGCTTGTGAAGGTTCACATGGATCATGCATATTCTTCAACAAGAGAGCCATTATCTTCGATGTTTTTTTAACGTCAGAAATTATTAATGCAATTTTTTAATGCAACCATTTTAACGTTAGCCGGTGGACCCCAAACTTAGTATTGTTATAGTAACTAATTATAAAGAACTTACTATTTTTTCTATAAAGTGATGCAAAAAGTACTGATGCAAAAAAATAGTGATGCGCCCCTCCCACCTCACACCGCGCCGTGACTCATAGAAGGCAAAAAAATAGTAATGCAAAAAAAAGCCCAACCGTGGTTGCAGGCCGCAGCTGCACGTAATCGGTCCGGCCCGATCAAGTCGGGCGGCTAATGGGCCGGCCTTTCGGCCCAGCTACGGCCTGCAGCACAGACCAACGGGGCAGAGACGGGGCGGGGCGGGAATCAGAGGAGTTCGAAACGGTGGTGGGAGGCAGGTATATAAGGCAGTTGCGGCGTCGTTCGGCGGGCGAGGTGGGACTAAACTTTAGTCCTTACCCCCGCCGACCCTGCCCCCGCACCACGCGCAGAGTCAATGGGCCGGCCCACGCGCGGCGCGGCGCACTCTCACTGTGCCGGCCAGTGCACGCAGTCCAACACATAGATTCGGTCGGGTCCGCGTCGCTTCTGTCTCACCTTGGCGTGCGGCAGCCATTCTAATTTAGTCCCACCTCAACGGCGGAAGGATGTCCACACCAGTTTATATAGCCGCCTCCGGTAGTCCATGCATGATCATATCTTATATTGTGATATGGCTTTACTTAACTGCCTGGCAGTACACTGTCTGGAAGTGAACTGCCCGGCAGTAGGTAAAGTCACATTACAGTATGAAATATGTTTATTTTGTTTATTTTTTTAACTTCAAACGGAAAACAAATTTTTTTAAATATGGTTCCCAACTACAGTTTTTTTCTACTCCGTCAAACGTCACGACACTTTTTCCACACGTTGCCATCACCATCCATAGCACCCACGCCAATTCGCGAAAACGACACTTTTTCCTATGGTTTTCTCCGTGAAACGCACCAAAAACACTGACCGGGCGTGACGCAATGTGCGTTTGGTGTCCGAAATCGTTCAACTTTTGCGTGGGGCCCTAAGATGGGCATGCCCACTGCATCCCAAATTTGGGTGACTTTTCGTGGGTGCCACCTTGTGCCTCCCATGCAACCCGCACTGATCGGATATGAACGATGTTAGCCCTGAACTGCGTTCTCTTTTCTTACTGAGCCGGTGGACCCCTAACTTTTTCCACACGCACTCATCGGCAGGGCCATCATGCCTGCAAGTTTTCATATTTTTCCGGCACCCTATGAATTTCCTATGGTTTTCTCCGTGAAACACACCGAAAACACTGACCGGGCGTGACGCAACGTGCGTTTGGTGTTCGAATTCGTTCAACTTTTGCGTGGGGCCCTAAGATGGGCATGCCCACTGCATCCCAAATTTGGGTGACTTTTCGTGGGTGCCACCTCGTGCCTCCCATGCAACCCGCACTGATCGGATATGAACGATGTCAGCCCCGAACTGCGTTCTCTTTTCTTACTAAGCCGGTGGACCCCTAACTTTTTCCACACGCACTCATCGGCAGGGCCATCATGCCTGCAAGTTTTCATATTTTTCCGGCACCCTATGAATTTCCTATGGTTTTCTCCGTGAAACACACCGAAAACACTGACAGGGCGTGATGCAACGTGCGTTTGGTGTCCGAATTTGTTCAACTTTTGCGTGGGGCCCTAAGATGGGCATGCCCACTGCATCCCAAATTTGGGTGACTTTTCGTGGGTGCCACCTCGTGCCTCCCATGCAACCCGCACTAATCGGATATGAACGATGTCAGCTACGAACTGTGTTCTCTTTTCGTACTGAGCCGGTGGACCCCTAACTTTTTCCACACGCACTCATCGGCAGGGCCATCATGCCTGCAAGTTTTCATATTTTTCCATTCCTATGGTTTTCTCCGTGAAACGCACCGAAAACACTGACCGGGCGTGACGCAACGTGCGTTTGGTGTCCGAATTCGTTCAACTTTTGCATGGGGCCCTAAGATGGGCATGCCCACTGCATCCCAAATTTGGGTGACTTTTCATGGGTGCCACCTCGTGCCTCCCATGCAACCCGCACTGATTGGAAATGAACGATGTCAGCCCCGAACTGCGTTCTCTTTTCTTACTGAGCCGGTGGACCCCTAACTTTTTCCACACGCACTCATCGGCAGGGCCATCATGCCTGCAAGTTTTCATATTTTTCCGGCACCCTATGAATTTCCTATGGTTTTCTCCATGAAACGCACCGAAAACACTGACCGGGCGTGACGCAACGTGCGTTTGGTGTCCGAATTCGTTCAACTTTTGCGTGGGGCCCTAAGATGGGCATGCCCACTGCATCCCAAATTTGGGTGACTTTCTGTGGGTGCCACCTCGTGCCTCCCATGCAACCCGCACTGATCGGATATGAACGATGTCAGCCCCGAACTGCGTTCTCTTTTCTTACTGAGCCGGTGGACTCCTAACTTTTTCCGCACGCACTCATCGGCAGGGCCATCATGCCTGCAAGTTTTCATATTTTTCCGGCACCCTATGAATTTCCTATGGTTTTCTCCGTGAAACGCACCGAAAACACTGACCGGGCGTGATGCAACGTGCCTTTGGTGTCCGAATTCGTTCAACTTTTGCGTGAGGCCCTACGATGGGCATGCCCACTGCATCCCATTACAAACAACTCATTATTCTTACTTATAAATTAAAAAAACAACGCATTATTATTATGTAAATACATTTTGCCGTTAATGCAACACATTACAGTTCTAAACTTTCCATATATTTAAAATATATTTTAGACATTAATTAACATTACATAAATATTAAACATGTAATTATTAATCTACACAAATAACTTATTACAAAATTCGTTACAGAAAAACTCATTATCAATTAATGATCGAAAAATTCATTATTGTTTTAGCAATTACTTATAAAATACTCATTAGTTTTTCATATAAATTTAAATAAACAACTCATTATTATTATAAGTAATATAGTTGGTTTTTTATTAATTATAGAATTTCTGTATACTATAAGCCAGACATAAATAACTAGAAAACTTAATACTATTTTAAAAAAACAAAACAACGGGCACTGACGGAGCGCGATGGCCCAATGACTGTGCGCGACGACGCGCCTGGGCCGGCCCATTGAGTGTGCGCGCGGTGCGGGGGCAGGGTCGGCGGGGTGAGGACTAAAGTTTAGTCCCACCTCGCCCGCCGAACCACGCCGCGACCTGCTTATATACCAAGCTCCTACCACCGTTTCGAACTCCTCTGATTCCCGCCCCGCCCCGCCTCTGCACCGTTGGTCTGTGCTGCAGGCCGTAGCTGGGCCGAAAGGCCGGCCCTTTCGCTACCCGGCTTGATCGGGCCGGACCGATTAGGCGCAGTTGCGGGGTGCAAGCACAGGTGGGCTTTTTTTTCATCAATATTTTCTTTTCTTCTACGATTCACGGCGCGGGGAGAGGTGGAAGGGGCGCTTTTTTGTCCCACCTCGCTCGCCCAGGGACGCCAGGACTGGCTTATATAGCCGCCTTGCAGATATTTATTGAAATAGTTAGTAATAATGTCATGTGACTTTAACTAAAGTCAACTGACATTATTACTATCTTATTTTTTAATATAAGCTTGTCAATTCGCGCAGAAATAACAATAGTTAATTTTTCATATGTATATTTTCAACACGAAATAAATTCCCTATTAAGTACTCTTTTTAATATAATTACTTAATAAATTCTGTATTAAGTACTGTTTTTAATTTAACTACTTAAATTTTTTTATGTCAAGTACAGTTTTTTATGAACGGTCGTTTCCAAATTATTAGTTATATCAATAAACTAATTAATAATTTTTAATAAGCTGCAAAATGTTAGGCATTTACACAAAACTCATAAAATATTAAAAAAATACTGATTATTTTTACCTATAAATTGTAATAAAAAACTCATTATTCTTACTTATAAATTAAAAAAACAACGCATTATTATTATGTAAACACATTTTGCCGTTAATGCACACATTACAGTACTAAACTTTGCATATATTTTAAATATTATTTAGACATTTATTAACATTACATAAATATTAAAAATGTAATTACTAATTGACAGAAATAACTGATTAAAATATTCACTACAAAAAAACTCATTATGAAATAATTATCAAAAAACTCATTATTGTTTTAGCAATTAATTATAAAAAACTCATTAGTTTTTCGTATAAATTTTAATAAACAACTGATTATTATTATAATAAATATAGTTAACAATTCTATATTACGTATGGAGTTTTATTAATATTATTTTTAAAATGAAAAACAAAAAAGTCTTCGACAGCGTGCATTGGCCGGCACAGTGACAGTGCGCGACGGCGCGCGTGGGCCGGCCCATTGACTCTGCGCGCGGTGCGGGGGCAGGGTCGGCGGGGGTGAGGACTAAAGTTTAGTCCCACCTCGCCCGCTGAACCACACCGCGACGTGCTTATATACGAAGCTCCTACCACCGTTTCGAACTCCTCTGATTCCCGCCCCGCTCCACCTCTGCCTCGTTGGGCCGTGCTGCAGGCCATAGCTGGACCGAAAGGCCGGCCCTTTCGCTACCCGGCTTGATTGGGCCGGAACGATTAAGCGCAGTTGTGGCCTGCAAGCACAGTAGGCATTTTTTTACCATTGTTTTTTTTTCTTCTATAAAATTTTCTTATAATTGTTTTTTTCCTTCTATAAATTTTTCTTATAGTGTTCCACCATTATCAGTAGGATGCATGCCAAGTTTTTTGTATTTTTCATCGCTTTACGAATATTCTATAATTTTTCCGAATATGTCGACAAGTTGGCCTCCTTCTCCGGACCCCGTTTGGGTAGGACCCAAGGCCCCGTCTGAAAGGAGTTTTTTCCGACAGCCTTCAAATGTACCCACATTTTTTATACTGTTCCACCATCATCATTAGGATGCATGAAAAGTTTTCTGGCTTTTTATCGCTTTAAGAATTTTTCAGAGACGGTTCGAGTATGAGTGAAGGCCCCATGCATGCGTAACCGAGCACTGAATTTTCTCATAACGTTGAAATGCATGTTTCCATTTATTTTTTAAAGTTGCACGACTAACATCAAATTGAACATACGTTTTTTTTTCCAGATAAGCCATTCCGAGTTCATTCATAATTCAAACTAGCTTACATAACAGTAAACATAACCGAGCACTGCTCTTACATAACTTAGATCAAAATTTAAATAAAAACCCTAAAACAAGACTACTCGTCGTCGCTGGCGGCGGTGAGGTCGACGACCGGCACCATACTGCCGGCCTCTCCTTCGCGGCCGTCCCCGCCATGGTCGTCGTCGTCGTCGCTGAAATCCCACCAGTTGTCTTCCCGCGCCTGCTGCTCCTGCACCGCCGCTATGGCCGCCAGCCGCTCTCGTTCCTCACGAGTGGCCGCCGCCGCCGCCTCCTCTGCCGACTGGGCCAGCACCGCAAGTACCCCTGGCGTGTCGTCGGGGTCTCCGTCTTGCGCAAGGGCGGCCTGCGCTGGCGGGATCTCGACCAGCGCCGGGTCAGGGGGCGCCTGCTGTGCTGGGGCAGTGGGGGCGGCTGGAGGTGGGCCGTGGGGGCGGCGACCACGGGAAGTGCCGGCCTCGCCGGTAATGTCCCCGACGGTGCGGCCGGCCGCCGCATTCCTGAACGCGCCGAGGACGATGTCAAAGTTCTTCCCGCGCCACCACCTGCGCTGGGCCCTCCGGTTGTAGCAGCCGCCAGGGAACGCGTGGAGCGGCTGCCTCGTTGGCGGCGGTCCCATGGTGGGGATGCCGTCCGCCCCGATCCGCCACGGCCGCGGCACTTTGGCTGCCGGCGGCACCATCACGCCGAACCGGGCCAGATCCTCCGTGTCACCGACGGTGAGGCTCAGCGGCCAAACGCCGGTCGGCCACGCACCCTCGTCGGAGTCGCTGGAAGACATTGCCGGCGAGGAGAGGGAGATGGGCGGGCGAGGAGAGGAAGGGAGATGGGCGGGGCGAGGAAGATGGCACGGCGTGGTGAGGGCTGGCGCGGCCTTTTATAGATGGCGGGGGAGGGAGGTGGGCGGGCGAGCCGTCGGTGGCGTGCGCCCCGAGGGAGAGGCGGGCGCCTGACGGCACGCGCGACCGCGGTGGCGTGTGAAAGCGAGGCAGCGGCGGCGTGTGAAGGCGCGACGCGGCGGGCGAGGGATCGGTGGCGTGGGAAGGCGCGAGGACGGCAGGCGTGGTAGTGGAAGCGTCGGTGCAGTGCGGGCGGTCGCCGCAGTGTCGGCAGCCGACCGGTCGCGTCAACTGCCGGCCCGAGGCGGAAGGCTGGCGGCAGCGCCCGGTCGCCGCACGCGTGGTAGTGGACGGCGCGGACTACGAGGCTACCATGCTAGCGGCAGGCGCCCGGTCGCCCGCACGCGCGGCAGTGGACGGCGCGGACTACGAGGCTACCATGCTGGCGGCGGGCGCCCGGTCGCCCGCACGCGCGGCAGTGGAGGGCGCGGGCGGCACGAGATCTGCCGCGAGCAGTCGGCGCCTGCATGCGCGCAGCCAAAACTGCAAAGCAGTTAATGCACGACGGCACGATCGTCTGTGCCGACTTTTTTTTTAAAAAACACGCCCTCACGGCTGCCAGCTGCTCGGCTCGGCTCGCGCCCTCACGATTGCCAAGCGGCTCGGCTCGTCCCGCAGCCGCGTATACACGGGCGCGCGGGGGTATCGCCGCCGACGCGCGGGGGCAATTTTTTTACTGATGACGATCGTGCCCTGGCAGCGAAGGGGTAAGGGTGAATCTCAGCCTTTGATGTATTTAAGGAGGGTGCACCGAAGCAGAAATGAAAATACAATGGAGCTTGTACAGTGTGCTGCCTAAATACAATCTGATCTAGGTACAGAACTGAAGCAACTTAGACTATCAGTGAGTTAAATCACCAAATCTATTGACCCATATATGTAATAATTTAGCTGAGGACATGAACTTACCGAGAGGGGTACGCCGTCCGAAAGCACCGGCCGCACGCAAGGGCACCACCCTTGGACGGTTAACCATGGAAGGAGCACCCACCGAACGACAATCAAGATGAACGTCAGCAGGAAGAACAGAAGGTTGAACAAATGACCTGTCGACCATCTGGACAACCGGGGGAACTGCATCGAAGCATTGGACGCATCGAAATAAGAACCAACCGAAGTCAGCACAAACAACGTAATAGACAGAGAAGGAAAAACTCACCAGTTCCCACACTGGCGGGCGGAACAACACATAGATGACCATCAACAACGGAAGAACAACCAACATTAGTAGTGGGACCTATACAAACAAAATAAGAAGTTAATCACAGTAGTCAGAACGGGAGAAAGAAACGGACGCAAGCAAACAGAAGGACTCGCAATCTCGCATACCCAGACGGAAACCAACATACTTACCAAAAGTAGGGTCAACATGCTGCTTCCCTAATGAAATCTCTTGACGGAGGCGATTAAAACCTCTTGTGGGAAACCCATCCGTGTTCAACCCCTGATCATCTACAAAAAGAAGCAGCCAACCAATCTGAATAAACCTACAAATACGTGAGCAGGGTAAGTAAACCTACCAATCCGTCCAGAACGCAGCGGCCGGTGAACCGCACGGCGAGAACGCCGCCCTAGATGAGCTGCAGGTAATCCATGACGGACAGAAGCGTCTCCCATTACCGCCGAACAGTCCACTGGAAGTAAACGGCTGGCGGCACGGCGCACACAGGCAATAACGGCCGCGCGAACAGCCGGCAGGAGGACGACCCCGCGACCCCGACCAAACCAGACACAAGCAGGAGTAACTATCGCTGGATCAATAAATTCTTGCAAGAGAGAAAGCGCAACGGGCTGCAACCGGAATGGGAGGAGGATGCATGAGAGAGCCCATATTTATAGCAGGCAGAATTGAAGGCAGCCACCGTATGTGGTGTAGAAACAACCAGAAGGATGTACAGAAGCGGCAGCAGTCGGCTGCAAAGACTGGAAAGCGTGAGCAGAACGGCAACCGACTACAAGAAGATGCACATGGCGGAAGGGAAGAACAAGTTGGAAGGAAGAATCAGCATGCAGATCACCCACGACGGCATGGTTCAGCAGCAGCGGCAGGCCCAAGGACGCACATGCAGGTAAGAACAAACGCAAGAGAACAAAATATGTTGGAAGAGAATTAAAGAAATCTGCCGACAGGAGACAACCATGCCCAACCAGACAAAGGACGGCAACAGAGTCAGAGTCGTAGACAAATCAACTTGTGCATGCATGGAAGCCCATGGGAACAGCCGGTCGTGCATGGGCATGCAACCAATGGGAAATTATTATTTTTTGGGGAAAACCAGAGAGCTTTATTCATATGAAGGCATTTTTGGGACAGTCAGCCGACAGGCTGGTCACCAAAAAACCTGGAGTCTCCTCAAGCCAGCTATCGGTCACATTCAGAGTGCAAGCGTGTTTTGCACAAAGATGCGCCGGGACATTAGTTGACCTGTTTACATGCTGAATATCAAAAAGAGTAAATTGATTACATAGCTCTCCTATCTCTAATAGTAAAGGAGCCACAATTGACCGAGAATCGTGGCGAGTGTTCCAGAGCGTCACCATCTCCAAGCAGTCAGTCTCCATTACCACATGCGAGTATCCTCGAAGTGATGCAAAGCGAACTCCATCTCGCAGTGATAAACCCTCCATAATCAACGGATCAGAAATACCCAAATATGGTCTGCACCATGCTCCCAGGAGCGCCGAAGAGGATCTGGCCACCCCTCCTGCACCGCCCCTGCCATCCGCTAGGTTTAAGGCACCATCCGTAGTGATCTTAACAAGTCCCTCATCAGGCGGTCTCCAACCGAAGCCAGGCAAAATCAAAGCATCTCGGCATGGAAGATGAAGGAGGGCAATCGCCTCCTTGGTGGCCCTGCGTGTTGCCGTTGGATTCTTTCCCTCTTCGCCGTGCTTGGTTCTGTTCCGGGAATGCCATATAGACCACATGATTGTTGTGATCTTTGCGCGATCATCAGTAGTGAACCGAGGATCACATGTGATATCTCGCGCCCAAGAGTCTGGATGAAGACGAGGCAGTCTGAGGCCAAACCAAGCATACGCTTCTTTCCAGAACTGTTTTGCGTGCGAACAATGTATGAGTGCATGCTCCAGATTCTCGTCCATAGCCAAACAAACCAATGGGAAACTAAACTACTCCATAATTCCCAGCGTCAATCGCTATACGCACACAGGTGTGTACACCTCCAAATGCCCCAGTAAAACAGGTGCCATGCACCGGTTGGCTCACTTTTCACTGATAAAAAAACTTAGAAAAATAGGGTAAATTAAACCTAGCCAGGTTTAGTATATTAAGAATTGGGTAACTGCTCCGAGCAGGAAAATAGTGTGGGAGTGCGAGACTAATTGAAATCGAACTTAGCAGCTTTCAGTTGTCAAATTAACAAATAATTATTCTATAAAAAAAGGATTTTCAAAGTCATCACGGATCGCACCTGTTGCTTATATGTAAGTAGAAAAGTTCCTCAACATATCAAGCTTGTCCTGTCCTCTATGCGTATCTATAAAAAAGGACTATTTCCCTGTTTTGACCCGTATTTTGCTTTTAGTAGATAATAGATAGATATCTGATTACATGTCCTCTATGCATAGTAATTTTGTTCGTGCGATCATCATGTTTATTTTGTTTATCATGATTTATCTAACACATCTCTTGATTAATTTATATAGAAATTTGCTAAATTACTCAATAGTTCTAGGAATTACTTCAAATTCAAAGGGGCTATCTTTGTAGTGAGCAATCATTTGGATTAGTTATAATCTCCATCGAACCGTGGCAACACACATGATGCTCCAGATGTATAGTAGTGCAAACAAAAATGAAATCCCTTTGTAACAGATAAGTTTTCTTCTAAAACCCTGATACTTCGAAAGAGATTGTCCATTTTGTACACGAAGTGCATCCAGTTTTTGCCGTAACCCTAACTTTTTAGCACATGCTATGTGGGTGAAATGACGATACCATGCCAACTTTCAACCATTTCAGAGTTCATTTGTAGTGTTTTTCAATTTCAGGGCCATTTAGCTCAAAGAATGAACTAATAGCAAAAAGAATGAACTAGAAAACTTTTATGAAACTCTAATAGCAAACAGAATGAACTAAAAATAATCAATTAAAATATTCTGTTATGATCAATTAAAACAAAACTATAATATTCTTCAATAGCAAAAAGAATCAACTAGAAAGCTTTTATAAAACTCTAATAACAAAAAGAATCAACTAAAAAGATTTTCATAAACCTCTAGTATTTTTGAGACTAAAATTATATAAAATTTATGCAACTAAAATTATCAAAGTATTTTTTGTTCAAAACATTAATAGCAAAAATAATTTTCACAAAGTTTTTTTGTTAGAAACTTTAATAGCAAACTAAAATAACACAATCTGTTTTTGATTAAAATAGACATTCAAAATAACCTAAAAATTACCAAATTGATTATAATGATAAAACATAATATTATTAAATAGCAGGAAAAAGAATCACTTAAAAATCTATTTTTATACTAAAGTTATTCACAAACTAGTGATTCACAAAAATTTAAAAGAAATCAAATTTAAACTATTCAAATTTAAAAACTAATGGCACTAACAGAAAGTTTACAGCTTTTGTGACCTAAAAGCAAAAAGAATCACTGAAAAACTATAAGTATTTAGCTGTAAATAGACACAAAAGAAAATAAATAAAGCAACAAAGAAAATGGAAAAAAATAGATAAAAATGCCGCCTACTGGGCGACCACGGTCTTAATATGACTAGAAACCCAGCTAGTTGTGCCAGATTCAGGCCCGTAGCAGGCCCAGTTGGCTCCCAGGCAGAGGAGTGTGTGATTAGGCCCGTAAGCCTGCAGTTGAGAGGAGCTTGAGAGGGTTGGCGCAACAGCGCTTATAAACCACTTTCGAGCCCTCTCAGCTAGCGGGGTGGGACTAAACATTTGGCACAGGCAGCACCACCCTTTCGTCCCGGTTGGTGGCACAAGCCGGGACCAATACCCACCTTTGGTCCCGGTTTGTGGCACCAACCGGGACCAACCACTAGTAGAAAAACACCTAATAGTCCTGGTTCGTAAGGGCCTTTAGTCCCGGTTCATGAACCGGGACTAATGGGTCATTACTAATACCTCCACCCATTAGTCCCGGTTCAAACACGAACCGGGACCAATGTGCCTACACGTGGCCTGTGCGTCGAGCCCAGTCAGGGGGCCTTTGGTCCCGGTTGGTGGCACCAACCGGGACCAAAAGGCATCCACGCGTCAGCATTCCAGTGGCTGGGGTTTTTGTTTTTTTGAAAGGGGGGCGGGTTTGGGGGTTTTGGGGGGGTTAATTTAGGTGTTTCATATATTGTGTTAGCTAGCTAATTAATAGAGAGAAGTGCCCGCTCTTATGTCCGTGCTTGGTCGACGCTACGTACTATATACATAACTGATCGAGAGAACCTTTGAGTACAGAAGTTCGTCATGCATACCGAGAGAAGTGATCGATCGACCTCTCCTTCTCGGAGAGATTGGTCGAACAACAAGTTTTCGTATCATGTATCCGACGCTACTGGCTACATACATGTACAATATGTAAGATCTCTTAATTACAATCTCCTAGCAATTGAAATGAACTTCCACATGCTATTCTCCGGCTTTATTGATGACGTGGTCAAGAAAGAATCCCGCCAATTCCTCTTGAATTGCTTTCATGCGATCTCGTTCTAGGAGTTCATTCCGCATCTGCCACGTCTAATTTGAAGAAGGGGGTTAATTAATACATATATATGAATAAAACTCAACAGAAAGGATGGTGTAATAAAATGAAATTGTGAATATTATTGCTTACGCACTTCATATTGTCTTTGAGAGTAGCCCCGCTTGTTTTTCAAAGTCGCGTTGTGGATGAACTCGCACACGTAGTATCCACAGAAATCATTTCCTTGTTCCTGCCACAAGCACGTTACGAGAAATAGAGGTCAATCAAACTGATAATGAAGCATTATAAATGGCATTGACGAAAGTATAGCTATAGAATCAATGGGAGATGCACGCAACTAGCTAGCCAGTAGTACTTACTTTCGGGTATGTATATCGCAGCTCCTTCGGCAGTCCCAGAGCTTCTGCGGTGAACTGTTTCCAAACCCTGCAAGACAAAGAAAATAATAATTATTACTTGAGATATCAGGAAATGAACAAAAAGTTGCCGATATGGTGCGATAATGATCGATTGAACTTACTTGTTGAGCAATTCAGTCATGTCCGCATAGGTTTTGGGGTCTTTCCGTCTCGAGTCTAAGACTGTTACTAGTCTCCACTCAAGCTTAATCTCCAGAAGAACATAGTGGTACCTGCGCACGCATGCATAACTCATCAATTACATTACTATAACCTCGCTCGAGTAATAAGGGAAACCGAATATGCACACGACAGTAACACTCACTTACCGTTGTAAGGAAAGAGTATGGTATCTTTGTTTTGATTTTTGATCAATGATCGTAGCAAGTTGTCCTCGGCCTCTTCGACGTCCTTTTCAACCAGAAATTCATCTATGATATTTGTGTTAATGAACCCAATATCATAAATTTCTTGATTTTTGCACTCGACGATCTTCAATCTGCATAATATATTGAGGATAATTAATTATAAATACATGAAATGAAAGAGACGAGCTATATATAGAGACTTAATGATAGAAATAGTACTTACAGACAGTAGCAAAAGACCATTAGTTTATCGAGGGCCTTTTGATTGAAGAACGCGAAGAACTCATCAAATGGAACAGTCAACAGATCACTTGCAACGAGGTCGTGCTCCTCTTTAATATTTAGATACAAAGCATTCGTCCCCCCAGACTCTCTACAGGTTTCCATGTACCAATTATGGAATCTTCGCATCATTGTTGTCAGAGATTTTTCATCTTTGACGAGAGGCTTCCTGTACTCGTATCTGTAATCGTCCACCTCCGAGAAATCAGGAAGTTGATCGTCAGGCATGTAATCTGCAAGATTGCCATAACCGGCCACCGTCCTCGGAGCATTAGACACATTGAGCGGGGGGCACAATTGTTGTGCTTGTTCGCCGAGCTAGGAAATTTTTTCCCCTTTGCTCGTTCTTTTAACCTTTTATCACTGACAGTAGTTCCCAACCGCTGGGCTTGGAGATATGTCTGTTTAGTAATGCGCTGATAGTTGGTTCTCGGCGGAGACTTTGGTGGTTTCCTCAGGGCATCAATAGTGCGCTTTGCTTTCACCGGATCTACCTTCTCCTCCGGAGGTGGATGTCTCTTTGCTTTCACCCCTTCAAAGAACTCCTTCACGTGGGTCCGCACAATCGTATTGTTTTCCTCCTTGGTCCTCTCGTATGGTAACTTCTGTAGAGGCTTGAGAGGTGGACCTTATCTGTATTGCCTCCCGCCTCTGGTTGTGCTGCTAGACGCCGGAGCAGACGGAGCGGCTGCGGCGTCTGTCTTCTTTCGTGCTTGCTTACGAGGCGGAGGAGAAGGAGTACGACGCGCCGGAGCAGCCGGGCGGCGGCGGGTCTCTTCCGCCCTTGCTGGCGAGGCGGAGAAGGAGGAGGCTGCTAGCTGCTCGGGAGCGCCGGTGCAGGCGGAGAGGGAGGCGGAGTGCCGCCACGCGCCGGAGAAGGAGGCGGAGTGCCGCCATGCGAGCCCTGATTGTCACTCGCCAAGGAGGACGCGGTGGAGGAGGCGGAGTGCCTTGACTCGCTGGAGGAGGAGGAGGAGGAGGCGGAGGCGTCCAGTTCGGAAGGTTGATGAGCTCCTTCCGCCATAGGCATGGAGTCTTCAGAGCAGAACCCAGCCTAGTCTCCCCTTCACTGGTAGGGTGGTCAAGCAGGAGGTCCTCAAATCCCTCCGTTATTTCATCCACCATGACCTTAGCATATCCTTCTGGAATCGGCCGGCAGTGATAAGTTGCTCCGGATCCAGTAGGATAAACAGAGCCAACAGCCGCCTTGACCTTCAAATTCATCCATCGCGCCATAATGTGGCAATGTTGAGACTCTGTGATAGCATCCACGGGATAGCTGGCAGGAGCCGTCAAGACATGCTCCGGCTGAAGCAGCTCGGCGGAAGCCACGCCGCTTCTCCGTTGAGATGGCGGGGTAGCTTCGGGGGATGCTTCGGTAGGTCGTTTGCTGCGATTTGCTGCTTCTCGTTCCTCTTCTCGTTCCTCTAGCCCCATTACCCTTTCGTGCAACGCCTGCAGTTGGCCCTGCTTCAGTTTCTTCCTCCTCTCGTGGGTTTTGTAACCCCTTGCGTCCGGAAAGCCAACCTTCCATGGAATGGAGCCTGGCGTGCCTCGTGTCCGTCCAGGGTGCTCAGGATTCCCGAGGGCCATTGCGAGCTCGTTCTTCTCCCTGCTGGTATGAACGTCCCATTCTGCGCTGCATTGATATAGTGTCGAAGCTTCTTGACTGGTAATTCCAGTTGCTCGTCCGTCCAACGGCACATCCTTGATACAGGGTCCAAGGTTCCGCCAGCCCCAAAGAACCAAGTCCGGCAACGGTCTGGCCATCTCATTGTCTCTGGTTCGATCCCTTTTTCAAGCAGATCATTCTCCTCCTTGGACCACTTTGGCTAGGCTTTGAGGTAGCCACCTGACCCCGTGCGATGGTGAAGCTTCTTCTTCGCAGCATTTTCCTTGTTCGTCGCTGACATCTTCTTACTCTTTTCCGATGTCTTGTGGGCCACAAATGCGGGCCAGTTATCTTTGATCTTCTCATATTTGCCGATGAATTCTGGTGTCTTTTTTTCTGACAAAATGGTTCAACTCTTTCCTCCACCTCCTGATTAGGGTTGCCATCTTCTTAAGAGCACAAGACTTGATTAATTGCTGTTTAACTAGCTTCTCCGGATCCTCCTCTGGCGGTACGGTGAAATTTGCCTTCAGTTGAGTCCAAAGATCTTCTTTCTGCATATCATTGACATAAGACACCTCAGGGTCATCCTTAGGCTTATACCATTGTTGGATGCTGATCGGGATCTTGTCCCTAACAAGAACCCCACACTAAGCAGAAAATGCGTTCTTTGTCCGGATGGGTTCAATCGGTTCGCCATCGGGCGCGATTTCTATGATCTCAAACCTTTCATCCGAGCTCAACTTTTTCTTCGGGCCTCGTCTCCTTACCGAAGTTGTGCTCGATCCGGAGGGCTAGAAATTAAAAGGAAGAAAGACGAGAGTAATTAATATGTGTATATATACCAAAACAATGAATGCATCAATTAACTAGTCAGCACGGGCTTAACTAATATATATACCTGGCCGGACTCGGTTCGGTCACCGGAGCAGTCAGCACGGTCTCCTTCTTGTACCTCCATTGGGTCATCACGGGAGCCATCATGAACATAGCCCTCTTCTTGTACCTGCATTAATGAGCCGGAGCCATCATGAACATGGCCCTCTTCTTCACCCAGTCCTTCCCGACCAACGACGTCGTTGAAAAATGACGCAATGACACCAGTTCCTTCTGCGATTATCTCCCCCAACATCGCTTCTGTTGCTTCGTCTCGGTAGTGCTCCATAGTTTCTGCAAATATTTACAACATGTCAATTATTATTCAAACATGGTACAGATGGAGATATATTAGTGTCAAACGTAGAACTAGCTAGCTAATCAAAATAAGGAATCATGTTAGTGGCCTCGACGCTGCTTCTCTAGGGTTTGGGATCGCCTCGACACAACGCCTCAAGGGTTTGGGGTGGCCTCGACGACAACGCTCTTTTAACTTGGTAAATTTGGGTGTCCTCGAGAGTTTTGGTCGAGCGAGAGGGCCGAGGGGGGTGCTGCCGTTGTATAGGGTTATCACGGTCGAGAGGGGGTATATATATCGACCACCCCTCATGTCGAAGTTATCTCGAGGTGGCGGCGAGGGCGAAGGCGAGCAGCCTGACGGTGACAGACCCGATAAAACATAAGAAAACGAAGAAGAAATAAAAGGAGGAGAAGAAGAAAGGAATAGAGGAGAAGATCGAAGAAAAAAAATAAGAAAAAAAAGAGGAGAAGAAGAAAGGAATAGAGGAGAAGAAGAAAAAAATAGAATTTTTCTATTTTTTCTTTTTCTCCTCTGTTCCTTTCTTCTTCTCCTATTCCTTTTCTTCTTTTTTGTTCTTCTTATTTATTTCTCCTCTATTCCCTTCTTTCTTCTTCTCCTCTTCTTTTTATTCTTCTCCCTCGAGAAAGGAAAATAATTAAGGAAAAGGAAGAAAAGAGGAAGAAGGAAGAAGGAAGAAGAAGAAGAAAGGAATAGAGGACAAGAAGAAAAAATAGATTTTTTTTCTATTTTTTCTTCTTCTCCTCTATTCCTTTTCTTCTTGTCCTCTTCTTTTTCTTCTTTTTTCTTCTTCTTATTTATTTCTCCTCTTCTTTTCCTCTCCTCTCCTTCTCCTTTTCTTCCTCTTCTTATTTTCCTTTTTCCTCTCATTCTTTTTCTTCTTCTTCTACCTTCTTCCTTCTTCCTCTTTTCTTCCTTTTCCTTATTTTAATTTTTCCTCTACACTAACCTAATTAAAATGCACTAACCTAAAATCGATATCTACTAACAACCTAAATAAAAAATTAATACATATATGAAAAAAACATATATAAACATAAAATGCTATGAACATTATATTCATACATACATAGCCACATCCATTCATCATATAGCTACCACATACATATATACATTAATTATATATATGAAAAAAATGCAATGAACAAAAAAATACACATGTATGTATGGAAAAAAAGCACTGAACAAAGAGCCTCGACGGCGGCGGCTAAAACAGGGGCGGCCGGCGAGGGCGAGGGCGGCGGCGGCGAGGGCGTCGGCGACGACCACGGCGGGCCGGGGCAGGGGCGTGGCCGACGTGGGCGAGGGCGGCGGCGACGACCACGGCGGGCCGGGGCAGGGGCGTGGCCGGTGACGACGGCGATGGTGACGGTGATGACGGGCGCGGGCGGGCGGCGTCGGCGGGGGCGGGCGGCGGGCGGCGGGCGGCGTCGGGGCAGCGCCTGGCGGCGACGGGGCAGGGGCGACGACGGGGGCGCGCGGACGGCGTCGGGGTGGCGCACGGACGACGTCTGGGTGGCAGGCGGCGTCGGGGCAGCGGACAGCGTCGATCTGGGCAGCCTGGCGGCGTCGATGGCAAGTAGCGATGTGTTCGTCAAATTTTCCTAAGTGCTATATATATAGCAAGAGCATTGGTCCCGGTTCGTGAAACCAACTGGGAACAATGCCCCCTTTAGTCCCGGTTGGTGCCATCAACCGGGACCAAAGACCTCTTTTCAGCAGCCCAAAGGGCGGGAAGCGGCAGCCTTTGGTCCCGGTTGGTGGCACCAACCGGGACTAATGCCTCCCCCTTTAGTCCCGGTTGGTGCCACCAACCGGGACCAAAGGCCCCTGTGTTGCCCGCATCGGGGCCAAAGTTTAGTCCCACCTCGCTAGTTGAGAGGGGCGCGCAGTGGTTTATAAGCCCCACTGCCGCACCACTCTCGAGCTCCTCTCCACCGTAGGCTTGCAGGCCTATTTGCTACTGCTTTGCCTGATGGGCCTTCTGGGCCTACTGCTGGCCTGAATCCTGGCCCATGGTAGGGTTTCTAGTCGTATTCAGGCCGTGGGGGCCCAGTAGGAGGCATTTTTTTTGTTTTTTTGTTTTCTTTCTTACTTTATTTATTTTATTTTGTTTCTACTTACAACAAAATACTTATTGTTGCTATTTTTAATTATTTTCCAGTTTTTTTGTTTTGTTTTCTGCATTATTTATTTCCTTTTGTTTTTTGCTTTATTTTTTAATTCTTTTTGCTTTTAGTTTTAGAAAAAATATAAACTTTCTGTTAGTGCCATTAGTTTTCAAATTTGAAAACCATTTTTTTTTGTTTTTTTGTTTTCTTTCTTGCTTTATTTATTTTATTTTGTTTCTACTTACAACAAAATACTTATTGTTGCTATTTTTAATTGTTTTTTGTTTTTTTTCTGCATTATTTATTTTCTTTTGTTTTTTGCTCTATTTTTTAATTCTTTTTTATTTTAGTTTTAGAAAAATTATAAACTTTCTGTTAGTGCCATTAGTTTTCAAATTTGAAAACACTTTTTTTCTTTTTTTGTTTTCTTTCTTGCTTTATTTATTTTATTTTGTTTCTACTTACAACAAAATACTCATAAATTCACCCACATAGCATGTGCATGTACAAAACGGACAATGGTATTATACTCGTGTGTTACAAAGTTGGCATGGTATCATCATAATAGTTGCGGGAGAAAGTCTTCACTTTTTCTTCGCTTGTGTCATTTGCTTATTGCGCCGTAACCATGGATACTCTTTATCGCTTATCAGGATGCTGGGGTCAGCCTTGACTTTGAAGGAAGGAATTTCATGAAACTTTTCATAATCTTCAGATATGTCTGTCTTGCCCTCCACTCCCACAATGTCCCTTTTTCCTGAAAGAACTATGTGGCGCTTTGGCTCATCGTATGATGTATTCGCTTACTTATCTTTTCTTTTTCTTGGTCTGATAGACATGTCCTTCACATAGATAACCTGTGCCACATCATTGGCTAGGACGAACGGTTCGTCAGTGTACCCAAGATTTTTCAGATCCACTGTTGTCATTCCGTACTGTGGGTCTACCTGTACCCCGCCTCCTGACAGATTGACCCATTTGCACTTAAACAACGGGACCTTTAAATCATGTCCGTAGTCAAGTTCCCATATGTCCACTATGTAACCATAATATGTGTCCTTTCCCCTCTCGGTTGTTGCATCAAAGCGGACACCTCTGTTTTGGTTGGTGCTCTTTTGATCTTGGTTAATCGTGTAAAATGTATTCCCATTTATCTCGTATCCTTTTCAAATCGTAACACTCGAAGATGGTCCCCTGGACAACAAGTACAGCTCATCACAAACAGTGTTGTCACCTCTGAGACGTGCTTCCAACCAACTGCTGAAAGTCCTGATGTGTTCACATGTAATCCAGTCGTCGCACTGCTCCGGGTGTTTGGAGCGCAGACTGTTCTTGTGTTCATCAACATACGGGGTCACCAAGGTAGAGTTCTGTAGAACTGTGTAGCGTGCTTGAGACCAAGAATATCCGACCCTGCATATTATTGAGTCCCTTCCAAGCGTGCCTTTTCCAGTCAGTCTCCCCTCATACCGCGATTGAGGGAGACCTATCTTCTTAAGGCCAGGTATGAAGTCAACACAAAACCCGATCATCCTCTGTATGATGGCCCATGGAGATGCTTCCTTCTGGCCTAGCGCGGTTACAGACATATTTCTTTAGGACTCCCATGAACCTCTCAAATAGGTACATATTGTGTAGAAATACGGGGCCCAAAATGAAAATCTCGTCAACTAGATGAACTAGGACATGCGTCATGATATTGAAGAAGGATGGTGGGAACACCAGCTCGAAACTGACAAGACATTGCACCACATCACTCCTTAGCCTTGGTATGATTTCTGGATCGATCACCTTCTGAGAGATTGCATTGAGGAATGCACATAGCTTCACAATGGCTAATCGGACGTTTTCCGGTAGAAGCCCCCTCAATGCAACCGGAAGCAGTTGCGTCATAATCACGTGGCAGTCATGAGACTTTAGGTTCTAAAACTTTTTCTCTGACATATTTATTATTCCTTTTATATTCGACGAGAAGCCAGTCGGGACCTTCATACTAAGCAGGCATTCAAAGAAGATTTCCTTCTCTTCTTTGGTAAGAGCATAGCTGGCAGGACCGTCATACTGCTTTGGAGGCATGCCGTCTTTTTCGTGCAAACGTTGCAGGTCCTCCCGTGCCTCAGCTGTATCTTTTGTCTTCCCATACACGCCCAAGAAGCCTAGCAGGTTCACACAAAGGTTCTTTGTCACGTGCATCACGTCGATCGAAGAGCGGACCTCTAGGTCTTTCTAGTAGGGTAGGTCCCAAAATATAGATTTCTTCTTCCACATGGGTGCGTGTCCCCCAGCGTCACTCGGAACAGCTAGTCCGCCGGGACCCTTTCCAAAGATTACGTGTAAATCATTGACCATAGAAAGTACGTGATCACCGGTACGCATGGAGGGCTTCCTCCGGTGATCTGCCTCGCCTTTGAAATGCTTACCTTTCTTTCGACATTGATGGTTGGTCGGAAGAAATCGACGATGGCCCAGGTACACATTCTTCCTGCAGCTTCCTAGGTATATACTATCGGTGTCAAGTAAACAGTGCGTGCATGCGTGGTATCCCTTATTTGTCTGTCCTGAAAGGTTACTGAGAGCGGGCCAATCGTTGATGGTCACGAACAGCAACGCCTTTAGGTGAAATTCCTCCTGTTTGTGCTCATCCCACGTATATACACCGTTTCCATTCCACAGCTGTAAAAGTTCTTCAACTAATGGCCTTAGGTACACATCAATGTCGTTGCCGGGTTGCTTAGGGCCTTGGATGAGAACTGGCATCATAATGAACTTCCGGTTCATGCACATCCAAGGAGGAAGGTTATACATACATAGAGTCACGGGCCAGGTGCCGTGATTGCTGCTCTGCTCCACGAAAGGATTAATGCCATCCGCACTTAAAGCAAACCATACGTTCCTTGGGTCACTTGCAAACTCATCCCAGTACATTCTCTCGATTTTTCTCCACTGCGACCCGTCAGCGGGTGCTCTCAACTTCCCGTCTTTCTTACGGTCCTCACTGTGCCATCGCATCAACTTGGCATGCTCTTCATTTCTGAACAGACGTTTCAACCGTGAAATTATAGGAGCATACCACATCACCTTCGCAGGAACCCTCTTCCAGGGGGGCTCGCCGTCAACATCACCAGGGTCATCTCGTCTGATCTTATACCGTAATGCACCGCATACCGGGCATGCGTTCAGATCCTTGTACGCACCGCGATAGAGGATGCAGTCATTAGGGCATGCATGTATCTTCTGCGCCTCCAATCCTAGAGGGCATACGACCTTCTTTGCTGCGTATGTACTGTCGGGCAATTCGTTATCCTTCGGAAGCTTCTTCTTCAATATTTTCAGTAGCTTCTCAAATCCTTTATCAGGCACATCATTCTCTGCCTTCCACTGCAGCAATTCCAGTACGGTACCGAGCTTTGTGTTGCCATCTTCGCAATTGGGGTACAACCATTTTTTGTGGTCCTCTAACATGCGCTTGAACTTCAGCTTCTCCTTTTGACTTTCACATTGCGTCCTTGCATCGACAATGACCCGACGGAGATCATCATCATCAGGCACATCGCCTGGTTCCTCTTGATCTTCAGCAGCTTCACCTATTGCAGCATCATCGTGCACACCGTCTGGTTCCTCTTGATCTTCAGTAGCATCACCGTATTCAGGGGGCACATAGTTGTCATCGTACTTTTCTTCTTCGCCGTCTTCCATCATAACCCCTATTTCTCCGTGCCTCGTCCAAACATTATAGTGTGGCATGAAACCCTTGTAAAGCAGGTGGGTGTGAAGGATTTTCCGGTCAGAGTAAGACTTCGTATTCCCACATATAGGGCATGGACAACACATAAAACCATTCTGCTTGTTTGCCTCAGCCACTTCAAGAAATTCATGCACGCCCTTAATGTACTCGGTTGTGTGTCTTGAACCATACATCCATTGCCGGTTCATCTGCGTGCATTATATATAATTAAGTGTGTCAAAAATCATTACAGAACATCATGAATAGATAATTAAGTGACCAAATTAATAGAAGTTCATCATCACATTAAAACCAAAGTACATACATAGTTCTCATCTAACAACATAAAGCTCTGCAGAGCATCGAAATTAATTAAACCATACATTGAAACTATGTAAAACATTTTAATGCGAAAACAAATGCGATCATAATCGCAACCAATGTAACAACTGATCCAACGACATAATGATACCAAGCCTCAGTATGAATGGCATATTTTCTAATCTTTCTAATCTTCAAGCGCATTGCATCCATCTTGATCTTGTGATCATCCACGACATCCGCAACATGCAACTTCAATATCATCTTCTCCTCCTCAATTTTTCTTAATTTTTCCTTCAAGAAATTGTTTTCTTCTACAACTAAATTTAACCTCTCGACAATAGGGTCGGATGGAATTTCCGGTTCAACAACCTCCTAGATAAATAATATCTATGTCACGTTGGTCGGCATAATTGTCATAAACAATAGATGAACCAATAGTTATGAAAAGATAATATATACCACATCCGAATCATAGACAGGACGAGGGCCGACGGGGCGGATACCAAAACCATCGCACTATATAAGATGCAATAATAAAAGTAAGAAAACTATACAAGTATCTATATATATAAACATACAAGTAAGAATTTTTTTTCCTTTCAGAAAGAAGATAAGAACAAGAGGCTCACCACGGTGGTGCCGGCGACGAGATCGGCGCGGGCGATCGACGGCGGTGAAGACGGGGACGGGACGTGACGGACCGCTAAACCTAGACAAATATTGAGGAAAATGGAGCTTGGAGGTCGAGCTTGGAGAGGAGAAATCTTAAGTAGTCTGGCTCGGGCATTCCATCGAACACCTCGTGTGCATAGGAGGTGAGCTAGAGCACCACAAAGCTCTCTCCTCGCCGGCCACGAAAAACAGAGCAGTGAGAGTGCTCTACTCGCGGGCGAGGGGTATATATAGGCAATTAATTGGTCCCGGTTCGTGGCTTGAACCGGGACTAAAGGGAAGCCTTTGGTCCCGGTTCAGGCCACCAACCGAGACCAATGGTGGTGGGCCAGGACCAAGCCACATTGGTCCCGGTTCGTCCCACCAACCGGGACCAAAAGGTCGAGACGAATCGGGACCAATGGCCCACGTGGCCCGGCCGGCCCCCGGGGCTCACGAACCGGGTCCAATGCCCCATTGGTCCTGGTTCTAGATTGAACCGGGACTAATGGGCTGACCCGGCCTGGACCAATGCCCCCTTTTCTACTAGTGAATGCTACCCTTTGGTCCCGGTTCATGCCACCAACCGGGACCAAAGGTCTTTGCTTCCCGCCCTTTGGGATGACGAAAAGAGACATTTGGTCTTGGTTGGTGGCATGAACTGGGACTAAAGGGGGTCATTGGTCCCGGTTAATGCCACGAACCGGGACCAAAGGCTTTCCTATATAAGTGGCACTTAGGAATTTTTGCAGCAAGTTCTCACATTCTCCCCGACGCCGACGCCCTGCTCCTCATAGCTGTCTTTGTCCCCGCGCCTTGCCCCGTCGCCGCCTGCTCCTCGTCGCTGTTGTCGGCCCTGCCTCCTTGTCTCCGTCTCCATGCCCTGCATCGATGCCGTCGCCGCGCCCTGCCCCGAGCCCGTCCTTGTCATCGTCGCCTCGAGCCCGCTCCTCGTCACCGACGCGGCCTCGCTGTGAGCGCAGCCCCGATCCCCTCCTCCTCGTACTGGTTGTCGTCGCCGCGCCCTGCCCCATCGCCGCGCCCTGCCACTGACCCCGCCGCCCCGCCGCCGGCCATGATGCCATCGGCGGTGAGCCACCGACCAACGGGGTCAAGTGTGGCGGCGCTGTGTGGGATAGAGGAAGATGAGGAGTGCACGGCATCGACTCCCCCCTTTGTCCAATTTTTTCTGAATTCACTGAATTTTTTGACAATGCTAAATGGTGCACATCAAGTGTGTGATGAAATGCCAAAGGGCTCTAGAAATTTTAGGAACTTTTGAGAATTTTTGTGGTGAGGTGTTGATGCACAAAAGAGAGTCTGGGAAAGTTTGAGAATTTTTTGTCCAATTTAAATTGTGCTTTGACCATGGAGTTTGAATCTGGTCCAAATTTGAACTGAATGAAATTTGAAAAAATTGAACTATAGAACCAAATGTTTTTGCCGGAATGGGTTGTGGGTACTGTCAAATAGATGGAGTAATATTTGTGGGTGCAAAAGAATTGGGGAGAATATAGCTCCTTTGCAAATCAAAGGAAATATGAATAATTGAAATTCCAACTTTGGAATTTATTAAATATAAGAAAAATATTTACATAGTTAGAGATATTTGCACAGTTAGAGATATTCATGATCAAATTCATTTTTTAGAGAAATTTGCATAGGTCATTAATCAAAGTTAGAGATATTTGCATATATAGGTTATTATCAAAGTTGACCAAAGACATTTTTTTAGAGAAATTTGCATAGTGAATTTTTTTAGAGAAATGGTGGAGTTCAACAACAAAGTGAGGCCGAGAACCAAATAACATATCCATGCATACATATATAATAGAAAACTCCTACATGACTCGAGTAAGAAGAGAATCTTTTTTAGGTTTTTTAAATAGAGAAACAAATGTTAAAATTTGCATATGATAAGTGGTTACTTCGTCATGATGATCTAGATAGAATAAATTGAAGAACAAAATTGTGGTGACCTAATATGATGAGTTTCAATTTTGATATATGCAACATTTGATCATATATCAAAGTTTGATCATATGTCAAAGTTTGAATTTTGACATATGCAACATTTGATCATATGTCAAAGTTTGAATTTTGACATATGCAACATTTGATCATATATCAAAGTTTGATTTTTTGACATATGCAATAGTTGATCATATGTCAAAGTTTGAATTTTGACACATGCAACAATATTTGATCATATGTCAAAGTTTGACTTTTGAAATAGATTTATCAAGAATGCCCCCATTATGGATGTGCACAAGTATATATATATATATATATATATATATATATATATATATATATATATATATATATATATATATATATATATTCTTCTATATGTCATGTTGTCTGTCAAAGTATTGAAGAAAACCATGGATTCATCATTAGCCGGAAGTAACAGGCGTATGATGCTACGAAGATCTTCAAAGTTGTTTTGTAACGGAGTTCCGGATAGAATAATTCGCTTTTTGGTATGAATTTCAGGAAAGGCCTTCCAAATAGCGATATTTGGAAGGCTCTTGCTGAACTTCATACCAAAAAGCTAATTATCCTATCTGGGACTCCTATTCGGAAGGCTCTTGCTGAACTTCGTGCCAAAAAGGTAATGATCCTATCTGGGACTCCGTTCCAAAAAAATTTTGGAGAGCTTCGTACCATTATGCGCCTGTTACTTCCGGCTAATGATGAAGCCATGGTTTTCTTGAATCCTTTGACACTAAACAACGTGGCAGATAAAAGGGTAGATGAGATCAATAAAAATATGGACCATTTTCTGCACATCCAGAATGGCGCCATTTTCTGCACAAATCAACCAAAACCCTAATGTCACCTAGATACTCCAATGTCACCTCAAGTATCCGCGGATATGATTATACGATATGCATCACACAATCTCAGATTCATCTATTAAACCAACACAAAGAACTTCAAATAGTGCCCAAAGTTTCTACTGGAGAGTCAAGATGAAAACGTGTGCCAACCCCTATGCATAGATTCCCAAAGTCACGGAACCCGCAAGTTGATCACCAAAACATAAATCAAGTGGATCAATAGAATACCCCATTGTCACCAAGGGTATCCCACGCAAGACATACCTCAAGTGTTCTCAAATCCTTAAAGACTCAATCCAATAAGATAACTTCAAAGGGAAAACTCAATCCATTACAAGAATGTAGAGAGGGACAAACATCCTAAGATCCAACTATAGCAGAAAAGCTCGCGGTACATCAAGATCGTGCCATATCAAGAACACGAGAGAGAGAGAGAGAGAGATCAAACACATAGCTACTGGTACATACCCTCAGCCCCGAGGGTGAACTACTCCCTCCTCGTCATGGAGAGAGCCGGGATGATGAAAATGGACACCAGTGATGGATCCCCCCTCCGGCAGGGTGCCGGAATAGGGTCCCGATTGGTTTTTGGTGGCTATAGAGGCTTTCGGCAGCGGAACTCCCGATCTAGCTTATGGTCTGGAGGTTTGGGGATTTATAGGAGAGGTTGGCATCGAGAACAACTCAGGGGGGCCCATGCAGAGTCCACGAGGCACAGGGGCGCACCCAAGGGGAGTGGGGGCGCCCTCCACTCTTGTGGGGCCCATGGGACTCCCCTCCATTAACTTTTCGTTTCAGTATTTTTTATATTTTCCAAAAAAAATCTCCGTTGATTTTCATCACATTCCGAGAACTTTTATTTCTGCACAAAAACAACACCACGGTAGTTCTGCTGAAAACAGCGTCAGTCCGGGTTAGTTTTAACCAAATCATACCAAAAGCATGTATAAATATTATAAATATGGCATGAATACATCAAAAATTATAGATACGTTGGAGATGTATCAGCATCCCAAATCTTAATTCCTGCTCGTCCTCGAGTTGGTAAATGATAAAAGCAGAATTTTTGATGTGGAATGGTACCTAACATATTTATCAATGTAATCTTCTCTATTGTGGCAAGAATATTCAGATCCATAAGATTCAAAACAAAAGTTTAATATTGACATAAAAACAATGATACTTCAAGCATACTAATAAAGCAATCATGTCTTCTTAAAATAACATGACCAAAGAAAGCTATCCCTACAAAATCATGTAGTCTGACTATGCTCTATCTTCATCACACAAAATATTTAAATCATGCACAACCCCGATGACAAGCCAAGCAATTGTTTCATACGTTTGATGTTCTGAAACTTTTTCAAGTTTCACGCAATACATGAGCGTGAGCCATGGACATAACACTATAGGTGGAATAGAATGGTTGTTGTGGAGAAGACAAAAAGGAGAAGATAGTCTCACATCAACTAGGCATATCAACGGGCTATAGAGATGCCCATCAATAGATATCACTGTGAGTGAGTAGGGATTGCCATGCAATGGATGCACTAGAGCTATAAGTGTATCAAAGCTTAGCAAAAGAAGCTAAGTGGGTGTGCATCCAACTTGCTTGCTCACGAAGACCTAGGGCACTTTGAGGAAGCCCATCATTGGAATATACAAGCCAAGTTTTATAATGAAAATTCCCACTAGTATATGAAAGTGACAACATAGGAGACTCTCTATCATGAAGATCATGGTGCTACTTTGAAGCACAAATGTGGTAAAAGATAGTAGCATTGCACCTTCTCTATTTTTCTCTTTTTTGGGCCTTCTCTTTTTTTGTCCTCTTTTTTTCGTCCCGAGTCTCATCCCGACTTGTGGGGGAATCATCGTCTCCATCATCCTTTCCTCACATGGGACAATGCTCTAATAATGAAGATCATCACACTTTTATTTACTTACAACTCAAGAATTACAACTCAATACTTAGAACAAAATATGACTCTATGTGAATGCCTCCGGCGGTGTACCGTGATGTACAATGACTCTGGAGTGACATGTATGAAAGATTTATGAACGGTGGCTTTGCCACAAATACAATGTCAACTACATGATCATGCAAAGCAATATGACAACGATGGAGCATGTCATAATAAACGTAACGGTGGGAAGTTGCATGGAAATATATCTCGGAATGACTATGGAAATGCCATAATAGGTAGGTATGGTGGCTTTTTTGAGGAAGGTTATGGTGGGTGCATGGTACCAGTGAAAGTTGCGCGGTACAGGAGAGGCTAGCAATGGTGGAAGGGTGAGAGTGTGTATAATCCATGGACTCAACATTAGTCATAAAGAACTCACATACTTATTGCAAAAATCTATTAGTCATTATAACAAAGTACTACGCACATGCTCCTAGGTGGATAGATTGGTAGGAAAAGACCATCGCTCACCCCCAACCGCCACTCATAAGGAAGAGAATCAATAAATAAATCATGCTCCAACTTCATCACATAACGGTTCACCATACGTGCATGCTACGGGAATCACAAACTTTAACACATGTATCTCTCAAATATACAAATACTCTACAAGCATGACTATAATATTACCATCTTCATCTCTCAAAACAATCATAAAGAATCAAACTTCTCATGGTATTCAATGCACTTTATATGAAAGTTTTTATTATATCCCTCTTGGATGCCTATCATATTAGACTAAATTTATAACCAAAGAAAATTACCATGATGTTTAAGACTCTCAAAATAATATAAGTGAATCATGAGAGTTCATCAATTTCTTCAAAATAAAACTACCGTCGTGCTCTAAAAAGATATAAGTGAAGCACTAGAGCAAAGACAAAGTACTCCAAAAGATATAAGCGGAGATCAATGACTAGTCGAATAATTATGTAACTATGTGAAGACTCTCTAACATTTAAGAATTTCAGATCTTGGGATACTATTCAAACAGCAGCGAAACAAAATAAAATAAAATGACGCTCCAAGCAAAACACATATCATGTGGTGATTAAAAATATAGCTCCAAGTAAAGTTACCGATGAACGAAGACAAAAGAGGAGATGCTATCCGGGGCATCCCCAAGCTTAGTCTCTTGGTTTTCCTTGAATATTACCTTGGGGTTCCTTGGGCATCCCTAAGCTTAGTCTCTTGCCACTCCTTATTCCATAGTCAACTGAATCTTTATCCAAAACATGAAAACTCACAACACAAAACACGACAGGAAACTCGTAAGCTCCGTTAGTATAAGAAAATAAATCACCACTTAGGTACTGTTGTGAACTCATTCTAAATTCATATTGGTGTAATATCTACTGTATTCCAACTTCTCTATGGTTCATACCCTCCGATACTACTCATAGATTCATCAAAATAAGCAAACAACACATAGAAAACATAATCTGTCAAAAACAGAAGAGTCTGTAGTAATCTGTAACTCTAGAATACTTATGTAACTACAAAAATTCAGAAATAAATTTTTGAACATGAGGAATTTGTTTATTAATCTTCTGCAAAAAGAATCAACTCGAAATCGCTCTTCTGTAAAACATTACGGCTATTCTCGTGAGCGCAAAAGTTTCTGTTTTTTACAGCAAGATCGCATTAACTTTCACCCAAGTCTTCCGAAAGGTTCTACTTGGCACTTTATTAAAACAAAAGCTATAAAACATGATTACTACAGTAGCATAACCATGTGGACACACAAAACAGTAGGGGTAAATGTTGGGTTGTCTCCCAACAAGCGCTTTTCTTTAATGTCTTTTTAGCTGGGCATGATGATGACAATGATGCTCACATAAAAGATAGGAATTGAAATATAACGGGAGCATCATGAAGCATATGACTAGCACATTTAAGTCTAACCCACTTCCTATGCATAGGGATTTTGTGAGCAAACAACTTATCGGAACAAGGATCGACTAGCATAGGAAAGCAAAACAAGCATAGCTTCAAGATTTTAAGCACTTAGAGGAAACTTGATATTATTGCAATTCCTACAAGCATATATTCCTCATAACAATTTTCAGTAGCATCATGAGTGAATTCAACAATGTAACTATCACATAAAACATTATCTCCATGATCTACAAGCATAGAATTTTTATTACCCTCCACATAAGAAAATTTCTTCTCATGAATAGTAGAAGGAGCACATCAAGCTTCCAATCTGGACGCCTCCGCCTCCTCCTCCTCCGGCGAGTCACGGCACTCCGCCTTCTCCTCCTCCTCCTCCTCCGGTCGAGTGATCAGGGCACTCCGCCTCCTTCTTCGGCTCCTCCGGTGCGTGAGGGCACTCTGCCTCCTCCTTTGCCTCCGCCGGCGCGTCGGAGCAGTCCGCCTCCTCCTTCGCCTCGTCAGCAATGGCGGAAGAGAGACACCGCCGCTCCGGCTCCTCCGGCACGTCGGAGTACTCCGCCTCCTTCTCCGCCTCGTAAGCAACAACAGAAGAGAGACGGGCGGCTAGTAGTACAAGCAGACGCGGGAGGCAATTCAGATACGATCCATCTCTCAAGGCTCCAGAAAAGTTACCATACGAGATGACCGAGAAGGAAAACGCGGAGATATGTGAAGCCCAAGTGAGGGACTTTTTTGCAAAGAAACCTCCACCTCCGAAGGAGATGATAGATTCCGTGAAAGCGAAGCGCACTATTGATGCCTTGAAGCGACCACCACCGCCTCCGCCGGATTCCAACTATGTCCGCTGTCTTAAAAAGACATATCAAGATGCTTGGGACTTGGGAACTACTTCAAGTGATAAAAGGCTAGCAGAACGAAGAAGTGGGAAAAAAATTCCCGAGCTCGGCGAACAGGCGAACCAATCGTGCCCCCCGCTAAAGGTGTCTAGTGATATCGTTGCCAATCTGCCTAGGACGGTGCCCGGTACCAATCCTGCTGATTACCTGAGTGATGATGTGGTGTTTGAAACAATGGAGGTGGACGAATTCAGATACCAGCACGGGGAGCCTCTGGTCAAACTTGATCATCATCCTCCTATAATAACGATGATGCGAATATTCTATGAATGGTACATGAAAACCTGCAGGAAGTCTGAGAAGGATACTTTGACGATGAAAATTAAAATGGAGCACGACCTCGTTGGAACGGATCAGTTGTCTGTTGAATTTGACGAGTTATTGCAGTTATACAATCAAAAGTCCCTCGACAAAACACTCGTGACTTGCTACTGTCTGTAAGTACTACTTATGTAATTAAGTCTCTATATATAGCTCAGCTCTTTCATTGCATGTATATATAATTATCCTCACTATATTATGCAGATTGAAGATTGTCGAATGCAGAAAAGTACAAATCTATGACATTGGGTTCATTAACCCAAATATCATACATGAATGGACGGTTAAACATAATGTCATAGAAACTGAGGACAACTTGCTACAATCATTGCTTAAAAATCAGCAAAGAGAAAATACTGTTTCCTTACAACTTCAAGTGAGTGTTACTGTCTTGTGCATATTCGGTTTCCCTTATTACTTGAGGTTATAGTAATGTAATTGATGAGTTAAGCATGCGTGCGCAGCTTCCACTTTATTCTGCTAGAGATTAAGCTTGAGCGGGGAGTAGTAACCGTCTTAGACTCGAGACGAAAAGATCTCCAGGACTATGCGGACATGACTGAAATGCTCCAGAAGTAAGTTCAATCGATCATTGTCGCATCATATTGGCAACTTTGTTCATTTCCTGATATCAAGTAATTATTTTCTTTGTCTGGCAGGGTTTGGAAAGAGTTCACCGCAATTGTTCTGGCGCTGCCGAGGGAGCTGCGATTTACACACCCGAAAGTAAGTACTACTAGCTAGTAGGGATGAAAACAGAGCGGAAACGGACGAAACTGAGTGCTATCATATTTGTTTTCACATTTTCTTGCAGAAGCGGAAACGAATACAGAAACCCCGGAAATGAATACGGAAACAAATATTGCCGGAAACATACACGGAGCGAATACAAAAACGGATAGAGAAACAGAAATAGGCATTGATTGGAACTTAGAAAACCCTTGAATCATACAGAAATACACACAAAAACAAACAAATTTAATGAGTTGTTAACATGGCTACAAAATAATATCATTATGTTAGCAACTTAGCGTAGTATTGTAGTAGTACCGAACAATTGCGTATAGGGTCAAGCTGAGTATATGTGTGATAGTAGAAGTTGGGCATCAGATCCATTCTACTAATTGTGTCATTGTGTTCTCTTTGGTGGTTGGACTACAAAGCAACTATAGGTCTATAGTAAAAACAAAAATTCCATATTCATAGAAACGGAAAGTTCCTTTTCCATGCATGTTCCACCGGAAAACACCGTTCCGTTTTTGTTTCCGTTTCCGCATAAAAAAATTCCATTTCCACTTCCGTTTTTGCAAATTTTCATTTCTGTTTTCATATTTCCTCTCCGTTTCCATTTTTCCTCCGGAAAAACGGAAAGTTTCCACTCCATTTTCATCCCTACTAGCTAGTTCCGCGCATCTCCCATTGATTCTAGTTTCATCAATACCATTTATCATGCTTGATTATCAGTTTGATTGAACTCTATTTCTCGTAAAGTGCTTGTGGTAGGAATGCGGGAATGATTTTTGTGGATACTACGTTTGCGAGTTCATCTACAACGCGACGACCTCTAAGCGGGGCTACTCTGAAAAACAATATGAAGTGTGTAAGCAATAGTATTCACAATTTTATATTATCACCATCATTTGTGTTGAGTTGCATTCATATATATGTATTGACCCCCTTCTTCAAATTAGATGTGGCAGATGCGAGATGAACTCCTACCACATGATCGCATACGAGCAATTCAAGAGGAATTGGTGGGATTCTTTCTTGACCACGTCATACATAAAGCCGGAGGATACCATGTGGAATTTGATATTAGATGTTAGGGATTGTAAGAGATCTTATATTGTATATATGTAGCTAGTAGCGTCGGATAGATATACGAAAACTTGTTGTTCGACCAATCTCTCGGAGAAAGAGAGGTCGATCACTTCTCCCTGTATATGTTCATGACGATCTTGTGTACTTAATGGTTCCTTCATTTGCTTACTAGCCAGCGTGTCGAGTTCTCTCTATACGTATAGTAGTTAGCGTCGACCAAGCACGGAGAGAGAGATGACACTTCTCTCTATTAGCTAGCTAACACAATATGAAACCCCTAAATTAACCCTCCAAAACCCCTCCCCTTGAAAAAAAAACCCAGCTCCTGCCAGATACTGACGCGTGGATGCCTTTTGGTTCCGGTTGGTGTTACCAACCGGGACTAAAGGTCCTCCTGCCTGGCCTCCCCGCAGCGGCCACGTGGAGCCACTTCTGTCCCGGTTCATAAGCGAACCGGGATTAAAGGTTTTGGGCTTTCGTCCCGACCCTTTAGTCCCGGTTCCAGAATCGGGGCTAATGGGCCTCTGGAACCGGGACAAATGGGCTGTTTTCTAGAAGTGACATGGCACAAGTATATTTTATCAGTGGCACCATATTGATGACCTTGGGGCGTCATGCCATCAAGGTGATTTTTGGCACCCCACCACTAGCGTTTTCTGCACTAATATAGCGACCATACTTTAAAAATTCAGACAACTATCAAAATTTTGTTCATTGTTTTGCACGACACAAAAACCTTTATTTTGAAATAAAAAAGTCCACTGGCTTGACCACTAATAAGGTTCGCTTGTATACAAAATAAAATCATAGTTCTGATTTGTACCAAATAATGTCCTAGTCTATTTGGCCAGAGGTGCAATCAGTTATCTGAATCCTTATGGCTTGAGTTCAAATATTGGCTTTAGCATGCTGTTAACTGAGCTCTTAAGTCTTGAGTTCAAATCCCGACGTCAACTTTTTTTTGTCCTAAAAAACTGCATGGAGACCCACCATCACATATGAAAACTTCATGGATGCAAAAAGGAAACAATCATGGTCAACGCCCACCTGCCCATGTCCGCCATGCAAATGCGATTCATTTTTTTTCTGCGGAGACAAGTGCCATCCATTAAGCAGACACAAATGGCGATCCATCATATGTAAGAAACTGCACACCAAAAAAAGAAAGAAAGAAATAGTCATCAACGCCAACATGTCGTTCGCCACACAAATCGTGATTCAATAAAGTCCCTATTGTTCCCACAAATTCTGATCCTATTAAAGCATCAACGGTCCCACAAACACTCATTGTTTTCTCATACTTGCAATCGCGTGATGGACATTCGATGCGTTGTGTCCCAATATTTGAAACTTTTGCCAATTAACATCGGCGATAATACTATTATATTACCGCCATTTTGATCTTGCAATAAAATGGTAAATATGTAAATAAGAAAGTGTTAAAATGAGACGTACAAATGTTGCATTATGCCCATAATATTTCCGTAAATTGTGATCCTATTAAAACATCAAGTTTCCCATAAACATTCTTTTTTATCATATATGAGCTAAATGTCCGTGTGTTGCAACATACTAATGAAAAATGCATATACACACTGACATGGGAGGCCTGTGGCAACCTGAACATAAATATCCCTAGTCACTAATAAGCTCCATCTGCAGCCCACACACCATTCACCACTAGCGATCAGGGCTTGTCTCGAGATTTTGGGGGCCCGGGGCGAATAACATTGAATATAGGTACATGTATTATCAAGCACTTAAATGCATCCAATACTAGTATGCATATCAAATACTTTATAAATATTACGTTTAATAATAGTTCTAACATTCCTTGATGCAAAATCACTTATGATGGGGTCGTTGTCAACATCATCCAATTTCTTCTCGATTCGATAATGTTGCCAAACCATATAACCTCTCTTGGGTCATAGGTGACCTCAGATAGTTCCTCAATAATTTCAACTTGAAAAAGCTTCTTCCGGCCTATACGATATCAAAGGTATAGTAAATAAAGATGCAATAAGCAATGGAGATATCAGGATAAAAACCACCTTCTGTTGACATGCTCGAAATCTCCATAGCATATATTACAGTCTTTTGGCAAAGTGAATCCGCAATTTTCAATTCAGAAATAAGATCATATACCTCAACATCACATGAACTATGAAGAGAGAAAGTTTCTGCAAATTTTGTGCACCACTCTTCAAGTTCATTATCATCAATGACTTCATAGTTTCTGAGCTAAAAAAAATCAAATATATCTTTAAACACCATAGGTTCTTTAAATCTACCCTTCAAAGAAGTGACCACTATCAACCAAAAGAAAAAAATATATTTAACTTGGACAGCCTTCTCAAATTCTACAATTTCTTCTCGACAATCACTTTCGCCAAATTGTTTCTTCTTGTAACATGACGTCTTACCGGAAAGAATGGACCTGCACTCATTTCATTTGTAATAACTTTAGCAATTATCAAACTAGCAGAAAACCCCTCATTTCTATATATACATCTTAAAATATTGCGTTATACCTTGTATTTTCTTTCTTTTCCTTTTATCGCTAGCAGATGCATATTTTCTTCCAGATGATATGATGACACAATGCTGATTTTTTTTATTAATTGTTGAACAGTGTCACTGGGCCGGCTATGCATCAATGCGAGATGCAATAGGAAGGGATCAATCACTCCTATTTTTAGGTGAAAAAAAGGAAAGAAACGATTGCTGCCGCTGTGCCTCGCTGGCCTGCTGCGTGCGTGCTGCATGCTGCATGCTGCGTGAGGCCCAGCCGGCCAGCCCGATAGGGCATTTTTTTCAACCTCGCTGGACATATAGCCTATGTATGTTTTTTTATTGAGAAATCTCGCCACTTTATTAGATAATAGCAATGTTCATAGGTACGCGATGCTGGTGATGGGGGACTCCCAGCCAAACATGCCGACCTATCCCTAAATTACAAGTGAACTTGGCGAGATTGTGAGCCTCGAAGTTGTGATTTCTACGCTCAAAAACAAAAGAAACCGAGTCGAAAGTGCTTCTCCATTGCATTATTTCATGTACAATAGCCGAGTGCGGACCTCCTGTCCCTTCGTTTATATCCAGTACCACTCCTTTGCAATCCGAGGCGACCATCATGTTTGTCACCTGAAGATCCTCTGCAAGAACTAACGCCTCCCTGCACGCAAACGTTTCCAGGGTTGTGGGATCAGTAATGCCTCGGTAGACTGCCGCCGAAGAGCCCAAGTATAAACCTGTGTGGTCTCGACACACCGCAGAAACTGCCCCGCCACGTTTATGGCGCGCAACAGCTCCATCAACATTGATTTTCGCAAACCGAACAGGTGAAGCTAGCCATGTCCTTGGCCCTCCTCTCGTTGCGGCTGCCTGTATGTGATGCTTCTCGGGTTTTTCAAGCTGCTGCAGCTCATTAATGTAAGAGGCCACAAATGATGAAGTGTTCATCGGGGACTGAAAGATGCCCTCGTGTATCGCCTTCCATCTAGCATACCATATCGCCCAAAGAGTCACAACTATAGTTGTAAAGGACTTTTGATCGAGAACCTCATTCAACCGGAACATCCAGTTCTTAGCGTTGGTTTCCTCGTTCTCCGCCATCTTCACAACCAGACCAGGATCAGATAACGCCCAAGTGCATCAAGCTGACGTGCATGAAACCAGCGCGTGGCGCCAAGAGTTGGGAGAACCACACAACGGACAAGCATCGCGGGTTGCCATATTTCTTCTGGTGAGAACATTTGTGGTTGGAAGAGAGTGGCGGGCTAGGCGCCACAAGAAAACCCTGACTTTGGATGGTACCGTCAGCGACCAAAGTGAGGTCCAGTCATGCTCCTCGCTGTCATTGTTCGAGGACCCGCTCCTGCCTTCGAGCTAGTTCTCTCTGGTGATTTTCGTTTTGATCATAAACTTGTAAGCTGAAATAGCCTATGTATGTACATACCTGGGGAGGGCCCCCTGAACTTTGGGGGCCCGGGGCGGCTGCCCCTGCCCCTCCCCAGGGCTGGCCCTACTAGCGATGCTTGTCGTTCTTATCTTTCTCATCCTATCGTACATCACCTATTATTCCTAGGCTCTGTGCAAACCTGTTTTGTTGGGACCAACCGACACCACGTCGTCAACGACACATCTTCTTCCTCATTCCTTGCCAGCTTTAGTTCTGTTCCTACTTATTTCCTAGAATACTCTTCTTATTTTACCCTCTTCTCCAACATCATGGACCACTTCGATGCTTTAGTTTTTTCCATCTTATTTCTTGGAACACTCTTCCCTTCTACAACACCATGAACCACCTGACCATTGTAGTGTTGTGTTGATATGTTTCCTTCCCCAAGTGCTCCACCTGCTACTCTTCCTCAAATACTCGCTCCTCTTCCTTCTCTTCCTCAAATTTCAACAATCTGTCGGGAAATATGTGGAAGCAATGGGAGACATTGAGCCTGAAGGCACCGTGCAGGGCCAAGATATTCAAATCGCAGTAAATATTCTAGTAAATTTAGCATGCGATTGCTCACCATCATTTGTATAGTATTGCCCCTTTGCCCCGTTGAGAACATATGAAACTAAATTTCCATTTCCCCTACCTATGATTGAAACTGTCATCCCTCATAAATCAAAGTGGGGTAACATGGGGGGTAACACTGTTTGACAAATACACCTTTGGAAACAAATCATGTTAAAAAACTGCAAATATTACGTGCATATCTCTAGCGTATTAAAAACCATGTTCTGAAGCAATTGATATAGAGTAGTATACATACAGCATGGAGATGACAAAATAAGTATTTTGAAATTTTCGAAGGTGTTGGTTGGAGAGAGGCTGCTCAAGGAATTGAGGGTGGAGTTGGCATGTGTGTGTGAGTTCCCAATACTGGTTTTTTTAACTCTTTTTATTTGCACACGGGCGGGATCGAGTGAGTGTATTTTTCACCTTCGGTGGTGTTACGAAGCGAAGCAGAAACGAACATGGCATACAAACTATTTAATGGTAGGGATAATAGAGATTATTAATAGAGCCATCCACCATATTTTAGATTTTGTTAAGATTTAATTTGATTTGAGTATGAATAGAAGAAATCAAGGAAAGTTTTTATTATATAGTTAATGTTTTGGTAAGATTCGATTTTATTTCGGTATGAGTAGTGCATGGCAAGGAAAGTTTGGATTCAGTTGAGATTTTGTTAAGATTTGATTTGATTGAGTTAATGCATGACATTCTTTTGGGAAAGTGCCAATTTGATTGGATTTTGTTTGGGGAAAGTGTTGATTATGATAGTATGCCAAGGAAAAAGAACTAGCTTCTCCATAGCAAAATCAAACAGAAAAAGGAAATAAAAAAACGAAACATAAGAAAAAAAGAATGTGTGCAAGCGTCAAATGGGCCAGCCCAACTTTGATTGTAGTTGATGTTTTGGTAACATTTGATTTGATTGGGTATGAGTGGTGGAATGCAAGGATAGTTTGGATTTAGATTTTGTTAAGATTTGATTTTATCGAGTTAATGCATGACTTTGTTTTGAGAAAGTACTGATTTGGTTTGATTTTTTTGGAGTGTTGATTTTGATAGTATGCCTACCACAAATTAATCGGTTGGTCACAGAAAAAGAAACGGAAAAAGGGAAACCAAAAACGAAACATAAAAAACATGCACACGCGTGAAGTGGGCCGTGGCAACTTGGCTGGGGCTTCAGCGAAAGGTCACATGTATGACACTCGCAGGTGTCATATCGGGTTTGCCGAGAGATTGTTGGAAGGTGGGGCGACGCTACCAACTCCCCTTTTTGAGTAGAGATGGGCTGACCCAACCTTGATTATAGTTGATGTTTTGGTAAGATTTGATTTGATTGTGTATGAGTAGTGGAATGCAAGGAAAGTTTGGATTTAGTTGAGATTTTGTTAAGATTTGATTTTGATTGAGTTAATGCATGACTTTGTTTTGGGAAAGTACCGATTTGATCTGATTTTTCTGGGGTGTTGATTTTGATAGTATGCCGAACGGAAAAAGGGAAACCAAAAACGAAACATAAAAAAACATGCACACACGTCAAGTGGGCCGTGGCAACTTGGTTGGGGCTTCAGCGAAAGGTCACGTGTATGACACTCGCAGGTGTCATATCGGGTTTGCCGAGAGATTGTTGGAAGGTGGGGCGACACTACCAACTCCCCTTTCTGAGTAGAGATGGGCCGACCCAACCTTGATTATAGTTGATGTTTTGGTAAGATTTGATTTGATTGTGTATGAGTAGTGGAATGCAAGGAAAGTTTGGATTTAGTTGAGATTTTGTTAAGATTTGATTTTGATTGAGTTAATGCATGACGATGTTTTGAAAAAGTACCGATTTGGTTTGATTTTTTTGGGAAAGTGCCGATTCTGATCTTATGCTGAGCAAAAATAATAGATTGATCATGGAAAAAATGAAACAAAAAAACAGGAAACCAAAATCGAAATATAGAAAGAAAGGAAATATAAAAATACGCGTCAAATGCGCCGAGCCAACTGGAGCTTCAGTTAAAGGTCACATTTATGATGCTCACGGGTGTCATATCGGGTTTGCCAAGGGGTTGATGGGAGGTGAGGCGACTCTACCAACTCTCCCTTTAGGAGTAGAGTAAATGGGCCGAGCGAACTTGGCTAGAGCTACATCGATCGGTCGCCTGTATGACACACACCCACGAGGGCCGTATTGGGTTTGCCGAGGGGTTGGTGGGAGGTGAGGCAACACTTCCAACTCCCACGTCAGGAGTAGGTATTAATGCATACTGTTGTTTTGGGAAAATGCCGACTTGGTTTGATTTTTTTAGGAAAGTGACTATTCTAATAGTATCCGAGCACAAAATAATAGGTTGGTCACAGAAAAAAAAACAAAAAACGAAACATAGAAAGAAACGAGAACATGTCGAATGGGCCGGGCCAACTTGGATGGAGCTTCAACGAAAGGTCACCTGTTTGACGCTCGCAGGCGTCATATCGGTTTTTTGAGGGGTTGGTGGGAGGTGGCTACCAACTCCCCTTTAAGAGGAAAGATTGCAATCGCGATATGGACACTGGATGCGCCTAGATTTGTTCCAATATTTGAAATGTTGGCCAATTAATATTGGCGGTAATATAATATTATTACCGCCATTTTAGTCCCGCAATAAAATTATAATATGTAAACAAAAAAGGTGTTAAAATGAGACGTACAAATGGTGCATTAAGCCCATACCATTCCCGTAAATCATGATCCTATTAAAGCGCCAACGGTCCCACAATCACTCATTGTTCCCTCAAATTGTAATCGTGGGATGGTGATTGGACGGCATCCGATGAGTTCGGATTTGTCCCGATATTTGGAACGTTCGCCAATTCACATTGGCGGTAAAATAATAGTATTACTGCATTTTTGGTCTAGCAAGAATTTGGTAACATGTAAATAAAAAAGTGTTGATTATTTTATTTTATTTAGAAGTGTTCAAATTGGTCCCTCAAATGTGGCACAATACGAGTAACGGCTCAATAAAGTTGCTCCAGCTGTTGACAATGAATATATAGGGGGGCTGTCCTTTCGTTTCCAAAACAAAACCCCTGCTCGCGGAGGACTCTCCATGGCTTCTCCCCCTCCCACGCATGGCCAGGGTCCAATCCACGGCGACACACAAGCCTCTGCTGGAGGCTTCCACACCTCCCCGTCTCTCGCCGACCAGGCCACTAAGTTCTCAAAGGTATATCTCATTATCTCGAGTTAGGGCTTTTGGTAGATCTGTATTGTCCGACTCTGGTCTAAAAACTGCAAACGTGTATGGATACATGGATCCGATGCGCACTTCTTTGCTGCATGCTTTTGCATCTGTTAACGGGGCATGATTGGGGGTAGGGGGGTTCTTAACGTTTTGTTACTGTTCCAGATTGCAACTTCTCCTAACCATTTTTATTTTCTTTTTGATGAAGATGGTCGATCTGAAATTGTTTCTTCACTTGATCTAATCTTGATAATCGGTTTTTTTACCCGATCTAAAAACTAAAAATGTTTTGCAATACTTCCCTCCGATGTTCACCTCAGCATTTTTTTATTTTTTGAATCGACATCAGCATGTTCTTGAGAAAACAATTGGCACCTCTTTCCCGATTGAAGCTCTACTTAACTAATTTTTATTTCTAGCTGATCCGAGCTGCGTCCTGGTGTTGTGAAAAATATAAACCATTTTTATTTTCTTTTTGATGAAGATGGTCGATCTGAAATTGTTTTTCTTCACTTGATCTAATCTTGCTAATGGAGTTTTTTTACCAGATCTAAACATTAAAAATGTTTTGCAATACTTGCTTCCGATGTTCATCTCAGCATGGCTTTTATTTTTTGAATCCACCTCAGCATGTTCTTGACAAAACAATTGGCACCTCTTTCCCGATTGAAGCTCTACTTAACTAATTTTTATTTCTAGCTGATCCGATCTGCATACTGGTGTTGTGAAAAATATAAACCATTTTTATTTTCTTTCTGATGAAGATGGTCGATCTGAAATTGTTTTTCTTCACTTGATCTAATCTTGCTAATGGAGTTTTTTTACCCGATCTAAACATTAAAAATGTTTTGCAATACTTGCTTCCGATGTTCATCTCAGCATGGCTTTTATTTTTTGAATCCACCTCAGGACGTTCTTGACAAAACAATTGGCACCTCTTTCCTGATTGAAGCTCTACTTAAGTAATTTTTATTTCTAGCTGATCCGAGCTGCATACTGGTGTTGTGAAAAATATAAATCTTCAGTAATATGCGCATACTTAGCTCTGATTTCCACTCGCTTGACCATATACATGAATAAAATGTTACTTGTTCAACATATACCTTTTTATTTAAAATAACACTGTCTGGATTTGTCATCTAAAAGAAAGAGGACTACTGTGAGTAGCTCATTTATGTTAGGCAATTCCAATGGGAAATTAAGAACAAAATTCCTTGTTAGTTCACCATACTCATGAGTCATGAATCATGCTGCTGCTGATGGTATTAGAGGACATGATCATCATCTTTTTAGACATGCATATTAAGTCAGCTTTGCTTTATTTATCATAACAAATAAATGGTGTTTTTGCCATTAAAATAAAATATATAGATGGTGCATGCTTTTGCATCTGTTACCAAGTTTAAGAAGCATATGTTCGGAGGGAGTAGTTTATTTCTGCTTAATAGATTGTTTTCCTATTTTCCTCGTCATCTCTATTTCTTTGTGATGGCCTTAGGTATTAGAGTAGTTCAGCAAGCATACGCATTATTAATTTTCTTACTGTACTATCTATTAATCTTATGTCCTGTACTGTAGACTTGCATCATGAAGGCTGCACAATTCGGACCTTGGTCAGATCTTCCTACGGAACTCCTGGGCCTTGTCCTAAAGCGCCTCAATTCCCTGGCTGACCGTGTTCGTCTGAGAGCAGTCTGTCACCCATGGCGCTCTAATAGTATGTTGCAGAATCTTCCCCTCCCATTCCCTTGGCTCACCCTCACCGATGGAACCTTCCTCAGCATCCAAGGGAGTGAGGTTCACCGCATGCCTCTGCCAGATGGTGCTCGTTGGCACGGCTCCATTGACAACAGGCTATTCCTCATAAGCTGTGATGGTGCGTGTTCATTGCTGAACCCTTTTTCCAAGAGCACAATGGAGCTTCCTAATCTTGCAAGTGTTTGGCAGCGCGAGATAGATAACCATGCTGAATATACTGATGATCCAGTTTCCTATAAGTTAGTGGCGCCCTCGCCACTGGAATCATCACCCAAGTCCCTTGTTGCTGCGTTGATCATCGGCAATTGTTATTCTGTTGATCTTTGTGTTGTTCAACCACCTGCCACCACTTACTCATTCAGAGGTATACGTACTGCACTGGGGGAGCCACCAACATTAGTGGACCTTGCATTCTTGGATGGAAGGCTGTACGTGGTATCTGGATTTTTCAAGCTTTTCGTCGTTGATTTTGGTGAGAACCTTGGTCCTTATCCAAAGATGAAATGCGTAATTGACTCTGGTGGTGATTGTGGAACGCCTCAATACCTGTCTAAGAAGGTGCTTTATGGACTCAGCCAGTATTTAGTGGAATGTGGTGGTAGGCTACTGATGGTGCAAAGATTTACACACTCACAGGGTTTTGGGAATTCTCACACTGTTGGATTTAATGTCCTTGAGGCAGACTTGCGCACTAACCCTGGTCAGTGGAGAACGGTGAGTGATTTGGGTGGCCACGCGCTCTTTCTTGGTAAGCAAAGCTCAAAGTCCCTGCCTGCTGGAGAATGCAGTGGATCCCAGGAGGACTGCATCTACTTCATCTGCGATTATCCTTGTCCAGAGTCTTCTGCAGAACCTCTTCGCGACGCTGGCATATACAACGTGAGAAGTGGGATGATAATGCCATTGCATTTAAAGAATCCTGCAGTACCGCAACGCCAAGCTGGTCAGTGGGGCCTGACCTGGTTTTTTCCTTCTGAAGCTATATGATCAACCCAGCAGGATTTTTTTGTCTTTTGTGGTCAACCAACATGCATGGGTTCTGCTCATCTTTATCATACCAATATGTTATTTTGTGGACTTAATTAGTATATGATGGTGTGAACTTTTAAGTCATTTGGTGACAATAATAGGATCATGTAATCGAATGCTTAAACCTTTCGTTGTGGAAACTTTGATGTTTTATCTGTGTGGCTATGCTTTCAACAGACTTGAGAGTTAATCATAGCTCTGCACGTATATGTTTCGGCCATATAGATAATTGCCCTACTTCCTACAGGTGGTGAATTTTTTTTCCAGAAAGTGCATAGCCCCGGCCTCTCCATTATCATGATGCACACAGGTGTAATTTATTTAAGCGCAAAAGTTTTACAAACAAGCCTCAGTAGCAATAAAAATAAAAAGACAGGTGGTGAGTCATGGACTATTTGTTCAGAGAATTCAAAAGCAGAGTGGTGTAGCGTAGCATAAAGGTACAAGAGCATTTCATCAATTTGCAGTGAGTGTAATTTTCAGCAAGGTCGTGTAGGGAATTTCTATATGCCCTTTTGGTCATCTACCTCCTCCATTCATTTGTCCAAATGTTTGCTTTATGCTACATAGAATTTATGCATTGGTGATACAATCAGTTAGTCCTTTGTGATCAACCGGCGTGGCTGGTTCTGCTCATCTTTATATCCTACTACTAATATGTTATTATGAGCCCCCCCCCCCCCCCCCCCCCCCACCAAAAAATTTGTTACTGTGTCGAGTTAATTAGTATATGATGGTGTGCACTTCAAGTCATTTGGTGACCTTAATCGGATGTAATCGAATGCTTAAGCCTTTCGTTGTGGAAACTTGATGTTTTATATGTGTGGCTATGCTTTCAACAGACTTGGGAGTTAGTCATAGCTCTGCACGTATATGTTTCTGCTATGTGGATAATTGCCCTACTTCATGCGGGCGGTGATTTTTTTTCAAAGAAGTGGATAGCCCCGGCCACTCCATTATCATGATGCACACAACCGTAATTTATTAATGTGCAAAAGTTTTACAAAGAAGCCTCAGTAGCAATAAAATAAAAAGACAGGTGGTGAGTTATGGACTGCCTGTTTAGAGAATTTCAAAAGCAGAGTGGTGTAGCGTAGCATAAAGGTACATGAGCATTACATCAGTTTTCAGCGAGTGTAATCGTCCCTTTTCAGCAAGGTCATGTAGGGAATTCCTATATGCCCTTTTGGTTGTCTACTTCCTCCGTTTCATTTGTCCAAATGTGTGCTTTGTGCTACATAAAATTTATGCACTGGATTGTATTAACTGATTGTGATCTTGTAGAATTTTAACGAAATATATGTCACATCAAATTTATGGCCATAAACTGTCTCACCTCAGTTTTAACAGAGGTGAGGCTGAACTCCGACCAATTCTCAACACCTGGTTTCACCTAACAAAATCATGCGCTGCATGTTAAGTGCATTATTTCATGTATATGTACACTTGTGTATTCTGTTGTAACAACCATTGTAACAACCCTAGTCTCTAGGATCGTTAGCCCATGACCTGCCTGCGTGCCACCCTTCACAGGTGCTTGTTGGGGCTAGCCTATATGTAACTGTAATTCCTCTCGATGATAATACAACACTGAGTACAGTGAGGCAATCATCTTCTATCTCTGCGAAGAGGCAGTCTCACAACAGTGCCGTTGTTTGCAAATCACCAGCGATGGTGCGACTGGTGGTGTGGAGCATCGTTGTGTGCTGTGGTCGTGTGGTGCTACGAGAGTGTCCCATAAAACCACTACGGAAGCCTCTAAGTTGCCTACTGCTGCAAGGGATGGGGACCCGTGCTTGCCGAGAGGTCACCGGATGCGCAGGGAAGTGTCACTGGTGCGAGGCTGGTGCCACGAGAAGAGGCGGGCTCGCAGCAGTGCCACTGTTTACGAAGAGGTGGCCTCGCAGCAGTGCTGCTATGACCTATGTTGTGGAACATCACCGGGTGTTGCAGTCATGTCGTGTGCAATGGTGACCCTTAGTGCTGCCATGGCATCGACTGCAATGCAGCAAAGTTGTGTGGCCTCGGCTTGAAAACCGCCGGTGCTGCAATGTCATCGACTGGTACCATTGGCAAATAGATGATGCTGGTTATGGTATACGATATGGGTTAACAACCAATGATGCAGTGTGGCGTTGCTGCTACGGTCCAGCGACATCGTTGGGTTGCTGCTTGATACGTCTCCAACGTATCTATAATTTTTTATTGTTCCATGCTATTATATTACCCCTTTTGGATGTTTATGGGCTTTATTCTACACATTTATATCATTTTTGGGACTAACCTACTAACCAGAGGCCCAGCCCATATTGCTGTTTTTTTGCCTATTTCAGTATTTCGAAGAAAAGGAATATCAAACGGAGTCCAAACGGAATGAAACCTTCGGGAGCGTTATTTTTGGAACAAATCTGATCCGGAGAGCCTAGAGTGCAAATCAAGAAAGCTCCGAGGGCTCCACGAGATAGGAGGGCGCCCTCCCCCCCAGGGGCGCGCCCCCAGTCTCGTGGGATCCTCGGGCGTCCACCGACGTACTTCTTCCTCCTATATATGTCCACGGACTCCCAAAACATCCAGGAGCACCACGAAACACAATTTCCACCCCCGTAACCTTCTGTATCCGCGAGATCCCATCTTGGAGCCTTCGCCGGCACTCTACCGAAGGGGAATCGATCACGGAGGACTTCTACATCAACACCATAGCCTCTCCGATGAGTTGTGAGTAGTTTACCACAGACCTACGGGTCCATAGTTATTAGCTAGATGGCTTCTTCTCTCTTTTTGGATCTCAATACAATGTTCTCCCCCTCTCTTGTGGAGATCTATTTGATGTAATCTCTTTTTGCGGTGTGTTTGTCGAGATCCGATGAATTGTGGGTTTATGATCAAGTTTATCTATGAATAATATTGGAATCTTCTCTGAATTCTTTTATGTATGATTGAGTTATCTTTACAAGTCTCTTCGAATTATCAGTTTGGTTTGGCCTACTAGATTGATCTTTCTTGCCATGGGAGAAGTGTTTAGCTTTGGGTTCAATCTTGCGGTGATCTTACCCAGTGATAGAAAGGGTTGCAAGATGTTGGGGAACGTTACATAAAATAAAAAAATTCCTACGTTCACCAAGATCAATCTATGAGTTCATCTAGCAATGAGAGAGAGAGAGATGCATCTACATACCACTTGTAGATCCCGTGCAGAAGCATTCAAGAGAACGGGGTTGAGTTAGTCGTTCTCGTCGTGATCCTATCACCGGAGATCCTAGCGCCGAACGGACGGCACCTCCGCGTTCAACACACGTATGGTCAGCGTGACGTCTCCTCCGTCTTGATCCAGCAAGGGAGAAGGAGAGGTTGATGAAGATCCAGCAGCACGACGGCGTGGTGGTGTATGTAGCAGGACAACGACAGGGCTTCGCCAAGCTACTGCGGGAGGAGGAAGAGGTGTAGCAGGGGGAGGGAGGCGCCAAGACTTAGGGTGCGGCTGCCCTCCCTCCCCCCTCCTTTATATAGGCCCCCTGGGGGGGGGGGGGCGCCGGCCCTGGATATGGGAATCTCCCAAGGGGGCGGCGGCCAGGGGGGGTGGAGTGCCCCCAAGGCAAGTGGTGCGCCCCCACCCTAGGGTTTCCAACCCTAGGCGCAGGGGGGCCAAGGGGGGGCGCACCAGCCCACTAGGGGCTGCTTCCCCTCCCACTTCAGCCCACGGGGCCCTCCGGGATAGGTGGACACCCCGGGACCCTTCCGGCTGTCCCGGTACAATACCGGGTGACCCCGAAACTTTCCCGATGGCTGAAACAGCACCTCCTATATATAATTCTTTACCTCCGGACCATTCCGGAACTCCTCTTGACGTCCGGGATCTCATCCGGGACTCCGAACAACTTTCGGTATGCTGCATACTCATATTCATACAACCCTAGCGTCACCGAACCTTAAGTGTGTAGACCCTATGGGTTCGGGAGACATGTAGTCATGACTGAGACGGCTCTCCGGTTAATAACCAACAGCGGGATCTGGATACCCATGTTGGCTCCCACATGCTCCTCGATGATCTCATCGGATGAACCACGATGTCGAGGATTCAAGCAACCCCGTATACAATTCCCTTTGTCAGACGATATGTTACTTGCCCGAGATTCGATTGTCGGTATCCCAATACCTCGTTCAATCTCGTTGCCGGCAAGTCACTTTACTCGTACCGTAACGCATGATCCCGTGACCAGACACTTGGTCACTTTGAGCTCATTATGATGATGCACTACCGAGTGGGCCCAGTGATACATCTCCGTAATACGGAGTGACAAATCCCAGTCTCGATCCGTGTCAACCCAACAGACACTTTCAGAGATACCTGTAGTGCACCTTTATAGTCACCCAGTTACGTTGTGACGTTTGGTACACCCAAAGCACTCCTACGGTATCCGGGAGTTACATGATCTCATGGTCTAAGGAAGAGATACTTGACATTGGAAAAGCTCTAGCAAAACGAACTACACGATCTTGTGCTATGCTTAGGATTGGGTCTTGTCCATCACATCATTCTCCTAATGATGTGATCCCGTTATCAACGACATCCAATGTCCATAGTCAGGAAACCATGACTATCTGTTGATCAACGAGCTAGTCAACTAGAGGCTCACTAGGGACATGTTGTGGTCTAAGTATTCACACGTGTATTACGATTTCCAGATAATACAATTATAGCATGAATAAAAGACAACTATCATGAACAAAGAAATATAATAATAATCCTTTTATTATTGCCTCTAGGGCATATTTCCAACTATCTCCCACTTGCACTAGAGTCAATAATCTAGTTACATTGTGATGAATCAAACACCCATAGAGTTCTGGTGTTGATCATGTTTTGCTCGCGGAAGAGGTTTAGTCAACGAATCTGCGACATTCAGATCCGTATGTACTTTGGAAATTTCTATGTCTCCATCTTGAACATTTTCACGAATGGAGTTGAAGCGACGCTTGACGTGCCTGGTCTTCTTGTGAAACCTGGGCTCCTTGGCAAGTGCAATAGCTCCAGTGTTGTCACAGAAGAGTTTTATGGGCCCCGACGCATTGGGTATGACTCCTAGGTCGGTGATGAACTCCTTCATCCATATTGCTTCATGCGCTGCCTCCGAGGCTGCCATGTACTCCGCTTCACATGTAGATCCCGCCACGACGCTCTGCTTGCAACTGCACCAGCTTACTGCTCCACGATTCAACATATACACGTATCCGGTTTGTGACTTAGAGTCGTCCAGATCTGTGTCAAAGCTAGCGTCGACGTAACCCTTTACGAAGAGCTCTTCGTCACCTCCATAAACGAGAAACATGTACTTTGTCCTTTTCAGGTACTTTAGGATATTCTTGACCACTGTCCAGTGTTCCTTGCTGGGATTACTTTGGTACCTACCTACCAAACTTACGGCAAGGTTTACATCTGGTCTGGTACACAGCATGGCATACATAATAGATCCTATGGCTGAGGCATAGGGGATGACACTCATCTCTTCTTTATCTTTTGCCGTGGTCGGGCATTGAGCCGAGCTCAATCTCACACCTTGCAATACAGGCAAGAACCCTTTCTCGGACTGATCCATTTTGAACTTCTTCAAAATCTTATCAAGGTATGTGCTTTGTGAAAGACCTATGAGGCGTCTCGATCTATCCCTATAGATCTTGATGCCTAATATGTAAGCAGCTTCTCCAAGGTCCTTCATTGAAAAACACTTATTCAAGTAGGCCTTAATGCTTTCCAAGAATTCTATATCATTTCCCATCAAAAGTATGTCATCTACATATAATATGAGAAATGCTACAGAGCTCCCACTCACTTTCTTGTAAACGCAGGCTTCTCCATAAGTCTGCATAAACCCAAACGCTTTGATCATCTCATAAAAGCGAATGTTCCAACTCCGAGATGCTTGCACCAGCCCATAAATGGATCGCTGGAGCTTGCATACTTTGTTAGCATTCTTAGGATCGACAAAACCTTCTAGCTGCATCATATACAGCTCTTCCTTAAGATAACCGTTAAGGAATGCCGTTTTGACGTCCATCTGCCATATCTCATAATCATAGTATGCGGCAATTGCTAACATGATTCAGACGGACTTAAGCTTCGCTACGGGAGAGAAGGTCTCATCGTAGTCAACCCCTTGAACTTGTCGATAACCCTTAGCAACAAGTCAAGCTTTATAGATGGTGACGTTACCATCTGCCTCCGTCTTCTTCTTAAAGATCCATTTGTTTTCTATCGCTCGCCGATCATCGGGAAAGTCAGTCAAAGTCCATACTTTGTTTTCATACATGGATTCTATCTCAGACTGCATGGCTTCTAGCCATTTGTTGGAATCTGGGCCCGCCATCACTTCTTCATAGTTTGAAGGTTCACCGTTGTCTAACAACATGATTTCCAGGACAGGGTTGCCATACCACTCTGGTGTGGAACGTGTCCTCGTGGACCTACGAAGTTCAGTAGCAACTTGATCCGAAGTACCTTGATCATCATCATTAATTTCCTCTCCAGTCGGTGTAGACACCGCAGGAACATTTTCCTGAGCTGCACTACTTTCCAGTTCAAGAGGTAGTACTTCATCGAGTTCTACTTTCCTCCCACTTACTCCTTTCGAGAGAAACTCTTTTTCCAGAAAGAATCCGTTCTTGGCAACAAATATCTTGCCTTCGGATCTAAGGTAGAAGGTATACCCAATGGTTTCCTTAGGGTATCCTATGAAGACGCATTTTTCCGACTTGGGTTCGAGCTTTTCAGGTTGAAGTTTCTTGACATAAGCATCGCATCCCCAAACTTTTAGAAACAACAGCTTAGGTTTCTTCCCAAACCATAATTCATACGGTGTCGTCTCAATGGATTTAGACGGTGCCCTATTTAAAGTGAATGTAGCTGTCTCTAGAGCGTAACCCCAAAATGATAGCGATAAATCAGTAAGAGACATCATAGATCGCACCATATCCAATAGAGTGCGATTATGACGTTTGGACACACCGTTACGCTGAGGTGTTCCAGGTGGCGTGAGTTGTGAAATGATTCCACATTTTCTTAAGTGTGTACCAAATTCATGACTTAAATATTCTCCTCCACGATCTGATCGTAAGAATTTTATCTTCCGTTCACGTTGATTCTCTACCTCATTCTGAAATTCCTTGAACTTTTCAAAGGTCTCAGACTTGTGTTTCATCAAGTAGACATACCCATATCTACTCAAGTCATCAGTGAGAGTGAGAACATAACGATATCCTCCGCGAGCCTCAGCGCTCATTGGACCACACACATCAGTATGTATGATTTCCAATAAGTTGGTTGCTCGCTCCATTGTTCCGGAGAATGGAGTCTTGGTAATTTTTCCCATGAGGCATGGTTCGCATGTGTCAAATGATTCATAATCGAGAGACTCTAAAAGTCCATCAGCATGGAGCTTCTTCATGCGCTTGACACCAATGTGACCAAGGTGGGAGTGCCACAAGTATGTGGGACTATCATTATCAACTTTACATCTTTTGGTATTCACACTATGAATATGTGTAACATTACGTTCGAGATTCATTAAGAATAAACCATTGACCATCGAGGCATGACCATAAAACATATCTCTCATATAAATAGAACAACCATTATTCTCGGATTTAAATGAGTAGCCATCTCGTATTAAACGAGATCCAGATACAATGTTCATGCTCAAACTTGGCACTAAATAACAATTATTGGGGTTCATAACTAATCCCGTGGGTAAATGCAGAGGTAGCGTGCCGACGGCGATCACATCGACCTTGGAACCATTCCCGACGTGCATCGTCACCACGTCCTTCGCTAGTCTCCACTTATTCCGCAGCTCCTGCTGTGAGTTACATATGTGAGCAACGGCACCGGTATCAAATATCCAGGAGTTACTACGAGCACTGGTAAGGTACACATCAATTACATGTATATCACATATACCTTTAGTGTTCCGGCCTTCTTATCCGCTAAGTATTGGGGGCAGTTCCGCTTCCAGTGACCCTTCCCTTTGCAATAAAAGCACTCAGTCCCAGGTTTGGGTCCATTCTTTGACTTCTTCCCGGCAACTGGCTTACCGGGCGCGGCAACATCTTTGCCGTCCTTCTTGAAGTTCTTCTTACCCTTGCCCTTCTTGAACTTAGTGGTCTTATTGACCATCAACAGTTGATGTTCTTTCTTGATTTCAACCTCTACTGACTTCAGCATTGAGAATACTTCAGGAATGGTCTTCACCATCCCCTGCATATTGTTGTTCATCACAAAGCTCTTGTAGCTCGGTGGGAGCTACTGAAGGATTCTGTCAATGACCGCCTCATCTGGGAGGTTGATCTCCAGCTGGGACAGGCGGTTGTGCAACCCAGACATTTTGAGTATGTGCTCACTGATAGAACTGTTTTCCTCCATCTTACAACTATAGAACTTGTCGGAGACTTCATATGTCTCGACCCGGGCATGAGCTTGAAAAACCATTTTCAGCTCCTCGAACATCTCATATGCTCCGTGTTGCTCAAAACTCTTTTGGAGCCCCGGTTCTAAGCTGTAAATCATGCCGCACTGAATGAGGGAGTAATCATCAGCACGTGACTGCCAAGCGTTCATAACGTCTTGGTTCTCTGGGATGGGTGCTTCACCTAGCGGTCCTTCTAGGACATATGCTTTCTTGGCTGCTATGAGGATGATCCTCAGGTTCCGGACCCAGTCCGAATAGTTGCTGCCATCATCTTTTAGCTTGGTATTCTCTACGAACGCGTTGAAGTTCATGTTGACATGAGCGTTGGCCATTTGATCTACAAGACATATTTTGCAAAGATTTTAGACTAAGTTCATGATAATTAAGTTCATCTAATCAAATTATTTAATGAACTCCCACTCAGATTGACATCCCTCTAGTCATCTAAGTGTTACATGATCCGAGTCGACTAGGCCGTGTCCGATCATCACGTGAGACGGACTAGTCATCATTGGTGAACATCTCCATGTTGATCGTATCTTCCATACGACTCATGTTCGACCTTTCGGTCTCTTGTGTTCCGAGGCCATGTCTGTACATGCTAGGCTCGTCAAGTTAACCCTAAGTGTTTTGCATGTGTAAAACTGTCTTACACCCGTTGAATGTGAACGTAAGGATCTATCACACCCGATCATCACGTGGTGCTTCGAAACGACGAACTTTAGCAACGGTGCATAGTTAGGGGGAACACTTTCTTGAAATTATTATAAGGGATCATCTTATTTACTACCGCCGTTCTAAGTAAACAAGATGCATAAAACATAATAAACATCACATGCAATTATATAAAGTAGTGACATGATATGGCCAATATCATATAGCTCATTCGATCTCCATCTTTGGGGCTCCATGATCATCTTTGTCACCGGCATGACACCATGATGTCCATCATCATGATCTCCATCATCATGCCTCCATGAAGTTGCTCGCCAACTATGACTTCTACTACTATAGCTAATGGCTTAGCAATAAAGTCAAGTAATTACATGGTGTTAAATCATTGACACGCAGGTCATACAATAATTAAGACAACTCCTATGGCTCCTGCCGGTTGTCATACTCATCGACATGCAAGTCGTGATTCCTATTACAAGAACATGATCTCATACATCACAATATATCATTCATCATTCATCACAACTTGTGGCCATATCACATCACATGACAATTGCTGCAAAAACAAGTTAGACGTCCTCTAATTGTTGTTGCATCTTTTATGTGGCTGCAATTGGGTTCTAGCAAGAACGTTTTCTTACCTACGAATAACCACAACGTGATTTTGTCAACTTCTATTTACCCTTCATAAGGACCCTTTTCATCAAATCCGCTCCAACTAAAGTAGGAGAGACAGACACCCGCTAACCACCTTATGCAACTAGTGCATGTCAGTCGGTGGAACCTGTCTCACGTAAGCGTACGTGTAAGGTCGGTCCGGGCCGCTTCATCCCACAATACCGCTGAAGCAAGAAAAGACTAGTAGTGGCAAGCAAGTTGACAAGATCTACTCCCACACCAGATTTGTGTTCTACTCGTGCAATAGAGAGCTACGCATAGACCTAGCTCATGATGCCACTGTTGGGGAACGTTGCATAAAATAAAAAATTTCCTACGCTCACCAAGATCAATCTATGAGTTCATCTAGCAACGAGAGAGAGAGATGCATCTACATACCACTTGTAGATCGCGTGCGGAAGCGTTCAAGAGAACGGGGTTGAGGTAGTCGTTCTCGTCGTGATCCTATCACCGGAGATCCTAGCGCCGAATGGACGACACCTCCGCGTTCAACACACATATGGTCAGCGTGACGTCTCCTCCGTCCTGATGCAGCAAGGGGGAAGAGAGGTTGATGAAGATCCAGCAGCACGACGGCGTGGTGGTGGATGCAGCAGGACTCCAGCAGGGCTTCGCCAAGCAACTACGGGAGGGGGAAGAGGTGTAGCAGGGGGAGGGAGGTGCCAAGACTCAGGGTGCAGCTGCCCTCCCTCCGCCCTCCTTCATATAGGCCCCCTGGGGGGGGCTCCGGCCCTGGAGATGGGAATCTCCCAAGGGGGCGGCGGCCAGAGGGGTGGAGTGCCTCCCAAGGCAAGTGGTGCACCCCCACCCTAGGGTTTCCAACCCTAGGCGCAGGGGGGCCCAAGGGGGGGCGCACCAGCCCACTAGGGGCTGGTTCCCCTCCCACTTCAGCCCACGGGGCCCTCCGGGATAGGTGGCCCCACCCGGTGGACCCCCCAGGACCCTTCCGGTGGTCCCTGTACAATACCGGGTGACCCCGAAACTTTCCCGATGGCCGAAACAGCACTTCCTATATATAATTCTTTACCTCCGGACCATTCCGGAACTCCTCGTGACATACGAGATCTCATCCGGGACTCCGAACAACTTTCAGTATGCTGCATACTCATATTCATACAACCCTAGCATCACTGAACCTTAAGTGTGTAGACCCTACGGGTTCGGGAGACATGTAGTCATGACTGAGATGGCTCTCCGGTCAATAACCAACAGCGGGATCTGGATACCCATGTTGGCTCCCACATGCTCCTCAATGATCTCATCGGATGAACCATGATGTCGAGGATTCAAGCAACCCCGTATACAATTCCCTTTGTCAGACGGTATGTTACTTGCCCGAGATTCGATCGTCGGTATCCCAATACCTTGTTCAATCTCGTTGCCGGCAAGTCACTTTACTCGTACCGTAATGCATGATCCCGTGACCGGACACTTGGTCACTTTGAGCTCATTATGATGATGCACTACCGAGTGGGCCCAGTGATACCTCTCCGTAATACGGAGTGACAAATCCTAGTCTCGATCCGTCTCAACCCAACAGACACTTTCGGAGATACCTGCAGTGCACCTTTATAGTTACCCAGTTACGTTGTGACGTTTGGTACACCCAAAGCACTCCTACGGTATCCGGGAGTTACACGATCTCATGGTCTAAGGAAGAGATACTTGACATTGGAAAAGCTCTAGCAAAACGAACTACACGATCTTGTGCTATGCTTAGGATTGGGTCTTGTCCATCACATCATTCTCCTAATGATGTGATCCCGTTATCAACGACATCCAATGTCCATAGTCAGGAAACGATGACTATCTGTTGATCAACGAGCCAGTCAACTAGAGGCTCACTAGGGACATGTTGTGGTCTAAGTATTCACACGTGTATTACGATTTCCAGATAATACAATTATAGCATGAATAAAAGACAACTATCATGAACAAAGAAATATAATAATAATCCTTTTATTATTGCCTCTAGGGCATATTTCCAACACAAGACACGTATTGTATTGTTGCCATCAAGGATAACAAGATGGGGTTTATATCATATTGCATGAGTTTATCCCTCTACATCATGTCATCTTGCTTAATGCGTTGCTCTGTCCTTATGAACTTAATACTCTAGATGCTTGTTGAATAGCGGTCGATGTGTGAAGTAATAGTAGTAGATGCAGGCAGGAGTCGGTCTACTTGTTATAGACGTGATGCCTATATACATGATCATGCCTAGATAACGTCATAATTATTCACTTTTCTATCAATTGCTCGATAGTAATTTGTTCACTCACCGTAATACTTATGCTCTCGAGAGAAGCCTGTAGTGAAACCTATGGCCCCCAGGTCTATCTCTTATCATATTTGCTTTCAATCTACTTTTATTTGCATCTTTATTTTTTGCATCTATATTATAAAATACCAAAAATATATTTAACTTATCATACTTTCTCTATCAGATCTCACTTTCGTAAGTGGCCGTGAAGGGATTGACAACCCCTTTATTGCGTTGGTTGTGAGTTTTCAGTTTGTTTGTGTAGGTGCGTGGGACTTTTGAGGAGCCTCCTACTGGATTGATACCTTGGTTCTCAAAACTGAGGGAAATACTTACGCTACACTTTGCTGCATCACTCTCTCCTCTTCGGGGAAAACCAACACTAGCTCAAGATGTAGCACTGCTACACAAAGGACTACAACTAACGTCGAGACTTGGCTAGGTCTTTTCTGGCATGATACGTGGTCCAAAGGCGAGGCACAACCCATAGCATATCATGACTCAAGGTATAGTGGGCTGGGCTAAGAAATTAAGTAAACGACGGTATGACCCGATATGAGATAGTGCGCTGGCCCGCGTCACAGGCCACAACCCACAACACACAGACCCACATATCTCTCGCGCTCCCCCCCTCTCCCCCTCTCTCCCTCTCCCCCTTGGGATTGTCTATGTCTTGCTTGGTGCGAGATGCTGGGAGCTTGCTTCTGGTGATCTTGTAATGGGCATGCCCATTAGTTGTTACGAAACCTTAGTTAGTTCGTCCATTTTGCTTATTTCTTTATTTCTATTTTTTAGTTTTTCAAAAAGCATTGAGCGAACATTCAAAACTGAGAGAAGAGTTTTATTTACTAAAGATTCACCCCATTATGATGGAATTCTTTCATCATAAGTATGACAGGTTGATCTTTATCTTAATGTGTTCTGGGGAGCTTGGTATGCCAAGATGTTGTTCTATAAAACATCTTTAGAGAACACACATATATAAGTTAGACTATTAAATATGAGATTTGGGTGCTCTTTAGTAAACTGATGAGGAGGCACTGGAATATGTCATACAACCTCCTACCCACGGAAAAGTCATTTGGCAGACTAGTATAGATCAAGGCTTGACATGAAACTTGTTTGCACAAAACTTGCAGTTCAAAGCATAGTCCACTACTCAAGTTGTTAATGAGTGTTGTTTGGAGTTCTAGTCAAAAGTTAAAATTAACATTCTTCTCCTAAATACCGGTATATAAGCAATGTTTTGAAACCACAGGTAAACTCTATGTGCCCCTAATTAAGATCTAGCGGGGAATTGTTGGAATTATTTGGCTTTTAGCCCATTTACTATGTCCAATCATTCCTAAAAATCCCATAGGCCTGTATGGCCGATTCTTGCATGACAATGGGAGTGAGGAAAGTTTAGTCCACTAGTAGAAAACAGGGCATACGTTTGGGCCTGGTTAGCCCATTAGTCTCGGTTCGGTCATGAACCGGTACCCATGGGCCCATTGGTCCCGGTTCGTAAGGCCAGGGGCCTGCCGGGACTCGTGGGGGCATTGGTCCCATTTTGTCTGGGACCTTTGGCCCGGTTGGTGGCACGAATCGGGACTAATGGTCCTCGCTCCTGGCCCACCTCTAGTGGACCCGGTTCGTGGCACGAACCGGTACGAAAGGCTAAACTTTACTCCCGGTTCGTGCCATGAACCGGGACCATTGAGTTGCCTATATATACCCCGCGCCCGCGAGTAGAGCACTCCCAGTGCTCTGTTTTTCCTGGCCGGCGAGGGGGGAGCTTTATGGTGCTCTATCTCACCTCCTATTCACACCAGGTGTTCGATGGAATGCCCGAACCACACTACTTAAGCTTTCTCCTCTCCAAGCTCGACCTCCAAGCTCCATTTTCCTCAATATTTGTTTAGGTTTAGCGGTCCGTCAGTCCCGTCCCCGTCTTCACCGCCATCGATCGCCCGTGCCGATCTCATTGCCGGCACCACCGTGGTGAGCCTCTTATTCTTATCTTCTTTCTGAAAGGAAAAAAAATCTTACTTGTATGTTTATATGGATACTTGTATAATTCTCTTACTTTTATTATTGCTTCTTATTATTTAGTGCGATGGTTTTGGTATCCGCCCCCGTCGACCCTCGTCCTGTCTATGATTCGGATGTGGTATATATTATCTTTATAACTATTTGGTTCATTTATTGTTTATGACAATTATGCCGACCAACATGACATAGATTTTATTTATCTAGGAGGTATGTGAACCAGAAATTCCAACCGACCCTATTGTCGAGAGGTTAAATTTAGTTGAAGATTAAAGCAATTTGTTGAAGGAAAAACTTAAAAAATTTGAGGAGGAGAAGATGATACTGGAGTTGCATGTTGCGGATGTCATCGATGATCACAAGATTAAGATGGATGCAATGCGCTTGAAGATTAGAAATATTAGAAAATATGCCATTCATACCGAGCCTTGGTATCATTATGGCATTAGATCAATTGTTACCTTGGTTGCGATTATGATCACAATTGTTTTGGCATTGAAATGTTTTACATAGTTTCAATGTATGGTTTAATTAATTAGATGCTCTGGAGAGCTATATGTTGTTAGATGAGAACTATGTATGTACTTTGGTTTTAATGTGAGATGATGAACTTCTATTAATTGGGTCACTTAATTACCTATTCATGATGTTCTATAATAGTTTTTGACACACTTAATTATATATAATGCACGCAGATGAACCGGCAATGGATGTATGGTGACAAACACACCTCCGAGTACATTAAGGGCGTGCATGATTTTCTCGAAGTGGCTGAGGCGAACAAGCAGAATGGTTTTATGTGTTGTCCATGCCCTGTATGTGGGAATACGAAGTCTTACTCTGACTCAAAAATCATTCACACTCACCTGCTTTATAAGGGTTTCATGCCACACTATAATGTTTGGACCAAGCACGGAGAAATAGGGGTTATGATGGAAGACAGCGAAGAAGAAGAGGACGATGAGAACTATGTGCCCCCGAATACGGTGATGCTGCAATGGGGGAAGCTGTTGAAGATCAAGAGGAACCAGGCGATGTGCCCGATGATGATCTCCGCCGGCTCATTGTTGATGCAAGGAGTTAGTGTGAAAGTCAAAAGGAGAAGGTGAAGTTCGATCGCATGCTGGAGGATCACAAAAAAGGTTTGTACCCCAATTGAGAAGATGGCCACACAAAGCTCGGTACGGTACTGGAATTGCTGCAGTGGAAGGCAGAGAATGCTGTGCCTGACAAAGGATTAGAGAAGTTACTGAAAATATTGTGAAGAAGCTTCCAAAGGATAACGAATTGCCCGACAGTACGTATGCAGCAAATAAGGTTGTTTTCCCTCTAGGATTGGAGGTGCAGAAGATACATGCATGCCCTAATGACTGCATCCTGTACGGTGGTGCGTACGAGGATTTGAACGCATGCCCGATATGCGATGCATTGCGATATAAGATCAGACGAGATGACCCTGGTGATGTTGATGGCGAGCACCCCCGGATGAGGGTTCCTGCCAAGGTGATGTCGTATGCTCCTATAATACCATGGTTGAAACACCTGTTTAGAAACAAAGAGCATGCCAAGTCGATGCGATGGCACAGAGATGACCGTAAGAAAGATGGGAAGTTGAGAGCACCCGCTGATGGGTCGCAGTGGAGAAAAATCAAGAGAAAGTACTAGAAGGAGTTTGCAGGTGACGTATGGTTTGGTTTAAACGCGGATGGCATTAATCCTTTGGGGGAGCAGAGCAGCAATCACAACACCTGGCCCGTGACTCTATGTATCTATAACCTTCCTCCTTGGTTGTGCATGAAGCGGAAGTTTATTATGATGCCAGTTCTCATCCAAGGCCCTAAGCAACCCGGCAACGACATTGATGTGTACCTAAGGCCATTAGTTGAAGAACTTTTACAACTTTGGACTAGAAAAGGTGTACGTGTGTGGGATGAGCACAAACAGGAGGAATTTGACATGCATGCCTTGCTGTTTGTCACTATCAATGATTGGCCTGCTCTCAGTAACCTTTTAGGACAGACAAACAAGGGATACCATGCATGCACGCATTGTTTAGATGACACACAAAGTATATACCTGGACAAATGCAGGAAGAATGTTTACCTAGGGCATCGTCGATTCCTTCCGACCAACCATGATGATGTCGAAAGAAATGCAAGCACTTCGAAGGCGGGGAAGATCACCGGAAGAAGCCCGCCATGTGTACCGGTGATCACATACTTGCTATGGTCAATGATTTAAAAGTAATCTTCGGAAAGGGTCCTGGCGGACTATCTCTTCCGACTGACGCTATAGAACACGCACCCATGTGGAAGAAGAAATCTATATTTTGGGACCTGCCCTACTGGAAAGACCTAGAGGTCCGCTCTTCGATCGACGTGATGCACGTGACGAAGAACCTTTGCGTGAACCTGCTAGGCTTCTTGGGCATGTATGGGAAGATACAATGGAGGCACGGGAGGACATGCAACGTTTGCACGAAAAAGACGGCTTCCCTCTAAAGCAGTATGAAGGTCCTACCAGCTACGCTCTTATCAAAGAAGAGAAGGAAATCTTCTTTGAATGCCTGCTTAGTATGAAGGTCCCGTATGGCTTCTCGTCGAATATAAAGGGAATAATAAATATGGTAGAGAAAAAGTTCCAGAACCTAAAGCCTCATGACTGTCACGTGATTATGACACAGCTGCTTCCAGTTGCATTGATGGGGCTTCTACCGGAAAACGTTTGCTTAGCCATTTTGAAGCTATGTTCATTCCTCAATGCAATCTCTCATAAGGTGATTGATCCAGAAATCCTACCGAGGTTAAGGAGTGATGTGGCGCAATGTCTTGTTAGTTTCGAGCTGGTGTTCCCACCATCTTTCTTCAATATCATGACACACGTCCTAGTTCATCTAGTCAACGAGATTGTCATTCTGTCCCTGTATGTCTACACAATATGTTCCCCTTTGAGAGGTTCATGGGAGTCCTAAAGAAATATGTCTGTAACCGCGCTAGGCCAGAAGGAAGCATCTCCATGGGCCATCAAACAGAGGATGTCATTGGGTTTTGTGTTGACTTCATTCCTGACCTTAAGAAGATAGGTCTCCCTCAATCGCGGTATGAGGGGAGACTAGGTGGAAAAGGCACGCTATGAGGGGACTCAATAGTATGTAGGGACGGGCATTCTTGGTCTCAAGCACACTACACGGTTCTACAGAACTCTACCTGGGTGACCCCGTATGTCGATGAACACAAGAACATTCTGCGCTCCAAACACCCGGACCAGTGTGAGTACTGGATTACATGTGAACACATCAGGAGTTTCGGCTGTTAGTTCCAAACACATCTCAGGGGTGACAACACTGTTTCCCATGACCTGTACTCGTTGGCGAGGGAACCATCTTCAACTGTAATGACCTACAAAGGGTACGAGATAAATGGGAATACATTTTACACAATCTCCCAAGATCAAAAGAGCACCAACCAAAACAGTGGTGTCCTCTTTGATGCAGCAACCAATAGGGGAAAGGACACATATTATGGTTACATAGTGGACATATGGGAACTTGACTATGGACATGATATTAAGGTCCCTTTGTTTAAGTGCAAATGGGTCAAGTTGTCAGGAGGCGGGGTACAGGTAGACCCACAGTACGGAATGACATCAGTGGATCTGAACAATCTGGGGTACACAGAAGAGCCATTCGTCCTAGCCAATGATGCGGCGCAGATTTTCTATGTGAAGGACATGTCTACCAAACCGAGAAAAAGTAAATATAAGGAAGTGGATACATCATACGATGAGGCAAAAGCCACATAGTTCTTCTAGGAAAAAGAGACATTTTGGGATTGGAGGGTGAGGGAGTCCTGGATTAGGGGGTATCCGGACAGCCGTACTATATACTTTGGCTGGACTGTTGGACTATGAAGATACAAGATTGAAGACTTCGTCCCGTGTCCGGATGGGACTCTCCTCGGCGTGGAAGGCAAGCTTGGCGATTCAGATATATAGATCTCCTTCTATGTAACCGACTTTGTGTAACCCTAGACCCCTCCAGTGTCTATATAAACCGGAGGGTTTAGTCTGTAGGACGACGAACAACAATCATAATCATAGGCTAGCTTCTAGGGTTTAGCCTCTACGATCTTGTCGTAGATCATCTCTTTTAGTACTCATACCATCAAGATCAATCAAGCAGGAAGCAGGGTATTACCTGCATCGAGAGGGTCCGAACCTGGGTAAAACATCGTGTCCCCTGCCTCCTGATACCTTTAGCCATAGACGCACAGTTCGGGACCCCCTACCCGACATCCGCCGGTTTTGACACCGACATTGGTGCTTTCATTGAGAGTTCCACTATGTCATCGCGATAAGGCTTGATGGCTCCCTCAATCACCTTCAAGGACGCAGTCCAGGGGGAGGTTTTCCGTCCTGGACAGATCTTCATATTCGGCGGCCTTGTACTGCGGCCTAACTAGCTTGGCCATCTGGAGCAGATCGATAGCTACACCCCCGGCCATCAGGTCAGGTTTGGAAGCTTAAACTATACTGCCGACATCCGAGGAGACTTGATCTTCGACGAATTCGAGCCCATGTCAGGTGCACCGAACGGTCACGACGGGCATGACTTTGATCTGCCATCGGACAGTATTCGGGAGATCGCGCCTGTGGCGGCGCCGGAAATCAATCCGGAGCAGATCGTCCATTCCGAGGACGGGTGGATGGACCCTGCCAGGGAGGCCGCACACTCATCGGCATCGGAGCCGAACACTGATCCCACCTCCTGTGAGGGTGGAGTCATCGGACCCTCGGACTCATCTCCGGCTACAGGATTCGAACCGCGTACATCCGTGCCTATCGAATCTGATTGGGCACCGGTCATGGAGTTCACTGCCGTGGATATTTTTCAGCACTCGCCCTTGGGCGATGTGCTAAATTCATTAAGTTCTCTTTCCTTGTCGGGAGATTCTTGGCTGAACTATGTTCGGCTCGCGTGGGAAGAGGACGACGAGGAAATTCGTCCCCCACCCACCACCCACTTTATAGCCACTGTCGATGACTTAACCGACGTGGGAAGAGGACATCGACGGTATGGACAACGATGCAGGAGAAGAACAGGAACCACCGCCTATAGGGAGCTGGACAACCACCTCATCATATGATATTTATATGGTGGATACCCCTAAAGAAAGCTATGGTGATGAGGCAATGGAAGATAACCCCTTGGAGAAGCAATCTAGACACCGGCGTCATCAGTACCACTCCAAGCCCCGCCATAGCAATAATTACATGCCTCTCTCTGAAGACGAAGTGAGCCTTGGCAACGAAGAATTCATCATGCCTGAGGATCCCATTGAGCAGGAGCGCTTCAAACGCCAGCTTATAGCCACTGCAAAAAGCCTAAAGAAAAAGCAGCAACAGCTTCAAGCTGATCAAGATCTGCTAACTGACAGATGGACCGAGGTCCTGGCTGCCGAGGAATACAGACTCGAGCACCCTAGAAAAAGCTACCCAAAGCGCAGATTGCTACCTCAACTCGAGGAGGAGGCTTTAAAACCCACGCTACCAGCGCATGATGCGGCTGACCGGCCACCCAGTGCCACGACAAAGCGGCATACCAGCCCGAAGCCAAGACCGCACCCCGCCGCCAATCAAACGATACTACTAAGGTCCGGGGCTACACGAAGGACTTGCGAGACGTATTGAAAGACAAAGCAGGCCAGTGAAGATCGATCTACGGATCACGGGGGCGCGCCACTAGATGTGATGATAACCGTCACGCTGGATACAATAAACCAAAGTCCGGCCGGGCCGAATACAACAGACTAGATTCATTTGAACTACGTCAGGATGTAGACCGGCATAGAGGCGCCGCACACCCCCTATGCTATGAAGTTATGGATCATGAATTCCCAGAAGGGTTTAAACCCATGAACATTGAATCATATGATGGTACTACAGACCCCATGATATGGATAGAGGATTTCTTCCTCCACATTCACATGGCCCGCGGTCATGATCTACATGCCATCAAGTACCTCCCACTAAAACTCAAAGGGCCCGCTCGGCATTGGCTGAATAGCCTGCCGGCAAACTCCATAGGGAGCTGGGAGAACCTGGCAGATGCATTCCTGGACAACTTCCAGGGCACTTATGTGCGACCACTAGACGCTGATGATCTAAGTCACATAACCCAACAGCCCGGAGAATCAGCCAGGAAATTTTGGACTCAGATCCTAACTAAAAAGAACCAAATTGTCGACTATCCGGATGCCGAAGCCCTAGCAGCCTTCAAGCATAACATCCCTGACAAGTGGCTTGCCCGACATCTCGGCCAAGAAAAGCCAAAGTCCATGGCAGCCCTCACAACACTCATCGAGGACAGCTGGTTGGCTCATAGTAACAACACATCAAGCAATCCTGGCAATGACAAACCACGACGCAACAAACACAAGCGCCGCAAAAATGGTGATAGTGCCGAAGACACGTCAGTCAATGCCGGATTCAGAGGCTTTAAATCCGGACAGCGAAAAAAGCCATTCAAAAGAAGTAGTCCGGGCTCGTCCAGTTTGGACCGCATACTTGATCGCTCATGTCAAATTCACGGCACCCCTGATAAACCAGCCAACCACACCAATAGAGAATGATAGTACTTCAGACAAGCCGGCAGGTCAGATGCCAAAAACAAGGGGAAGGGGTCTCAAAGCGACGATGACAACGAAGAGCCCCAATCACCGAATACAGGAGGACAGAAGAAATTCCCTTCCCAGGTGAAAACGGTCAATATGATATGCGCAAGCCACAGTCCCAAGTGGAAACGTGCACTAAGGGAGGTCTATACAATCGACCCAAAGTTTAACCCATGGTCCTCCTGCCCGATCACTTTCGATCGTAGGGACCATCCTACCAATAGTCGTCATGGCGGTTCGGCCGCACTGGTCCTCGACCCCATCATCGACGGATTCCACCTCACATGAGTCCTTTTGGACGGAGGTAGCAGCCTGAACCTGCTATACCAGGATACAGTGTGCAAAATGGGCATCAACCCCTCAAGGATCAATCTCACAAAAACAATCTTCAAAGGTGCCCTACCAGGTGAAGAGGCCTGTTATATGGGCTCAACCACACTGGAAGTGGTCTTCGGATCACCAAATAATTACAGTACCGACGAGTTAGTCTTCGACATCGTCCCCTTTCGCAGTGATCATCAGGCACTGCTCGGACGAACCGCGTTTGCTCGACTCAACGCGGTGCCACATTATGCCTACTATAAACTCAAGATGCCCGGTCCGCGTGGCGTCATCACGGTTGATGGCAGGGCCAAACTTCTCCTCACTGCCAAAGAGTCTACCGCTGCTTTAACAACAGAAGCAAATAATGGCACCTTTCAATCGAACCTCGAGTCGACAGCCAAGCTCCCGGACACCGCCAAAGGAGTCCGAACTACTGCGCGACAGGATAGCCCGGCACGCCCGGAGCTTAGTTAAAAAACACTCTGGAAAAAGATAATACAAGCCACATACTGCGGCTCAACCACTCTGTGGCACAAAACAATTTCTTGCGTTTTCTTCACGGGTTCACCTTTATATAGGCTAGGATGGAAGGCGTGGGAATAGTTCGAGCGTGTCAGGGAATCCCTATATATTCCCCTCTATGATCATCCGACTACACCCCAGGTCTGAACACAACTTCCTCATGCCCGGTATCAGCAGGTTCCGCAATCATACTTCTTTTTATCACATCATCTGTACTCATATGCATTGACGTATTACTCAAATACAACATGTGGATTTATGTGATGCTCATCTACTGCTATTTCTTAATTACAAATATTTTGTTAAAAGGCGGCTTCTTATCGCGATATGCCTTAATATGCCAGGGGCTTCATCATGCCGATACTACCGCAAAAAATCCTGAACACCTTCATGGCAGTTCGGCACCCCGAACTTATAGCATTATATGCATCAGCTCCGAATCGTGTCTTGGGTCAATAGTTGGGTTTTCCTGGCTCCTATGTTTTGGTACCTTACGTTCTGCTATATCGGCTAAGGTAGCACTGGGAGAACTACTGCGATTGTGTCCCAGTTCTTCCGGATGAGCACCTCAGTAGTGAAAGCCGAAAACTGACTGTCATGATGTAGCGAGAGCTGGTCAGCTGTTCGAGAGGTTCTAAAATCTTTAAGGAATTCTTCGCATAATGCCATAACCAACGCAGCATGCGACGGATCGGCCTTTTCCGATCAGGCACTTATAGAGCCCCTCGTGTGGTCTTCCGAACACCAGAGGCTGCGCCTACCTTCCTCATAAAAACTCCTATAGCTAAGTGAGAATGATAAATCCCTATAGTCTGATTGCCTGGTGCGCTGTGCTGAACACATCCTTTAGGGACCCAAAACTGGGATAAAGAGTGCTCAGGTTTATCCCGAACACCCCCGTACTTACGACGTGGGGGCGGAAGTTGACGACTGGCTGACTCTTAGGATTAATATATAAAACGGCCGCACAGGAGGAAAAACTTTCAAAGCAATAGATGATAAAAATACTATTATTCAAATATTACAAAGGACGAACAAGACTGTATTCATGGAAATATAATGTCCTTGGTGCATTGTTCCGCTGCAAGGCGGGGCTCCTTTCAAGACACCTTCATAATATAGTTCGGGCCTGCGGTGCTCCTTGCCCTCCGGAGGTCCCTTGGTCATCATCTTTTACGCATCCATCTTCCCCCAGTGCACCTTTGCACGGGCGAAGGCCATTCATGCACCTTCTATGCAGACCGACCGCTTGATGACTTCGAGTCTAGGGCAGGCACTCTTGATCCGCTTCACAAGCCGGAAGTAGCTGCTTGGAATCGGCTCGGTGGGGCATAATCGGATAACCAAATCCTTCATGGCTAGCTCGGCCGCCTTCTGCAGTTCGACCAACTGCTTCAGTTGATCGGAAAACGGCACCGCATAATCCGGCGCCAGATACTGCATCCAAAAGAGCTTATCAGCTCGGTAGAATTGGGCGGCGTCAGATATGCTACATGGCAGCTCTGCAAATACCCCTGGAGAAAGCAGAATTTAACTTCTCAACTTGATTTTCTCCTTTCAAATACCAGCTTTGTACATAAAAAGCCTTACCAGCCGCGATCTTCCTCGCCTCCTGGATTTCCTTCAGGGCACCCTTGGCTTCCGCTCGGGCATCACTCGCAGCTTGGTGAGCCTGGGAGAGTTTGGAATCTTTCCCTGCTAAACTCTGCCCCAAGGTCTCGATTTTCTTCACGGCCTCTTGAAGCTCTTGCTCAGCCTCAATAACTCTGGCCTCGTGCTACGAAGAACCTGCTGCGCGGTTGATTTCTTCTCGGCTTCGGCCACAACCTTTTTTAGAGCCTCAATTCCGGCCGACGCCCCTAGAGCACATACCAAAAAATATTTTCATCCCGCACACTTATTGGTTAGTGCTAAATAAACAAGGTTTCTGAATACCTTGGTTATCCTCTAGCTATTTCTTCACTTGGCCATGTTCTCCTTCGGCCCGCTCCAAATTATGCCTCAGTCCGGATACTTCTGCAACGTGAGAGGCGGCAGCCGCCACAGACGCATGCTTATTAAACAAAGTGATAAATGTCACCAAGTGAGTCTCCTGCGAACATAATATTTGATCCTCTATCTGGTGCATTCTTTCACCAAACAGTGTATCAGGGGCTGCTATCTATACCATGACACTCTTCCAAACTTCATAAAACATACCTCAAAGCTTCTTATGAGACTGATGCAGGATTCATTCAGTTCACTATCGGCGGACTGAATCTTCTCAATCACCACATCCATAAGGGCACTCTGTTCATCAACAATGGAGGCACCCTTCAGCACCGCCAATAAAGTATCCGGCACCCTTGGTTGGACATAGGTGGCCGGTGGAGCAGAAATACCTTCTCCAGCTGACGGAGGCCGCCTGTCTGACTCTGGGACCTTATGGGATCCTAGAATCGTGTCCAGCTTGGGGTCGGATTCAATATGACCCTCGCTGTCGACGTCCACGGGAGCTTTCTCTCCTGCGTGTTCGGCCCCTAAAGTCTGGCCTCCTGGCGCCGTCTTCACAATCTTTTCTCCCCCTCCGTGGCCTGGGTCCTTCTGGGAAGAAGCCTCAGTTTCATTCTTATGTTTGGGGGAGGGGGATTTCGGGGGTGTCCCGCTGTCCATTGCATCTGAACCCAGCAAATCCTCTAACGAGGATTGTTCGGCACGGGACCTCATCGGACTGAAAAAAAGGGGTGCGGCTCAGATTAAAATATCACGTCGTGGCAATTCTGGACACATGAGTGTGTTCGGATTTTATACTCACGAGTTCACCAGGGGCTCGGCCCTGGGATCCCACTCCGGCTGCTATCGACAGCAGCGGTGAACTCCTCTTGAAGAGGAGTTTTTCCCCTCTTAGGTGAATCGCCTCCAAGGATGCGGAGGCCGTCCTTTTCTTCTTTCCCCCTGCAGGGGATTCGTCTTCCTCCTCCTCCCCGTCCTCCTCGGAGGAAGAATGGGCATCGGAGCCTTTGGATTTTGTGTCCGAGGCTCCACGACGACGGAGGCCGCCCCTAGTCTTTTTGGCCTCCTTTTCAGTCTTCTTCTTTGCCGCCTTATAAGGCGCCAGGACCAACATCTTCATCAAAAGTGGGCTGGCCGGTTCTTCTAGCAGCAGGGCCGGACAGTAGATCCACCCCGCCTTCTTCGCCCAGCCCTAGGAAAGGGATGGGAGATACGTTAGGTATTTTCTTGAGGATGTACAGATAGAACACATGAATTATCAAACATTCAGTTACTTACCGAACTTGCAGGGCGGGACAATGGGTACCCACGGTCCTCGGTGGAGTCCGGCCACGGTTTGCCGGACTTAAAAAGCACCTTCTAGATGTCCTCGTGCGCAGAGCCAAAGAGCTCTAGCAGGATCTGGTGCTTGGCCGGGTCGAACTCCCATAGATTGCAAGCCCGGTGTTGACATGGCAGAATCCGGCGAACCAGCATCACCTGGACTACATTGATGACTTGATGCTCTCGTCTTCCATGTCTTGGACGCGCGTTTGGAGCTCTGATAGCTCGTCAGACGAAGCCCAGTTCAGGCCCTTCTTATGCCAGGACGTAAGTCGTAGGAGGGCACCAGATCTGAACTCTGGAACGGCGGTCCATTCCTTGCCACGCGGCTCGGTGATGTAAAACCACTACTGCTGCCATTCCTTGACAGAATCATTGAAAGTCCCTATCATCCGTGTGACATTGGGCATCTTGCTCACCATGGAGCCTCCGCATTTGGCACGCTCGCCGCTCACTACCTTGGGCTTCACGTTAAAAACCTTCAGCCATAAGCCGAAGTGCGGCGGGATGCTGAGAAAGGCCTCGCACACGGCTATGAATGTCGAGATGTTGAGGAAGGAATTTGGGGATATATCATGTAAATCAATCCCGTAATAATACATGATGACGCGAACGAACGGATGAAGGGGAAACCCTAGCCCGCAGACGAAATGAGGGAGGAATACCACCCTCTCGTGGGGTTCCGGAGTGGGGATGATCTATCCCGCTGTCGGAAGACAGTGGCCAATTCTCTTGGCCAGATACCCGCCCCCCCCCCCCCGAAGCTTTTTGATATCCTTCTCCTGGACTGTAGAGGCCATCCACTTGCCTCCTGCTCTAGATCCGAACATCTTTGGGAAGCCTTTTGGGGCAGAGAAGAGGAGTGCTTGGGCACTTGGCCTCGAGCGGAAAGGAATGGATGAGTAAAGGAGGGCGTGGGTGAAAAAAGAAGTTCTTATCCCCTTATAAAGGCAGTAGAGATCTTGTGCCTCCCAACTTGCCTGCTATAGACGTTTATTCCCCCAAGTGCCACGTTTGATGGCACGGTTGGGTTACCCACACCCGTATTGATGAGAATCCCGCAATGAGGGGACACGATCTCTGCTTCGACAAAGACGTGCTGATAAAACCGCCTCGCGATATGTGCAATAGCTGGTTATGAAAAACGGTTCGAATAATGACCGGGCCGTGGCGTGATGTCAAGCTACAAAAAATTGTCAGCAGATCAGATTTGTGGAATATTCTTCTCTCTACAGTGGTATGTGGAATTTATTTTGCAGAGCCAGACACGACTTTCGTGTTCAAGATCTTCTATGGAGTTTTCGGAGGAGGAACGCGCCTTGCAATGCTGAAGACAATCTACGCGCTGGACTCATCGTCATTGAAGACTGGTTAAGGGGCTATTGAGGGAGTCTTGGATTAGGGAGTATCTGGACATCTGGACTATATACTTTGGCCGGACTGTTGGACTATGAAGATACAAGATTGAAGACTTCGTACAGTGTCCAGATGGGACTCTCCTTGGCGTGGAAGGCAAGCTTGGCGATTCGGATATATAGATCTCCTTCTCTGTAACCGACTCTGTGTAACCCTAGCCCCCTTCGGTGTCTATATAAACCGGAGGGTTTAGTCTGTAGGACGACGAACAACAATCATAATCATAGGCTAGCTTCTAGGATTTAGCCTCTACGATCTCATGGTAGATTAAATCTTGTAATACTTATATCATCAAGATCAATCAAGCAGGAAGTAGGGTATTACCTCCATCGAGAGGGCCCAAACCTGGGTAAAACATCGTGTCCCCTACCTCCTGTTACCATTAGCCTTAGACGCATAGTTCGGGACCCCCTACCCGAGATCCGCCGGTTTTGACACGGATAGAGGCCAAGACAGACATGTCTGAAGATTATGAAAAGTTCCATGAAATTCCTCCCTTCAAAGTTAAGGCCGACCCAAGCATCTTGTTAAACGATGAAGATTATCCATGGTTACGGTGCAATAAGCAAAGAACACAAGCGAAGAAAAAGTGAAGACTTTCTATCAACAACTATTATGATGATGCCTTTGATGTAGAATATCACTGCTGTTACATTTGAACAAATGAAAGCCCTTTGTAACAGATGAGTTTTCGTCCGATTCCCTGATACTTCCAAAGAGATTGTCTATTTTGTATCCAGTTTTTGTTGTAACCCTCTCAACTTTTTAGCACATGCTATATGGGTGAAATGATGATACCATGCCAACTTTCAAGCTTTTCAGATTCATTTGTACTGCTTTTCAATCTAAGGGCCATTTAGCTCAAATAATGAACTAATAGCAAAAAGAATGAACTAATAGCAAAAAGAATGAACTAAAAGCAAAAATAATGAAATAAAAACTATCTTAAAGAATATTTTTTTGTTAGAAACTTTAATAGCAAAAAGAATTATCATAAAGAATTTTTGTGTTAGAAACTAAAATAACAAAATCTAGTTTTGAATATAGTGATAAAACACAGTAATATTAAATAGCAGGAAAAAGAATCACTCAAAAATCTATGTTTATAGTAAAGTTATTCAAAAACTAGTGATTCACACAAATTTCAAAAAGTTCAATTTTAAATTATTCAAATTGGAAAAGAAATGTCTCTAACAGAAAGTTTATACTTTTTAATTGATTTTTTTTAGTTCATTCTTTTTGCTATCAGTTCATTCTTTTTGCCACATACTGGGAAAATAAAGAAAAAAATAAAAGAAAATAAATAAAGCAAAAAATAGAAGAAAAAAACTGGGAAAAATAAAAAATGCCACCTACTGGGCCACTACGGCCTGAATACGACTAGAAACCCTACCATGGGCCAGGATTCAGTCCCAGAGAAGGCCCAGTAGGCCCATCAGGCATAGCAGTAGCAATTAGGCCCGTAAGCCTGCAATAGAGAGGAGCTTGAGATGTGGGGCTTATAAACCACTACCCGCCCCTCTGAACTAGCGAGGTGGGACTAGAGTTTTGGCCACGAGCAGCACGAGGCCTTTGGACCAGGTTGGTCGCACCAACCGGTACCAAAGGATGGCATTCGTACCAGTTGGTGGAACCAAGCGGGACCAATGCACACTTTTGGAACTAGTTGGTGCCACCAACCGGTACCAAAAGCCTCTGCTTCCCGCCCTTTGGGCTGCTGAAAAGAGACCTTTGGTCCCGGTTGGTGGGACCAACTGGGACTAAAGGGGTGCATTCGTTCCGGTTTGTGTCACGAACCGGGACGAATGCTCCATGTATATAAGTGACACTTGTGAAATTTTCGTTCCAGTTCCTCATTCTCCTGCCACCCTCATCCCCGACACCGCCCTCTACCCCGTCGCCGCCGTCGCCGTCGCCCTCTCCCATCATCGTCGCCCCAACGCCGTTGCCGCGCACCACCCCGTGCCGTCGCCGTCACCCTCGACGCCGTAGTCATCCCACGCCACCGCTCGCCCTCACTGCCTCAACGCTATCGCCGCCCTGCCCGCCGCCGACGCCCTCAGCCCCTCCGTGCGCCCACTGCCCTGACGCCTCCCTCTATGAGCACCGCTCCACCCCTGCCCCCGCCGCCGCCGCCTCGTTGCCTTTTTTTATACATATATGTATATATTTTCATATGTATGTATGTACTTTTAGATTTTCTAGATGTTCATATATGTATGTATGTATGTATTTTTTAGATATATGTATTTTTTAGATGTATTTTTTGTATGCATGTATGTAATTTTTATATATATGTAAAAGAGGAAGAACGAAGAAAAAGAAGGAGAGGAAAAAGGAAAATAAGAAGAGGAAGAAGGATAAGAAGAAGAGAGGAAGAAGAGGAGAGAAAAAATAAGAAGAGGAAGAAGAAGGAAAAAAAGAGGAGAAGAAGAAAAATAGTTTTCTAATTTTCTTCTCCTCTATTCCTTTTTCTTCTCCTCTTTTTTTCCTTATTTTTTTCCCTTCTTCCTCTTTTTTCTTCTTCTTCTCCTCTATTTCTTCTTCTTCTTCTTCTTCTTTTTATCGGGAACAAGGGTGTCGAGGATCACTGAGGGGTCAACGGTCGGAAACTAGGATAGAGGGTCGCGAGGGTCACAGAGGGGTCGAGGGTCGTCGAGGCCGGTCGAGGGTCAAGGGTTTGAGGGTCGAGGGTTCGAGGGTTCTAGGGTTCGAGGGTTCTAGCGAGGGTTCGAGGGTCGCCGAGGGGCCGAGGGTTCAAGGGTTCTAGCTAGGGTTCGAGGGTCGCCGAGGGGACGAGGGTTCGAGGGTCGTCGAGGGGTCGAGGGTCACCGAGGGTTCGAGGGTCGAAGGTCGAGGGTCATCGAGGGGTTGAGGGGTCGAGGGTCACAGAGGGGTCAAGGGTCGCGGAGGGTTCGAGGGTCGAGGGTCGAGGGTCGTCGAGGGGTCGAGGATCGCCGAGGGGTCGAGAGGTTGCCTAGTATCAAAGTATTGAAGAAATCCATGGCTTTAATATTAGTTGGAAGTAACCGGGGCATGATGGTACGTAGTTCTCCAAAGTTATTTTGGAACGGAGTTTCGTATAGGATAATCCGCTATTTGGTACAAATTTGAGCACATGCCTTCCAAATTGCGATATTCGGAAGGCTCTTGCTGTATTTTGTACGAAAAAGCAAATTATCCTATCTGGGATTCCGTTCCAAAATAACTTTGGAGAGCTTCGTACCATCATGTGCATGTTACTTTCGCGTAATGATGAAGACATGGTTTTGTTTGAATCCCTTGACACTATACAAACATCGGACAATCATGAGAGAGAGGCGGTCGATATACCCCCTCTCCGATAACTTCGACAAGAGGGGGGGGTCGATATATATATATACCCCATCCCCGATAACATTTTTTTCTATGTATATGTCATCGTTGTCGATATACCCCTCCCCAGTAACTTCGATATATCCATCTTTCATGTTTGTATATTAATTGCCATGTTGTAATATTTGCAGAAACTATGGATGATCAAAGAGACTTCGATCAAGAAGAGATATTGGGGGACATAATCCGTGACGGAGGTGATGTAGTCGCGTCGTTTCTCAACGACATCGAAGAAGATCTGCAAGGAGAGGAAGCAAAATGCATTGATCAAACAATGGAGGAGGGTCATGATCGTGATGGTGGCTCCGGCGACCGTGATGACGCCTCCGTGCCCGAACGGAGTCGGGATCAGCTGTTGCAAAGTCCGGCGAGGTATATATATATAAAGCTTCACTACAAAAAAAGACACATCCGTGACATTTTGGGCCGAACGAAATTTTTTGCTGTCATACATATGACACTTCTATGACGATAATTGTGACAAAACCCGGTATCATCATAGATGTTGTGGGCTCCTACTTCTATGACAAAAAATCATGACAAAAAATGGGCTTTTCGTCCTGGGCGGGCTGGAGACGCAGCTGTATGACATTCTTTGGGCCGTCCATGACGGAAAAAATCGTGGTAGAAGCGAGGGGAGGAAAATTTCGGGGAGTTGCCGGTTACGGTGGGAGGTCGGGGGCGGAGCGATGCGCGTTTCTCTCGTATGTACAAGCGTGTGTACGAGGCATTGGCTCTAACTGAACCCGAGCAAGGCGTTGGGCTCTAACTGAACCCGAGCGATTGCACTGCAGGCTACACGTTACTGAACCCGAACGATCGATCGATGGCTGTTAACTGAACCGGATGGAGCGATTCCTTCGCTACTGCTGCTAACTGAAGCCGATCGATGCTGCCTCTGGGATGAAGAGTGAGCGTTGTGGGGGGGGGGGGGGGGGTTGGATGAACAGTGAGCCGTGGCGTTGCCTCTGGATGAACAGGGACCTGTGGTGTGGAGGGCTGGATGAATAGTAGATGGTGGATGGGTGGCCGTGGAGGAGTGGTTGAACAGGACCCCGTGGTGTGGAGGGGTGGTTGAACAGTAGCCGACGGAGTAGCGCGCGGTGGAGGCTGGATGAACAGGAGCCCGTGGAGGCTGGAGGAGGTCGACGGTGGAGATGAACAGTATCCCGTGGAGTCCCGTTTTGCGGTACGCCACACCCCTCCCCCTCCCCCCATTTCGACCGTAGCGCTCCAACACAAGTTCATTTCGTCTGTTTTACGGTACGCCACACCCCTCCCGATGAACAGGACCCCCGTTTCAACTGTAGCGCTCCAACACAAGTCCGTTTCGTCCGTTGTGCGGTACGCCATACCCCTCCCGATCAACAGGACCCCCGTTTCGACCGTAGGAGGTCCGTTTCCTCCATTTTGCGGTACACCGGGCCCCTCCTGATCAACAGGACCCCGTTTCGAACGTGGCCGGTCGAACACAAGGCCGTTTCCTCCGTTGTGCGGTACGCCAGGCCTCGTTTCCATCGCCTGTTCCGTCCAAGCCTTCCTGATGAACACGACCACGCATTCCATTCCGACCCAGCCGGTTGGCTCACCATGAACACGACGATGATATTGTTTCTCCGTTCCGACCCAGCCATGTACGTATGAGCGATAGGTGTTAGAGACCCTGCCCGTATGTACGTACGTGGCCGTATTTTCTTTCTTGCACCCTCGCCGTTGTACGTACGTGTACATGCTACGTGCGCGCCTCTACTAAGACACGTGTGCGCCTCTACATCCACCAGTATATATGTACGTACACGTTCGCGACCAGAATGACAACGCTACATACGCTTCGACGAGGTGGGTCCCGACTGTCAGGCACTTCCTTGCGTGCGAAGATGTAGCTGGTGGGTCCCAGCAGTCAGGGGGGCGAATCGTTTTGTTTTTTTGCCCGGACACACTTCCTTGCGTACGAAAATGTAGCTGGTTGGTCCCAGTGGTCAGGGGGGCGAATCTTTTTTTTGCCTGGACGCACTTCCTTGCATGCGAAGGTGTCGCTGGTGGGTCCCAGCAGTCAGGGGGGCGAATCATTTTGTTTTTTTGCCCGGACGCACTTCCTTGCATGCGAAGATGTAGTTGGTGGGTCCCAGCAGTCAGGGGGAAACGTTTTTTTAGCGAAATACAGTGGCCCGCCCGATGGGTCCCAACTGTCAGGTGGAGGAATCATTATTTTTCACGTAATAAGGAGGCACTTCCTTGCTGCGGCGGTGGACCCAGCTGTCAGCCTCTCCACGTACATTCCACGTTCGATGGAAGTCGTTCCTTGACCACATTGACCACGCCGCACCGAGAGAACCAGGGTGATGGACGACAGCGAGGCCTAGGAAGGGGACGACGGGGAGCCGGGGAAGACGCGGTAGTGGAAGCCCGCGCGGAGAGGAGTACGAGGGTTCACTGGTTTGGCTGCGGTGTGAGGCTGCCATCGCCGCAGGGCCTGGCCAGCGGTGGGAATAGTAGGGGGCAGTGAGGCCTCCGCGGCAGCAGAGCCGGCCACGGGAGGCAGGAGCATGCGGCACGACGGGCGCTGCTTTGGGCGGCTGGAGCAAGAAGACCAGAGGTTGAAGAAGCACTACGGCCGTTGGATGGACATCGTACGGTCACTGGAGCTAGAATCGTTCATATTGACTAAAGTTGACAAAGGCCCCCATCCCAGTCAACTTAGTAGGCCCACAAGTCAGCCGCCCACCATGGTGGGTCCCAGCTAGCAAGGGGAGTATTCATTTTTTTGTGCGTAATAAGGAGGCACTTTCAGTGGGTCCGAGCTGACAGCGCGGGGAACGTTTTTTTCATGAAATACGCTGGCCTGACCGGTGGGTCCCAGCAGTTAGGGGGGAAACATTTTTTTCGCGAAATAAGGTGGCCCGTCCGGTGGGTCCCTGCTGTCAGATGGAGGAATAATTATTTTGCGTGTAATAAGGAGGCACTTCCTTTCGGCCGCCTGGACCCAGCTGTCAGCCTCTCCACGTACAGTACTCTTCCGATGGAAGTCGGTCGTTGACCACGTTGACCACGCCGCGCCGAGAGCACCAGGGCGGTGGTCTGGACGACGGCGAGGCCTAGGAAGGGGACAACGCGGAGCCGGGGAAGACGCAGCAGTGGTAGCCCGCGCGGAGAGGAGTACGAGGGTTCACTGGTTCGGCTGCCGTCGCCGCAGAATAACAGGGGGTGCGGGTGAGTAGAGGGATGGCCTGGCCAGTGGTGGGAGTAGTATAGGGCGGTGAGGCCTCCGCGACATCACAGCCTGCCATGGGAGGCAGGAGCACGCGACACGATCGGCGCTGGTTTGGGCGGCTGGAGCAAGAATACCAGAGGTTAAAGAAGCACTATGGCCATTGGATGGATATCGTACGATCACTGCAACTAGAATCGTTTATATTGACTAAGTTGACAAAGCCCTTGGTACGCGTCAACTTAGTAGGCCCACAGCTCAGATTTGGCAGAGAACATATAGCCCATTTGCGATTTGTAAGAATGTACAGCCCATTTTTCAATTCTAATGGAATTTACTACAACCCATTTACGGGTTTGTTAAAAGTACAACCCAACTTCTAGGTAGGACAACGATTAATAATTTCAAACAACCGCTCAAAACAGAATTCAAAAAAAAAATCCCACATTTTGATGGGATCCGAAATATTTTTATCCGAAATTTCTAGTCAGGTTAAATATAATTTCAAAATAAAGTTGTATCACGTTAAAATCCAACGAAATATTGCGCGTGCAACAAGTAATGAAATTAAAATTTCTAAATTCCAAAAAATAATCTATTTTTCAAACTAATTACGTGTTTGGTGCATAGTAATTGCCCAGTTATTATAATTACATCCCATTTATTATTTCTTAAAGTCCATTTACTTGTTAAGCCTAATGCATACCTCCTAGGAAACTTTGCAGCCCAGCTGGGTGGATAACAAGTTGACCCGAATATTGTGTACAACTGTCGGCCCAGTTGCATTGCTGATGTTGAAAAAAAGGCCTGTGTAGTACAGTACAACCTAACATGGTTACTCAGCCCACATTTAGGGATGCCGGAAAGGCCCAAACAAGGCTTCTGTAGAACTTTTTGAAGTCACTGAGCTCAATTAATAACTTAAGAAAAAAGTTAGATTACAGTGGAACCTAATTAAAAGTTGTCACGAGCAAATAAATAATTCAATGAGTCCCACTTGTGCGTTTGCGTGTGTGTGTGTGTGAGAGAGAGAGAGAGAGACCCATCTCTCGATGCTCGTAAATACATCTTTCAGCCATATGCATTGCTGATGCTCAGTAAAAACTTATATAGTTGACACAATCATATAGAACATCATAGCACACTGAACTTGCATACAAAAATTTCACGCAGGCGGCACAATCAGGATGGAAGCAGTGAATCGCTACGGGAAGGGCTATTTTAAACCAACGAAGTCGTACATAACAGTTCATTGTCTTTATAAATGACGTGGAAATATCTTGAATGTTGTGCAAAGAAAACAGACAGGCAACACAATAAGTTCTGCTAGCACATTAAGTTGACGTACAGCCCTTTATAAAAAAAGTTCACGTACAAAATAAGAACAGGTCACAATCAAATGTACTGGCATATCAGTGCTTCAGACTCATAGCTCGGATTTAACTAGTACTATCTGACAAGATTCAGTTGTTACCTCAAATTAGAGCACATCCAGGCAGCCAGCCCTGCCTCTTCTCCCAAAGAAGCAGTGGCCTCCGCCGCGCGATGGAGTAGGCCCTATGCCATCCATCGTTCCGAACAACACGGGAAAAGTCTGATGTTGACTCCTGTAATGGACGTCGTCGACGGACCCTGGCACCAGCGAGGGCGGCAGGGCTTCGATTGATGGATTGACCACTTCTTCGACATGCACGAACACTCGATACAGGTACATCCCTAACGTGGTCCGCAGCGGCCTTCGTGGCGACGAATAGTACCACCCCGGTTCCTGCACCGGTATCTCAACACCAATCACCTTCAGTATGGTGCACGGCTTCTTCATCCATGCCATAACCGTCAGAGCCCAGCTGTCCGGAGGAACAAACATACTTACGAGCTCACCTCCAAGGTCGCTGATAAGCTCGTTCATGGACTCGTTGTTCCAAGCACGTCGAGGCATGCCGTGGAAGGTAAGCTTTGTTAAAAACTCAAGCTCAGAGGGCACCGAGCCCCATTGATGTCTACTACACAACCTTCTTCTTGTAGACGTTGTTGGGCCTGCAAGTGCACAGGTTTGTAGGATAGTACCAAATTTCCCTCAAGTGGATGACCTAAGGTTTATCAATCCGTAGGAGGCGTAGGATGAAGATGGTCTCTCTCAAACAACCCTGCAACCAAATAACAAAGAGTCTCTTATGTCCCCAACACACCCAATACAATGGTAAATTGTATAGGTGCACTAGTTCGGCGAAGAGATGAAGATACAAGTGCAAAATAGATAGTAGATATAGGTTTTTGTAATCTGAAATAATAAAACCAGCAAGGTAACTAATGATAAAAGTGAGCGTAAACGGTATTGCAATGATAGGAAACAAGGCCTAGGGTTCATACTTTCACTAGTGCAAGTTCTCTCAACAATAATAACATAGATAGATCATATAACAAGCCCTCAACATGCAACAAAGAGTCACTCCAAAGCCACTAATAGCGCAGAACAAACGTAGATATTATGGTAGGGTACGAAACCACCTCAAAGTTTTCCTTTCTGTTCTATCTATTCAAGAGTTCGTAGTAAAATAACATAAAGCTATTCTTTCCACTCAATCCATCATAGAGTTCATACTAGAATAACACCTTAAGACACAAATCAACCAAAACCCTAATGTCACCTAGATACTCCATTGTCACCTCAAGTATCTGTGGGCATGATTATACGATATGCATCACACAATCTCAGATTCATCCAACCAACATAAAAGTACTTCAAAGGTTGCCCCAAAGTTTCTACCGGAGAGTCAAGAACGTGTGCCAACCCCTATGCATAGGTTCATGGGCGGAACCCGCAAGTTGGTCACCAAAACATAGATCAGGAGGCACATGATATCCCATTGTCACCACAGATAAACACGGCAGGACATACATCAAGTGTTCTCATAAAAGACTCAATCTGACAAGATAACTTCAAAGGGGAAACTCAATTCATCACAAGAGAGTAGAGGGGGAGAAACATCATCAGATCCAACTACAATAGCAAAGCTCGGGATACATCAAGATCGTGCCATAGAGGGAACACGAGAGAGAACACGAGAGAGAGAGAGAGAGATCAAACACATAGCTACTGGTACATACCCTCAGCCCCAAGGGTGAACTACTCCCTCCTCGTCATGGATAGCGCCGGGATGATGAAGATGGCCTCCGGTGATGGGATCCCCCTCCGGTAGTGTGCCGAAACAGGGTACGGATTGGTTTTTGGTGGCTACAGAGGCTTGCGGCGGCGGAACTCCCAATCTATCTTCTGTTCTGGAAGTTTTAGGGTACAAGAGTATATATGGGTGCAGGGGGTACGTCGGAGGAGCTACGGGAGACCCATGAGCCAGGGGGGCGCGCCCAGGGGGGCGCTCCCCCCACCCTCGTGAGCACCTCACTTGGCTCCTGACGTAGGGTCCAAGTCCATGCGGTAGGTTTCCTTCCAAAAATAACTTCTCCAGTTGATTTCATTCCGTTTTGACTCCGTCTGATATTCCTTTTCCTCAAAACACTGAAATAGGCATAAAACAACAAATCTGGGTTGGGCCTTCGGTTAATAGGTTAGTCCCAAAAATAATATAAAAGTGGATAATAAAGCCCAATATTGCCTAAAATATTAGATAAAGTACCATGGAGCAATCAAAAATTATAGATACGTTGGAGACGTATCACCCATCCTGGGTGCCACCTATCAAAGCTCACCAGCGCACCATTGCAGAACAAACGCCGGGAAGATTCGAACACATGACTGCAGTCGAAAGTTGTTCGGAACCTGACGAAGAAATCAGCCGGTGGAGGCCAGACTTCGACGAGCAAGTCACTTATTTGGATGTCGTGCGCAATGCCAAGAGCTTTGACAAGGTCGTCCGATGAGACGGGAGGTCGGTCGCCGTTGATGATTACCATTAGCACTTTGCCGACAAACTAGTCATCAAGCGCCGCCATGCCACTGTTGAGCGACAGCATGCAGCGACCGAAGGCAGGACGGACCTCAGGATCTCCGGCTCGGAGATCCGCGTTGACCGGCGACATGATAATGTGCTTGAGTACAGGGAGTACAGGAGGGGTATTTCGGGGAACTGGAGTAGGAATCGCGATTCCAGTGGTGGGGGAGGGGCAGGAGACTTGGGATGAAAAGGTAGCATGAATTTCAAGCACGCCCCAATATGCTCTCGGCGCGCAAGCGCACGAAAACACCGGTTGCACCCACATGTCGGCCTAAGAGTCCTTATTCTTTCTTTTTTGGAGAGCCCGGCCTTTTTTTCAGGATCTTTTGAGAGCCCGGCCCGAGAGTCATAATTGACCTATTTGGCATTGCGTTACTACTCGACCCATATTCAACGACACCTCACCACCCAAACAAGTGTACATCATCGAAAAGACAGTGAGCTCAAATTATATGACTTGAAAAAAGGAGATATTCTCTGAACACTTGAGAATGGTGATGCCCTCATTTAGCCCACCAGTAGTTCGAGACAATAAACAGTTCGAAACAACGATATATAGAACATTCAAACACTGACTAGTGACTACTACTGACATAAACATCAAGACATGATAGTTCATAAGAAGTCTTGCTACACCACCAAAACGTACCCATCTGCAGCGCTCAGACTCTCGTGATCCAGACGAGAATGACATTCTAAACAGAAGCAACTAATACATAGAAAGAGTGACATAGACGAGGATGACCAAATGACAAGGAATATGCATAACAAAAGAAAGAAATACCCATCCAGAACCTGCAGCAAAGACAACAAATTCATTCGAAGAGATGATCCAACACCACCATAATTTGCAGCCCCGCTTCAGCGACCAGTGATCCGGAGACACCAGTACTCCACCCTTTCGATGCAACAGCCCAATTACCTATCAACCTGAAGGCTTGAACCACATCACTGCCTGTCGTAATTGAGACATCCAAGGATCAAAGTTAATCTGAATGCCTTTGTCATTCTCACCTTCTTTTGGCTGCAGGCTGTATCATTGACAATCAGGGGAGTATGCTCCCAAACTCCTAGGGCTCGCCATGTAGACACAGTTTTCCATAGCGAACAGAGCCTCTCTGCCATCAAGGTCCTTGCCAACAGTGATCTCCTAGTTAATCGGACAATTGAGTCCGAGAAACAGAGAGTGTGAACCAAGGCTGTTTACCCGCCTCCAACTAAAAAATCCTAAAGGCCCCAACAAGCTGGTATCCCGCTCATAGACGTAACAGCCACTGTCCGGATACTCACTTATTTCACGGTGCTTGTATACAGTGGGGTTTTTGCATTAACTTTTCTGGCTCATATGTCCGAATGATCATCAGTCTTTTGCCGTCGTATGATCGAGCGAGGAACCAGTTGTGCTTCCCTGTTTTTGGCAAAGGTGGTGTAATTACAAAGGGCAGTAACTGTAGGTACACTACATCATATCAAAAGGGACAGGCATTGTTAATGTAAGATCAGCATTGTTCAGAGTATGAGTAGGATAATGCAAGAAACAGCATTGATATGTCCCTGTTGGTACTGGGAGGAAAATACAGGGAAATGTATACTGGGTTCGAAAATATAGAAGTGCCATGCATGGTTATACTCATGTTATCTCGCAATCGATTCTTCACAGGAAACTACCATTTCATGCATGTTATGTAATCATGTTCTGTCCTCTCAAATAAATTCTTCAAGGTAACTAACAGACCATGCATTGTTATATACTCGTGTTCTGTGGGCATAAATTTGTGAGGATATTATTCTAGTCATTGATTGCTGAAGGGCGAATATAGGTATGTACACATGGTAAGCATTGCATGATTTCACTACTTCCAAATATAGAGTTCTCCATATGCACATTTACTTCCCTAATGTATGGTTAGATGAAACCAACATTGTGGGGCATGTTTCTACATCATGAAAATGAGGAAACTAACATGGCCATTGATACACACTCATATTTAGTAGTAGTATATAGATTACTGTAAAATAAGGATAATATCCATATATTCCTAACCGTTTGATTATTCAGGGTACAAATTGGTTGTAATGACATGGTCACAATCGCATGAATTAACTCATTCCAAATATAGCTGATTTACGGCGTCTCTAATATATTGCCATAGTTCTACTCAAATTTTGCTCAAACAGGGATATGCCAATCATCACAAAAAGTTCAAACAGTGTCATGGCGTCATCATTAACATGAGATGGAAACAACTTACACGCGCCGTCCGAGCAATACGTGGTGCCATCTGCTTTGTCAATCACGTAGATGATGCCATTATGTTCAATAGCATCACAGAAGTGTGTATCAGCTTTGACGATGATCCACTGCGAGCTGGGTTCTCTCCAGCTAAAGAAGGCACTGGCTCAAAGATAGGCGAGTCCGCGGTCGAACAAGGCAATTAGCTTGAAGTCTGCGTAATTCGCATGTCGTGTGGGCACTTGGCAGATTACAATCTTCTGCAAAACAAGGTCCGTCCAACTAACGTGGTAATCTAGATGAGTTGGACCGCGATGGTAATACTCTATATAATCCAACAGAGGAAGGATAATCTCATGGGAGGTCTGGAAGTTCACGAGCACCAACTTTTTACCGTCTTCTCTGAAGGCAGCCATCCAGTGGGAGTTCATGCCGACCTAGTACATACCTGCCAAGAAGTTTCGAGCGATGGTGATCGGATCGATGTTGAGGGAAATGATGTACGGCAACACACTACATACCTGCAAAGAAGTTTCCGCTAATGGAGATCGGATTGAAGTCGAGGGGCATCATGCACGCCTCCGTATCATGGTGAGCCGATCTCGCAAGACCAGATAGCAGCAAGCAGGGTGTCTTGAAAAGCTTAGGCCTCGCTTCGACGATGGTCGTGTGCATGTCCCTCGAGCATGCAGCCAGCCGCAGGGCGGTCAACATATCCATACACGAACAACAGAGGTCGAGGATGTCACTGGGGAGATTGCTCCAATAGCGGCTTATATGGATGTTACGCGGTTCGCATTCGGCCATGGTGGAGTTTGGAAGGGGGCTTGATTTATGGGGGAGAAGGATGTCAGTGCTGGAGCGGCTAGCGAGGAAATAGTGGTATTGGGGGAGGCGAGTGAGGCGACGGTACACAGGGCCACAGTAGATGGAGACGGAGACGGAGAAGGAGAAGGAGATGGAGATGGAGTGGTGCTATGGGAGCGGAGAGGGAGACGAGGCGAGGAGCCAATGTGCTGTACAGCGGCGGTGACAGACTGCACGGTGCACAGGGTGAGGCTGACTTTGGTAACCCGAACACGCCGCCTCGCATGGACAAGTGTCAGGCGCAGGGTGTTGTCACTTCACCGTGAGGACCGGATGAATAGTATTTTGACCATCAAGTGGACCACAGTTGTACTACTAGTACTAGTAGTAGGAACAGGAGTACTCCAGTATTGTATAGCGGAAATAGGTCTCCCAGCTAGCATGCCTGTTCACTTCATCGTTCAGGTATCATCCATATTGCGAGCAGAACCAAATTCGCTTGCATGCCCAATCAATGCCCTGCCGTGATGCATGCAATGGTCGTTCTGGTGCATCAAGGACGGCATGCAGATCGTTTCACACTTGAGAAGAGGAGAAATGGAAAGGTAGAACGCGGCAGCAGAGAAAGAGAACGCTGGCTAACGAGGCTGGGAGGGGATCGAGCAGGAAGTTAATGCTCCACGCCTAAAGGTTTTGGGAAAACCTGATTTTCATAAGGTGACTTATACTCACCTAAACGGAGGGAGTATTCCTTAACCAGAGAATGTTGTGTCTCCCACTCACGGGCTCAAAAAAAATCTACGACACATTTTTTTATCTGTTTGCATAGGTCCGACCTATCAGGAAGGATGGGCACGTACACGAACAGGTACGACTCCTCAGTCTACCCGCATAGCATTTTCGTTTAGTCTACCTAGTCGTCTAATCAACTGCCTGCACGCCACTTCTCCCATTTACTTCTCCATCGGGAACCAATTCGCCTCGGCTTCTTCACCTCCCCTTCGTCTTCATTTGCATCCAAACCCCACTGCATTCACATTGTTTTAACCTCTTTAAATAATCATCTACTACTTCAGTTAGACTAGCCATCTAATCCTAATTCTCCAAACCATAGCCCTCCGTTCCAGCGGTTCCAAATGGCGAAAGAGATCGAGATGCAAGTTTTTAGCGTCCAACATGTCCTCGTCGAAGGCTCGATGCGCATAGTTGCCACCATCACCGTCCACCCAAGGGTTGTTCGGCAGTGGATTAACAATGTATCCAACTCCCTCAAAAAGGTAGAGACAAGGGTCATCGGTCTCGACGCAGAGTACATGGAGCGTGCCCCTAGGAAGATCCAGCACGCCGTCGTCCTTCAGTTGTGCCTCGAAGATCATGTTTTGGTGTACCACATCATACACTCGCCCTCCATACCAGGTGAACTTCACGATTTCTTGTCTCGGGAGGACTTATACTTCTGTGGGGCAGCCATCGAAGGGGACAGACAGAAGCTGGAGCCGTACAACCTTGATTTGAAAAGCATCGCTGACCTACAAACCAGAATCAAAATTCCTGTAGAAGATTATGCTAAACAGACACCATCCCTATTCGACGTAGAAAATTTTGTGCTCGGTACAAATCTTCAGAAGGGTGACGAGACGGCGGCATTAAGGTCGTCTGGATGGGAGAATTATCCCTTGACGTACGAGCGGATAAAATATGCTGCCCTCGATGCCCGTGTGAGTTTCGAGATAGCTGCAAGGTCCAAAGAGCTTGTTGCAAAGCCGTCTCCCACAGAGTATGAGAACAAGAAGAAGAAGAAGAAGAAGAAGAAGAAGAAGAAGAAGAAAACGCTGCACCAGCAGGAGGGCATTATGGATGGATGAACTATTTCCTCTCTTGTAAAAAAATTATTCCCTCTCGGTGTATATTGATATAGATGGACTATTTCGATGGTGTGCATGTCTTTGGAACAGAGTAGTAGCGTGGGTCCGCTTGACTATAAGGAATTATTTATCCGCATATATAGCTTTGTCTGCTACTCCTTCCAGTGATCGGTATACAGTGCATGTGTCCGTAGACATGACAGCTTGTCCATGGAAGTTCAACTACGGCGACCATCACGTTTCATCTCGCGATTCCCACGATGCATCTCCAACCCACGGCACCACGCCCCCCGACGTGCGCCTCACCCCTCTTGGCCGCACCGCCCCTCTGCCTTTGTGTGCATGACATGTGGGCCACCTAAAATGCGGCGAGCATCAAGTTTCTACCACAGCCACCCTTGATTCCCACGACGCCGCTCGAATCCATGAAACCACACGTCCCCCGACCTGCGGCTCACCCCTCTTGGCCCCACTGCCCCTCTACCTTCAGGAGCATTACATGTGGACCAGTCACCTATCGGGTCCACATGTTATTGACTCAAAGGTAGGTGTAGTAAGGCACTGAAGCTCAGTCCCGACGAACCTGAGAGGGAAATGTAACTCCTGCGCCAGGGCTTGTGGTGCTCCCGCAGCATGAACTCGTGCCAAACTCGAGATTTGTTTCTTTACAATACATGCACACAACGGTTTAATGGATATTGTAATCTCAACATGTGATGGGGAGCTCTAAATTTGAATTTGAAACTTATAAAACGAAAAGATTCAAAACAAATAAACTGGGAGAGAGGGAGTATATCATAGGATGTGTCACATACAAAATAAGTCCCCTGGTTTGTCACCGCGAAGATGCGGTTAGAAAGGAGCACAGCGTCTTCCTACTCGTACAACAACAAATCGGTCGCAGACAACATGGTCCGCCTTTGACCGCCATGTGCAAGGTTCGTGCTATCTTTTATTCAATCTCACCGTGGTTTCATCATACCAATTCATGCGGTGGCCCGTTGCATGGCTGATCCCAATGTTGGACAAATGTTCTACGGGAACGGTGTCACCATTGTAATGTTGTGCAAATTGATGTTGGTACCCTCCCGTACATATGCAAGCCAATCTCCACCCGCACCGAGCCTAGCATGTGAAACAGTGGACAGGGGGAGAATTAGGAAATGGACACGGAAGTAGTCTTTAGAATGCATTTACTATGTGATCAAACTCATCTTACCTGCTCATCGGAGGAAATCTGATTGCCCCTCGACGTCGGCATCTCAAGGGGCGTCAACTTGCAACTACGGCCATGCCGCGCTGGAGAGACCCCCAAGGAAACATCCTCGTGCGTTCCATGGAATATCAAGATGCATTTGTATGAGTAGTTTATCTTGTGAGAGAAAAGGATGAACTTGGGAAGGCCTCTAGAGATAGAGATGGACACTACTACTACCAATGTGTTGGCCCGTGCGTTGCAATGGATCCAAACTAGTAGAATAATACTTGTTCACGTGCTTGAAATATAAACACTCTAGTTTTGATATACATGTGTCAGCAGACACGACAGCTTGTCCATGGAAGTTGAACCACGGCGACCATCACTTTTCTTGTTTCTACCACTACCACACCCACACGCGATTCCCACGACGCCGCTCCAACCCACGGCACGACGTCGCCCGACGTGGACATGGATCCTCTAACGTGGCTATCACTGCCTTGCCCTGCCTTTCCTTCACTAACAGGTGGGACCCACGCTTATGGGTCCCACATGTCAGTGACAGAATGGTAGGATTGTTTGTGCCCCTCATCCCTCTTGGCCCCAACGCTCCTCTGCCTTTGTGTGCATGACATGCGGGCCAGCTGAACTGCGGTGACCATCAACTTTCTACCACAGACACACCCGATTGGACGCGGTTTGCCTGCTCCACTGCTGTGCTCCGATCCATACTCCCGCACCATCAAATTTTCATCCAGCGGCTGTGACACATTTCGTCCCGGGCATCAATCCTCAGCTGGAGTACTTATGTACTACAGGTAGTACCCGCCGGTGTGGTTCGCGTAGCTGTGGTACCCTCTCCACGGCCACGCCACCACCGGCCGGTTCATCTCGAATGAGTGAGTCGTGAAGCACGCCACCACCATGAGAATGACATGTGGGACGGCCGCATTTAAGGCCCACATGTCATTGACTCATAGGCCGGGCACTAAGCCACTGAAGTTCGGTCCTGTGGGCCCCGAGAGGAAAATGTAACTCCTGCGGCAGGCCTTGTGGTGCTCCCGCAGTACGAGCTCGTGCCAAAACTGGAATTTGTTTCTTACTACTAGTAGTACTAGTAGGAAGGTACACGTGCATTGCACGCATGAGATTCTGGTGGTTTGTGCATTATGCTTCTACATGTGGAGTTTTCTGGATTCTAACATGTGGCAAAATTTGGTGGAATGTAAGGTTAGGCAAGTTTGATTAACTTAGGTGAGTGTTTGGTTCAAGCCACACCTTAGGCAAGCCACAGTGGCCCCACATGACATACACACAAAAAATGTGGCAAGATTCCCTTAGGCTTGCCAACTTGTAGCAAATTTGGTGGAATGTAAGGTTAGGCAAGCTTGATTAACTTAGGTGAGTGTTTGGTTCAAGCCACAACTTAGGCAAGCCATACTGGCCCCACATGACATACACACAAAAAATGTGGCAAGATTCCCTTAGGCTTGCCAACTTGTGGCAAAATTCGGTGGAATGTAAGGTTAGGCAAGCTTGATTAACTTAGGTGAGTGTTTGGTTCAAGCCACACCTTAGGCAAGCCACACTGGCCCCACATGACATACACACAAAAAATGTGGCAAGATTCCCTTAGGCTTGCCAACTTGTGGCAAAATTTGGTGGAATGTAAGGTTAGGCAAGTTTGATTAACTTAGGTGAGTGTTTGGTTCAAGGCACACCTTAGGCAAGCCACACTAGCCTCACATGACATACACACAAAAAATGTGGCAAGATTCCCTTAGGCTTGCCAACTTGTGGCTCTCATTTTGAAGAACTTATTAATAACTTTGCCTGAGCTTAGTTGTGGCAAAGTTAGTCATGAATTAAGTTCAACCATGGAGTCTTCTGGATTATACATGTGGCAGAATCTGGTGGATGATATCCAATGGCCAGTAGTGCTCGGATTTGCCATCTTTGTACCGTCGGATTGGCTTCATCCAACGACCAACTTTCAAAGTTTTTCACACACTATATAGGGGGTATAGATATAGATGTGCCAGTCTGTTGCAGTGGATCCAAAGTATATCTATTAGTGGAGTGCACTCTAAACACATTATCTATTTATTTTTCTCTAACCTTCTGTAGCCATGCAACCAAGCCACATAAGCTTCATGGGTGCCCCCCACATCATATTATTCATACTAGGTTGATTGCAAAAAAGATAAATCACCCAAAACAAGATCTTCCCGTTTTTTGTTCCTACGATGTTCTGCCGTGCACGTATCTACTAGTTGTATAGTGGTAGTACTAGTAATATAATAGTATTAGGAGTACAAACTTGGTAGGAGTGGTACTAACACGGAATGCTCCTACTCTATCAACAAGCCCCGTCTGACACAAAATTTCTTGGCTTCCGTGCTACAGCTAGATCCTCCCCTTGTTTCTGTTTTCCAACCTGGCGGCGGGCGGGGTGTCAGTTTGCTCAACGGGCGGTCCCACATGAAAGTGAAAATGCTAGGTAGGCAACACGCTTTCCCTAAGCTATGTGTCGTGCCGGACGGGCCGTGTTGTACTCCCGATTCCCGGGCGTGTGGGGGTGCGACGCGAACGTGGTAGGCCTTTTCCTTTCACTAGCAATCTGCCAGTGCGTTGCGGCGGATCCAAAGTAGTAGAATAGTAGTATTTGCTCACAAACTTGAAAGAAATCACTATTGTTTTGATATACTCCTAATATATTACTCCCTCCGTACCTAAATATTTGTCTTTTTGAGATTTCAAATGGACTATCACATACGGATTATATAGACATATTCTAGTGTTTCTAGCAAGATGCCCGCGCGTTGCACGAAGTTGATGGAAAAGGTAAGCACCACTTACAAATTGACGGATGGAGTACTAGTTATAGTGATGCATATAATTAAGCAAAGGGACCGCACATGTCGGTATTGACTGGAACGAGAATCCAACAGCACAATAAGAATTAAGGCCACGATGATGCAATCGCAGTGGTGGTTACAGAAGGCAAGAAGAAAGATGGATCCACGAACGTACTACCTCCTCCTCCTCAACTTAGTGCGTTGGGCCACCGTCCGGCGGCTAAGGAGCGGCGGCTTTTGTGGCGAGGTCGAGGTGCTTCTCAACAAAGGCATCCAAGGCTTCCAGTAGGTTGAGGAAGGCCAATAGCATAGCGTCCTCACTGGCCTTGTAGATACCTATGTACACGATTTGCTCGTACGCGTGGATGTGTAGGTCGACAAATTCTTGCAGGGCGAGGCGCCTCGCGGCGAGCGCGACCTCCAGGTGGACATTCTTCGTGGCGTCGGCAGGCACTCGCAGGGCCACCAGTGCTTGAAAGAGGTTCCGGCCATGGAGGCCGATTAGGGTGGCAGACAATGAGGAGCCCAGGCGCGCGGGCTGGAGGAGTACTGTGATTTCGTCCGCGAGCTTCTTGAGGACGGTGAACTTGTTGCTGGTGGCAACGATCATCTGGTCCAACTGAGAGTCGTTGTTGGCGTCAACGGCGGCCATCCACCAGCCGGTCTCCAACACCGTCTGGAGACGATCCTCGGCGCCATGCCGCAGGTTGGCGTCGTGGACCATCTGGCGCAGCCGCTGGCCGGTCACGCGCATCGCCGCCATGGGTCTGGAGCGAGCTCTTTTGCGCTTAGTGTAGGTGCTTAGGCAAGTGCTTAGGTGCGTACGATGTGGTAGATGCATTGGAATGGAGGAGGGTGCCTTTATATGAGGGCAATGAGGGCAAACTGCGTTGCATTCACATCGTGCAGCCTCTTTTCCCGGACCTCCTCCCATTACTTCCCTCGTGCATTAATTGAAGGAGGATGCATTGGCCGTTCAACATATCGGGAACCGCTACTCCCTCCATCGTTTGCATTAAAGGCGTATCGGGAACTGCACCGCCACTGTCAAATCGAATACTCCCTCCGTCTAGGTGAGTATTATAAGTCATCTTACGAAAACCAAATACTAGTAAGACTAGCCACCGTGGGAGTAACTTCAGCAGTAACATCGAGTCCAACTCAGCAAATTTGCTTATGTGGTAGTGAGTTAATGAGGAGAGAGGTAGTTATAAGACTGGTCGTAATAGTAGTATCATAGGTAGTATCATGCATGCCAACTAGGCAAATTTGATGAGGTGGCATAGAATTGAATGAAGAAAGAGAGAGTTGAATATCATATCACGATATTGTATTATATTAAATGGTGTGCTACTATGTGTCATGCATGGCAATAAATGAAGTTAGCTATGATACTAACTTATGATACCATGCACTACGGATGTAGTATCATATGCATGATACTAGTATATGATACTCGCCATTACGACTAGCCTAATAACTTAGCTAGTTACTGTAACATCACATGTCCCAATGCAATATGAGTCTATAACCTAATAAATGAAGCTTTGCATGTTACCACACTTATGTTACTACTATGAAGGTAGTAGCATAGTCTAGGGATATGTGTATGTTACTAGTGTATGTTACTCACCATTGTGACTAGTCTAACACATAGGCGTGGTGCATTAACTCTCACGTTGTTTCTTATTTTTTGACATAAATAGAGGGATCAACCAAGAAGAGATGTGGGGCTTGCACGCTTTTAATGACTTGAGACTATCAAACATGACATGCAGTGGTCAGTTCGTTGCACAAGAACAAATACAACCCATGTCAGCACACACGCATCTTATAGTAGCACATCCAATGGCTATAAAAGATGAATGAGACCAAATTATATCTCATCTAGATGAATTCTAGCAAAACTGTATTAATAATACTTAGTACTCCTGCGCCATGTATTATATAAGAATCATGTAGTACTTTATTTATTGCCATGTATGACACATAGTTCACGAGCGCTCTCTATATGTACCACCTTTTTTTTAATTTCAAGTTTTGCTCCATGGCGCAATCCATTGATACTACTATTGTACAAAAGTGGAGTATATGCATTTTTTAGAAGGCTAGAGGGCGGGGCAGTCTAGCTCGGTCGGTTTCACGAGAGGCGAGGGCCTTTGTGATTTCACGGCTCATTAATGCTGTCAAATCGAATAGTACTGCACTGCCCGCTGCACGCCTGGCGCCTCCATTAAACCCCTCCGTTAAACCTGCATGCAAACCGAGAATCCTACTCCGGCCACACATCCGTTCATGAGCGGGCCGGAATTAAACGCAACACCGGCCGAGCTCCTCCCATCCTCCCTCAGTTTAAACGAGGCCAGACGCCGGCCAAGCTCCTACCGTCTGCCCTCTATTTACACGAGGCCACACAGACAGCGGGCAAGAATCGCACCCCTCTGCTGCTCCCCCATCTCCTCCTTCACCATTTTATCCACCCTTCCGATGGCTTCCGATGAGCTGTTCTCTGGCATATTACCCGGCTGGGTGGCCCGCCGAGTCCTCCGGATACGGGCGAGGCCACTCGGTGCTTCACCAACCTCGCTTGGCCCGACGGAGCCAGTTGCCGCCCCAAGCAGGCGCGTGGTTCAGCAACTCGCCGCTCCAGTTCAGCTCGATGAGGAGCAGCGAGTTGCTCCACGCCGACATGGCGGCGTGCATGTAGGTACGGGCGTCGTCGCTGCCGCGTCGTACCGCGCCACCAGTGTTTGCGGTGGCCGCGCCTCCCGTGCCTGCGGCAGCGCCATGCAGGCAGAGACAGAAGCCGGGTGCATGGAGAGCGACCAGTCGGTGGCCAGCTTCTCCCTATCCGCCGCCATCATCGACGAGAAGTAGAACACGGGAGGCCGCCACCACTTGGGACCCATGAAGGCCACCGCCGAGGCGACGACCACGGATTCAGGTGGTTTCTTTGCTACTTCGTCTCTTCCGAGGACCTTCGTCAACCCCGCAAGTGTCTGACGAAGATGAGGAAGACAAAGGGATCCGCAGGCGGCCATTTAGAACTAAAATAAGTCTAGATATATCCATTTCTAGGACAAGTATTTCCGGACGGAGGGAGTGTTAATTATACAAGAGAGCCGGATTGGCACCTCTTAGTTCATGTAAATGTAATGAAATCCATCATGTTTATATGAAGATCTGGCTTTTTTATACGAAATCCTTCATGCTTATATGAAATCAGTCTGTGTTTGCACGAATTTTATCTGGTTGGTTAGAGTTGTAAAAATGTATGCCGCTGGCGTTTGATGTCGTCCTCCGCGGAAGGAAGCGGGAGGAAATTTGCCGGCTGCCGTTGGAGATGCTCTTTATGCTGGAAATAATAGAGTGACATCCAATCCATTTGAGTTAATTGCCTGTATGATTGTCCCTCTATAAAAAGTTAATTGCATGTACAGTGTACACGTGACTTGCAGGGTGGCTACAGCTTCGTACAGAAAGTTAAAAAGAAACAAGTCCATCCTTAATATTCTAAGTACTCTGTGGGTTCCACTGTCAGTACAGTAGCGAAAGAAGTATATATTACTCCCTCCGTTCCTAAATATTTGTCTTTTTAGAGATTTCAAATGGACTACTACATACAGATGTATATAGACATATTTTAGAGTGTAGATTCACTCATTTTGTTCCGTATGTAGTCACTTGTTGAAATTTTTAGAAAGACAAATATTTAGGAACGGAGGAGTAAATAAGTAGAGTAATATATAATATACAAATCTAAAGTTAAAAGACAGAATTCGAACTCATGTCATCGCGTTGCGAGCATCCGGCGCTAACCAGCCCAGCACATTTTTGTTGTAGACCATGCTGGAGATATATCTCCATGTCTACTCTTATATATACTCCATTCGTTCCTAAATATTTGTCTTTTTCAGATTTCAAATGGACTACCACATACGGATGTGTATGTAGACATATTTTAGAGTGTAGATTCACTCATTTTGCTACGTATGTCTTTTCAGGAAGGGGTCAGATTTGTCCTTGATTTATTTATGAGGTATCCAGATGGCACTGCACCGCCAAGAAAAGAGGGTAACATCAAAATTATGGACTACTTTTTTGAGTATGTTGGTAAGGTCCGGTCATAGTCACTTGTTGAAATCTCTAAAAAGACAAATACTCCCTCCGTCCGGAAATACTTGTCATCAAAATGGATAAAAGGAAATGTATCTAGACGTATTTTAGTTTTAGATACATCTATTTTTATCCATTTTGATGACAAGTATTTTCGGACGGAGGGAGTAGAAAACAGAGTTGGTGATGATGGTGTGCGTGCCATCCTACAATATAGGCCGTCGGATTTATATCTAACGGATAGGAAAGAAACTATGGCAATTTTGCAAAAATATACCCACACTTCTCTCCATGTTCGCAAATAAGGCCTTCCCTCGTTCAACCTTTTCTCTCACAAGATAAACTACTCATACAAATGCATCTTGATGTTCCGTGCAACGCACGGGCAGCTAGCTAATTTCTTTTAAAGTAGTTGCTGCGATAATTGGGTTGAAGTGATATGTTTATGTCTGCCCCGAATGATTTCAGATTCACTAGTACTCCCTCCGTTCCAAAATAGATGACCCAACTTTATACTAAAGTTAGTAAAAAGTTGAATCGTCTATTTTGGAACGGAGGGAGTAGAAACAAAGAAAAGGTTGCCTTGTTAATTAACAAAAAACAGGGTGAAAACTATCACATGAGGCCGGTAAAAACAAGGCACACTGGGTTCAGCGTCATCGTCACTACAGTTGTGAGCGTGCGAGAAGTCTACATATCAAGGGCGCTACCGAGCGAGGCACCGAGACACAATGTTTGAGAGAGTAACCAATTGACAGATTATGACCAGATCGAGTTGTCACCCTTCTGCTGTCATTGCTGGGGGGAGGGAGAGAAAGACGTATCGAGAGTGTGCGCGGTAGGCACAGAGGCACAACTAGCGAGTGTGTGTGTGTTTGAAAGAGGAGTCGATAGATTATTATCAATATCGATGTGCCACCCTACTCCTTCAGTGCCGAGTAGTGTGTGTGTGTGTGTATGTTTGAGAGAGAATCCAGTCGATAGATTAGTATCAAGATCGAGGTGTCACCCTACTCCTTCGGTGTCGGGTAGTGTGTGTGTGTATGTTTGAGAGAGAAGTCAGTCGATAGATTAGTATCAAGATCGAGGTGTCACCCTACTCCTTCGGTGTTGGGAAGTGTGTGGGGGGGAGGGGGCAGTGACACTCACATATCTATACTCTTATAAAAAATAGAGTTGGTGATGATGGTGTTCCTGCCATCCTGCAATATAGGCCATCCGATTTATATCCGATGGACATGAAGGAAAATATGGCAATTTTGCAAAAATATACCCACACCCCTCTCCGCATTTGCAAATAAGGCATTCCCTCGTTCATCCTTTTCCCCCACAAGATAAACTTCTCATACAAATGCATCTTGATGTTCCGTGCAACGCACATGGGCATCTTGCTAGTAGGGAGAAGGATTTTGTGTGACACATATCTAGCTATATTGAGGGATAGGTAGATAGCATATGTGTGAGAGACATTATTATACTTTGAGACATTAGTGGCTGTGGGTGGGCGGAATTAAAGGGGTGGGCGTGTTAGACATAGAGAGCGTGTGTGTTTCTGTGTGAGAGACTTGTAGGATGGGGTAGAAAGACGAATTTAACCCTGACGGAGGGAGAGAAATACACGAAGTGCGCGTGTGTGATTCCGATGCCCACAGGGAAATGAGATATGTATGCGTGTGAGAGAGATTGCACAATTCATTCACGTATCACTATCTAGCGACCGTGGACGTGCATCGCTTGAACATAAGTCAATATCTACTTCGTATCGTGGCCAAAGGTACAATATCGATTCAACGCTATAAAGATTGGACACTCACATATCACATTTTTTTCTATTTAAATAAACCTTTTTCAGTTGTGCATGCCAAAGTTACAGTGATGTTTCTTCAAACAACCAATGTAGCTATCATGCACATGCACCATTGTTACTCTTGCATTCAAATTCATTAGTCTTGGATGATTTAAGTTTCTATTTTGAAGTAATATATATGTAATATTCATATATGAATTCAACGGTTACGCAATTTATGAAATGGAGGCTATGTAATCATATGAGGTAACACTTTTAAGTAGCTAACTACAATATCCATTTCTTTTTGTGCGCCTCTACACTAACACGTCAATGCATTATGTTTAAAGTAAATAACCAATGGCACTAAATTATCTATTTACACGAGAAATACATAGGCTGAGCGTTTGATCCCTTTTTTTGTGAACGCGCCACTACACCCGTACGATTGGCCGCACCCGTGTGAACGTCCAAGTTATCGGCGCATCATCCCGAGTTATTGTCTTTTTTTCTGGGGTGGACTTCACACCAGTTATTAACTGCTGACGCGTGCCCCGTGTACACAGTCTAGCATGACCTTCCCGCTAGCACGGTCCAAAATTAGTTGAAACTGGATACGAACGATCCCGCGGGCGGCAAAATCTCCCGCCACCTTCTAAATTTTCCGCCACCTTAGTCTTTAGCATGCGAAATCCCCCTTTTGTCCTTGGTGCATGGAGACCAACAGTTACAATACCGCCCTCATCTACATGATAGGTCGGGGCTGCTTTGGTAACTTCCGGTTCCCCCCACTACACGCCACCCCCATTTCCTCTCCCCTCCTCCCGCAAAAATGACTAACTCCACAGCACTAGAGCATCTTACATCACACCGTCCGTACTTCATCGCCCTTTCTCCCCTCCCATCTCGAAACCCTAGACTGCTCATCCACCGGCGTACCATAGCCCATTCACTGCCAGCGGCGTCCACCTCGCCGGATCTACTTCTGCGGCCGCATCTACCCCTCCCAGTTCCCCTAGAAACAAGTAGACTGCTCATCCACCACTGTACCATAGCTCATTCAGTGCCGGCCTTGTCCACGGCGCTGGATCTGCTTCGCTGGTACTCTCGTCAACCGTCGCGCATCTGCAGCGGCTCATTCATACTCCCCACCAGAGACGCTTCATCCACATCCCCCGGAGCCGCCCCACCAACTCCCCCGTCGACGGCCTCTGATCCTCTTCACCGACACCTTCCTCAACCCTACCGAAGGCACTTCGCCGACACCTTCCTCAACCATACCGAAGCCGCTTCGCCGACACCAGCGTCAACCCTACCGGAGTAGCTTCGCCTATACCATTCTTAACGCTACCGGGGCCGCTTTGCCAACTCACAAGTCCAGGGCCTCAGATCCGCTTCCTCGCACCCTCATCCGACCTACCGGAGTAGCTTCTGACGCCCCGTCCACGGCCGCAGATCTGCATCGTTGACACCACCCTTAACCCAACCACCGGAGCAGCTTCTGACGCCCCGTACACGGCCGCAGATCCGCATCGTCGACACCATCCTTAACCCAACCACCGGAGCAGCTTCTGACGCCCCGTCCACGGCCGCAGATCCGCGTCATCGACACCATCCTTAACCCAACCACCGGAGCAGCTTCACCTACGCCCTCGTCCACGGCCACAGATCCGCTTTGCCCACACCGTAGTCCACCCTACCGGAGCCGCTCCACAAACACCCTAGTCGACGGTTCTAGATCTCCTTACCGGACCCCGACAGCTAGCGCAACATCATCACCGGCGACGTTTCTAACCTGATTCCCACCGTCTAGAGAGATGCCAAGCACCCGCCACAGCCTAGGTACTTGTAACCTTTAAACCCGTCCAACATCACCTGCCCGATGTACTTCAAATATACTAATCGGTCGCTGTTACCTATTATGCAGCTGGCAAAAACTACAAGGACGATGTTTCTTCTGGATCTAATAGCTTGGCCAACCAAGATCCTGGACTGAGGCATTGATATGATCTTGTAAGCGCGCCTCTCTCTCTTGTATTGTTCTGTGCCTGCCAGCGTGCTTTGCTAGGATTTTCGACCAGTAATCCCTTTGTGCAGACAATGATTTCTACTACGGGCTGCTAAATTAGATATGTAGATATCATACATGATACTACGTCGTACCTCCGTTCCTAAATATAAGTCTTTCTAGAGATTCCACTATAGGCTACATACGGATCAAAATGAGTGATTCTACACTCGAAAATGCATCTATATACATCTGTAAGTGGTCCATACTGGAATCTCTACAAAGACATATATTTAGGAACAGGGGCAGTACATTACACAAAATCGTAGGTGGCATGTAGGAATTCTAGTGCACTACATTAGGCTCCCTTAGAGTGCCTGCCAGTCCAGCGTATAGAGTCATGGCTAGTTTATGGTACGCACACAATCGTTAATTGGTGGTTTAAATATGCGCAAGGGATATGCAATGTAGTATCATGTAAAGATGTCTGAAGTTAGCCATGTAAACTTGCAGATAGGGTTACACAATGAAAAAGTACAAGATGTATGTGGCTATTTCATGGAACATCGCAAAAAAAGGAGAGGCAGCGGTGAGCCTATACAGTGTGCTATGGTACGTCACTCCTCCATTGCAATCATCGTGACATGTTATTTGTACGCCAGTTCTATTAGCCAAGTTTCTTAGGGACAGTTATTACGCGTTATCCTAAGAAAATAAGCACTTGTGAATATAAGATCCATGTAATACGCCAACCAGTTCTTTTCATTGCGTTTTCAGCTTATCTTTGGTATGATCAGTGGAAAGTCTAGATTGCATTATATATATTTTTCATTTTGCTACACATATGGAAATTAATTTGACTTGCAAACATCACAAATTGAACCTAGTGCAATAATTAATATGATAGGAAAACAAACCATCACTATTTGCTCAAAATGCAAATACAAAGATACCATCTACTTGGCACAATCTACTTTGGTCAATGTTTTCCATAGAGATCCCATTGCCTAATTTAAACAAAGAACGCATGACCCACATTTAAATGAAGAACAATTATTTGTTGAAATTCGATGGTCCAAGTGGCTGGTTATTATCATATAGCAGCAGCACCTGAAAGCATCATATAGCAGCAGCAGCAGCTCATAGCAACTCATTATACAACAACATCACTCTGCAATTCATCATATACCAGCAGCAGCTCATAGCAATTCATCATATAGCAGCAACAGTAGTAGCTCATAGCTATTCATCATATATCAGCAGCAGGAGCAGCTTGTAGCAACTCATCATATAGAAGTAGCAGCAGCAGCAGCTCATAGCAACTCATCATACAACAACAGTAGTATGCAATTCATCATAAACCAGCCGCAGCTCATAGCAATTCATCATATAGCAGCAGCAGGAGCAGCTCGTAGCAATTCATCATATAGCAGCAGCAGGAGCATCTTGTAGCAACTCATCATTCCCCTTCTCTTCAATTTTTAGTGAGGTTCTACCCGAAACACCCCAATCCAAAGCGAAATTAGTTAAGCCCAAGCCCATAACTCAAAAATGACTTCTTTACATCTTTTATGGTTTATTTTGACAATATACCCTGAAAAGGCGGAATCAAATTGGCCCTTAACTTGCAATTCAATTGTGCGTGCAATGATGAATCACTCATGTCTGCTATCTGTACATTTAGGCATCATCATACATGGCATAACCTAATACATGTGCATTCCATTGTAGAATCTGGAATATGCAATGTTTATGTTAGTTCATACATTGCACATGATGTTTAAATGCCCCTTAAATCTGGTCAGTCAAGTGATGGTCTTTAAGCCTCCTTATTTGCTTCTTTTCTTGATATGTAAGATTTGCTCACACATCTATTCAATTGCTTGTTTGCATAAGCCAGCCATACTAGGACTGTTTGCTTTGATTACTTGTTGTTCTTGAGCTAACACTCTAACAGAGCTTGTCAATGATTTAAACACTAAGGGCTGCTGTAGTGGGGCCTTGTCTAACTCATAGGTGAATAAAGGTTTGGCTGTACACTACAGTAGGCTCTCCAAGAGTACCTAGAGATCCAGTTCGAAGGTATGCCTAGTTTTTACATAGTGCAGACATAGTAAATGCTCATTTCATTGTGTGCAAGTGCAAGAGATGCGGCATGTTTCATTATGTGGTGTTGTTTTGTTATAATCTCATCCTTTTGTGTTCACAGACTGGAAAGTATGCATATTTATCTTCCAAGATTAGATTGAGGATTTCCAAGTACAAGATGTTAGGAAGGAGCCTTGCAAGAGAAGTAGGAGCTACGCTGAGCCTCTTCAACTTGCTAAGGTAAGTCACTGTATGCAACTCAATAGTTCAATTCCTTGTTTGTTTAAGGCATAGTTAATTTTCTCTTTTCAATTGCTTTATTTGTCCTCACTTAATGAGATGCCCAAATAATTATGCCTGATGTTTGGTACTTGTATTACTATTAGTTGACATAATTAAAGGCCTTACCATTTAATTACTCTGCCGAAGTGTGCCTGAAGCTTTGAAGTCTATTACCAACTATTATTGCATGAGGCTCACAATCTAGTTTATACTATGCTAATGATTGCATAGTTTTGCCTGTTGTAGTATGTTTGTATGAAACCCTCTGCTGTTCATTATGCTCCCTAAGACTTTAATTGAGGTACAGAATGGACAACTTGTCTGTATTTTCGATTGGGCCCCAACATCATGCTCCTCTGGTGAGCTAAGAGGGATTTCTGTATGCAGGCTGCACAGACTATCTTTTTTATAATTTTTAAAATATCACCTGCTTATGCTTCATGACGTGTAACATTTTTTTGTGAAAGTGACGTGTAACATTATTGTTAGTCCTATTTTGCCATGTAGTACAAAATAGTGTCTTGTTCGCTTCACTGTAGTAACTATATTTTTGCCCTAGTCATGTGTACTTACAGAAACATTTCAGGATGAAGTGACATCAACACAAAAATCTGCGAGCAATGCGGCATGGCCGTTATCGAATGATTATGGATTGGAATTGGAATGTGTTGATGTTCTCGAGCATCAACTAGAGGTGGCAAGACAATGTGTACATGATTGTTAACGTATAATCAACAAGTTGAGACTGGACATGCAGGTATTAGATGCAGGACTCAAAAAATGAAACAAGACACCGAGGTAACCATGAAGGAATTGGAGATTTTGCAGACTGAAATTTGTGCTATCTGAATCCGGCCAATCCTATTTTCTGAAGAGATTATAGTTCAAATGGAGTTAAGTTGATGCGCGTCCATGATGTATGAGCCATATTTTCCTAGTGTATGTAATTTGCTGTTTGTGTATGCTTTATTATCACCTGTGCCGTACCATAATGCCCAGTGGGTATAATCGGCTGTAATTTCTTTATTGTATAGTGTAGGATTATTCTACCTTTCTATGCCTTGATCTCTTTGTTGTATAGTGTATGCTTTTTAGAGGTGATAGTATTGAGTAGGATAATTCTTTGAATATGCTATATCGTTCAAACGGGGGCCAACTCGCCCGACCATGGGCCTTCTACGTCTCGTAGGATCCATGGGCCTTCTATGTCTCGCAGTGTCCATGGGCCTTCTACGTCTCGCAGTGTCCATGGGCCTCCTACGTCTCGCAGGATCCATGGGCCTTCTACGTCACGTAGGATCCATGGGCCGCCGACTCATTTATGGGTCTTGTACTGGCCTTTAATGGGCCGTAGACGGGCCTATAATGGAAATCGTACATTTTATTGGCTGACCATAACGGGTCGTTAATAGGCCGTATTTGGTGTTGCTATGAAAATGGCCAAACAGACTAACGGACCACAAACGGGCCGACTGTAACGACGGGCTGAATTTGGCCCGCAAGCAGAAAATGATAGTAACGGGCCGTAAGTAACCGAATGCTGCAAATAAGCCCAAGAATAAATGGGCTCTGAGAAGGCCGAAAGATAACATGGGTTGTAAACAGCCCAACTAAATAACGGGCCCTTAATGGGTATAAAGCGATACACTGTTCATTACAGGCCAGTTTCACCACGGGCCGTTAATGTGTCTAAAGTAATACACTGTTCATCGCGGGCCAGATTCATCACGGGTCGTTAATAGGCCAAGAGTTACATAGGGCCTCATATGGGCTGAAAGACGTCATGGGCCATACATGGGCCAGAAGTGAAAACGGGCTGGAATCATATTGGATGGCCTAGATGACGCTACTGGGCCTAATTCACATAGGGCATAACGGGCTTTGGGTTACCGAGCTGTAAATGGGCTATATGCGAACAGGCCGTTAACAGGCTTTCCATGGGCCGGCCCGTCACCTTTTGACCAAGTCAAACGGGCCGGCCTTTTCACAGGAATGGGCCTCTGTTGGGCTGTGCCACATGTCGACGTATCATAGGCGCCTTCTGTCCAATGATTGGATGACATATGTCCCAACAAATGAGCCGACACGTGTTTCCTCCAGCCAATGATGATTTTACACGTGGAAAATCCCCATTGGTCAGGGCTGTTAACGGGTTATCAGATCCAAAACCCGACCCGATAGCTTAACGGCGTTCCGTTACGGTGGATGCCACGTGTCGGTCGACCTCGACGAAAGCACTTCTATGACACGCGATTTATTGTCATGGAAGTGGACACTTCCGTGATGATCATTTTGGTAATGTCATCGAACACTTCTATGACAGCACATGTATGACTATCTCGATTCTGTCATAAATTTGTCATGGATGTACATGCATGACAAAAAACGCGACCTATTGTGACAAACACGTATCATCATGGAAGTGTTTTTTTTGTAGTGCTTGTGCTGACTAGCTAATTGTGCATTAATTGTTTTGGTATGTACATATATTAACTCTTCTTTCTTATTTTGTATAGCCCTCCGGATCAAGCAATAATTCAGTAAAGGAACGAGGCCCGAAGAAAAAGTTGCGCCGGGATGAAAGGTTCACGATCACAGAAATCGTGCGCGATGGCCAACCGATTAAACCCCTCCGGACCAAGGAAGCATTTTCTTCTTCGTGTGGGGTTCTTGTTAGGGACATGATCCCGATCAGCATCGAGCTATGGAATGAACCTAAGATGGAAGAGCTTCTTCAAGTTTCTTTTGTCGAAGATAGACAGAAAGTAGATCTTTGGAAAGCACTGAAGGTAAATTTCACCCTACCGGAAGAGGAGGATCCGGAGAATCCAGTTATAGAGCCATTGATCAAGTCCTATGCTCTCAAGAAGATGGGAGATCTATTCAGGAGGTGGAAGAATGAGTTGAAAACAACGTATGTCGACCAAGACAAGACTCCAGAATTCACCGGCCCGCATTTGTGGCCAACAAGACATCGGAGAGGTGTAAGAAGATGTTAGCGACTAACAAGATACATGTTGCAAAGAAGGAGCATTACCATCACATGGGGTCAGGTGGCTACCTGATACGTCTCCAATGTATCTACTTTTCCAAATACTTTTGCCCTTGTTTTGGACTCTAACTTGCATGATTTGAATGAAACTAACCCGCACTGACGCTGTTTTCAGCAGTACTGCCATGGTGTTGTTTATTGTGCAGAAAATAGAAGTTCTCGGGATGACCTGAAAATCCACGGAGATAACTTTTGGAAAATATAAAAAATACTGGCAAAAGAATCAAGGCCAAGGGGCCCACACCCTGTCCACGAGGGTGGGGGCATGCCCCTCCCCTTGGGTGCACCCCCTGTCTCGTGGGCCCGCTACTGCTCCACCGACCTCAACTCCAACTCTATATATTCCGTTTTGCGGAGAAAAAATCAGAGAGAAAGTTTCATCACATTTTTACGACACGGAGCCACCGCCAAGCCCTAATCTTTCTCGGGAGGGCTGATCTAGAGTCCGTTCAGGGCTCCGGGGAGGGGGATTCGTCACCATCGTCATCATCAACCATCCTCCATGACCAATTTCATGATGCTCACCGCCGTGCGTGAGTAATTCCATCATAGGCTTGCTAGACGGTGATGGGTTGGATGAGATTTACCATGTAATCAAGTTAGTTTTGTTAGGGTTTGATCCTTAGTATCCACTATGTTCTGAGATTGATGTTGCTATGACTTTGCTATGCTTAATGCTTGTCACTAGGGCCCGAGTGCCTTGATTTCAGATATGAACCTATTATGTTTTCATGAATATATGTGAGTTCTCGATCATATCTTGCAAGTCTATAGTCACCTATTATGTGTTATGATCCGATAACCCCAAAGTGACAATAATCGGGATACTTCTCGGTGATGACTGTAGTTTGAGGAGTTCATGTATCCACTAAGTGCTAATGCTTTGGTCCGGTACTCTATTAAAAGGAGGCCTTAATATCCCTTAGTTTCCACTAGGACCCCGCTGCCACGGGAGGGTAGGACAAAAGATGTCATGCAAGTTCTTTTCCATAAGCACATATGACTATATTCGGAATAATGCCTACATTACATTGATGAACTGGAACTAGTTCTGTGTCACCCTATGTTATAACTATTACATGATGAATTGCATCTGACATAATTATCCATCACGGATCCAATGCCTACGAGCTTTTCACATATTGTGCTTTGCTTATTTACTTTTCCGTTGCTGCTGTTACAATCACTACAAAACTGCTATCGTTACTCTTATCACTGTTACCATTACTATCATACTACTTTGCTACTAAATACTTTGTTGCAGATACTAAGTTATCCAGGTGTGGTTGAATTGACAACTCAACTGCTAATACTTGAGAATATTCTTTGGCTCCCCTTGTGTCGAATCAATAAATTTGGGTTGAATACTCTACCCTCAAAAACTGTTGCGATCCCCTATACTTGTGGGTTATCAAGACTATTTTCTGGGGCCGTTGCCGGGGAGGATAGCTCTATTCTTTGAGTCACTTGGGATTTATATCTTCTGTTCACTATGAGGAACTTGAAAGACGAAAGAACTACGATTTTTCCATCAACTACAAGGGGAGGTAAGGAACTGCCATCTAGCTGTGCACTTGATTCTCCTTCCATTTTGAGTAAGCTTGCGACACCTAAACCTACTACTGCTATGAATTCTGATATGTCGCATATTATTGATGATGCCACTTTTGCTATGCATGATACTTATGATGAAACTACTTCTATGCTTGATACTACTGTGCCATTAGGTGAATATCTTGATGAACAACTTGCTAGGGTTAGAGAGAATGAAGTTATTGAAGATGAAATTATCGATGATAGTGATGATGAAGGTTCTCCCCCTAGATATGAATTTCCTGTTGTTCCTGAGGGTTATGTTATGGATGAAGAAACTGTTAGAGATCTTTTTGCTTGCAATGATAGATCTGATCTTAAGAAGTTACTAGCTAAACTTAAACAGAAAACTCTGAATGCTAGAATCAAATATGACCTTGCTTTTGCTACTTCACCTATCTTTGTTACTGATAAGGATTATGAATTCTCTGTTGATCCTGTGATAATTACTTTGGTTGAATCTAATCCTTTTTGTGGCAATGAATCTGAAACTGTTGTGGCACATCTTACCAAGTTGAATGATATAGCCACCCTGTTTACTAATGATGAGAAGTCTCGCTATTATTATATCCTTAAGATATTTCCATTCTCGTTAAAGGGTAATGCTAAAACTTGGTTTAATTCTCTTGATCCTGGTTGTGTGCGTAGTCCCCAGGATATGATTTATTACTTCTCTGCTAAATATATCCCTGCTCATAAGAAACAAGTTGCCTTGCAGGAAATAGATAATTTTGTGCAAAATGAAGAAGAGAGTCTCCCACAAGCTTGGGGGAGGCTTCTCCGATTACTTAATGCTTTGCCTGATCATCCCCTTAAGAAAAATGAAATACTTGATATCTTTTATGATGGATTAACCGATGCTTCCAAGGAGCACTTGGATAGTTGTGCTGGTTGTGTTTTCAGGGAAAGAACAGTCGACCAAGCTAAATTATTATTGAATAATATGTTGACTAATGAAAATAATTGGACTCTTCCTGAGCCAATTGAGCGAACTCCTGAGCCTATTCCTAAACCAACTCCGAAGAAGAGGGATGTTCTATTTCTCAGTCCTGAAGATATGCAAGAGGCAAAGAAATCAATGAAGGAAAAAGGTATTAAAGCTGAAGATGTTAAGAATTTACCTCCTATTGAAGAAATACATGGTCTTAATATACCGCCTGTTGAAGAAACACATTATCTTGATAACCCGACACAGGTAGTAAAGGTAAATTCTCTCTATAGATATGATAAAGTTGAAATCCCGTCTACTAAATTTCATAGCCAATGTTTAGATGAATTTGATGACTTTATGGCTAGGCAAGAAAGTTTTAATGCTTATTTTGGTAGAGAATTAAAGAGTTATGCTTTCATGATAGGACGCTTGAGTGATTATATGGCTAGAGTTAAAGGTGAACTTAAACTCATTAGCAAATATGCTTCTATGGTTACCACTCAAGGTGAACAAGTACTTAAAGTTCAAAGTGATTTGCTCGATGAATTAAATAATAAACATGATTTTGTTGTTAGAGTGACTACTAGAACTGGTAGAATGACTCAGGAACCTTTGTATCCTGAAGGCCACCCTAAGAGAATCGAGCAGGATTCTCAGAGAAATAATATAGATGCACCAAGTCCTTCTAAAAAGAATAAAAAGAAAAATGATAGGACTTTGCATGCTTCTAGTGAACCTGTTGTAGACACACCTGAGAATCCCAAAGATATTTCTATTTCTGATGCTGAAACACAATTAGGTGATGAACATGAACCTAGTGATAATGTTAATGATAATGTGCATGTTGATGCTCAACCTAGCAATAATAATGATGTAGAGATTGAACCTGTTGTTGATCTTGATAACCCACAATCAAAGAATCAACGTTATGATAAAAGAGATTTTGTTGCTAGGAAGCACGGTAAAGAAAGAGAACCATGGGTTCAGAAACCCATGCCTTTTCCTCCTAAACCATCCAAGACAAAGGATAATGAGGATTTTCACCGCTTTGCTGAAATGATTAGACCTATCTTCTTACGTATGCGCTTAACTGATATGCTTAAAGTAACCCTTATGCTAAATACATGAAGGATATCATTACAAAAAAAAGAAAGATACCGGAAGCTGAAATTTCCACCATGCTTGCTAATTACACTTTTGAAAGTGGAATACCTAAGAAACTTGGAGATCCAGGAGTACCAACTATACCATGCTCCATTAAAAGAAACTATGTTAAAACTGCTTTATGTGATCTTGGAGCCGGTGTTAGTGATATGCCTCTCTCTTTATATCGTAGACTTGAATTGAATAAGCTGACACCTACTGAAATATCTTTGCAAATGGCCGATAAATCAACTGCTATACCTATCGGTATTTGTGAGAATGTGCCTTTTGTGGTTGTAAATGTCACTATCTTAACTGACTTTGTTATTCTTGATATTCCCGAGGACGATAGTATGTCGATTATCCTTGGTAGACCCTTTTTGAATACTGCAGGGGCTGTTATTGGTTGCAACAAAGGCAACGCCACTTTTGATGTTAACGGTAATGAGCATACGGTACACTTTCCGAGGAAACAACCTCAAGTTAATACCATCGATTCTATTGGAAAAATTCCGACTATCATTACTGGAGGTTTTGAATTTCCTCTTCCTACTGTCAAGAAAAATATATGATATTCTTATTGTTGGGGATGTTCATATCCCCGTTGAGGTAACCTAGTGTTATTCGAAATTTCTCCGGTTCCATGTTATTCGGAATGAGTTTGTTAACAAGACTTGACCAACCTTGTTATTGGATTCCTTTTGATGATCATGAGATGGATGAAACTAGAAGGCACAACCTTCTGTATTGTCCTTTTACTTTCTGATATTTAGAATAAATAAAGCAAAACTAGTATTATTTGTCTGTTTTCTGAATTATCAATGCAATAAAAAATATCTCAAAAATGCCCTGCAAATTTAGTATGATTTTTTATGGAATATTTGAGGATTTTAGGCACTGAGAACACAACAGGGGGGCAAGCACCTGGCCACGAGGGTCCAGGGCGCGCCCACTCCCCCTAGGCGTGCCCCCTGCCTCATGGGCCCACGGTGCCCCCCACCACTTATTCCTGCACCCACACACTCCATCTTCCTCCCAAAAAAATCTGATCCAGCTCAAGCACGAGTTCTAGCTCATTTTGCTGCGATTTTTTATATCCTTGCTCAAAGCCCCATTCAGAAAACTGCTTTGGGAGATTGTTGCTTGCTATGTGACTCCTCCATTGGTCCAATTAGTTTTTGTTCTAGTGCTTTGCTGCATAGGTGACTCTGTTCTTGAGCTTACATGTCAAATTTATGTGGTCCCAAGTAAATTTAATGCATGATATAGACTCTAGGCACTTGTGGGAGTAGTTGCTATCAATCTTGTTTAGTTTGACTCACTTTTATTTTGAGTTACTAAAAATTTCAAAAATTTTTAGAAAATGATGAGGAGATTATTGAGGGGCTCTTCTAGTCAAAGCTCCAAGGATAAACAAGCTAAGGAGAAAGAAAAGGCCAAGTATAATATTCCTCGCGTAGCGGAAGTAAGGCCTTGTGAGTGGCCATGTGATAATTTCTTGAGAGCAGCCGAGATTTATGAAGACTTTTATTCTTTGGCTGAAAATGCGGGCCTCACCGACTTCCTCCATGACCGGATCGAACAGTATCTCTTACTTATCAATACTTTCGTGCAAACCTTTTATTATTATCCTAAGAATTCACCTCCTTCAGTATCTTTTCATTTATATGAAGAGGCTAAGGAAATGTCATTACATAATTTTTGCGCGGCTTGTAGAATATCCTTTGAGGGTAGCTTAGATGAACCACGTCATAAAGATGTGGATGGTTTTATTGACACTATTACTGTAGGGGAATCGAGGAAGGGTTCCAATGCGAGAATCACTAGCATACACTTTCAAGTTTTACGCTACTTTGCCATATTTGCTAGTCGATGCTTAATTGGTCGTGGAAATAGTCGAAACTTCAGTGTTCCTGATATTATTATTCTGCTCCATGCCTTATTCGGTGATAACACTTTCAGTATGGGTGCCGTTATTGCTAAACGGTTAAGCCTAAACCATACAAAGGGCCCCATCTTTGGAGGTATCTATGCTGCACGCCTTCCTAAACATTTCGAGATACCTATTAGCACTACGAGGATTCCGGTCTATTGCAACAAAAGTTATTGCTACAACTATGTTTTGTTGCAATAAAACGCAATATTACCACAAATTCTCTAGTTGTGGTAATAGGTCGCACATATTGCCATAACTTAGTTTGGTCACAATAAATACTAACTTTGTTGCAATTGAGGCCTCATATTGCAACAAATTGTATCGGCGTTGCAATATGGTAGCGGTATTGCGACAAACAAATTCCATTGCATGAGGGCAGTCATTTTGTTGTAATAGAGACTAGGTATTTCAACAAAATAACTATTCGTGGCAATATTCGGAAAGATTTTGCAACATAGGCGTGACATTACATTAGTTACAATTATTGTTGCAAAAAAGTGGTTAACTATTGCAACAAACTAAATCGGCATTGCAATATGGTAGCGATATGGCGACAAAAGAAATCTGTTGTGCAAAGCAATCATTTTGTTGCAATAGAGACTAAGTATTTCAACAAGATAACTATTTGTGGTAATATTCGAAAAGATATTGCAACACTGATGTGATGTTGCAGTAGTTACAGGTAAAACAATGGAAAATATATTATTCAAATTTATAGATATTAAGTTATAATTTTTGCAATCTCTAAGGAGTAATTAAAATATTTTTAAATTACACGAATTTTAATTAACCGAAACTGTGGAAAAGTTTATAAATGGATAGAACACACTTTCTTGATAGGAATACATATTTAACTCGCTAAATTTGGATTTGAAATGGCCAATAAATGTTCGCCTATGTAAAAAAAACTTGTTGACGAGTTCCAAAAAACATGTACGCAATTTCAAGAATGTTTGTGAATTCAAAAAGAAATAATGAATTTGTAAAAAAAACTCATGTATTTATAAAAGGTTCTCAACTTCAAAATTATGTTGAACATTTTTTCAATTTGGTGAACAAATTTTAAATTCGAAAATTATCACCCTAATTTGTAAAAATGGTTACAATTTTGAAAATTAAAATGAAGAATTTAAAAATATTCGCAATTTCAAAAAACATTATACGTACTGAGTGAAGGGGGTTACACACCAGGTTGGTCGCGCCAAATAGGAGATCGCCAAAAAAATGAACACGAACAAAAAACCAAAGCACACACAAGACAACTGGGCCATAGCTTTAAAACAAAAAAATACAGGCCCGTCCAGCCCAGAAGAAAAGACTAAATGTATACCTAAATGAATGTCTGTTGCTAAAAAAACCCTAAATGGATTTCTTTTCTCAAGAAACCTAAATAGATTTCTTTTCACCCAAAAACTAAATAGATTTCTTATAGAAAACACTAAATATATAAGAAGTGCATCTCCTCGTTTACAGTACATACATGCTTGGTCTGGTGGTTAGCACGTGCTTCACCAGCACACAGTTTCAGGTTCGACACCTGCCGTGTGCTAATGTTTAGAAAATGTTTATTTCCATTCTAAAATTACACACCCCCGTGTGCTGTTTTTTCTTTTATTTCTTTTTTTTTGAGAATTCTGTTTTTTCTTTTATTTCTCATATATCGCACTGCCATATGGGCCCATTCGGACAAGCGAGACCGGGCCAACATGTCATATTGCAGAATACACTGTACATACTTTGCAATGTTTGATAAAATTCCCAACAATATTCAGAAAATGTTTATTCCCATTCTAAAAATAAACGTGACATTTCAAGGAATACTCACATATTTCCAAATAATGTATGTGAAATTTTCCAAAATGTTTATACAATGTAAAAAAATGCATAGTTTACCATGTATGAGAAATTTTGGAACTCGTCGACAAGTTTTTTTTTTTGCATAGGCCATTCCTTGAAATTGGGTAACAACTTTTGAAATTCAGAAAGATTTTTTTGAGCATAATATTTTTTAAATTCATGCTGTTTTTACTTTTATTTCTCATATATCACACTGCCATATGGGCCCATTCGGACAAGCGGGACCGGGCTAACGTGTCATACTGCAGAATACATTGTACATACTTTGCATTGTTTGATTAAATTCCCAACAATGTTCAGAAAATGTTTATTCCCATTCTAAAAATAAATGTGACATTTAAAGGAATACTCACATATTTCCAAATAATGTATGTGAAATTTTCCAAAATGTTTATACAATGTAAAAAAAATGCATAGTTTACAATGTATGAGAAATTTTGGAACTCGTCGACAAGTTTTTTTTTTTGCATAGGCCATTCCTTGAAATTGGGGAACAACTTTTCAAATTCAGAAAGGTTTTTTTGAGCAGAATATTTTTTAAATTCATGATTTTTATTTTGAATCGGTGAACATTTTAGAAAAAAATGTAATATTTTTTAAAAATTCCGAAACATTCTTTTGAATATTTAAAAAAATCATGGACCCTTTTAATTGTCGGCGCGTTTTTTTCTTTTTATTACTCGGCCGTCAGACAAATGTGCCCTTTAGCTATAGAAATACGAGATACTATGCAACGTGTAGAGTCAGGACTGCTGTTTCAAACTGAAAGACCGTATTGAGCACGTATTTTCTTGTGTCGGGACCGTATTGAAGCACTTTGCAACCACCAGGACCAAGTTGGACCTCGCCAGCCAGCGACTACGAGGATGATAGATGCAATTATCTCGAGTATAAATCACAGAGAAAGATTTCTATTATGGAGGATGCGGAACTTAATCAGAAGTAATAATCTACACTACATGAGAGTGAGGGTATCAAATAAAGGATCGTTACTTCAAAGCATGAAAGTGACCAGGTGGCAGATCGCAAAATCAGAAGCCCCAATCCAATCAAATCACGAGGCACTACCACAACATATGGACGACTCGAAGATACGGAAAAATCCTGCGCGAAGGACACACAAAATACATGTCTAAGTCAGCTTGGGTTGTCGCTTCCTAGCGCTGATAGACGGGGTCCACCACACGACCAAAGCCCGGAGCGCTCTCAGCACCCCAATTTGAGGGAGCTTAGAAAGGTAGAAGATTTGCACACAATTTTCTTGCTGGCCGGATGAGATTTATTTTGTGCGTGAAATGCTAGGACTAAATTTAACTTCATTGCAAAGCAATATTTGTTCTCAAAGTTTGAATTTTGTCATGGCAACTAGGAAGTAAACAAAGATACACAATTGTAGATCCATGATGTAACACCACGTTCCTAACACAAAAGATCTAAGAACGAAATTGGTTTGGTTATTAATTTACACAGTTGAATCTCTATGGTTTTTGCTGAAACAAAAATGACATGATTATGTTGGACCTACTCTAGCACGGAGGAACTCTCCACAGATTGTTCGGTAAGATGAAATCTGTTTAGATCACCCCATCTCAAGATCAAAATGTGATCAAAATGTGAGATCGAGACTGACATAGATCGACCGTCTCATCAACCCATCCCATCTGTAATTGTGTTTCAAGGCAAGAATATAACCTAGTAGTTTTAAAGTGAGGGTCACATGAGGTTTCTGTGGGCTATAGTTCAAAATTGGCCAAGTTTTTGCTACTTTCTGAAATGGTTTCTGAAATTGTAGTGCAAACATGGTTGTACATACAGCCGGGTCGTCCAACGACAACACGCTAGCACCGGTCGCAACCCCTACTTCCGCGGGACGGCAAGCCCCGTCCGACGAGCCGCCCCTCTGACCTTGCACGCCAGTCTTGGTCGGCCATGGCTCCCGTCGCCCTCTTCCTCCATCCTCGATGCTGACCAAGCAGTTCCTTCGTCCCTTTACCCGACCTTCGCCCGCGAGCTCGAGTCTCTCCACTGGCCATGGATGCGAGCTTCCCACACGCCGCATGCCGCTGTACTTAGGGAAGATGACGAGTGTGAGACGATTTCATCGGGAATCTCCCGATCTAGTTTGGAAGGTAGAAGACGGCGGTGAGACTATTTGTCGGGACTTGAAAACACTCAATGAAAACAACAATGCAAAATATGGTATCCTCTAAACATATGATGCCATGGATTGGTCACGTTGAACTACTTATACATACCATCCATGTATAATAAATAACCAGGAAACATTGTATAAATAAGAAATATACAAATATCGACGGCGAGAACGTTAGAGGGGAGGGCGCCGGATCGCCCCTCAATTATTCTTGGGTTTGGTGGTCTTTTCAACAAGAAATAACTGTTTACAAACATATTTACTAACATTATTTTTAGCAGCATATATATCTCATATTGCTTTGAAATATATTTTTCCAATTTATTTCATTATTCTAAACATTTCCATCCAAAATAATTACTTTCCCACCATCTAATTTCTGTTTACTGTAGTTTGCGCCAATATTTTGTTTTCCCACCAAAAAAAATAGTCTATTTATCCTTGCCTTCCTAACTACGAGATCTCTCCTAACTACCCACGATTGCTATTCTAAACCAAATCACACGGCGTCGTCTTCACGGGCGATTGGATCTGAGCTCTCGTTCTGGTTCCTCCGTCACGGCGTCAACACAACGAACCACACCGGAGTCAACTGCACGACGAGGAGTCGTCGTCCTCGATATCGCCCTCCTCCCTCTCCTCCACGCCCGCCGACGCGGTCCGCGTCTCCGTGTCCTCGGCCATGCTGCCAGCGGCAGCGATGCGGTCTGGCGTCGGCGCCCCGACGGAGTTCCCGTCTTCTTCCCTGCATCGCGAGCGCAGTGCCGGCCTGCCTACATCGGGGTTGCTCGCCACATGGCCGACCCGGAGGTGGAGACTCTGCGACCAGGTTCATCACCAAGCCGCATCCCTAAACCTCGTAGCGAGCGCTGTAGATGCAGTACCGCCGCCGTATCCCGCCCCCATGATCCAGACGCGCAGGCCAGACCCGCCGCCGCCGGGAGGAGCGCAGAGTCGTGTTCGTGCGCTATCATACAGCCTCAATGCGTCAACCCCGGCCATCTACGTGGGACGACTATGCCTCATCATGGATGACCTCCAACACTGTCCTGCTGCCCAGAAGGAACAAAACATCCGGGTCTCGGACGACTTCCCCTGTCCCCGCAAAGATCGCCCCTTTTAAACAGCTGAGCAGCATCGCTCCTATGGTCTCCACCATCAGCTTCGTGTCTCCCCCTTTGGTGACCTCAAAAGCACATGCGTAGTATCAGTATCATAGTTGTAATTACTAATCCATATAATTGTTATTATTTCGCTGTTATTTGCAGATCTGTTTTTTGTGTGCTAAAGTTGGCTGGGTACTTTGGCCACTTTCACTTGAAATATCAAAGATAGAAAGGAGCATATATGGTTTCATCTTTCATGCCTCTCATGTTTCGGTACTGTACCTACAAATTTTTAGATATACATTGGACTACGGCATAGTATTAAAGTGCACCACATCGACTATATCATTGCCTCCAAATGGTTACTTGATCTCTGTATTATAGCTGATGGTGTAATCGATGTTTCAGCTGGATGTATATCTGCTACAGTCACCGGTTATGAGAACTTTTTGATTTGCTTAGTAACTTTTGTTGTAGATTCTAGGTTAGTTTTGTCAGCTAACAGGACCTTCCATACATTAACAAATATATTTTTAGCTGATTGTTACCTACTTGACTTCATATGGCCACACCACCAAGTTACATATATATGTTGACTCCTGCATATGAATGACAGCAATATATTGGCATCTACCTGCTGATAACGAGTTCACGACTGAGATTCGAGATGGATAAGGTATCCCTTCTTAACACGATTATGTTTTGTTTTCCTGAAAGAAACACTTGACAGTTCAAACATAGTTTTTATATTTGCAGTTATGCTTTGTTATTCAGGACACTGCCGCTTTAGATCATCTTTTAATTTTCTTTATCATGAACATCTATTTCAATGTTGTTTCTCAGCGATTGGTGTAGGTCATTCAGAACCCACTCCAACATTTTGTCGGGTTTGTTACGTCTTTGCCTGCATTTAGTTAGCCACTTGAGTTTTCCAAGTTATCATGCATGTATTACTGGATAATTCATCACACTTTTAATCTATAGTAGACTAAGGAGATTTATGCTGCTACCCCATAAATAATACTTCAATGGTGAGCTACCTTCTGCATTGTAGAGTTCTCTTTTTAAGGTATGCCATTCTAAATCATTTTTTGATTTTATATTAATAATCGTTTGTTCAGTCCCTATTGTTGTGACCTCCATGGTAATTATTGCCTCCTAATTCTAGCAAATATTCACCGGTTATGCATGGTTCTCTATTTGCGCATCACCAGCTGTAAAGGGTCCAATATAATCAATTTACTAAACTTTTTTTGGGATATTCATACGTAAATTTCTATCAAATGTACACAATTTCCATTTTTCTGTCGGTGTAAACTTACCAGATTATTCAAGTTTTTCTTAATTTGCTTCTGGGAACAACCCAATATATGCCCAAGGAGTAGTGAAGTGGGTGCTCTAATCTTGCTCTTTCTTTTGCTTCAGAATGAATTGTCGTCGGGCAAACTGAATAAAATACTCTAGAGAACCGCGACACCAAGGGTCTTCTCCTTTGCCAAGAGGTTATTTCCACTACAGGTGCCATCAACTACATAACCATGTTTATTTCTGTTTACTACTCATAATCTTGATAATTTTGTTCTCTTTCATTTATGATTTGGCGAGGCATCGTCTACTGTACCGTGTTATGCCAGCATTTTATCTTCCAATCGTATAATCCATCTACACAAAGAACAAATGTAGAAAATAGAAGTGGGCTGATTTCTTGCCCAGCTTTGCTACGTGGTGCACATGTATTTTCTGCTCCAATGTCAACACACCATGTTAATGCTAAGCCCCTTGATTGATTTTGTGTGCATGAAGGAAAGGCTCTATTGTCTTAACAAGGATGGAAAGTATAATAGCATACATAAACCAACATGGACAACCCAGATCTGGTAAATTGTTTATGTCACTTAAGTTGTCTCTAGCATTTGCTATAATGCACAAAATCCTGGTATGAGGTAATTTTCTAAACATTCAAGACTGCTCATTGGAGTGAGGACGTGGTGGGACATTCACCCTACCATCCATCGACTCATTATTGCTGATATCATAGTGCATACAACCTTTTTCACATGTGTTATCTTATTTTACCATCGATAATGCACTGCTTATGTATATTCATTTGTTGTATGCTTTAGAGAAGAGATGGGACCTGGAAGATAGAACAGAAACAGATGAAAAAGTTCTCAAAATTGCGAAAGAGTGATATAGAGGCTGGTGATCAACTCTAAGCTCCACTTACAAGGCATACAAAAGAGATGCAACTAGATAGGCTAATCCGCCAGAAGATTTACAACCAGAAGAGTGAGAATGGATGATTGAGTACTTTGGCACTGATTCAAAATTTTAGGCTATCCCTAAGATCACTTTTGTCTACTTTGTGTTAAGATGAAATTGCTTGTCTGACTGGTTATATTTGGTTTCAATGACTTCATAGGAACGCGACCAAAAGAACACCGATACCTGTAAGAAACTGAAGACAAAAGACATAATTGGATCAAAATCTTATTTGCAACGAAGTTTTGAGAAGGTATGAGTCTAACTAAATATGTATGCTTAGCTGCTAACATCGGTTTCATGCTTCAAGCATCTCATTGTTATATTACTTGCAGAGAAACTTGGAAATTGGAGAAGAGTAAGATTGTATTGCTCTGTGGGAACTCACCCACATGAAGAATGAAACATGGTCTAACACAGAGTCCCAATATGTTTACGCGAGTAAACACTGACTTTTGGTTAATTATTCAATGATGTGCATTCGGCACGCTTCTTCATCAGCTGGGATTATTCATGTGTTGGATCATGTTATTCTTGTTTCGTCATTTATAGTGTCAATATAAGTGGATATTTGCTATGAGAATTATGAATTTTATGAATCTACATATTGTATGTATGGTTTTGAATATTCTAATTGAATGCTTGTATTTTTTTACGGTTGCAGTAGGCTATTACCACAACCCACTTTTGGTTGCCACATGTTAGCACCACGAAAATTTTAAATTGTCGCAATAGTTTCTTGCTACAAACATTTCACCCACTGTGAAACCTATTTATCACCACCAAAACTAGTATGTTGCAATTTCCTGTTACGATGACTGGAATATTTGTTCCCATAATTTAATGCCACAAGTGTAGTGGTTCATGGTAAAATGCCTAATGCCACGAAAACAAGAATTGTTGCCATAGTCTATTGCCACAATTGACTGTTGCCACGAAAGAGTATGCGCCACAAAACGAGCATCGTTGCCATATGTTGTTGCCACGAGCTATCAGTGGCCATGATTCGTTACATGTTGCATTAAAGCTATCTCCACAAAGCGAATTGTGGCATCAGGTGAGTGTTGCCACAGGAAAACATGTGGCAACTTCCCACATGGCTGTTGCAATAGCACACTTTATTGCCACAATTGCTTTTTTTGTGGCAATAACCTATTACCATGTGTCCAGTCGCAACGGCTGCCAACGAATGCTGTTTCGTGGCAATGGGTACTTATCGCCACAAGTCGGCATGTATTGTGACGAACAATTTTGTTGCAATAGACTCGGATCCTTGTAGTGTAGGCATGATGAGAAAGAGGAGACACTGCTGCCTCTTACCTTTTTAGATTATAGGAGCATGTTAGCGCACGAGTTTATTGTTGACAACGATGATAAGATGCTTCTGTATAACGTGAGATTTAATAAGAAACACAGTGAGATTATTACTCTGCCTGCACCTTCTTTGTTTGATTTAACTGCAGGTCATTACCTTGTCTTGCCGAAGGCTGTGTACGCGCATCGAGGCCAGACATCTGCTCCAGAGCCTGATCCGGAACCTCCACTGGACCCTTATCGTCCATCCTGTTATCAGTTGGATCCGGAGGAGATCGCCAGCCAGTGGTATCCAGATGACACTCCTCAGTACACCGGGGAGAGTAGTCGCGATCCTTGGGCATAGACCAAATTAGGCCAAAAGCCTAAGCTCGGGGGAGTACGTATTTCTCACCAACTTTACATTCATGTTTACACATTATTCTAGTTGTCGGTGCTCATACTCTTTCATTGTATTATCCATGCTAGTTTAATTTATTTTTCTAGTTTTCTTCTTATGAGTTTGATAAACTTTAAGAAAAAACAAAATAAATTAGTTAGTTTAATTTCCATGCTTGTAGTAGTAATTAAAATGAAAACCCAAAAAGATTTCTCGTTCTTCTTTTTACTTATTGGGAGCTTTCTCGTGTAAATAGTTTTATTTCTTTTCTTTCCTTTGGGGCTCAAGAGTAGAAGACCATAATGAAAATGTTTAGTGGCTCTTATATGTATGATTGTTGATTTTATTTAGAGCCCGTATTACCTTGTCTTCTCTCTTGAATTGAATGCTTGCATATTCCAGCTTAGTCCAATGCATGTGCACTATTATTATTATGCACACCGTTCGGTCATGCAAGTGAAAGGCAATAATCACGACATATAATGGACTGATTGAGATGAGAGAAACTGGTATGAACTCGTCCTCTCTTGTTTTTGTAAATAAGATGAGTTCATCGTTCCTGATTCAGCCTATCATGAATAAACATGTTTGCAATGACAATTAGAGATTATAGTTGCTTATGCCATGCTTAATTAGCTAGGAGCTTATAATGGTTTACCTTGCGTGCCAACATGCTATTAAAATGGTTGTGATGTGGTATGATAGGGTGGTGTCCTCCTTTGAATGATTCAAGTGACTTGACTTGGCACATGTTCACGCATGTAGTTGAAACAAATCAACATAGCCTTCACGATATTTATGTTCATGGTGGATTATATCCTACTCATGCTTGTACTCAGTGTTGATTAATTTTAATGCATGTTCATGACTGTTGTCGCTCTCTTAGTTGGTCGCTTCCCAGTCTTTTGCTAGCCTTCACATGTACTAAGAGGGAATACTGCTTGTGCATCCAAACTCCACAAACCCCAAAGTTATTCCATATGAGTCCACCATACCTTCCTAGATGCGGTATTTACCTGTCGTTCCAAGTAAATTTGTATGTGCCAAACTCCAAACCTTCAAATGAAATTCTGTCTTGTATGCTCGAACAGCTCATGTTTCAACTAGAGTTGTTTGTATCTTCCATGCTAGGTGGGTTATTCTCAAGGGGAGTGGACTCCACTCCTCATTCACGAGAAAATGGCTGGTAACCGGGATGCCCAGTCCCATGATCAAAAAGATCAAAGAAAATCGAAATAATAACCAAAACTCCCTCAGGGCTGTTGCTAGTTGGAGGCACTCGTTGTTTCGAGCAAGCCATGATTGTTGCTTGTTGGTGGTGGGGGAGTATAAACTTTACCATTCTGTTTGGAAACCGCCTATAATGTATGTAGCATGGAAGATATCGAGATATCATAGTTGTTGCGTTGACAGTGAAAGTATACCGCTCAAAATGTTATTCATCTCTATTTTAAAATCGAGCTCTGGCACCTCTACAAATCCCTACTTCCCTCTGCGAAGGGCCTATCTATTTACTTTTATGTTGAGTCATCACCCTCTTATTAAAAAGCACCCGCTGGAGAGCACTCTGTCATTTGCATGCATTATTATTAGTTTATATTGGGTATGACTTGATTGGATCTCTTTTACCATGAATTACAGTGTTTAGTCTGTCCTTGATCTTTAAAGGTGCTCTGCATTTATGTTTTGCAGTCTCGGAAAGGGCTCGCGAGATGCCATCTTGTTATATCATATTATGATTGTTTTGAGAAAGTGTTGTCATCCGAGTTTTATTATTATTGCTCGCTAGTTGATTATGCCATTGATATGAGTAAATATGAGACCTAAGTGTTATTATGAATATGGTTAGTTCATAATCTTTGCTGAAAACTTGAATGCTGGCTTTACATATTTACAACAACAAGAGCAAATAGAGTTTGTAAAAGTTTTTCTTTATCAATTTTAGTTTATCAACTGAATTGCTTGAGGACAAGCAAAGGTTTAAGCTTGGGGGAGTTGATATGTCTCCAACGTATCTACTTTTCCAAACACTTTTGCCCTTGATCTGGATTCTAACTTGCATGATTTGAATAAAACTAATTCGGACTGATGCTGTTTTTAGCAGAACTGCCATGGTGTTGTTTATTATGCAGAAAACAAAAGTTCTCGGAATGACCTGAAAATCCACGGAGATAACTTTTGGAAATATAAAAAATACTGGCAAAAGAATCAAGACCAGGGGGCCCACACCCTGTCCACGAGGGTGGGGCCGCGCCCAGGGGGCTGTCTCGTGTGCCCCCTGATGCTCCATCGACCTCAATTCCAACTCTATATATTCCCATTTCGTGGAGAAAAAAATCAGAGAGAAAGTTTCATCTCGTTTTACGACACAGAGCCGCCGCCAAGCCCTAATCTCTCTCGGGAGGGCTGATTTGGAGTCCGTTCGGGGCTCCGAAGAGGGGGATTCGTTGCCATCGTCATCATCAACCATCCTCCATCACCAATTTCACGATGCTCACAACTGTGTGTGAGTAATTCCATCGTAGGCTTGCTGGACGGTGATGGGTTGGATGAGATTTACCATGTAATCAAGTTAGTTTTGTTAGGGTTTGATCCCTAGTATCCACTATGTTCTAAGATTGGTGTTGCTATGACTTTGCTATGCTTAATGCTTGTCACTAGGGCCAGAGTGCCATGATTTCAGATCTGAACCTATTATGTTTTCATGAATATATGCGAGTTATTGATCCTATCTTGCAAGTCTATAGTCACATATTATGTGTTATGATCCGACAACCCCGAAGTGACAATAATCGGGATACTTCTCAGTGATGACCGTAGTTTAAGGAGTTCATGTATTCACTAAGTGCTAATGCTTTGGTCCGGTACTCTATTAAAAGGAGGACTTAGTATCCCTTAGTTTCCACTAGGACCCCACTGCCACGGGAGGGTAGGACAAAAAATGTCATGCAAGTTCTTTTCCATAAGAATGTATGACTATATTCAGAATACATGCCTAGATTACATTGATGAACTGGAGCTAGTTCTGTGACACCCTATGTTATAACTATTACATGAGGAATTGCATCCGACATAATTATCCATCACTGATCCAATGCCTACAAGATTTTTACATATTGTGCTTTGCTTATTTACTTTTCCGTTGCTGCTGTTACAATCACTACAAAACAGCTACCGTTATTTTTATCACTGTTACCATTACTATCATACTACTTTGCTACTAAATACTTTGCTGCAGATACTAAGTTATCTAGGTGTGGTTGAATTTACAACTCAACTGCTAATACTTGAGAATATTCTTTGGATCCCCTTGTGTCGAATCAATAAATTTGGGTTGAATACTCTACCCTCGAAAACTGTTGCGATCCCCTATACTTGTGGGTTATCACGACCTCAAAGCCCGAGTGTTGTGGGACAAGGCCGAGCAGGACCTGATTGCTAAAGGGGTCGAACCAGAGACATTGCACTGGCCAGACCTTTGTAGGACTTGGTTCTTTGGGGCTGGTGGAACATTGGACCCTGAAACAGGGAAGTGCTGCTGGACGGACGAGCAATGTGCAACACCCATCACGAAGCTTCGGAAAGCAATCAACAAAGTGCAGTAAGGGAAGTTCGTTACCGCCAGAGAGAAAGTAGAGCTCACAAGGGCCCTCGGGAATCCTGAGCACCCTGGACGAACACGAAGCACGTGAGGCTCCATTCCGTGGAAGGTTGGGTTTCCCGAGGCAGGCGGTTACAAAACCCAAGAGAGGAGGAGGAAAGTGGAGCAAAGCGAACTGCAGGAGCTTAAGGCAAGGGTAAGAAAGCTAGAGGAACGAGATGCTGAGAACCGGCAGCTGCGACATCCTGCCCAAGATGCTACCCCAGAAGCTACCCCGCCATCTTAGCGGAGAAGCAGCGTGGCTTCCACCAAGCTCATTCAGCAGCCTGACTTGTTGACGGGTCCTAGCTACCCCGTGGATTTTATCACCGATTCACACCAGTGCCACCTTATGACGCAATGGTATAAGCTCAAAGTCAAGGCGGCTGTCGGCTCTGTGTTCCCTCCTTCACCCGAAGCAACTTTTCACTGTCGTCCGATTCCACAAGGCTATGTTGTTGTGATGGTGGACGAAATAACGGAGGGATTTGAGGAGCTCCAGCTTGACCACCCAACACGTGAGGGGGAGACTCAGATGAGTCTTGCTATGCATACTCCATGTCTATGGCGGAAGGAGCACATCAAGCTTCTAAACTTCATGGCTCCTGCTAGTCAGCTGAGCACTCCGCCTCCTCCGCCTCCTCCGGCGAGTGATTCGCCTCCTCCTCCTCCTCTGGTGAGTGACCCGCCTCCTCCGCCTACTGCTCCACCGCGTGAGGGAGGCAGTACTTCGCCTCCTTCTCCGCCTGCTCCGGCCCGTCCGAGCAGCCCGCCACCTCCTTCGCCACCTTGTAAGCGACGGCGGAACACAGACACCACCGCTCCGGCTGCTCCGGTGCATCGTAGTAGTCCTCCTTCGGCTGCTCTGCCTCTTAAGGAACGAAAGAAGACAGCCGCAGCCGCTCCGGCTGCTCCGGCGTCTAGCAGTACAGCCAGAGGGGGGAGGCAAAATAGATACGGTCCATCGTCTGACAAGCCTCTAGAACGGGAGGCAGTATAGCCAAAAGCAGAACAAAGAAAAGGGAAACAAATTCCCCAGATCGGCGAACAAGCGAAGTAATCGTGCCCTCCGCTCAATGTGTCTAGCGATATCATCGCTAATCTTCCGGGGGTCCTGCCCGGTACCAACCCTGGAGATTACATGGCAGACGAGGATGCAATAATTTTTGAAACATTTGAGGATGTGGACATATTCAGATTCGAGCCCGGGAAGCCTCTCCTCAGACCTGGTACTTCCCTAACAACGATGATGCAAAGATTCCATGATTGGTACATGGACATCTTTACGAAGTCTGGGAAAAATACTTTGTCGCTATCGGTTAAAGAAGAGCACGACCTCGTTGGAATTGATGTGTTATCAGTTCCATTTGAGGAGTTCTTCCAGTTCTACAATCAAATGGCCCTCGATAAAACAATCATCACTTGCTACTGTCTGTAAGTACTACTTCACTGTAATTAGTTAAGTCTCTATATATAGCTCAGCTCATTCATTGCATGTATATATAATTATCCTCACACAATTATGCAGATTGAAGATCGCCGAATTGAAGAAAAGACAAGTAGGTGATATTGGGTTCATTAACACCAATCTCATGGATGAATGGAGTGTTAAACATGATGCCAGACAAACCGAGGCCAAGTTGCTCGCATCGTTACTTCGAAATCAAAACAAAGCTACAATACTCTTTCCTTACGAATACAAGTGAGTATTACTTTCTTGTGCATATTCGCTTTCCCTTATTACTCGAGGTTCTAGTAATGTAATTGATGAGTTATGCATGCATGCGCGGGTACCACTTTATTCTGCTAGAGATTAAGCTTGACTAGGGACTAGTAACCGTCATAGACTCCAAACGAAAAAATCCGGAGGAGTATGCGACCATGACTAAAATGCTCGAGAAGTAAGTTCAACAGATCATTATCTCACCGTATCGGCAACTTTGTTCATTTCCTGATATCAAGTACTTGTTTTCTTTGTCTGGCAGGGTTTGGAAAAAGTTCACCGCACAAGCTCCGGGACTGCCGGTGCAACTGAGATTTAACCACCCGAAAGTAAGTACTAGCTAGTAGCTAGTTCCGCGCATCTCCCGTTGATTCTAGCTAGTTTCATCAATACCATATTTAGCATGCTTGCTTATCAGTTTGATTGACCTCCATTTCTTGTAAAGGGGTTGTGGCAGGAACCCGGGAATGATTTGTGTGGATACTACATTTGCGAGTTCATCCACCACACCACCTGTGAGCGGGGCTACTCTACACAACAATATGAAGGGCGTAAGCAATAATATTTACGATTTTTTTATTACTGTCATTTGTGTTCAACTTCATTCATATATATGTATTGACCCCCTTCTTGAAATTAGATGTGGCAGACGCGGGATGAACTACTACCACAAGATCGCATACGAGCAATTCAAGAGGAATTGGCGGGATTCTTTCTTGACCACGTCATCGACAAACACGGAGAATACCATGTGGAAGTTGAGTTCAGATATTAGGGGACATAAGAGATCTTTCTGAACTCCTGACGCATGGAGGCCTTTTGGTCTTGGTTGGTGGCACCAACCGGGACAAAAGGTCCCCCTGCCTGGGCAAGTCGCTACGGCCACATGGAGCCCTATCTGTACCGGTTCCCGATCGAACCGGGACTAAAGGTGGAGGGTTTTAGTTACGACCCTTTAGTCCCGGTTCGTGAACCGGGACAAATGGCCCTCACGAACCTGTTCGAATGGCCATTTTTCTACTAGTGGTCCCTTCCCAATTGTAGAGCATGTATTGGACCAGCATATAAAGTTGCCACCTTCACACACCACTAAGAGATTGAGAAGAGGACATATACACACGCGCTCCTTCCCACCTCGCCATGCAACTCGTCGCATGCGCGCCATGTTTCGTGATTGAGCGGAGCCAGTCTAGGACCTATGCCACTTGTTTGTCCTGTCTTCTTTTTGTCACATAAGAAAGAAACTCACATAAGAAAGAAACTGAAACACTTCTGCACTTGTGAAAAACGAAACCAAACTGTTGTGGACTGTTCCCCTTTGTATCCCCATTACTATTTCTGTTTCGCTTCATCTAGTCTATTAGAAGTCACTCTTATTCCATAGGCAAAGTCACTTCCTCTCCTTTGTCCATGCCTCTTGGTTCCCAGGCATTGCGTCGCCTACGGTTTTCCCACCTCGCTCCTCAACGCACTTCGCGAAGTGAGACAGTAGGTCTCCGATACCCCGTCTCTTCTGATCTTGTACGGGTGAGGGCGATCAGGTTTTTGGCGAGCGTTCTCATGTGACTGCTGGATTCTAGTCCATAGTGCGTGCGCATAATGACCTCCTCGACGTCCATGACCTCCTCGGGGACATGGCGACCGGCGCGCCTATCTTCCAGGACACTGTATGCATTCTTATCCTTTTGTTTGAGATCGCTTGAGCAATTCTCATACTAGAAATTGATCTGTTGATGTTACTTTTATCATATACTAGCCAGGTGGCCCTCGCAAATGCAAGGTCATGATCTTCAGCACGTTCTGAAATGTTTATTATTTCTTTTTTTCTTAAGAAAATACTGCCACTATTAGATAAATGTTTTTATTTGTGAAGGCATATATTCTGTTAATGATTGAAGGGAAGCTGTCTCAGTATTCTGTGAAGACATATATTCTTTAAAATAAAATCAAACTTATAATGATTAAGGGGAAGCTATCTCAGTATTCTGTTAATCCATGGAAATCAAATATTCGAACTTGCATGATCATACATTGGAGATCTCCAGGTTCATCTTTCTACCCCCGTTGACCTCTATCGGAGGCGGCCTTCCTCACGACTGTGCCAGTCACAATTTTTTAACCCTTGTCTTGTAATCTACATGTCATAGTCTGTCTGTTACATGATTGGTTAGTAGTGGTTGTGACCTGGATGATAGTTCAAATGTGAGACAATATTTACAAACATTACATACCAACAAATAGAACATGTTGAAATGTCACATAACTATATGCAGACAACGATTATTCTTCCTTCTATGTTCCAACATAATGCATTGTATATTCTCAATTATATAAATCTACCGGGAAATATATGAAAATAAGTTAATGTTTAATTATAAACTTAATCTCACTATTGAATGCAATTGGCATCGTTATAAACACTAAAGTGCGCTATAACTACTTGGTATGACCACTATATTATTTTCTTAATTTAGAACTTTATTAGTTTATAGAATGCAGCCAAACAACATTAAAGCATACTATTTTGCATATTAGTTCACGGGGCGCATGTGAGAAAGAAAGGAGAAAAATATGGGATGTTATGCTGAATTAGGACCAATCATAGACTAATTAAATACATATATTTAAGTACTATATAAAAGATCTATATTAAATACATGAATTACCTAGTTGCAGTGGATTTCCTCATCAGTTGCTTTATCCCACAAATTTTGCCAAAAAGGTAACATAGATGGCAAGTAAGTCACACCTTTACGTTGTAATTTTTAAGTTCTAATCCATTGAACTTCATGACTTTGAAATTCATAGCTGCCACGCGTCTAAACTTCCTTGCATCCAGGTTGGAGTGGATTGATTGTAGCCACTGTACAATGTTTCTAGCATAGCTCATAGGTAAAAAAAATTGCAGAAAAATGCTACAATAGTCAATTAGTGCATCAGTCTTTTCGGAATCATTGGCTCGTCACTAAACACGGATACATATTCTGGCAACCCTTTTTAATTCCGTCACACTGAGATGACCTACATCAAAAGGATAATTTGATGATGGTGCCGAAAATAGTGTGGCAGGGTTGAGAGAAGGACCATAGGTTGTTCTAGAAGAGGATTCAACATGGAGTTATGACGGCGGAGGTGTAGTTTTTTATTCTACTATGTCCTTGCACGTTCTTTTCGAGAAAAATGTCCTTGAATATTTGACAATAATCTTATCTCACGTTTTCTAGAAGTGAAGGGAGTAGCAACTTTCTCTTTTCTAGTGAGAAGGGATTAATAAATTATATTAGAAAGAAACTATATACGATGATTCAGTATCTATAATGAATCATTAACTGAACGTTGAAGTGTGCAGGTATATAGTAAAATTTGTGAAGAAAATAATCATGCAGAGAAAGTTCACCCTGTCCTAATTTTCTGACTTGTTCTTATTTCTGTTAAACTATTTTCGGCTTATTAACATCCCAAAATGTCATTTCTTTTGCATTTCAATCCTGTCTTGATAGGGATCGGAACGACAATATATGTTTTGACGCAAAAAGATAAAAAAAACCCAACTATCTATGTTTATAGTTTGCTTTACACTAACCTAGACAGTTTTCAAGAGAAAAAAATTATTATAAAGGAAGCGATTTCCTTTTTGGGGCGAAGGAAACGATTTCTTAGTAGTGCAATGAGCTTACACATGTTAATAATATATATCTCGAATGGCTTTTTTGGCCTATCTTTATTAGACGGAAAAAAAGGTAGTATAGTTTGGGTACAGTTAGGCGAGTTAGACTAAAACCCGCAGATTACATGCCACCCAGGGAGCAAAGCCCCTGTTACAACACACCCACAGTGAACACAGAGAAGTCAGACAGAAAGCACAACTAGTCCGATAAAGGGCCTTTTGGCCCGAAAATGGCCTTTGGTGGCCGAGCACCCTGCAGGCTGGAATCAGCCCCGTCGGTGCTCGTTGTGATCACTGCCACGTGAGTATAGATGCATTATTATTATATAATAGAGTTTACTATATTAGGTTGACCAAATTTCTTTTGAAAGGGAGGATTACCCCGGTCTCTGCATCTGAGCGATACATGCAGCCATTTTATTAATTATTCACAAAGACCTTACAAAGTAGTGCATCGGGTAGTCTGAAGCCACCATCTTAGCAAAAAACTGTCGTTACTCCTAACCACTTGATGAAGGGGTACCGATAGTCCGAGCCTAATACCAAATAGACATCGGACCAAAGCCTAACATCTAAAGCCGAAGGCCACAACCGAGCCACATACTGGGTTTGTGGTATAAACGGGTCCGGCGCACTCTCATGTGGCGTCGCCACCGTCTTCCACCAATCCATCTTCAGAGCAGAAACTAATGCACCGACCTTGCCAGGCCTGTCAGCCATCGGCGCCACCATGACGCCAGACAATGTCCTCCTCCTGCACAAGTCCATCTCCGCGCATCGGACGCCGAGTCTCCACTACGCCACACCGCCGAGATCCACCGCCATCAGTAAGATGAAGCACCGCTCCACCAAAGAAGCCGCCCGCTTGTCCCTCAAGCTAGTGTACACATCTAAGAATGACGCCCTCAAGGGGGAAACGACACCAGAGCGCCGTCGTCATCCGATCTACTGATCTCGGGTTTCACCCGGAGTTAGCGGATAGAGGTCTGGAGTTTTTCCACGGACATGTCTCCAAGAAGGTAACGACACAAAAGAGCGCCACCATCGCCGGTCTTGGCAACAAGCCGAGAACGAGGTTTTCACTCAGATCCACTCGACAAACCTCCATCTCGCATCATGCGCATGGACCACCACCGATCTCCGCCGCCCGCGGAGCGAGCCATCCACTCTGACAAGATCAGATCTGTCGTGGATTTGTCACGGCAGATGTCCTAGCGAAAGGACTTAGTCGTGGAGCCATCGCTACGAGTTTACTTGAAGGGGTTAAAGCGGACACAAGGACACGAGGATTTTATACTAGTTCGGCCCCTTCGATGAAGGTAAAAGCCTACGTCTAGTTGTGATGGAATTGATATGATCTCGATGGCTAGGGAGCAAACAAGCTTCGCCTAGGCTCGAGTTGTGGTTGTCTGCCTTGAACCGCCACCGGGTCGCCCCCTTATATACACGGGTGGCGCCCGTCGGTCCATAGAGTCCCAACCGGTTCATACTCGTACTCCGGTTGCTATCTCTCTATTCCTTACTTACAATACAAGTCATACATCAGGCCGGTTTACGGCTACATGCTCTAACCGACTACAGGCCTTGGGCCTTCATCTGTTTACGCCACTAATGAAGTTAACCCGGCCCAAGTAGGCCGGTTTACGCCTAGTGGTAATATCCCCAACATTAGGCCCCAGATTGATTTGAACTGGTTCATGTCAATCCTTCACACCATCTTGCGTCTTGGATATCTTCTGTTAATTGGCAAATCTCCATGTCGTCATCATTTTTGGTTGCTGTAAACCGGCATGACGTCATCAGTTTTGGTTACTGTAAACCGGCATGACGTCATTATGAAGTTCATAACGCCCTCTTAATGACAGCTCCTGGATTCGCGCGTTTGACCTAGCTCGGTTGCCTTATAAATAAGACCGAAGGGTCATTTCCTTTTTCTTCCCTTCGTCCCTTCTTCTTCTTCTTCCTCACGTCGCCGGCTTTGGAGCTCCGCCACCACCGTCGACCTCTGCCTCGTCTCGGGCCGCTGCATCAACCTGAACGTACCAGAGTGTTGCGGCGTCTTTCCGCATCTTCTCCGTTCCCGGTAAGTTCTCTCTCCTTCTTAACCTAGATTTGTTCTTAGGGTTCCATGTTCTTGCTATGTTCATTGCGCGTTCATGGCTGTTCTCTGACCTTGAATGCATCTGTGAACTCTTGCTGTGCTTAATAGCGATCCCTTTAGTATCCGCTTGCTATTTCTCATCCAAGCTCATAAATCTCCCGCACATATCTGCTCAATGGTTCACTTCTGTTTCCGCCTTAGTTTTCGAAATATTTCCTGTTTTTGTGAGCTTGCTGTAGATCCGCGGCTGTAACACGATTTTGTGAAATTTGTTTCTGCATAACTAGTTATCCATAGTTTCAATTGCTTCCGATGCTTAGGCCAGGCGGTTTAACTTCACCATAGAGAAAAAATTGCTACACCGGTATATATGTCATTAGTCCCCTGGTTGAACCGCCAGAAACCATCTGATACCGCATTGTAGAAGACCGGTTTACGGGTACTGCCTCCGGTTTACTGTAATTAGATCAACACCTTTTTATCCGGCATGTCCTTGAGCCGGATCACTTATTTCTTGTAGATCTCGTCATGGCCAAACAAGTGTACGAGTGCAACTGGGTTCCCTCCCGTGTCACAGAATCACAGCTGAACGATCTAGTCCTGATCGGCGCTTTGGATAGCAAAGATACGATTCACTGGAGGGTTCCTGGAGATGAATGTCCTCCTACGCCCCAGGAAGGAGAGGTCGTGGTTTTCGCAGATCATATGGCCCGGGGCTTCAAACCGCCCGGCTCTAAATTTTACCGGGATGTGTTAGCCAACTTTCAACTCCGTCCACAGGATATTGGCCCCAACTCCGTCACCAATCTATGTCACTTTCAAGTACTTTCTGAGGCATACCTTCAAGAGGAACCTTCAGTCGAGTTATTTAGAGATCTCTTTCATCTGAACCGCCGTACTGAATTCACTGACGGCCCTAATACCGAACTGGGCGGTATGGCCATTCAGAAAAGGAAAGAAATCACCTATCCCCACGTCAAACTCCATACTCACCCCAAGGAATGGAACGCAACTTGGTTTTATTGCAAGGATACATCTCCTGACAATGAAAATCCCTTGCCTGGCTTCCGTCCGGAACGGCTCAGCAACACTCACCCTTTTCCACAAAGGCTAAGCGCCAAGGAGAGAATTAAATATGCTCCTCAACTGTCCAAGCTCCGGGCCTTCATGGCCAATGGTTTAACAGGAATAGACCTTGCACGCTGCTGGATATCATGGAGCATTTTGCCTCTAAGCCGGCGCCCAAATTTGATGTGTGAGTATACTGATAGTGTCGATGACCCACTCCGACACACTAAAATCCAACTCCCTGATGACGAAGTCACAGAATCTGTGAAAAAGATGCTGAATGAACCGGAGCACCTCTGTGCTCAAACCGGTCTGCTTCCTTACTGCACCACCAACAAACCGCCAGCGGTAATATTTTAATTGCTCTATTGTTGAACCGGTTTACTATTTTATATGTTCAACGTTTAATTACTGCTGATCCAGGGTGATAATCCGTTTTGGAGTAAGAAACTTCCTCAAGACAAAACGGAGAAGGCAGGACGGCCAACCCGGCCCAAGACCAAGGTTATCAAGAAACCAGCTCATAAGAGAAAAACCACCGCTTCATCTGACCCAGCCATTGATGATGATGTGGGTAATCCGGATCTTGAGGTAGAACTTGATTCACTTGGCTTGCTTTTTACACGCCTTATTGATGATAATGCTTGTCAGGATGACGCTGAAGCCAGCAATGCGGGTTTCGTTGAGGTAACCATTCTCTCTTCCGATTCAGAAATCCTGCCTTTGCCAAAATTTCGCCGGGCAAACCGGAAAATTAAATTTTCTCATCCTCTTGCTTATCTGGATTCCCAATTTCTTATGAAGACCCAGCAACACGAAGCTCGCCGCACAACCCGGCACAGTGGCCAGGTAGTTACCTCTGCCGGTTTACCAAACAGTCCGGTTCGAAAACGCCGCTCCGAGGTCTCCGACCTTTTTATTGATTTAAATCGTAAAGCGGGTTTCTTCCGTCAACCTCTTAATCCATCCGACTCCGATTATCAGGTCACTTCTCATTCATCATCTGGTGAATCGTCGGCCACCCAGCTACCACCTTTGAAAACAGTTGCTGGGTAAGTTAAACCGAACATATGCTTCCAGTATACTGCGCAATGGCTTACACTTTTCCTTGACTTTTTATTTTTCTTTCAGGGCTAAACCGAAACCAAGCAAGAAGGCCCGCCTGGATAGAGCGGCTGAAGAAGATGTGGCCCCAGAACATGACCAAGCACCTGATCATGAAGTGTTTACTTGTGAAGATATCCCCAATGATCCTCCTCTGCAAGACGACGTTATCCCTGAAGAAGGTCCTATTCATATTCCAGCCTCTGCTGATCCGCCTGCCAGCTCTGTCCAGATTGAGAAATCCCACACTCCTGCTGACAAACCGGCCGCACCAACCCAAACCGGCGAGTCAAAAGATGATGATGTTGTGATTACCGGCGTAGGCCGCTCTGAACCTGGGAATCCTGCCACCCTTACCAGGCATACCATCAAAGAGGATTCTTCCCCTTTGAACAAAGGAAAATGGGATGTTGAATTAGAGACATACGCCACTCTGAATGCTCAAGATCTTCACTCTGGCTATTTAAACCGGCTTTACACTAGCCGTGACTGTGAAGCTGGCTTGGTCAAAATGATGAGGGATAAATTTGAGGTAAATTCCTTCTTTCCTTTCTGCCATTGCATTCATCCTTGTAGCCCCCAAGGGCCGGTTTGTGACCTTGGTCAAACCGGGACTTGATCCTGAACATTTTTGAAATCCGTCGGCATAACCCTCGAGGGCCGGTCTAACTTAGCATAAGTAAACCGGGGCTCAAAAATAAAAAGCTGTCCTTAGAACATAACTTGATCAAATAGCCATTAGCCCCCAAGTGCCAAGTTGAATACTTGTATTGAGCTTGGGACTTTGTAATCTAGCAATATACAAAAAATTGAAGGTGCATTAGCCCCCAAGTATCAGGCATATAACTTTGTTATGTGGTTGATACTTCCATTTCTTGGATCGTCTGTGCAAAGCTTAAAATGCCATCTGTATGCAGGCTGAAGTGAAAATCAAGGAGGACCAGATTGCCGATTTGCAGGAGGCCCTAAAGACCCAGCAGGCTGAAACAGATAAGGCCAAGCAAGAATTAACCAGCGCTTTGAGCACTGCGGAACGGCTGAAAGAAAGCTTCAAGAAAGAGCGGGCTGACTGGGCCACTGAGAAGGCCGGTTTAACCAAAAGAACGGAAAATGCTGAAGCGGCCCTTAAACCGGTGGTGGATGAACTGACGGCCGTACAGCGGCAAATACACTCCATGACTGCTGCAATCTTTGGTAAGCTCCTTGTAACTTCTGTGATAAATTTGAACCTGCTGTATCGTAAATCCGGTTTGAGACCATTCCAATCTTGTTGTAGGCACACGCATTGGGCATTTAGGAAATGATGTGCGGAAGAAATTGAAAGCTGCCTACACCTTGGTGGAACAATTGTATACCGGAGCCCAACGAATCATCACCACAGCTTCTCACAACAACCCGGCACCCTCTTTAATCCAGGACACTCTTAGCAAGTTGTCAATGCTTCCAGCCCGGATTGAGGAGCTGAAAAAATCCGCTGCCCGAACCGGAGCTATCAATGCCTTAATCCGGGCAAAGGCATGGGTGCCCGACTTTGATCCTGTGGAAGCAGCTCAAGGCTATCCCAGTCTGAAAGAAGATGGCTCTGAATTCAACGAAGAAGATTTAAGGGCCATAAACCGTGCAGTGCGCCCTCTGGCTTGCCAGCTAGCTGAAGAGGCAGATTTGACGCATTATCAAGCGCAATATAATAATCAAAACAAGCGAATGCCTGCCCCAACTGTTGAAGCGGAGAATCTGATTCCTCCAATCCGTAAGCACACTTACGCCCCTGATATTGAACCGTCTTCCCTGATCCATGAAGAGGCTGTTTTCCAAGCTTTAATGGGAATCGACTGGACCACTGTTGATTTCCAGCCAATGGGTAGAGACGAGGAAGCTGAAGCGGCGGAGGATGAGGAGCAGGCTTGAACCGGAAGCCGATTTGAAGAGCTATTTGCAACATCCTTCCATAAAACAATGATTTTGTTTGAGCACCATGCCGCCTTGTAATAGGATAGTTAAAACTTCTGTCTGGAATATGCCTTCGTGCATAAGTACTGAAGCTTTTGCTTGAAAAACTTTAATTCATATTTCCTGCAATCAGAAAAATTTGAACTTCGGTGGCGGTTATACCGTCAGCCGGATTATGATCTTGATATGTGTATCAGTAATACAACAAATAGATGATACATAAATACCTGCCATGTTTGATCATAAAGCTGGCTTTAGCCAAGCCTGAAGCGGTGGTTTTATAAACCATTACCGTCAAAAAGGGAGAAAGTAGCTCCCGTACAGACCGTACTGACTTAATACGAGCCCCCTGGTTACTCCATGATGTTAACAGGGAAAAGGTAAACCAGGCAGGCTCCTCCGGATTAAAAGGGGGATCAAAAATCATTGGCTGAACCGGAAAAAATATGCTTGTTGACATAAAGAAATCCAACAAAAGCAAAGAATGAACAAACCATGAAAACAACATGGAAGCAAAAGTAATGATAAAAACCATTTGCAAAAATACGCTATACTGAGCTGTTCAGATGGTATTACCATGGTCGGACAGGATCAAGGCCCCCAATAGGAGTGACAATGATTCAAGTCAGCCAGGTCCCCAAATGACTCGTGGCATATATGCCAGATCAAGAGGCGTGGCAATGGTTCGGGCCCGACCATGCCCCCAAGTGATTTTGTGGCCTTAGGCCGACCAAGAGGCGTGACTGGTTCAGACTTGACCAAGTCCCCAAATGATCTGGTGGCTGTCGCCTATCAAAGGGTGTTCGTTGGTTCGGACACGACCAAGGCCCCCAGTGATATATAAAAACAAATGTCAAGGGGTAAACCGGAGGCCGCTTTAAACAGAACCACTCCGTGTAACCTCGCATGATGAGAAAGACAGAGACCCCGCTTTAGCTGAGGCTCCGGTTTGATATATCAAAGATAATATATACATTGTCATGATATGTACATAGATAGAGCCGATGGCTCAAGTATAGTAAGGCCGAAGATGAGCTATATTCCACGGCCTGTTGGTCTCCTCTTCTGATGTACGTGAGTCTTGATGTCCTCGAATATCAATCAGATAGTACGACCCGTTGTGCAAATTTTTGCTGACCACGAAAGGTCCCTCCCAAGGTGGGGATAACTTGTGCATATCCGTTTGATCTTGGATGAGTCGAAGCACCAAATCTCCTTCTTGAAAAGTTCTGGTTCTAACCCGGCGACTGTGATAGCGACGAAGATCTTGCTGGTAAATCGCCGAACGGGCAGCCGCTATATCACGCTCCTCGTCCAATAGGTCCAAAGCGTCTTGCCGTGCTGTCTCATTGTCTGCTTCAACATAGGCTGCCACACGAGGCGAATCGTGCCGGATGTCACTAGGGAGAACTGCCTCTGCTCCATAGACCATGAAAAATGGCGTGTATCCTGTGGACCGGTTTGGCGTAGTATTGATACTCCATAACACAGATGGTAGCTCTTCAACCCAACATCCTGGTGTTCTTTGCAACGGGACCAAAAGCCGGGGTTTGATGCCTCGCAAGATTTCCTGATTAGCTCGTTCTGCCTGTCCATTGGACTGGGGGTGTGCCACTGACGACACGTCAAGTCGGATGTGCTCACGTTCACAGAACTCCTTCATAGCACCCTTGGATAAATTGGTACCATTGTCAGTAATGATACTGTGTGGAAAACCAAACCGGAAAATCACCTTCTTGATGAACTGCACCGCTGTTGCTGCATCACACTTGCTGACAGGCTCCGCTTCAACCCACTTGGTAAATTTGTCAACTGCCACCAAAAGGTGGGTTTTCTTATCCTTGGATCTTTTAAAAGGCCCAACCATATCCAGCCCCCAAGTTGCAAACGGCCATGTTATTGGGATCATCCTCAATTCTTGAGCCGGCACATGAGCACGCCTTGAAAATTTCTGACATCCATCACACCGTTTAACCAAGTCCTCCGCATCAGCATGCGCTGTCAACCAGTAGAACCCGTGACGAAACGCCTTTGCCACCAGAGACTTTGAACCGGCGTGGTGCCCACAATCCCCTTCATGGATTTCTCTTAAGATTTCACAGCCTTCCTCAGGAGAAACACAACGTTGAAACGCCCCTGATACACTGCAATGATGTAATTCACCATTGACAATCGTCATAGACTTGGATCGCCGGACTATCTGCCTGGCCAGAATCTCATCCTCTGGTAACTCCCCCCGGTTCATGTACGCAAGATAAGGAACTGTCCAATCCGGAATAACATGCAGGGCTGCCACCAATTGAGCCTCCGGATCAGGGATAGCCAAATCCACCTCACCTGGGAGCTTGACTGACGGGTTGTGCAACACGTCCAAAAAGACGTTAGGCGGGACCGGTTTACGCTGAGAGCCCAACCGGCTTAAAGCATCCGCCGCTTCATTCTTCCGACGGTCCACATGATCCACTTGATAACCCTTGAAACAACCTGCAATATTATCCACTTCCCGACGATATGCAGCCATGAGCGGGTCCTTAGAATCCCAAGTGCCAGACACCTGTTGAGCCACTAGGTCCGAGTCACCAAAGCACTTAACCCGGCTTAAATTCATCTCTTTAGCCATCCGGAGACCATGGAGCAAGGCTTCGTACTCAGCTGCATTATTAGTACAAGGGAACATTAAGCGGAGAACATAGCAAAACTTATCACCTCGTGGGGAAGTTAATACGACCCCAGCCCCCGAGCCTTCCAATTGCCTGGATCCGTCAAAATGAATAGTCCAATATGTGTGATCCGGCTTCTCCTCTGGTGCTTGTAACTCCGTCCAATCATTGATGAAATCAACAAGTGCTTGAGACTTCACTGCCGTCCGAGGCACGTACTTCAGTCCGTGTGGCCCAAGCTCTATAGCCCACTTGGCAATCCGGCCAGTCGCCTCCCGATTCTGTATAATATCACCCAAGGGAGCTGAACTGACCACTGTGATGGGGTGCCCTTGAAAATACTGCTTCAACTTCCGACTGGCCATAAAAACACCATAGACCAGCTTCTGCCAATGCGGATACCTTTGCTTGGATTCAATAAGCACCTCGCTGATATAATAAACCGGCCGCTGAACCGGATATTCCTTGCCTGCCTCTTTGCGTTCCACCACAATTGCCACGCTAACTGCCCGAGCATTGGCCGCTACGTATAATAATAGTGGCTCCTTGTCGACCGGAGCTGCAAGAACAGGCGGATTGGCTAACTGCCGCTTCAGGTCCTCAAATGCCTCATCAGCAGCTGGACTCCAGACGAAATTGTCTGTCTTCCTCAGCATTTGGTACAAAGGGATAGCCTTCTCCCCGAGGCGGCTGATAAACCGGCTCAGCGCAGCGATTCGGCCCGCCAAACGCTGAACATCGTTGATACACTTCGGTTTAGCTAGGGATACAATAGCCGTAATCTTCTCCGGATTAGCCTCAATTCCTCTGTTAGACACCAGGAAACCCAGTAACTTGCCTGCCGGAACACCAAAAACACACTTGGCCGGATTAAGCATCATCCTGTAAGCTCGCAAGTTGTCGAAGGTCTCCTTCAAATCATCCACCAGCGTCTCCTTCTGTCTTGATTTTACTACAATATCATCCACATAGGCGTGCACATTGCGGCCGATCTGCTCATGCAAGCAATTCTGTACACACCGTTGATAGGTGGCTTGGGCACTCTTGAGCCCGAAGGGCATAGATACATAGCAGAAGGCTCCAAAGGGAGTAATAAATGCCGTTTTCTCCTGATCTTTAACCGTCATCTTAATCTGATGATATCCAGAGTATGCATCCAAAAAACTCAAACGCTCAGAACCCGCCGTGGCATCAATGATCTGATCAATACGGGGGAGGGCAAAAGGATCTGCCGGACAGGCTTTGTTAAGATCTGTGTAATCCACACACATACGCCAAGTGCCGTTTTTCTTAAGAACCAGCACCGGATTAGCAAGCCACTCTGGATGGAACACCTCAATAATAAAACCAGCTGCTAAAAACCTGGCCACTTCCTCTCCAATGGCTTTGCGTCTTTCTTCGTTAAACTGGCGGAGGAACTGTTTCACCGGTTTATACTTAGGATCCACATTAAGAGTGTGCTCAGCGAGTTCCCTCGGTACACCTGGCATGTCAGACGGCTTCCATGCAAAAATGTCCCGATTCTCACGGATGAACTCGATGAGCGCGCTTTCCTATTTGGGATCCAGGTTGGCACTGATAGTGAACTGCTTGGACGAATCGCCGGGCACGAAGTCAACAAGCTTGGTCTCAGCTGCCGATTTGAACTTCAGATCTGAATCATGCTCTGTAGTTGGCTTCTTTAAAGGGGTCATATCCGCCGGATCAACATTGTCCTTATAATACTTCAACTCCTCCGTGGCACAGACTGACTCTGCATAAGCCGCATCACCCTCTTCACATTCCAAAGCGATCCTACGGTTCCCGTGAACTGTTATCGTCCCCTTGTAACCCGGCATCTTGAGCTGTAAATAGATATAACAAGGCCGCGCCATGAACTTGGCATAAGCCGGCCGCCCAAACAGGGCGTGATACGGGCTCCGGATCTTCACCACTTCGAAGTTTAATTTTTCCGACCGAGAATCGTGCTCGTCCCCAAAAGCCACATCTAGGGCTATCTTGCCAACAGGATATGCAGATTTGCCTGGCACAACACCATGGAATACCGTATTCGACGGTCTGAGATCCTTGTCTGTTAGTCCCATGCGCCGGAATGTCTCATAGTATAGTATGTTAATACTGCTTCCTCCATCCATGAGCACCTTGGTGAACTTATAACCCCCCACCTGAGGGTCCACTACTAATGCTAACTGGCCCGGATTATCAACCCGGGGCGGGTGATCTTCTCTGCTCCACACGATGGGCTGCTCTGACCAGCGTAAGTAACGTGGTAAGGCCGGTTCAACAGAATTCACCGCTCGCTTGTGGAGTTTTCGGTCGCGCTTATCCAAGCCAGTTGTGAAGACATGGTATTGCCCATTGCTCAACTGCTTTGGCTGGCTCTGATAACCTGACTGCTGCTGCTGCTGCTGCTGGCCGTTCTGATTATTCTGGCTATTGTGACCGCCCTGATTGAAACCTGAACCGGAAGCTCCATCGTGACCCGGGCCGTGTAAACCGGATCCTGAACCGCCACCTGACCCATGGTCATACCGGAAGGCATTAGAGTTTTTAAACTCCCGCATAATATAACAATCCTTCCAAAGGTGGTTAGCTGGTGTCTCCTTCGTCCCGTGCTTTGGGCAAGGCTGATTCAACAAATAATTCAAACGGCTTGCGTTAGGATTGGGGGTCCCATTACGATCTGCCGCTTTACCTCTGCGCCGCTGCCCCCTGTCCTGTGCATTAGCGTTGGCCACAAAATCCATGCTACCCTCCGCCTTGCGTTTGCCTCCGTTTCCATGACCCGCCGGTTTGTACTGCTGCTGTTTAGAGTTGCTATTCTTCCTTCCTTCCCTGTTTCATCATCATCAGGTTCGGGATCCTTGGTACTGTCCGAATCGGCATACTTTACTAAAGCAGCCATGAGGGTTCCCATGTCATTACAGAACCGCTTCATGCGTCCCAATTTCAATTTTAGAGGCTCAAACCGGCAGTTGCCTTCCAGAGTTAAGATCGCAGAGTCAGCATTAATCCTGTCAGATGAGTGCAAAATTTCCGAAACGCGGCGCACCCAACGGGTCGTTGATTCTCCTTCCTCCTGGACACAAGCCGCCAGGTCTACTATGGACTTGGGCTGCTTACATGTATCCTTAAAATTCTGTATAAACCGGGCCCGCAACTGGGCCCATGAGCTGATAGAATTGGGTGGCAGGCTCTTTAACCAAGTACGAGCCGTGCCCTCAAGCATCATGGTGAAGTATTTTGCACATGCGGCCTCATCCACGTCCAGCATCTCCATGGCCATCTCATAACTCTCTACCCATGCTTCAGGGGGTAAATCAGCGGTGTAATTCGGCACCTTGCGTGGACCCTTGAAATCTTTGGGCAGGCGCACATTACGTAAAGCTGGGATTAAGCAAGGCACTCCCAAAGCGGATGTGATCCCTGGTCCGGCAAAGGTTGTAGAACGAACCGGTGTAAATTGGCCCGCATTATCCTGTGCTGCTAACTCGGCCTCCCTTTGTGCCCGGGCCCGGTCCACCACATCCTGAGCATCTCCAACACCACCTGCCGGGTCATTACCACGGGCCGCTTCACGGCCTCGCGCATTGCTTGATATGGCCGGTTCCTCCATGCGCCTGCTATAGCTCCGGCCCGGACAGGGCGTAGAATGAATCCGATCACGGCTGTATGAGTATGCCTCCTGCTGAATCAGCGCAGTCCAGAGAAGCTCCTTAACCCGGCGTGTCTCTATCGCTTGCGGAGAATCCCCTTCGACTGGGATGGCCTCTAACTGTGCAGCGGCCGCAACAAGGTTGTCCATAGGATTAGAATAATGACCTGGGGGCGTCTGGACCGGCGGAAAATTCATAATGTTCTGCTGAGGGGGTTCCATCAGGCGAGGTTGGACCGGCTCCCCTGGTCCTGGTGCCTCGATCCGGTTTGTCTCCGGGTACGGCGGCGGATTACTAGGCCCAGCCCCTGGAGTGTGAAAGAGACTTCGGGGGTCAAACCCTGACGGCAGGCGTGATCTGTGCTTCCGCTTCAAAACCTCATGTGATGCGTTCTGGTCAAGCATGAGTTTATAGGCCTGGTTGTCCAAAGCGGCCCGTTCTGCAGTCATCCTGTCTTTTTCTGCTGCCAGATCCGCTTTGGCTTGCACGATCTGCTCTTTCACCTTTGTGATTTCTGCATTATGGGCCTCCTGATCCGCCGGATTGTCCTCTGCCATAAGCGCAACTAGTGCATCAAACAGATCAGTTAGAACTTTAACCGGCGGGCGCACAAGGCCTCCTGCCCCTGCTGTGGCTGCCGCTGCTGATCCGGAGAACATTGCTGCGGCGGTTGAAGAGTGATTCGCCGCCTGTGTGCCGGCCATGAATATTCCAACCCGGTTGACCAGGCCCGGGGGGTCCGGAATACTGTCGCCATCGGAACAGCCCCTAATCTGGTCGTCTTGCAACTGGTATAGCGATTCGGTCCCTCCGGTCGAGGACTCGTTATCAGAATAGACGACGGTCTCATTACCGTGTTCTGACTCGTCCTCACGCTCACCTTCGTGGACGACTCCAACGAAGACACGCTTCACGGCCGGTTTAACCCGGGTAGATCTCGCACGCTGAGCCGTCTCGATGAGGTTGGTGCAGATGTCCGGCTCAGGCCCAGGCTCACCGATTTTGCCAATGAAAACGTGTATGCCACCAAAGGGGACCCGATACCCGTACTCGATTGACTCGGCCTCGGGACCCCATCCTGCGTCGTCGATGTAGATCCTGCCCCGACGACTCTTGGTCATCCGGCCCACAACATAGCCTTCGAGTCCCTTGAGCTTGCCCTCCAAGATCGTCAAACCATCGTGCGATAGCCCCACGGTGGGCGCCAACTGTCGTGGATTTGTCACGGCAGATGTCCTAGCGAAAGGACTTAGTCGTGGAGCCATCGCTACGAGTTTACTTGAAGGGGTTAAAGCGGACACAAGGACACGAGGATTTTATACTAGTTCGGCCCCTTCGATGAAGGTAAAAGCCTACGTCTAGTTGTGATGGAATTGATATGATCTCGATGGCTAGGGAGCAAACAAGCTTCGCCTAGGCTCGAGTTGTGGTTGTCTGCCTTGAACCGCCACCGGGTCGCCCCCTTATATACACGGGTGGCGCCCGTCGGTCCATAGAGTCCTAACCGGTTCATACTCGTACTCCGGTTGCTATCTCTCTATTCCTTACTTACAATACAAGTCATACATCAGGCCGGTTTACGGCTACATGCTCTAACCGACTACAGGCATTGGGCCTTCATCTGTTTACGCCACTAATGAAGTTAACCCGGCCCAAGTAGGCCGGTTTACGCCTAGTGGTAATATCCCCAACAAGATCTGACCGAAGGGCCAACCACGCCCGCAGCCGACCAGTCCACCTGTCCATTATTTCTCACCTTTTCGTTTCTCTGTATTTAATTTTTTTGCCTTGTCAGAGAGTAGAGAGGTGGGTTTTTGCATGAGAGCCCACTTGTCTCATCTTTTTTTATCTCATCCTAAAAATATTGGCATGTACTCAATCCGTTAATTTGAATTAAAACCACCACAAAAAATTATGGAATGGAGGAAATGGGAAACAACTTATTATACTTGCTGTCATTTATGTCGTCATCCCGCCCCGCCGCATTATAACCAAATCAGAGGGCACCCACGGCCTACGCAGAGTTTGATACCTCTCGCGTTGTTATCTTGTGAGTTTGCGACGTATGCAAGATGTTGGGCGCTGTGCACGAAGGTGCAGTTGGTGAGATGAACCACGGGCTCGAGATGGCCATGGCGAAGCTGCTGCAGAGGGGAGACAACAAGGAGGGCCAGTGGTATGAGGAGGAGATTCAGGACGACCTCAAGCTCTGCTACGCGTTGAACAGGTACGTACATCTCTGAGCTCCTCTCCTCTGAAGCGGTCTTGCATCTTTTTTGTACCCATTCGACCTCTCTGTGTGTGTGCGCGCTTGAAAGCATGGTGCACCGAGGGACGAGCAAGTACCAGGAGATCGCCCTGGTTGATACCAAGCGTTTCGGCAAGGCTCTGATAATCTACGGGAAGATGCAGAGCGCCGAGGCCGACGAGTTCATCTACCACGAGACACTGACACACCCGCCGCTTCTCTTCCATCCCAAGTGAGCTATCCTATCAGTCCTTGAATTGGGCTTGATTTTCAGTCACTCCGGCTCGGCACTAGTAGAAAAAGCCTCATTTGTCCCGGTTGGTGAGGCTCATTTGTCCCGGTTGCCGAACTGGAACTAAAGGGTCGGTACTAAAGTCTAATATCTTTAGTTTCGGTTTGTCCAGGAACCGGGACAAATGGGGCTTCACGTGGCCGTTGCTGCTTACCCAGGTAGGAGGGCCTTTTGTCCTGGTTGGTGCCACCAACCAGGAACAAAAGGCTTCCACGCGTCAGCAGTTCAGGGGCTGTTTTTTTTTCTGATAGAGAGAAGTGTCCTCTCTTGTCTCCGTGCTTGGTCGACGCTACGTACTATACGTATAGAGAGGACTCGACACGCTAGCTAGCTAGTAAGCAAATGAAGGAAACCATTAAGTATATAAGATCGTCATGAACATATACACAAAAAGAAGTGATGGACCTCTCCTCCTTCGATAGATTGGTCGAACAACAAGTTTTCCTATATCTATCCGACGCTACTGGCTACATATATATATACAATATAAGATCTCTTACAAAATTCCCTAACATTTGAACTCAACTTTCACATGGTATTCTCCGTGTTTGTCAATGACGTGGTCAAGAAATAATCCCGCCAATTCCTCTTGAATTGCTCGTATGCGATCTTGTGGTAGAAGTTCATCCCGCATCTGAAACATGTAATTTGAAGAAGGGGGTCAATACATATATATGAATGAAACTTAACACAAATGATGGTAATAAAATAAAATTATGAATATTATTGCGTACGCACTTCATATTGTTGTTTAGAGTAGCTCCGCTCACAGGTCGTCTGGCAGATGAACTCGCAAATGTAGTATCCACAGAAATCATTCCCGAGTTCCTGCCACAACCATTTTATAGGAAATAGAGGTCAATCAAACTGATAAGCAAGCATGCTAAATGGTATTGATGAAACTAGCTAGAATCAATGGGAGATGCGCGGAACTATCTAGTAGCTACTACTTACTTTCAGGTGGTTAAATCGCAGCTGCGCCGGCAGTCCCGGAGCTTGTGTGGTGAACTTTTTCCAAACTCTGCCAGACAAAGAAAACAATTACTTGATATCAGGAAATGAACAAAGTTGCCGATATGGTGCGATAATGATCGACCGAACTTACTTCTCAAGCGTTTTACTCATGGTCGCATACTCCTCCGGATTTTTTCGTTTCGAATCTATGACGGTTACTAGTCCCTGCTCAAGCTTAATCTCTAGCAAAATAAAGTGAAAGTTGCGCATGCATGCATAACTCATCAATTATATTACTATAACCTCGAGTAATAAGGGAAACCGAATATGCACAAGACAGTAACACTCACTTGTATTCGTAAGGAAAGGGTATTGTATCTTTGTTTTGATTTCGAAGTAACGATCGTAGCAAGTTGGCCTTGATATCTTTGGGATCATATTTAACATTCCATTCATCCATGAGATTTGTGTTAATGATCCCAATATCACCTATTTGTCTTTTCTTCAATTCGGCGATCTTCAATCTGCATAATATAGTGAGGATAATTATATATACATGCAATGAAAGAGCGGAGCTATATATAGAGACTTAATTAATTACAGAGAAGTAGTACTTACATACAGTAGCAAGTGATGATTGTTTTATCGAGGGCCTTTTGATTGAAAAACTGGAAGAACTCCTCATATTGAACAGACAACAGATCAATTCCAACGAGGTCGTGCTCCTCTTTAACTCTCAGCGACAAAGTATCCGTCCCAGACTTCCTACAGATGTCCATGTACCAATCATGGAATCTTCGCATCATCGTTGTTAGAGGGGTACCAAGTTTGACGAGAGGCTTCCCGTGCCGGAATCTTAATGTGTCCACCTCCATTGTTTCAAAAAGTGCATCATCGTCGGGCATGTAATCTCCAGGATTGGTACCGGGAAGCATCCCCGGAAGATTAGAGACGATATCGCTAGACACATTGAGCGGGGGGCACGATTGCTTTTTCCCTTTTCTTCGTTCTGCTAGCCTTTGATCAGTGCAAGTACGTCCCGACCGCTCCGCTTCCTTATATGTCCTTTCAATGAAGCGGTCATAGTTGAATTGCGGCGCAGGCGGTGGTGGTCGCTGCAGGGCATCCAAAGTGCGCTTCACTTTCACGGAATCTATCTTCTCCGCCGGAGGTGGATGTTTCTTAGCTTTTATCGATTCAAAGAAGTCATTCACTTGGCCTCCACAGATCTTCTGGTTTTCCTCCTCGCTCCTCTTGTATGGACCGAATCTGTATTGCCTCCCGCCTCTGGCTGTACTGCTAGTCGCCAGAGCAGCCGGATTGGCTGTTGCTGTCTTCTTTCATTGCTTAAGAGGTGGAGCAGCCGGAGGCGGACTGCTACGACGCGTCGGAGCAGCCAGAGGCGGACTTCTACGACGCGTCGGAGTAGCCGGAGCGGCGGTGTCTGTGTTCCATCGTCGCTTACGAGGCGGCGAAGGAGGAGGCGGGCTGCTCGGACGCGCTGGAGCAGGCGGAGAAGGAGGTGGAGTACTGCCTCCCTCACACGCCGGAGCAGGAGGCGGAGTGCCCTGATTACTCTTCGGAGGAGGAGGAGGAGACGGACGAGGTGGAGTGCCCAGCTGACTCATAGGAGCCGTGAAGTTTAGAAGATTGATGTGCTCCTTCCGCCATAGACACGGAGTCTTCATAGCAAGACCCAGCTGACTCTCCCCATCACCTGTAGGATGCTCAAGCTGGAGCTCCTCAAATCCCTCCGTTATTTCGTTCACCATCACAACAACATAGCCTTGTGGAATCGGACAGCAGTGAAAAGTTGCTCTGGGTGAAGCAGGCAACACAGAGCCGACAACTGCCTTGACTTTGAGTTGAAGCCATTGTGTCATAAGGTGTCACTGGTGTGAATCCGTGATAAAATCCACGGGGTAGCTAGGACCCGTCAAGTCAGGCTGCTGAACGAGCTCGGTGGAAGCCACACTGCTTCTCCACTGAGATGGCGGGGTAGCTTCTTGGGTAGGATCTTGCAGCTGCTGGTTCTCAACATCTTGTCGTTCTTCTAGCTTTCCTACCCTTGCCTTAAGCTGCTGCAGTTCACTCTGCTCCACTTTGCTCCTCCTCTCTTGAGTTTTGTAACCGCCTGCGCCGGGAAACCCAACCTTCCATGCAACGGAGCCTGGCGTGCCTCGTGTTCGTCCAGGGTGCTCAGAATTCCCGAGGGCCCTTGTGAGCCCGTCGCTCTCTCTGTCAGGAACGAACGTCCCTTCCTGCACTTCCTTGATTTCTTTCCAAAGCTTCGTGATGGGTGTTGCAAGTTGCTCGTCCGTCCAGCAGCACTTCCCTATTTCAGGGTCCAAAGTTCCCCCAACCCCGAAGAACCAAGTCCTTGAACGGTCTAGCCAGTGCAATGTCTCTGGTTCAACCCTTTTAGCAATCAGGTCGTGCTCAGCCTTGTCCCACAACGGTCGGGATTTGAGGTAGCCACCTGACCCCGTGCGATGGTGATGCTCCTTCTTTGCAGCATTTATCCACCGGGCTACAAATACGGGCCAGTGATCTCTTATCTTCTCAAATCGGCCGGTGAATTCTGGAGTGTTGGCTTGGTCGACATACGTTGCTTTCAACTCATTCTTCCACCTCCTAAATAGACCTTCCATCTTCTTGAGAGCATGAGACTTGATCAATGGCTCTATAACTGGCTTTTCCGGATCCTCCTCTTCCGGTAGGGTGAAATTTACCTTCAGCGTGGTCCAAAGATCAGCTTTCTGTCTATCTTCGACAAAAGAAACTTGAAGCTCTTCCTTCTTAGGATGATTCCATTGCTCGATGCTGAGCAGAAAATGCTTCCTTGGTCTGGAGAGGTTTAATCGGTTGGCCATCGCACGCGATTTCTGTGATCATGAACCTTTCATCCTGGTGCAACTTTTTCTTCGGACCTCATTTCGTTACCGAAGTTTTGCTTGATCCGGAGGGCTATAAAAGAAGAAAGAAGAGTTAATATATGTACATACCAAAACAATTAATGCATCAGTTAGCTAGTCAGCACAGGCTTAATTAATATATATATATATACCTCGCTGGACTTTGCAATAGCTAATCCCGAGTCCGTTCGTTCACCGAAGCCGTCATCACAGTCGTCGGAGCCACCATCACGATCATGACTTTCCTCCTCCATTGTTTGATCGCAGTAGCCTACTTTCTCTCCTTCCAGACCTTCTTCAAGGTCGTTTAGAAACAACAAGACATCACCGCCATCGTGGCTTATGTCCCCCAATATCTCTTCTTGTTCGAAGTCTCTGTGTTGATCCATAGTTTCTGCAAATATTACAACATGGCAATTAATATACAAACATGAGATATGGATATATTAATAGTGGCAAACATAGATCTCTCGGCGACCCTCGACCCCTCGACGACCCTCAACCCCTCATCGACCCTCGATCCTCTACCCTAGTTTCTGACACCCTAGTTCCCGACACCCTCGTTCCCGATAAAAAATAAGAAGAGGAAGAAGAAGAAAAAATAGAGGAGAAGAAGAAGAAAAAAAAGAAGAAAAAAGAAGAAAAAAAGGATATTTCTAATTTTTCTTCTTTTCCTCTATTCCTTCTTCTTCTCCTCTTTTTTTCTCTTCTTCTTCCTCTTCTTATTTTTTCTCCTCTTCTTCCTCTCCTCTTCTTCTCCTTCTTCTTCTCCTCATGTCGAAGTTATCGGGGAGGGGGTATATCGACAACGACGTCATATACATAGAAAAAAATGTTATCTGGAAGGGTGTATATCGACCCCCCTCATGTCGAAGTTATCGGGGAGGGGTATATCAACAACGACGACATACCGATAGAAAAAAAATGTTATCGGGGAGGGGGTATATCGACCCCTCCTCATGTCGAAGTTATCGGGGAGGGGGTATATCGACAACGACGACATATACATAGAAAAAAATGTTATCAGGGAGGGGGTATATCGACTCCCCCTCATGTCGAAGTTATCGGGGAGGGGGTATATATATCGACAAAATTACATCATCATATATCATCGAACAAAATGACATCATCATCATATATATACATCTAAAAAAGTTTTCATATATCATCATCATCTAGTACAAAATATTAACCAAGCAAGTTTTCATATATCATCATATATATATAAAAAATTGACATCATCTACTACAGAAAAAATTGACCAAGTTTTCATATATATACAAAAACATCTAATTAACAACATCTATATATAACAGAAAAACAACATCTATATATAACAGAAAAATAACAGAAAAAATGAGCAGGGGCACGACGGAGGGGTACAGCGGCGGCGCCAGCGCCGGCGGGGCAGGGCAGGGGCGCAGGGGCACGCGCGGGACAGGGGAGGGGCGCGGGAGCAGGCTTTCTCATAGGAGGGGGCGAGGCACGATGGGCGGCACGTCAGAGCGGGCAGGGGCGTCTGTGGCGGCGGTGACGGCGATGACGAGCAGTCTGACGGCGTCGGTGGCAGCGGCGACGACAAGGTGGATCAAGGGCATCGGGCAGCGACAGCGACGAGGAGGAGCAGGGGGCAGGGGCGTCGGTGGCAGCGGCGACGGCAAGGTGGAGCAGGGGCGGCGACGGCGACAAGGAGGAGCAGGGGGCGTCGGGGAGAAGAAGTGGTGGATTTGGTCGAAACTGCTAAGTGTTGCTTATATACCCAGGGCATTGGTATCGGTTTGTGGCATCAACTGGTACCAATGCCCCCCTTTGGCACCGGTTGGTCCCACCAACCGGTACCAAAGGTCTCTTTTCAGCAGCCCAAAGGGCGGGAAACAGAGGCCTTTTGTACCGGTTGGACCAACTGGTACCAATGCCCCCTTTGGTACCGGTTGGTGCCACCAACCGATATCAAAGGCCTCGTGCTGCCCGTGGCCAAACCTTTAGTCCCACCTCGCTAGTTGAGAGGGGCGCGTAGTGGTTTATAAGCCCCACTGCCGCACCCCTCTCGATCTCCTCTCCATTGCAAGCTTACGGGCCTAATTGTCATTGCTATGCCTTATGGGCCTACTGGGCCTTTTGCGGGCCTGAATCCTGGCCCATGGTAGGGTTTCTAGTCGTATTCAGGCCGTGGTGGCCCATTAGGTGGCATTTTTTATTTTTCCTAAATTTTTTTTCTGTTTTTTGGATTATTTATTTTCTTTTTTTGCTTTATTTTTTAGTTCTTTTTGCTTTTAGGTAATAAAAATTATAAACTTTCTGTTAGTGCCATTTATTTTCCAACTTGAATAATTTAAATTTGATTTTTTTTGAAATTTGTGTGAATCACTAGCTTTTGAATAACTTTACTATAAAAATATTTTTTTGAGTGATTCTTTTTCATGCTATTTAATATTACTATGTTTTACGATTATATTCGAAAACAAATTTTGTTATTTTAGTTTCTAACACAAAAATTCTATATGATAATTCTTTTTGCTATTAATGTTTCTAAGAAAAAAATTCTTTATGAAAAATTCTTTTTGCTTTTAATATTTTGAACAGAAAATACTTTGATAATTTTGGTTGCATAAATTGTATGTCAATTTAGTTTCAATAATACTAGAGGTTTATAATAGTTTTTTGAGTTGATTACTTTTGCTATTGGAGTTTTATAAAAGCTTTTTAGTTGATTCTTTTTGCTATTGAAGGATATTATAGCTTTGTTTTGGTTGATCATAACAGAATATTTTAATAGATTATTTTTAGTTCATTCTTTTTTCTATTAATTCATTCTTTTTGCCATTAGTTCATTATTTGAGCGAAATGACCCTGAAAGTGAAAAGCACTACAAATGAACTCTGAAAAGGTTGAAAGTTGGCATGGTATCATCATTCCACCCACATATCATGTGCTAAAAAGTTGAGAGGGTTACGACAAAAACTGGATGCACTTTGTGTGCAAAATGGACAATCTCTTTCGAAGTATCACGGTTTCGAACGGAAACTCATGTGTTACAAAGGGATTCCATTTTTTAAAACTTATTTGAACTCCAGACTTTTTTTGTGATCAAAATGCACCATTCAAAGCCACATCATCAATTTTCAACCCTCTGTTACTTCATTGGGTATTTTTCATGCCTGTACTGATTTTTTTAGCTAAATGACCCTGAAATTAAAAAGCACTACAAATGAACTCTGAAAAGGTTGAAAGTTGGCATGGTATCATCATTTCACCCACATAGCATGTGCTAAAAAGTTGAGAGGGTTACTAAAAAAATTTGATTCACTTCGTGTGCAAAATGGACAATCTCTTTCGAAGTATCAGGGTTTCGGACGGAAACTCATGTGTTGCAAAGTGATTCTATTTTTTTGAACTTATTTGAACTCCAGACTTTTTGTGTGTTCAAAATGCACCATTCAAAGCGACATCATCAATTTTCAACCATCTCTGACTTTATTTGGTATTTTTCATGCATGTACTCATTTTTTTAGCTAAACTAGCAAAGTGGCCCGCTCGATGCACGGGCTAGAACTTTAGGTAGTTTAATAACGACACATATTATTAAATTTGTGTAAAGAGAAAATGGCATCATCCTTATAGTTTGTTTTTTCTAATTTAAAATTGTAGTGTTATATAGTAATTTAGCATTGTTCTATATCAATTAACATTCTCGTCAAAGATGTTGCATAGTCATTCTTTAGGAAAGGACTATTGAAAATGGGTAGATGATTTTATTTTATATTTTATCAATTGTATATTTTGTGAAAGCATCATATCTATTGTGTCAAAAACATTATAAATGTTTATGTTATTTTATGTAGACATGTTATTACTCCTATTTACACTCTTCATTGTATAATACACAATACTTTAGACAATGAATGTTTTTTACACCTTGATTTGCTCTGTGAAGTATGAGGAGTTATACCTGCTGCATGACTTGTTGCAACTTCGAACAGACATATGACCATATTGTGTGTTGATCTCCACGAAATATTCATAATATTGTATTTAATTTGCTAACTCAGACTATAATATGCATTTTTAGTAGGCAAACTCATCTCTCTTTGAACCAAACTTATAAATGGCGCATGCCATGTCGACGATGCAATCAAGTGTAACAACAAACATAATCAGCCCAGAAGGTGACTGTACAATGATGAATTTATGTGTTCCACCAGAATGTGAAGTAGCTTGGTTGGGAAAAGGCATGAGCCATAAATCTGTTAGTTTAGCTTCCGATATGAAAAGCATTACCAGTGAGCTAATTTCATTGCTTCAAACTATTCAATGCTTGCACTAATGAAACTATGATAACTAATATACTCAATTACATTTTCCGAGAGATAGAACATCAAAATTTGAGACCTATACCCAAGTATATTCTTGAGGGCTAGAACCTCCATGAGACCAACAAATAAACTAAAATTGCAAAACAAATTAATTGGGATGTTTTCTCTGGTCAAAATAATTGGTTCACAATATGTAATATGATCAGCGTGGGCCCCTTTTACCATAGAACAACATAAACATATGTGTAAACTACAAAGACAATTATACTTTGGCAATAGTTTTCAATAGATGCCGGGTAGGGGAGGACAAAAATAAATTGCACTTCACAGGGAGTAGTACTATATTGACTGAATGCTTCTTATGCTTATGTATAAACGACAACTGCACATTGAGAGGTTTCACACTGGATAAATTAGAACAATTGTCTAAGATGGAGAAGAAAGTCCATGTTCACTAAAAATGATCTCATGGAAGGTAAAGTTTTCTACGGCTTGAGAGGTATTAATATGTACAGACAAAATTGTGAGTCCGATAAATATTTCAAATATGGAGTGAGCCATGTGACACCACAAACATAGGGATGAGCCAAAGATTAATTGTAGCAAGTGGGAGTAACGTGCATATTATTGCAGCAAAAACTTAAGGCATCATATAATCATTCACTAAACAGATTATAAGGCCTAAGTTTAACTGTATGAAATTTAAGTACATAGGATGAACATTTGGTGAAATTTAGAGCACGAACATAGACCTTAAGCATATTCCCTCAATGTAAACAACCTTGATGCTAGGCTTTCCACCAAGATTGCATGAATCAATGGCAACAGAAAAGAAACTCATCAAGCCATACCGATAAAAATGATGGTAATGTGCACAGTGTAATGCTAGAGTGAAAACAATCTCATGGTTATGTCCAACAATGAAGTAATTGGTTTTATTGTAGGAGGTAGTCATTCTCAGGTCCTTGTTCACGTAGGAGGTATGTAAAAAGTAAGCAAGTGTTAGATTTCTCAGGGAAAAACGCCACCATTTAATTTTGGGCTATCATTTGTAAACAATATCAACCGGTCCAGTCACACATAACAGCCACATTTGTAGTAAAAAAATCGTGGCTCCTCGCTTGAAATGTTGTATGGGGTTTCACATATAACAGCCACATTTGTACTGAAACAAACTACTCTGTGGCTCCTCGCTTGAAATGTTGTATTGGATTCGGTAGGTGTCATGCAACACAGGTGCAACACTCAGAATCAAAGGGCCTGTAGAGTATCTAGCTAGTGTATGCAACAGAATAACTGTTTTGTAGTATTTATGCTCGTTACCTTGCAATCATGTCCTTGAAGCTCTTCCCAGGAAGAAAATAAAAATACTTTCAGGTTCAAAAACCAACCAACAGAAGCTTAGAGCACATCGGCCCGTTCTCTTTGCTCCACGTACTGACACACTGCTTTGCGAACTAATTTAGAGAATAAATCAGATTGAGAGTAGACATTGTTGAACTTATGATGCAATTAATATATATAGTATATAATTAGTGGTCTGCCCAAACAAATAGTGGTTCCCTCTGGATATCAACACGCATCAATGCGACTAATATAATGGAAAATTAATAGCTAACTGAACTACTATGTAAAGTAGGAAAAAAACATATAATATGATGTAACGTGTGAATCACAATTAAAACAATATGACTTCTACCCCATGTAATAACTGGAAGACAATAGGAGTACATGAAATATGTTGGTAAGTCTTTTCCAACTCTTGCGTTAGGTACATATACAGGGAAATTTGAAGTACGTTTAAAGAATATGCATAAGATGGGACACTCATCTGAATTTCAAATATCAAGTTCTTTTTGACATTTGAGCCGTATATACAAATACATTCATTATTTTGGGCACATTTGCTAAATCAAAACAGATTAATAGGAAATTATGTATAACTTAATTACCTATTAGGATTAGGAATTTAGATGGTACAGAGGAGGGCTAATTGCCGAGCAATACCATAAATGGACAAATAAGAACCAAATCAGCGGGCTCTATGGAATCAGTTCTGCATCCTTCACCCCAAAAGATCTGCTTCCTTGGAAGGCATCTTCTTCCTTCACATCGAATTGCCCTCGAACAAAAGAGAAATCCATGGAAAGTTCAACAAAAAATAGAAACATCCAACCATTAATCTGATCAACCTTTTATTTTTAAACAAAGCCTAACCGCTAGATCTTCGTAATCTGGTGGGCCCTTCCCATGTTAACTCTGCAGCCCAATTCTCCCATACATCTATTCTGCATCAGGTGACAAGTCTGTACGCGTCTCCAATTAAAAAAAAGAAGGTTTGTGCGCATCAAGGTTAAAAAGAAGGTATGTACTCTGTTCCATATCATAAGCATCTCAAACACGTTTTTCCCTAAAAAATGTAAAAGAAAAACTCAAACACTGTTTCTTCTCTTCTCATTCATACTTTGGTCACGTATATGCATCGTGATGAGAACCAAAAAATCTGCACATACATGTCACACTCCTCCATAGCCTGCATGTGGTGGCGGCTTCCGGCCGTAACGTGAGCACGGTGGTGCTCGAGGAGCACCTGCTCACGGCAATGCTGCGGATGATCTCGCGCATGGTGCTCTATAGAAACTACATGGAGCTTTTCAAGTCCGTCACAAGAAGGTATCTGTGCTCCTCCATGGCCTGCAGGCAGGGGCGGCTTCCGGCTGCAACACCGGCATGGTGGTGGTCATCAAGTATGTTGACATGAAGTACGTGGAGCACCTATCTGTTCACGTGGTGACTCTAATCATGTGTCCCAGTGAACCTAATTGCTTTGAATCTGCTCCACAAATCAAATAAAATTTTCTTTTCAGAGTAAACAATCTAACGCGGACAGTGACAGCAGACATCGACACTCTCATCGAATCGTAGCCTAAGCATGATGTTTAAATATCCAGAAGCAACATCTATTCACATGGTTTCTGCATTTAGGGCCAATAAAAAATAACCTAGTCAATAAATTGAATTTGGATAACCACGTGAAAGCACCAGAACTACCTTTCATCTATTCATGGAACTGCAGCAAGAGATCCATGGTAGCAGCCTGCTTCTCTTGCACGTTCAGCACCGGGGTCATGGCGTCCAGTGCCACAGAAGCCCGACTTGATCACGAATAGAAGCTGGGTGCGTGCGGCCCCATTGCCTCCGGTGTGAGGAGGGTGTAGCTGATGGCCGCGATCTATACATGTTTATAAAGGAAGATGACAGTGACCGGATGTGCGATCGATCCAGGCCGAGGGCTGTCATCTGGCTGCCATCGTAGGAGAAATTAGATGCTGATAAGGGAAAGATGACGGTGCGAAAAGATTACCAGGAGTAAGGGTTTGGTACATGAGTGAAAGATCAAAGGAGGAGAGCGGCATGGCCATGGAGAGTCGATCTGATCAGGGACAGATGCGAATTTAGAGCGGCGGCGGCGATAGCACGTGTGAGGTCAAACGAATACAGGACGGGAATACAACGGGGCCAACAGGGATCACATATTTTTTTTATTGGACGGTGTTTTTTTTAGTTAGACGTGAGGAAAGTATATTTAGGGCATTGGTGGGTTTTTTTGAAGTTTAATGTCAGTAAATTATTTTTAAGATCTACCGGTTGTGATTGGACCGAGAATTATATTGATGGCTAGATGTTTCTAATTTTTGTGGTAATTTCTAGTATAATTCTCTTTTTTTGGTGAGCCCATCAAGTACTTTTTATATATAAATAGATGACCCTTAAATTGAAAAGCACTACAAATGAACTCTAAAAATGTTGAAAGTTGGCATGTTATTATCATTTCACCCACATAGCATGTGCTAAAAAGTTGGGAGGGTTATGGCAAAAACTAGATGCACTTCGTGTGCAAAATGGACAATCTCTTTCAATGTATCAGGGTTTCAGACGAAAACTCATGTGTTACAAAGGGATTCCATTTTTTGAACTTATTTGAACTCCAGACTTTTTGTGTGTTCAAAATGTACCATTCAAAGCAACATCATCAATTTTCAACCCTCTAAGACTTATTTTGGTATTTTTCATGCATGTACTGATTTTTTTAGCTAAATGACCCTTTAAATTGAAAAGCACTACAAATGAACTCTGAAAAGGCTGAAGGTTGGCATGGTATCATCATTTCACCCACATATCATGTGCTAAAATGTTGAGAGGGTTACAACAAAAACTGGATGCACTTCATGTACAAAACAGACAATCTCTTTGGAAATATCAGTGTTTCGGACGAAAATTCATATGTTACAAAGAGATTTCATTTGTTCACATGTAACTGCAGTGATATTCTAGATCAAAGACATCATCATAATTGTTGTTGATAGAAAATCTTCACTTTTTCTTCGCTTGTATCCTTTCCTTATTGCGCCGTAACCATGGATAATCTTTATCGTTTAACATGGTGCTTGGGTCAGCCTTGACTTTGAAGGGAGGAATTTCATGAAACTCATTATAATCTTCAGACATGTTTGTCTTGCCCTCCAATTCCACGATGTCTCTTTTTCCTGAAAGAACTATATGGCGCTTTGGCTCATCATATGATGTATACGCTTCCTTATCTTTTCTTTTTTTCGGTTTGGTAGACATGTCCTTCACATAGAAAACCTGCGCCACATCATTGGCTAGAACGAATCGTTCGTCTGTGTACCCCAGATTGTTCAGATCCACTGTTGTCATTCCGTACTATGGGTCTACCTGTACCCCGCCTCCTGACATATTGACCCATTTGCACTTAAACAAAGGGATCTTAATATCATATCCATAGTCAAGTTCCCATATGTCCACTATGTAACCATAATATGTGTACTTTCTCCTCTTAGTTGCTGCATCAAAGTGGACACCACTGTTTTGGTTGGTGCTCTTTTGATCTTGGGTGATCGTGTAAAATGTACTTCCATTTATCTTGTACCCTTTGTAAGTCATTACAGTCGAAGATGGTTCGCTCGCCAACGAGTACAGGTCATCAGAAACAGTGTTGTCACACCGGAGACGTGTTTGGAACCAACTGCCGAAACTCCTGATGTGTTCACATGTAATCCAATCGTCACACTGGTCCAAGTGTTTGGAGCATAGAATGTTCTTGTGTCATCGACATACGGGGTCACCAAGGTAGAATTCTGTAGAACCGTGCAGTGTGCTTGAGACCAAGAATGCCCGTCCCTACATATTATTGAGTCCCCTCCTAGCATGCCTTTTCCATCCAGTCTCCCCACATACACTACACCATGCACCAAAATTCCCTACCGGTGTGTGTTGGGAAAAAGTCACCATTGCCGACCGACAATATGTCAGAAAAATTTCTAACGGACTGTGGGTCGGGAAACATCTGTTCAGTGACACACTATCGGTCGGGAATGTTGTAACATATATCATCAAACAGTCGGTCAGGAAATCCGTTATGTCCCACGGACCGTCGGTCGGTAAATAACGCCGACCGACATTCTGAAGCTAACTGGTCCTCGCGTGCGAACGGCCAAATTTTAGTGCCAACAAACGGCCCAACCCGCGAACATTTTCCCTCAAAAACCCAATCTCCCTAAAAAAACCAATCTCTCCTTCGTTCCCCTCGCACGTACGCACAGGACAGCCAAATCCCTAGCTAGCTCGATCTATTCGTTCTCCACGCACGCCGCCAGGCTCCTGCCGGTCGATCCCACGCTCCCACAGCCAGCCCACGCCGTCCTACCGCCGCCCCACGCCACCCTCCCTCTGCAGCGCCGCTCCACCGTCGCCCCACGTTGCCCTCCCTCTGCTGCGCCGCTCCACCGCCACCGTCAACATGGCCCAACGTAGTCCTGTCCCTCCACCATCGGCCCCATGCCCTAGTGCTCTCTCTCTCCTGGCGCCTCTCTTCAACCAGCAGTAGGCGTGTGAGCATCTTGGGAAGCGGCAAGCCACCCTCCCTGGACTGACTTCCCCCATCTCCACCATCCAGCTCTCGAAGACACGCAGCGGCAGCGGAAATGGTCGACGCGGTTGAGGTACAACTCTTTCCTCTCTGTCTTTACCTCCCTCCCCCCTCTCTCTCTAGGCTTTGTTGTGAGAGTGGGCTGGTGGGGAACGGGGAGCTCCGGCAGTAGGGAACGCCTACACCTCTTGCTTTTCTTCTCCAGTTTGATGTGTACTGCAGCTAGTCTGATTGTGAGATACTATGCAGGCAGAAATTGTGCTAATCAATGTACAGAGTAGAAGCTTGGTGGTAGCAATATGAACTAATTCTAGAAGTTGAGCTGTTGTGTGCAACTTTTGTTTTTTTTTCATTGCAGTTCTGTCCTTTAATTCCACAGTCCCGATAGAAAGGAATTTGTAGTCATCGGTATCGAGTTTTCTTGTTCGGATGATCTGAAGACAAATGAAGAAGAGTTTAACTATAAAGTTAATACACAAAAAGAGCGCTGAGGAGTTAAATATTGTCATGCATATGGATTGACCTTGCCAACAGTATGTATTACTTCATTAAAAAGCATCATCTTGACTTTTAGAATCATGTTTCCTTTAAAAACATGCAACTCGGACATACATCCAAAAAACTGGAGTCTCTGAAAAGATACAACTTAATTGAACTGATGTTATACCTAAATTTCAGTTACAAAAATTTTAAACTTGAGTTTCTCTTTTGTTTACTGAAGTTTATTTTGCAGTGAAAGAAAACATGGCAGAGAGCTGTAAATATATAAAGCACAGCATCTCAAAAGTTGTAGTCTACTTGTTCATCTGTCTTGTTTTTTCTACAGGTAACATAGAGGAGCACTGCTGGTAAAATTGAGCCGACAAAGAGAAGTTGTAGAATATTTGCTGCAACCACTAGGTGAGTTTCTCTTCCCCACTCAAGTCCAGAGGCCCTCCATATGTGTGGATGTCATGAATATGTAGAGATGCCTCCTCATGTTTGACACTGACTTTTGTATTGTCTAATTATTTTAGTTATTAGGATTCTTGCTGCCAACGACTCAGCTTCCAGCAGCGGTGCAGTGATCCCCCCTCCCGTGCTTCTCGCTGCATCCTCCACCAGTTGGTGACTCAACAACAGCTTTGATCCATTTTATTTATGGTGATATCGTCCTTTACTATGTGTACTGCCATTGAATTGGTTCTATGATTCTTTGTTTCTTTTCCACGCCAATTTATTTACAGTACTTAAATTGATTCCTTGCATTCTCTGGTTTTGATATTATTCGTTCAGGATTTAGTGTTGACTTGGTAGTAACCAGTTGTGAAGCTAAGATACCATGGATAAGGGTTGGATGGATGCACATAGGTATAACGCCGCATATATATTTTGTTTTGCTTATACGCTGAAACTATATATAAAACACTACACATGTACACTTGCATGTAGGCATACAGAGAAGTACTTACAAGGGCTCGCCAAATTCCTAGGCTATGCATTTAATAAATCATCGGTTGAAATAAAATCTTATGTCCTTGCAAAACTGTGTGAACTCGTACTGGAGAGAAGAGTCTGAAGTCCGTGAGCACCTGGTTTGCGAGGGATTTGTAGATGGCTACAAACAGTGGATGTTTCATGGAGAACGTGTCTATTCTTCTTCCATTCCTCCAAATCTAGATGAGGGTGACGATAGGGATGAGGGCAATGATATATCTGATTTGCTAAGAGACCTTGCTGGTGGATTGGATAAAGGGGGAGATCTTGAAGATGATTGTGGTTTAGATCAGGATGATTCTTTTCTAGAATCTCTCCACAAACTTGAAGCTGATTCTAGACAAGAGCTATATCCAGGCTGTAAGAATTTCTCAAAGCTTCCTTTCCTAGTGAGACTTATTCACACCAAACTGCTTGGAGGGTGGTCTGATAGAAGTTTTGATCTGCTGTTAGATCTACTAAAAGATGCTTACCCTCAGTCCGCAATACCCAAAAACTCCAATGAAGCTAAAAAACTAGTCAAATGCCTAGGACTTGGGTATGTTAATATCCATGCATGTGAAAATGATTGCATTCTATTTTGGAAGAACAATGCCAATGCCAATTCATGCCCAGAATGAAAGGCTTCAAGATGGAAATCTGAAAGGAAGAGTGCAGATGGGAAACGTGTCCACAAGGTTCCTAAGAAGGTTCTTCGTTACTTCCCAATAAAGAAGAGGCTTCAAAGGTTGTTTCTGTGTTCCAAAAATGCGGCTCTCACAAGATGGCATGCAGAAGAGAGCAAACAAGATGGCTTGATTACGCATCCTAAAGATTCCCTCCTTTGGAAAGATTTTGATGAAAAAAATAAAGATTTTGCAAAAGACAGCAGAAATATTAAGCTTGTAGTATGTGCCGATGGTTTTAATCCGTTTGGATCCATGAATCTCAGCTATAGCATTTGGCCAGTATTATTGATTCCTTATAACTTTCCACCCTGGATGATTATGAAGCAATCAAATTTCATCCTATCACTGTTGATTATAACTTTCCACCCTGGAAATTCTGCTGGTAGTGATATTGATGTCTACATTGAGCCACTAGTTGATGATATGGTAGATATGTTTCTTGATGGTGTTAGGACCTATGATGCTTCAACCGGAGACTATTTTCAGTTGCATGCTGCCATAATATGCACAATTACGGATAAACCGGGTCTTGGGTCTTTGGTTGCCTGTGCTTCCTCTAGAGAAGGAGCTTGCCCTGAATGCCACTCTCAATTATGTTCTCTTAGGCTAAAAAATGGTAGCAAGACTTGCTATATGGTGCATCGTAGGTTCTTACATGCAGATCACCCCTTGAGGTATGATACACGCACATTTGGTGACATAGAACGTGGGACAGCACCCGTTCCACTTTCCGATAGGCAAATCTTAGAGCTGACAGAAAATATGCAAACCAAGTTTGGGAAGGATCCTATAACGAAGAAGCCTAGAACTAAGAAACGCACGAAAGGGGATCCGCTGATAATTTGGAAAAGAAAGTCTATTTGGTTTAAACTACCATATTGGAAGGATTTGAAGATGCATCATAACTTTGATATCATGCACATAGAAAAAAATGTGTGTGAGAACCAATATTTTAAATAGCGTGCTACAAAATATAGCGAGGCCCTTCTCTAAATGCTACACAAGTTATAGCGCGCTAATAGCATGCTGTATTTAAAAATAGCGTTTGCAATAAAAATCAAATATATCTGGAAATAAAGTATTTAAGCAACTAAATTTTTCATAGGAGCAAGCAATATATGCATCTGATAAAAGGAGTGAGAAAGCTAGTGGGAGAATCTGATAAAAGGAGTGAGAAAGCTAGTGGTCGTGGGTTGGTTTTGGCCTGCTGGGCTGTGCTTATTTCAGTTTTGCATGGTCTGCACGTTGTAACATTACAACGTTACACGTTATAGCGTGTGTAGCGCGCTAATTACGCGATTAGCGCCGTAGCATCCGATTTTACCAAAATGTAACGTCTCCCTTCCAAATATGCTATAACCGCGTTATAACGGCGAAATAGCGTGCTATTTAAAATATTGGTGAGAACATAGTTAACACTTTGTTGGCAGTCAATGGAAAAACCAAGGATAATATTAATTCTCGATATGACCTTCAAGCACTCAATATTAGAAAGGATCTTCAACCTATTGATCTTGATGATGATGAAGTTTTTTTTCCTCCGGCACCTTACACAATGAATTCTGAGCAGCAGAGGACATTTTGCAAAGTATTTAAAAATGCCATGTTTCCTAATGGTTATGCATCTGACATACACCGTAATGTGCACGTTAAGGAGAAAAAGATAACTGGGCTAAAGAGCCATGACAACCATGTCCTTTTGCAAGATTTGTTGCCACTTGCTGTGAGAAGAACATTACCAAAAAGAGTGAGTGCGGTACTGATTCTTGTGAGCAGATTTTTCAAGCGAATGTACTCACAGGTTATTCGCATAAGTGACATGCAAAGGTTGCAGGATGAAATAGCTGAGACCTTGAGCCTTCTTGAGGCCATATTCCTCCCATCATTTTTTGATATTATGGTGCATTTGATGGTTCATCTTCCAGCACAAGCAATGATAGCTGGTCCAGTACATTTTCGCAGCATGTGGGCTGTAGAGAGGTATATAGGAAAGCTCAAGGGACATGTCCACACCAGAAGTCATGTGGAAGGATCAATTGCAGAGGGCTATTTGTTTGATGAGAGCTTGACATTTTGCTCACAATATTTGGATGATGAGATTCGGTTGAATCGAGCTAGGAATGATGGAGGTTTGGATATGGAAGTTGATGATACAACTCCTTTCTTCCATAACATTGGTCGAGGGTTGGCTGGCAAGTGCATGGTGATGTTAGATAACAAAACTTGGCTACAAGCCCACATATACGTCTTGTTCAATTATGACAACATAGAACCATACCTAGAGTAAGATATCCCTACTATGTATTGCTATTAGGTTATTTCTCTCCTCCTTGTCAATTGATAAATATAACCTATATGCAGCAAACAAATGGATTACCGTTCTTCTATTGGTGTTTGAAGTCATCGAGAAGTCAAGCGTGTGCATTACGAGACCTTTCATGAGTGGTTTAAATTGCACGTAAGTGGGCATGTGACTGTCAACCTATAAGACATGTAATTCCATCCCATTGTAGAGTAACAATAGCATTTCATAATCACAGGTGGTAGAAATGGGCGATGAAGCACCTCATGAGATAAAAATATTAGCTAAAGAGCCAAACTTGGTTGCTATGAAGTATATTAGCTACACTATAAATGGGATAGACTTTCATACACAATCATATGATGAGGGCTGATCATTTCAGAGTAGTGGAGTAGCTCTTGTTGCACAAACCACATCCCTTGCAAAAGGAAAAGGTGACAATATTAGTGTAAGAAACAAGACCTATTATGGCATTATAAAGGAACTTATTGAGTTGAATTATCAACATAAAGGGAAAGTAGTGTTGTTCAAATGTGACTGGGTTCATAATCGTGTACAAGATGAATGGGTGCAAACTGATCAGTTTGGAATCACTTCTGTGAATTTCAAGCATTTGTTTAATACCGGTGAGAAAATATCAGACGATCCCTTCATATTAGCCACACAAGCAACTCAAGTTTACTATGTTGAAGATCCCATTGATGCTGAGTGGTCTACTGTTGTTGTTCCATCATTATATGACATAGAAGAATCTAAAGATGACAACGGTAATGTTTTACGTGTGACGTTGCCTGATCCATGTAGTGCTATACGTGTGAGTGTTGCGGATGGATGCATTGGTTCTGCTAGGACAAATATAGATGGACTAGTTCTTAAAGCAAGTGATATTGAAAAAAAGTAAGTGTTGTGTATGATCCTCTAATGTTTTGTATTTTCAGCGATGTACTCACAGTGTGTCTTTTGCAGGAGGAAAAATGGCAAACGCAAACGGAAGAGCTAAAGATGGTGGGGTCACGGAGGAACAACTGAAAGCGGTAGAGTATGAACTACTGAGAAGCAAGACCATTGAACAGAATGATAAACAGCTAGCAGCGGTACGAGCAACAAGAGCTTCTATGAAGGAAGATATGGAAGCGAACCAAGCCGCCAAAAAGAAAAGAAAGGTATGTAGCTTCCATCACATTCATGTTCTACCTGAAAGAAGCAAATATAGCTTGCAACACTAACCTATATATCTATGCAGGCACCCTCCAGCACACCTATAAGCGCGAATGAAGGACGTGTTTTGAGGTCTAGGGTATCAAAAGATCAATATCATGTTGATCCTGAGCATCAGCCTTCCAAAGGTAGCCTAATGTCACTTGCTAGAATTGTTCATATTCTAACCTAATGTCACTTTCTAGAATTGTTGTATGACTATGTTAATTTTCTTGCATGAAGAGATTACGCGTGAGCTTGATGGTGATGGTAGTCAAAAGAAAGGTGGAAGAAAAATTACTCGAAAGGCTAACATATATGCAAGGCTGAATCAACCCAAAATCCATATTCCACTTAATGGGGATGGCTGATGACCCACAAGTGTAGGGGATCTATCGTAGTCCTTTCGATAAGTAAGAGTGTCGAACCCAACGAGGAGCAAAAGTAAATGATAAGCGGTTTTCAGTAAGGTTTTCTCTGCAAGCACTGAAATTGTAGGTAATAGATAGTTTTGTGATAAGATAAATAGTAACAAGCAACAAGAAAATAAAGTAAATAAAGTGCAGCAAGGTGGCCCAATCCTTTATGTAGCAAAGGATAAGCCTGGACAATTTCTAATAATGAGAAAGGAGCTCCCGAGGACACATTGGGAATTATCGTCAAGCTAGTTTTCATCACACTCAAATGATTCGCGTTCGGTACTTTGATAATTTGATATGTGGGTGGACCGGTACTTGGGTACTGCCCTAACTTGGACAAGCATCCCACTTATGATTAACCTCTATTGCAAGCATCCGCAACTACAAAAGAAGTATTAAGGTAAACCTAACCACAACATTAAACATATGGATCCATATCAACCGCTAACGAAGCAACTCATAAACTAGGGTTTAAGCTTCTGTCACTCTAGCAACCCATCATCTACTTATTACTTCCCCATGCCTTCCTCTAGGCCCAAATAATGGTGAAGTGTCATGTAGTCGACATTCACATAACACCACTAGAGGAAAAGACAACATACATCTCATCAAAATATCGAACGAATACCAAATTCACATGACTACTAATACCAAGACTTCTCCCATGTCCTCAGGAACAAACGTAACTACTCACAAAGCATATTCATGTTCATAATCAGAGGAGTAATAATATGCATAAAGGATCTGAACATATGATCTTCCACCAAGTAAACCAATTAGCATCAACTACAAGGAGTAATCAACACTACTAGCAACCCGCAGGTACCAATTTGTGGTTTTGATACAAGATTGGATAAAAGAAATGAACTAGGGTTTTGAGAGGAGATGGTGCTGGTGAAGATGTTGATGGAGATTGACCCCCTCCCGATGAGAGGATTGTTGGTGATGACGTTGGTGATGATTTCCCCCTCCCGGAGGGAAGTGTCCCCGGCAGAACAGCTCCACGAGAGCCCTAGATTGATTCCGCCAAGGTTCCGCCTTGTGGCGGCGGAGTTTCATCCTGTAAGCTTGCCCATGATTTTTCCAGGGTAAAAGTGATGATATATCAGAAGATGGACGCCGGAGGCCCACCAGGGGGCCCAGGAGATAGGGGGCGCACCCTATAGGGGGGGCGCCCCCCTGTCTCCTGGACAGGGTGTGGGCCCCCTGGCCTATTTCTTTAGCTCAGAAATTCTTATAAATTTCAAAAAGTTGTTTCGTGGAGTTTCAGGACTTTTGGAGCTGTGGAGAATAGGTTTCCAACATTTGCTCCTTTTCCAGCCAGAATTCCAGCTGCCGACATTCCCCCTCTTCATGGTAAACCTTGTAAAATAAGATAAAATAGCCATATGTATTGAGATACAATGTGTAATAACAGCCCATAATGCAATAAATATTGATATAAAAGCATGATGCAAAATGGACGTATCAATGGCCAGCCTGTTGGGCCAGATGCAACTGAGTTTGCCAATTTCATTTGTACTTTGGTGAGGAAGCATATACCACCTGCAGAGTTAGATTGGCGAGATGTTGATGTAGAGAAAAAATTTGTTAGTGTGGGAGACCTTGAAGGTAGAAATGAGCATAATTTATAACTTACACACTCTTTTTTAATGTCATCTAAATGAATGTCCTGTTTTCGTTCATTTTAATAGGCATTTTATGAGCTGGACTCAACTGCTTTGAGCTTTGTTATCAACACTTCACACATAAAATGGAAGGATTGGAAGTCAGATTTAAAGAGGTACAAGTTTGATGCTGCGCTCACTGATGCACAACTTATGAAAAGACGTGACAGCAGAATTAGTGAAGCTGACTGGAAGACCCTTATTACTTATTGGAGATCTTCGACATTTGAAGTAAGTCATCCTGCTAATCAAAAATGTAGTATATCTTTGCAGCACACTCTGTCCTGGACATAGATAAACAAATATGCATGTAACGATTCTCAAAACACAAACAATATGTGTGATAAATCTCCTTTACTTTTTGCTTGTAGTCTCGTAGTGCTATCGCCAAAAAGAATCATGCCAATGCAGTACCTCATAGATCTGTCAGCAAGAGCCATGCCCGTGTTGCCAATGAAATGGTAAAAAAAATTACCACAATTATAAATGATATGCCACTGTGATTTAGTGACTAATGCATATTGAAATAAATAAATGATTGTAGGCTGTCAAACTTGGGCATGATCCTTGGAGAGATGAAGTTTATATGGAAACACATACATGCAAGAAAGGGGAAAGAAAGGGAGTTATGTGCCACTAGTAGCAGCAACAATTGTAAGTCTCTTTTGCCATGTTTTTCAGTATTACTCAGAAATTGTACAAGTACAATTTATAGAGCAAGTAAATATCATTTTGCAGAAAGAACTCATAGAGAGTGCTGAAAAGCACCCTGAATGGAAGGACAAAAGCATTAAAGAAGGTGATCTGTTTGCACGTGTATGTGGACTGAAGGAGCCAAGGGGTCGTGTCCGTGTGTTAGGTCTAGGGCCAACACCTCAAGATTTGGGCACACCGGGTGCACAGGGTAAACTGAGCACAAGAGTTCTAGTTGCAATGGAAGGGCGCCGAGAAGCTAAAAATTGCTTTAACATGCTCCAGGGGCATGTGCAAAAAATGGAGGAACGAATGAACCGAATGGAATTGATGTTTGCTTTAGAAGGAAGGCATAATCTGGAAACTCCTAGTTCGCACAACGGTTCCAATTCTCGACAAGTAATGAACTATTTTCAGATCTTTTCATTGCATCATTAATCCATCTTGCATGCACTAACTCTATTTCCATATTGTTGTCTGGTAGAACTCCGGAGTTGAAGCTGAGGAAGATAACGATGCTAAAGAAGATGTTGAACAGGATGATGAAGAGCCATTTGTTCATAGAAGAGTTGTTGCAAAGCCCCCTGCAAGAAGCTCATCAGCCCATGAAGATGAAAGCCTTGTAATCTTCACATCCTTACCTATATGTTTAAATTCTGTTTCATTTTCATGTTTCTAAAATAATCATTGATTCAGATTGGTATGGGTGTGCTTCTATATGCATGGACTGGTCCTGAAACTCCTGTTGCCAAGGCAACGATTATCTCAGCTGACCCAGACACTATTGTGGGTGGAGAGCTCCTTGGACCAGCAACTTATGAGGTTCTTGTCAATGTTGCTATCAGAAGGGATGCCACTGTGCCTTATGAATATGATGGTTTACAAATTATCGCCGATGCTGTCACAAAGACCATTGCATAGCCATCTAGCAAGGTAATCACCTACAATATGTGTTCTGTCCACTTATCGCAAATTGTTTGATTTGTGATACTGACTGATGATCACTTTGCTAGAGAAACCCTACAAACAAGGGGCATCTTCCTCATCCCGCCGCTAAGGTACTGTAAAAGAGATGCTTCTTGGTGCTTTCTTTTGCTCAAAGTACACAAGTTGCTAAGGTACTGTCACACACCAAAAAGTTATACCACAGCCATTGTGACCCCATACATTAGCCACCAAGATACTCAAATTTGTAGGAGATGTACAAGTGTACAATAATTTCTAAATTTAATTTAATTTGTGCACTGAAGTACATCTACTGTTCTGAATATAATGGTCAGGTGCAATCCAAGTTTTGGATCTTAAAGTAGTCATACAATATTTTTTGTTCTGCCACTAGCAAGAAATTAGACTCATGTCCATATAGTACATTGTATCCTTATACCGAATCCTGATTCATGTCCATAAAGTAGTTATACAATTTTTTAATAGTTTTGCTATTTTCTAAATGCTGTTCCTAGGCCCACATATTACATTCTATCTTATTTATTTCTCTTATGCATAACCTGATGGTTTCACAGGTTCTGGCTCTTATACCTATAAAGATTTGTATGTATAGTACATATGCTTCTCTGAAATTAATGTCTTACTTTCATATAATTTGTGGCATTGACGTGCATATGTAATTCTTTGATGGTTTTCTAAATATAATCGTCAGGCGCACTGCAGTCTTTTCCAGCTCAGAGAAAAGAAAGAAAGAAAATTGGTGGTTTTTTCTAGAAAAACTGACCATCGTGAGTCTGTACCTGAATGTGTTGCTCCCAATAATTGTTCGTATGCTAAACTGCAGCTAGATGATGCATATTGCTCATATTTCTTGATGAAATATATTCCATGGCCATCAGGCATTGATGCTCTATTATGTCTAACACAGTACAAATTCTAATTAAACATGTTGTCGCATTATTTAAGACTTGCCATGTTTTTATAACATTAAAACCACACTGCCATTGATGGTTTATGAAATTATTATTTTCACCATTGTCTCTATGAATGCATGAATTCACTGGTGACTTTGTATCCTTTGTAGGTAAGACATACAAAAGGACCATGAAGGAACCATGAAGATGGCAGTTCGTGTTCGCTAGACATCTTGTCTAATGGAGCAAAAATAGTGTCTTTTAGGATCATTTTGTGGACCTATATGGCGGGGTCTTGTCATCTGGGTCTTTTGCGAAATGGAGCAAACAATGAATCGATGGACATGCATCTATCATTTTGTAAACCTATCGAGTGATTCGGTGACTGGAACATATAAATGTTGGAAGGCTTATGAGAATGAATTACTGTTTTATCCTTCTTTGGTCATGATTTATTTTTTTGTGAGTACATGCAAGTTAGTTAACTTTGTTGATATTGTGATGTGATGAGATATGCAACTTGATTGATATTGTATAAAGCAGATGAGAAATATATAACAGGTTCATATTTATTGCTCAGTTAAACTAAACGCTGACGAACTGTTGGTTGGGAAAAGAAAAGAACGTCCTATTATCGGTCGACAAAGGCTTACGCCAGAGCCAACGGACAGTCGGTTGGTAAAAAACAACACCATCCAATTGTCCGTCGGGAAAGGTACATAGGAGAGCCAGCAGAATATCGGTCGGCAAAGTTTGCACCGTCAAACAGTCAGTCAGGAAAAGATCAAGGACAGTACCAACGGAAAATCGGTCGGGAAAGGTTCATAGTAGTGCCAAGAGATATTCGGTCCGCAATGTCTTATATCGCCATCCAACTTTCGGTCGGCAAAGATATGTCGGTCGACAAAAGGCTTTCCCGTCTGGAATTTGCCCAGCAGATGCGGTCGGTCGGCAATACTCTTTCCCGACCGAATGCCTCTCGGCGAATGCTGTTTTTCTGACCAACATGTCTGTCAAAGAAGGAAGGCATAATCTGGAAACTCCTAGCTCGCACAACGGTTCCAATTCTCGACAAGTAATGAACTATTTTCAGCTCTTTTCATTGCATCATTAATCCATCCTGCATACACTAACTCTATTTCCATATTGTTGTTTGGTAGAACTCCGGAGTTGAAGTGAGGAAGATATAGATGTTGAAGAAGATGTTGAACAGGATGATGAAGAGCCACTTGTTCATAGAAGAGTTGTTGCAAAGCCCCCTGCAAGAAGCTCATCAACCCATGAAGATGAAAGCCTTGTAATCTTCACATCCTTACCTATATGTTTAAATTCTGTTTCATTTTCATGTTTCTAAAATAATCATTGATTCAGATTGGTATGGATGTGCTTCTATATGCATGGACTGGTCCTGAAACTCCTGTTGCCAAGGCAATGATTATCTCAGTTGACCCAGACACTATTGTGGGTGGAGAGCTCCTTGGACCAGCAACTTATGAGGTTCTTGTCAATATTGCTATCAGAAGGGATGCCACTGTGCCTTATGAATATGATGGTTTACAAATTATCGCCGATGCTGTCACAAAGACCATTGCGTGGCCATCTAGCAAGGTAATCACCTACAATATGTGTTCTGTCCACTTATCGCAAATTTTTTGAATTGTGATACTGACTCATGATCACTTTGCTAGATGAAACCCTACAAACCAGGGGCATCTTCCTCATCCCGCCGCTAAGGTACTGTAAAAGAGATGCTTCTTGGTGCTTTCTTTTTCTCAAAGTACACAATTTGCTAAGGTACTGTCACACACCAAAAAGTTATAGCACAGCCATTGTGACCCCACACATTAGCCACCAAGATAATCAAATTTGTAGGAGATGTACAAGTGTACAATAATTTCTAAATTTAATTTAATTTGTGCACTAAAGTGCATCAACTGTTCTGAATATAATAGTCAGGTGCAATCCAAGTTTTGGATCTTAAAGTAGTCATACAATTTTTTTTGTTCTACCACTAGCAATAAATTAAATTCATGTCCATATAGTACATTGTATCCTTATACCGAATCCTCTTCATGTCCATAAAGTAGTCATACAATTTTTTAATAGTTCTGCTATTTTCTGAATCCTATTCCTAGGCCCACATATTACATTCTATCTTCTTTATTTCTCTTATGCATAACCTGATGGTTTCACAGGTTCTGGCTCTTATACCTATAAAGATTTGTATGTATAGTACATATGCTTCTTTGAAATTAATGGCTTACTTTCATATAATTTGTGGCATTGACATGCATATGTAATTATTTGATGGTTTTCTAAATATAATCATCACGCGCACTGCAGTCTTTTCCAGCCCAGAGAAAATAAAGAAAGAAAATTGCTGGTTTTTTCTTGAAAAACTGACCATCGTGAGTCTGTACCTCAATGTGTTGCTCCCAATGATTGGCCGTATGCTAAACTGCAGCCAGATGATGCGTATTGCTCATATTTCTTGATGAAATATATTCCATGGCCATCAGGCATTGATGCTCTATTATGTCTAACACAGTACAAATTCTAATTAAACATGTTGTCGCATTATTTAGGACTTGCCCTGTTTTTTATAACACTAAAACCCCACTGCCATTGATGCTTTATGCAATTATTATTTTCACCATTGTTTCCATGAATGCGTGAATTCACCGGTGACTTTGTATCTTTTGTAGGTAAGACGTACAAAAGGACCATGAAGGAACCATGAAGATGGAAGTTCGTGTTCGCTAGACATCTAGTGTAATGGAGAAAAAATAGTGTCTTTTAGGATCATTTTGTGGACCTATATGGAGGGGTCTTCTCATCTGGGTATTTTGTGTAATGGAGCAAACAATGAATCGATGGATAAGCATCTATCATTTTGTAAACCTATCGAGTGATTCGGTGACTGGAAAATATAAATGTTGGAAGGCTTATGAAAATGAATTACTGTTTTATCCTTCTTTGGTCATGATTTATCTTTTTGTGAGTACATGCAAGTTAGTTAAATTGATTGATATTGTGTTGTGATGAGATATGCAACTTGATTGATATTGTATAAAGCAGATGTGAAATATATAACAGGTTCATATTTATTGCTCAATTAAACTAAACGCTGACGAACTGTTGGCAGGGAAAAGAAAAGAACGTCCAATTATCGGTCGGCAATGGCTTACGCCAGAGCCAATGGAGAGTTGGTTGGTAAAAAACAACACCATCCAATTGTCTGTCAGGAAAGATACATAGAAGAGCCAGCAGAATATCGGTTGGCAAAGATTGCACCGTCAAACAGTCGGTCGGGAAAAGATCTAGGACAGTACCAATGGAAAATCGGTCGAGAAAGGTTCATAGTAGTGCCAAGAGATGTTCGGTCGGCAATGTCTTGTATTGCCATCCAACTATCGGTCGGCAAAGATATGTCGGTCGGCAAAAGGCTTTCCCGTCTGGACTTTGCCCAACAGACGCGGTCGGTCGGCAATACTCTTTCCCGACCGAATGCCTATCGGCGAATGCTGTTTTTTTGACCAACTTGTCTGTCACAGAAGGAAGGCATAATCTGGAAACTCCTAGCTCGCACAACGGTTCCAATTCTCGACAAGTAATGAACTATTTTCAGCTCTTTTCATTGCATCATTAATCCATCTTGCATGCACAAACTCTATTTCCATATTGTTGTCTGGTAGAACTCCGGAGTTGAAGCTGAGGAAGATATAGATGCTAAAGAAGATGTTGAACAGGATGATGAAGAGCCATTTGTTCATAGAAGAGTTGTTGCAAAGACCCCTGCAAGAAGCTCATCAGCCCATGAAGATGAAAGCCTTGTAATCTTCACATCCTTACCTATATGTTTAAATTCTGTTTCATTTTCATGTTTCTAAAATAATCATTGATTCAGAATGGTATGGATGTGCTTCTATATGCATGGACTGGTCCTGAAACTCCTGTTACCAAGGCAATGATTATCTCAGTTGACCCAGACATTATTGTGGGTGGAGAGCTCCTTGGACCAGCAACTTATGAGGTTCTTGTCAATATTGCTATCAGAAGGGATGCCACTGTGCCTTACGAATATGATGGTTTACAAATTATCACCGATGCTGTTACAAAGACCAATGCGTGGCCATCTAGCAAGGTAATCACCTACAATATGTGTTCTATCCACTTATCGCAAATTGTTTGATTTGTGATACTGACTCATGATCACTTTGCTAGATGAAACCCTAAAAACTAGGGGCATCTTCCTCATCCCGCCGCTAAGGTACTGTAAAATAGATGCTTCTTGGTGCTTTCTTTTTCTCAAAGTACACAAGTTTCTAAGGTACTGTCACACACCAAAAAGTTATAGCACAGCCATTGTGACCCCACACATTAGCCACCACGATACTCAAATTTGTAGGAGATGTACAAGTGTACAATAATTTCTAAATTTAATTTAATTTGTGCACTAAAGTGCATCTACTGTTCTGAATATAATGGTCAGGTGCAATCCAAGTTTTGGATCTTAAAGTAGTCATACAGTTTTTTTGTTCTACCACTAGCAATAAATTAGATTCATGTCCATATAGTACATTGTATCCTTATACCGAATCCTGATTCATGTCCATAAAGTAGTCATACAATTTTTTAATAGTTTTGCTATTTTCTGAATCCTGTTCCTAGGCCCACATATTACATTCTATCTTCTTTATTTCTCTTATGCATAACCTGATGGTTTCACAGGCTCTGGCTCTTCTACCTATAAAGATTTGTATGTACAGTACATATGCTTCTCTAAAATTAATGGCTTACTTTCATATAATTTGTGGCATTGACATGCATATGTAATTCTTTGATGGTTTTCTAAATATAATCGTCAGGCGCACTGCAGTCTTTTCCAGCCCAGAGAAAAGAAAGAAAGAAAATTGGTGGTTTTTTCTAGAAAAACTGACGATCGTGAGTCTGTACCTGAATGTGTTGCTCCCAATGATTGGTCGTATGCTAAACTGCAGCCAGATGAAATATATTCCATGGCCATCAGGCATTGATGCTCTATTATGTCTAACACAGTACAAATTCTAATTAAACATGTTGTCGCATTATTTAGGACTTGCCCTGTTTTTTATAACACTAAAACCCCACTGCCATTGATGCTTTATGCAATTATTATTTTCACCATTGTCTCTATGAATGCATGAATTCACCGGTGACTTTGTATCCTTTGTAGGTAAGACATACAAAAGGACCATGAAGGAACCATGAAGATGGCAGTTCGTGTTCACTAGACATCTTGTGTAATGGAGCAAAAACAGTGTCTTTTAGGATCATTTTGTGGACCTTTATGGCGGGGTCTTGTCATCTGGGTATTTTATGTAATGGAGCAAACAATCAATCGATGGATATGCATCTATCATTTTGTAAACCTATCGAGTGATTCGGTGACTGGAACATATAAATGTTGGAAGGCTTATGAGAATGAATTACTGTTTTATCCTTCTTTGGTCATGATTTATTTTTTTGTGAGTACATGCAAGTTAGTTAAATTGATTGATATTGTGTTGTGATGAGATATGCAACTTGATTGATATTGTATAAAGCAGATGAGAAATATATAACAGGTTCATATTTATTGCTCAGTTAAACTAAACGCTGACGAACTGTTGGCTGGGAAAAGAAAAGAACGTCCTATTATCGGTCGGGAATGGCTTACGCCATAGCCAATGGAGAGTCGGTTGGTAAAAAACAAGACCATCCAATTGTCTGTCGGGAAAGATACATATCAGAGCCAGCAGAATATCGGTCGGCAAAGATTGCACCGTCAAACAGTCGGTCGGGAAAAGATCTTGGACAGTACCAATGGAAAATCGGTCGGGAAAGGTTCATAGTAGTGACAAGAGATGTTCGGTCGGCAATGTCTTGTATCGCCATCCAACTGTCGGTTGGCAAAGATATGTCGGTCGGCAAAAGGCTTTCCCATCTGGACTTTGCCCAACAAACGCGGTCGGTCGGCAATACTCTTTCCCGACTGACTACCTATCGGCAAATGTTGTTTTTTCGACCAACCTGTCTGTCACAGATGCAGTGCTGTGGTGTAGTGATACCACGATTGAGGGAGACCTATCTTCTTAAGGTCAGGAATGAAGTCAACACAAAACCCAATGACATCCTTTGTTTGATGGCCCATGGAGATGCTTCCTTCTGGCTTAGCGCGGTTACGGACATATTTCTTTAGGACTCTCATGAACCTCTCAAAGGGGAACATATTGTGTAGAAATACAGGGCCCAGAACAACAATATCGTCGACAAGATGAACTAGGGCGTACGTCATGATATTGAAGAAGGATGGTGGTAACACCAGGTCGAAACTGACAAGACATTGCGCCACATCACTCCTTAACCTTGGTAGGATTTCTGGATCGATAACCTTCTGAGAGATTGCATTGAGGAATGAACATAGCTTCACAATGGCTAATCGAACGTTTTTCGGTAGAAGCCCCCTCAATGCAACCGGAAGCAGTTGCGTCATAATCACGTGGCAGTCATGAGACCTTAGGTTCTGTAACTTTTTCTCTGCCATATTTATTATTCCCTTTATATTCAACGAGTAGCCAGACGGGACCTTCATACTGAGCAGGCATTCAAAGAAGATTTTCTTCTCTTCTTTGGTAAGAGCGTAGCTGGCAGGACCTTCATACTGCTTTGGAGGCATGCCATCTTTTTCGTGCAAACGTTGCAGGTCCTCCCGTGACTCCGGTGTATCTTTTGTCTTCCCATACACACCCAAGAAGCCTAGCAGGTTCACGCAAAGGTTCTTCGTCATGTGCATCACATCGATTGAAGAGCAGACCTCTAGGTCTTTCCAGTAGAGTTGGTCCCAATATATAGATTTCTTCTTCCACATGGGTGCGCGTCCCTCAGCATCATTCGGAACAGATAATCTGTCGGGACCCTTTCCGAAGATTACTTTTAAATCATTGACCATAGCAAGTACGTGATCACCGGTACGCATGGTGGGGTTCTTCCGGTGATCTGTCTCGCCTTTGAAGTGCTTGCCTTTCTTTCGACATTGATGGTTGGTCAGAAGGAATCGACGATGCCCCAGGTACATATTCTTCCTGCATTTGTTCAAGTATATACTTTCGGTGTCATCTAAACAGTGTGTACATGCGTGGTATCCCTTATTTGTTTGTCCTGAAAGGTTACTAAGAGCAGGCCAATCATTGATGGTGACAAACAACAACGCATGCAGGTCAAATTCCTCTTGTTTGTGCTCATCACACGCACATACACCGTTTCCAATCTACAGTTGTAAAAGTTCTTCAACTAATGGCCTTACGTACACATCAATGTCGTTGTCGGGTTGCTTAGGACCTTGGATGAGAACTGTCATCATAATGAACTTCCGCTTCATGCACAACCAAGGAGGAAGGTTATAGATACATAGAGTCACGGGCCAGGTGCTATGATTGTTGCTCTGCTCCCCAAAAGGATTAATGCCATCTGCGCTTAAACCAAACCGTACGTTCCTTGCGCCACCTGCAAACTCCTCCCAGTACTTTCTCTCGATTTTTCTCCATTGCTACCCGTCAGCGGGTGCTCTCAAGTTCCCGTCTTTCTTACGGTCCTCTCTGTGCCATCACATCAACTTGGCATTCTCTTTGTTTTTGAACAGGCGTTTCAACTGTGGTATTATAGGAGCATACCACATCATCTTGGAAGGGACCCTCTTCCGGGGGCGCTCGCCGTCAACATCACCAGGGTCATCTTATCTGATCTTATATCGCAATGCACCGCATACCAGGCATGCATTCAAATCCTCGTACGCACCACGGCACAGGATGCAGTCATTAGGGCATGCATGTATCTTCTGCACCTCCAATCCTAGAGGGCATACAACCTTCTTTGCTCCATACGTACTGTCGGGCAATTCGTTATCCTTTGGAATCTTCTTCTTCAATATTTTCAGTAGCTTCTCAAATCCTTTCTCAGGCACACCATTCTCTGCCTTCCACTGGAGCAATTCCAGTACGATACCAAGCTTTGTGATGCCATCTTCGCAATTGGGGTACAAACCTTCTTTATGATCCCCTAACATGCGATCAAACTTCAGCTTCTCCTTTTGACTTTCGCACTGTGTCCTTGCATCAACAATGACCCGAAGGAGATCATCATCGGGCACATCGTTTGGTTCCTCTTGATCTTCAACAGCTTCCCCTGTTGCAGCATCACCGTATTCAGGGGGCACATAGTTGTCATCGTCCTCTTCTTCTTTGTTGTCTTCCATCATAACCCCTATTTCTCCATGCTTGGTCCAAATATTATAGTGTGGCATGAAGCCCTTATAAAGCATGTGGGTGTGAATGGTTTTTGAGTCAGAGTAAGACTTCGTATTCCCACATATAGGGCATGGACAACACATAAATCCATTCTGCTTGTTTGCATCAGCCACTTCGAGAAAATTATGCACGCCCTTAATATACTCGGAGGTGTGTCTGTCACCGTACATCCATTGCCGGTTCATCTGCGTGCATTATATATAATTATGTGTGTCAAAAACCATTATAGAACATCACGAATAGATAATTAAGTGACCAAATTAATAGAAGTTCATCATCACATTAAAACCAACGTACATACATAGTTCTCATTGAACAACATATAGCTCTCCAAAGCATCTAATTAATTAAATCATACATTGAAACTATGTAAAACATTTCAATGCGAATACAAATGCGATCATAATCGCAACTCAGGTAACAATTGATCCAACGGTATAATGATACCAAGCCTCGGTATGAATGACATATTTTCTAATCTTTATAATCTTCAAGCGCATTGCATCCATCTTGATCTTGTGATCATCGAGGACATCTGCAACAAGCAACTCCAATATCATCTTCTCCTCCTCAATTTTTTTCCTTCAAGAAATTGTTTTCTTCTTCAACTAAATTTAACCTCTCGACAATAGGGTCGGTTGGAATTTCCGGTTCACATACCTCCTAGATAAACAAAGTCTATGTCATGTTGGTCGGCATAATTGTCAAAAACAATAAATGAACCAAATAGTTATAAAAGATAATATATACCACATCCGAATCATAGACAGGACGAGGGCCGACGAGGGCCGACGGGGGCGGATACCAAAACCATCACACTATATAATAAGAAGCAATAATAAAAGTAAGAAAAATATACAAGTATCTATCTAAACATACAAGTAAAAAAATTCTTTTCAGAAAGAAGATAAGAACAAGAGGCTTACCACGGTGGTGCCGACGACGAGATCGGCGTGGGCGATCGACGGTGGTGAAGACGGGGACGGGACGTGACGGACCGCTAAACCTAGACAAATATTGAGGAAAATGGAGCTTGGAGATCGAGCTTGGAGAGGAGAAAGCTTAAATATTGTGGCTCGCGCATTTCATCGAACACCTCATGTGCATATGAGGTGAGCTAGAGCACCACAAAGCCCTCCCCTCGTCAGCCAGAAAAAACAAAGCAGTGTGGAGTGGTCTGCTCGCCGGCGAGGGGATATATATAGGCACATCATTGGTCCCGGTTCATGGATTGAATCGGGACTAAAGGACACCCTTTGGTCCCGGTTCAAGCCATCAACCGAGATCAATGGTGGTGGGTCAAGAGCGAGGTCCATTGGTCCTGGTTCATCTCACCAGCCGGGACCAAAGAAACCAGACGAACTGGGACCAATGCCCCCACGAGGCCCGGTAGACCCCCTGGCCTCACGAACCGGGAGCAGCCTCCATGGGTCCCGATTCATGACAGAACCGGGACTAACGGGCTTATCTGGCCTGAACGAAAAGCCCTATTTTCTACAAGTACGGGGTCAATGCAATCTGGAAATTTCATCCCGTTTGGCTGCAGCCCCAAGACGGTGTTCATCATGGGCGGCGGCGAGGGAGGCGCTGAGGCACAACACCGTTCAGAGGGTGGTGATGTGCGACATAGACGAGGTGCGTTGCGTACCACATCATTTGAACACCGATCGGTCGATCACGTCCACGACTAAACTTGTTGCTGTGGCTCACACATCTAATTAAACATGTCCGTCCACGCGTGCACGACGTCAATCGGCAGGAGGTGGTGCACTTCTGCCGGACGCACCTCAGCGTCAATTGGGAAGCGTTCGCCAGCGACATGCTCTGCCTCGTCATCAACGACGCCAGGTACTAAACCACTCACACAAATTTCATCAATGACACTGACACTGATGTACTAATGATGATAGATGGACACTGCAGGGCCGAGCTGGAGTAGAGACGGGACGACAAGTTCGACGTGATAGTGGGGGACCTGGCTGATCCCATAGAGGGAGGCCCCTGCTACAAGCTCTACACCAAGTGCTTCTACGAGCAGGTACTCAAGCCCAGGCTCCAAGACCGCGGCATCTTCATCACACAGGCAAAATCAAGCCCTTTCATTTGCTACCCGTCGATCCATCTCAATCTCAGTCAGTCTATTACTACCTCAGTTCTGATTTATTGGTCCCTTTAGTATTTTGTGCCAAACTTTAACCATGAATTTAATTAACAAAATATTAATTCATGTCACAAAAAATAGTATTATTGAAAACTATGTTCAAATACGAATCAGATGATATAGTTTTTTATCACATGAATTAACATTTTGTTAGTTAAATATATGATCAAATTTGGACACAAAACACAAAGACGACCAATAAACCAGTATGGAGGTAGTAACTCTTGTGGTCGTCTTGTTTGGGGCTATAGGCTGGACCAGCCGGCGTCCTGACGCACGAGGAGGTTTTCTCCTCCATCTACAACACCCTTAGGCACGTCTTCAAGCGTGAGTACACCCAATAAAGTTCTCTCTACTTATTTTTCGAAACATTGAGGTCTCTGCTTATGAACCACACATGCCTTGCCTTGTCTTGTTCTCCATGATATATGTATATGCATACATACATGGGATTAATTTGCATCTAACTAGGTAGCTGCACCTGCCTGGTTTTGATCACAGATGTGAAAGCATACACTGCCCATGTGTCATCCTTCTCTGACACCTGGGGCTGGGTCATGGTCGGCAGCACCTTGTCACTTAATTTGGATCTGATAGTACAAGCACTCTTTTCATATTATGCATGTGCTTCTGTCATGTTGACAACACGCATGCATGCAGCAGGCATCAGATCATCCCTTCACCCTCACCGCCCAGCAGAACAACGAGAGGATCATGGACAGGATCGACGGGGAGCTGGCGTACCTCGACGGGGAGACCCTCATTTCTTCGACCACTCTCAGCAAGACCGTCCGTCTCTCGTCAGTCACCGCGTCCTCTTGCTCTCCAGTACCACCCTTCTCGCATAACACGTAAAATGGACTTAAAACATGCAGGCTGTTAAATGAGACGCATGTACGTGTACACGGAGGATGACGCGAGGATCATCCACGGACATGGAAGGGCACGCTATGCCTAACTGCACCGGAACCCACCCACCGACATGAAGCCACCGGGGCGGTCATATGCATGCATGGGAAAACCAGGGGAGAAACCAAGTGCAAATCGACAGGATCAATTCAAATTAAAACTGTTCTGAAGATGAAGTTCTTTTGTGTTTGTTTCCTATAAAGAATAATATTTTGCCGAGTTTCATCCGTGAACTGCAGAGTGTGTCTAAATGCATGTCTCTGTGGATTGCTTCCTAATACCCCAGGCTAATAAGGTAGTGCGAAAAAGAGAATATATGTTGGACAAGGTTTTGTAGTGTGAAGAATCCTCCGTTGGTACTGAGAACAAAGGTAACAATCCGCGGAGTTCTTCCCCAAGCACATGATTAGCCCTACACTCAACTAACAAACTTTACCTTGGTTCCCAACTTAATCTAGTGAGGTTGTCAATCTGACTAGCTTTGCTGCTTACAAGGATTATTCCGTCGTGTGTATGGAATTGATCTTTGTATGCAAAGGTAAAAAAAGATTGAAGAATATAAAAGAATAGTAAAACCGGGAAAATCTTTATTATGAGGAATAAAGAAAAGAAATTTTTGCTATTCAAATCTGGACATTTTAATTAACTAGCTGAATACTTCATTCAATTCATTTTTTCCGAGATTACGTCAATGGCGTATCATACCTTTATATAGAAGGGAGCAATGTAAATTACAAGAAGACCGAGTACGATGCAAACAAGCGTTCGATCACACTTCCACACCACCCAGATAAATTACAAGCCTATTCTCTCATAAAACGATCTAAACCCTCTGATCTTGCCTGCTTCCAATTAGCCAAATCCATGATGATGCTCTGGATCGATTGGCGAGGTTGTAGCTGTTGCTCAGTTATGCCGAACACCGGCCCTTGCGTTCCGTTGTTTCCAAAGAGACCAAACTGTGATAATGACAAGAGAGTCAAATCCGCGCCTATCCTGACTGCCGCTGCTCCCTGCTCGAGTCCACCATGTAACTAGTGTGTCGCATGTTGTTGTAGCCAGTGACAGCCGAAAGTGATCAGAACTCTAATACCATACTTCCCTAGCGTAGACACATTGCAAGAGGATGTCGTCCATATTATCTTCGTCTCGCAGGCAAGTATAATAGAGCGTTGATAGATCGTGGAGTCCATGGCGAGGGCGGCGATCCCAGGTCCAAACCCTATATTGCATGGCCAGAGACACCAAAAATTTGCACTTTAAGGGGGCCCAACACTTCCAGATACAAGCTGCCCGCTCAGAGCGAATCAATCCCATGCATAATCTGTTATATGTGGACTTGGCAGTGTACGAGCCGAAGACATCTCAATGCCATGAGAACTCGTCTGGCCTCCCTGCATCGCACTACACTTGTGAGATTGCGTGCTGCAGCATGGAAATCGAATCTGGATCGTGAACATTAGGTCGTCCTGAAAGTCTGCCACCCACTTGCTGTTAGCTGGCGCCTGCTGGACCGTGCGGCTGTTCTGCGTCCGTTTCGGCAGTCTGCACGTGATCAAACTTCAAAGGTATGATATTCGCAGCCGTGCAGCTATTGAGCTGGTGATCACAACAGAAAAGGATCTTCTTGCCATATCCCACGGATATAGAGACCAGACTATCAATAGCATCCCTTGGCTCGCTATCGACTAGAAGTATCAACCCTTCCCATGGCCTCTCATCGTCTGTTCTTCAAAGCCAATTCCCAGGCATTTGCATAGGAAAGAGCTCAGCTTGCACTGCAGAATTCCAGCTACTCGGTTGCGCTCAACCCCTAATTCCCGAATAACAATTGCATAGGACTTCCTCTAATTGACCTCCAAAAATATTTCCAACGTTGTGCGCACAAATGTCGGAGGATTGTCCAAAGACCGGAGGATTCTTTAATTCATCTTTAATGGAATGAATAGCCATTCCAAATAAGATTGTCATTCACCTCCCACATGAGTTATCTCCCTGGCTCTCCGCCTTGCCTCCAGACCTCCCCAGCTAAGATGCTATCAAAAGGAGAGGCAGAGAGGAACCACAGAGGTGTTGCTACTCCCCCTTCTCTCTCTATCTCTCTCTCTCTCTCTCTAGAGCACACACACACATATCGCCCAGGTAAAGTTGCACTGCTTGAAGGCTATCTCATTTCGTCAACCGCCTGAATGAACTTAGAAAATGTAGGTTGTTGAACTTAGAAAATGCAGGTTAGTAGTTTTCCACCACTTGGCCATTTAAGGCCCATTGATATTAAACAAAATATAAAAACCTCCTAACAATTACTAGAGCCTTTTATTATTAATTGAACATCACCGAAAACATTTTCACCTTTATATTGTTTATCAGACCACAACATAGACGCAAGAGTCAAGTTCGAACATGGGTGGTTGCTTCGGGATGGCTTCCATGACATGGTCAAGGAGGTGTGGGAGAAACCGGTCGTCGGGCCTACCCCAATTCACAAATGGAATAACAAAATGCGTGCTTTATGTAAATTCCTTGGTGGTTGGGCTAGGCATATGGTGGGTATCCTCAAAAAGGAGAAGCTTCACCTTTCATCTATCATTGATGAATTAGAAGCTTTGGCAGAGGTTAGACCTCTATCTGAGCATGAAATCGAGATCAAGAGTCATTCAAATGCACAGATAGCTAGCATGCTGCGTGAAGAGGAACTCAAATGGTATCAACATTCTAACTCTCAATTTATCCTGAAAGGTCATGGGAATACTAGATATTTCCATGAAGTCGCCAATGGCAGACACCGAAAGAAAATTATTCATTCCCTACAAGAGAGTCAAAGACACGATTGAGGGGCATGAGCAACTTAAATCTTATATCACTAATTATTATAAAAATTTGTTCGGAGCCCCAGCGGAAGGAAACTTCTCGATGGATGAGTCCCGAACAAATGATATCCCCCAGGTCTCTTATGAGGAAAACATCCTTCTAACAGCCCGATACTCCGAGGACGAAGTTAGAAAGGCGGTTTTCCTAATGGAGCACAACAAAGTCCCGAGTTCTATCAGCACTTTTTGGAAGTCATCAAACCGGATCTCCTACTTTTGTTTAGCGACTTACATGCTGGCCAACTAGAATTGTTTCGCTTAAACTTCGGTGAGATTATTTTATTACGTAAGGTTAATGAGGCTGAAAAGATACAACAACATAGACCTATTTGCCTCCTTAATGTTGGTTCTAAAATAATCCTGATGGTTGCGACTATTAGGCTAAATTCGGTTGCTGAACATGTGGTTCGTCCTTCACAGACAGCTTTTATATATGCAAGGCAGACACAACCTTGATGGTGTTGTTATCCTTGATGAAACAGTCCACGAATTACACCGAAAAAAGTTGAATGGGGTGGTTCTCAAAATAGACTTTGAAAGGGCTTATGACAAAGTCAAGTGGCCCTTTCTTCAACAGACTCCCAGAATGAAAGGATTTTCTGCAGAGTGGCGCGCTATGATCCATAGCTTCGTTTCTGGAGGTAGTGTTGCCATTAAGGTCAATGATGACATTGGACACTATTTCCAAACGAAGAAGGGTTTAAGACAAGGTGACTAGGTATCGCCCATGCTATTCAATATAATGGCGGATATGCTTGCGATCATGATTGAGCGTGCCAAGGTTGATGACCAAATTGAAGGGGTAGTAAATCATCTAGTTGATGGTGGTCTCTCTATACTTCAATATGCCGATGATACGATTCTCTTCATGGATCATGAAGTCGAGAAAGCGAGAAATCTGAAACTAATTCTATCAGCATTCGAGCAACTCTCGGGTCTTAAGATCAATTTTCATAAAATTGAATTGTTTTGCTTTGGCGAGGCTCAAGACGAAGCCCACCTGTATGCTGAACTGTTTGAATGCGGGTTGGGCCAGATTTTGATCACATATTTGGGGATACCGATACATTATCGGAGACTCAAAAATGCTGAATGGTAACACGTCGAGGAGAGACTACAAAAAAGACTTAGTAGTTGGAAAGGTAAATTGTTGCCTCTGGGTGGAAGAATGGTCCTCATAAATTCAGTAGTTAGTAATATGGTACTATATATGATTTCCTTCTTCTAGTTGCCGAAAGGAGTTTTACATATATTGGATTATTTCCGATCAAGATTCTTTTGGCAAAGAGACAGCGAGAGAAAGAAATATCGACTGGCCAAATGGAGTGTGGTTTGCCGTCCCAAAGACCAGGGCGGGTTGGGTATTCATGACCTTGAGGTTAAGAATAGGGCCCTCCTCGGCAAATGGTTGTTTAAATTTCTGACAGAAGAAGGTGTATGGCAAACCCTCCTAAGGAGGAAATATGTGGGCTCCAAGGCGGTATCCCAAGTATACTGGAAGCCTGGAGATTCCGACTTTTGGGACGGTCTAATGGCTACGAAGAAATATTTCTTCTGCTATGGATCCTTCTCGATTAAGGACGGCTCGGAAATTAGATGTGGAGGACAGGTGGCTAGGAAATGCCACACTCTGGGAACAATATCCGGCTCTATACAACATTGTGCGCCACAAGGATGATACTATCGCCATGGTAATGGAACCATTTCGCCAAATGTGACGTTCACAAGAGATTAAATTGGACCCAGACTCCAATCGTAGAACACCTTGCTCCAGCGGTTGTCCACGGTGCACCTATCACATGGGTCAAATGTATTTCGATGGAACCTTCATGGGAATGGAAAAATCTCAGTGGATTCTATGTATAGAGCCTTAATCCAGTCTGGTATGCCAGTTGATAATAATAAGAAGATCTGGAAGATGAAGATACCTCTTAAGAATAAAATGTTTGCATGGTATTTTCATTGTGGAGTCATTCTTACTAAAGATAACCTTATTAAGAGGAATTGGCATGGAAGTCCGTGATGTGTCTTTTGTCACCATGATGAGACAATAAAACATTTATTCTTTCAATGCAAATTGGCTCGTTCTATACGGTCAGTCATCCAAATAGCTTCTGGCTTGTATCCTCCTTGTAGTGTTCCTAATGTATTTGGCAACTGGTTACATGGGATTGCTCACAGGTTTAGAACTTTTCTCAGGGTGGGAGGCTTGCCGTTATGTGGTCGCTTTGGCTATGTAGAAATGATAAGGTTTTTAGCGATAAAGGTACTTCTCTGATGCCGGGGGCTCTTCGTTTATGGTCCTCTCTACAATGCGTGGAGAATTGAGACCTCTTTATGGAGGTGTGTACACGATTGGAGGCTACGACGAGGGATACTTTTACACAACATGGGTGGCAGCATGATCTTAGGATTGCCCCCCCCCCCCCTCGCTTTAGGCGTTATATGGACTCTTCATGTTTTTGTATTTCGCCTTTTTGTTTTTCATTTGTGTGAGAAGACCTTATTTTTCTGTGTGCATCTTAGTAATGCAGAGGTCGGGTATAATGCTTAAATCTTTTAAATAATAAAGCGTCCTTTTTCGAAATAATATTGTTTATCAGAAATATTTGGAGGACGCCTACTGCTACAGTGCCGGCGACAACATGATCTTCCTCTTGTGCCACGATGGCCAATGCTCCCTAGTGAACGCCCTGTCTGGCGACGAGACCAACCTACCAGAGCTTGCTGCCGTGCTTCACAAGAATGTCGCCCAGGACGACGGCGATACCACCAGTAGGGGGCTCATGATAAGCCAGCGCTTCTCAAAAGTTGTGATGTCGCCGGCCAACCACTTCCCAGTCATTGCTCTCTAGCTTGACTATGGAGTCGTTTTCTCAACCTGCCGGCCTACTAATGAAATCTACTCGTGCCAGATCGCTGTAGTCGTGGCATCCATAGACGATATCACCTTCTTTCAATGGAGGCTCTACGCCCTTTGCTCTTTTAACGAAAGGCTCGTCATACCTTTGAGCTCAACAGTGGCCGTGTGGACAAACGCCACCAGATATCTGTGTGTAATGATAGTAATAAGATAAATCTTCTCTAGCGTCGCGCATTGTCGGGACACCATTACTAGTGTTTTGAAAAATTGTAAAAAATTGCTGCCAGGGCAGCAGAAAATCGCTGCTACGGCAGCGTAATTTATTACCAATTTATATAAACACATTTTTATCCCACATTGATTTCGATAAGATATTTGCACTAATATATACACACATCGTTTATTTACATGCGGACATACAAGTTTTGCAGTGGTTGGGCTTTTATGGAACCGTTCGTTGATCTCAATCGAACGGCACACAAATAGGTAGTATTGGGTGGTACTCTGATAAAAGTATTCGAAAATACTACAACTTGTGGTGTCAGTATTAATGACATTGTGGGGACACATTTTAATCTAGGGGCATTTTAGTCACAGGAAAAAAAATCACGCGCCACCCCTCTCATCCAGTGCAAAACCGCCGCCAGGGTCCTCTCCACTTCAATCACCATTACACAACCCCAGCCATCTCTTCCCTCTCCTGCATTCCAGACCCACCGCAGGCGTCTCGTCCCTCTCCTGCATTCCAAATCCACCGCAGCCATCTCCTCCTTCTCACCGCCGCAACTTTGCTCATCTCCTCTTCCAGGCTTAGCGAGATCCATTCTTGGTTTGAAAACACAAGGTAGATGTGCTAGACGGTGATAGCCACTCTGAAGGAAATGAGGAAGAAGGATAAGAAAAAGCTCCCCCCCCCCCCGGTCCATAGAACCGATGCACAAGGTTGAGATCCTCCTCTGGGCGATGGAGCAGACGGATTCGTCCAATGAGTGGGTCGGGCGGAGGTGGTGGGCGTTCAGATCCAGGGTAAAGCATCCACTTGATCTGGAAGCCACCCTGCACGAGGTGCCGTTGCAGATTGTGTAGCCTCCAACCGAGTCACCGGAGACTCCGGAGTGCAAGAGGAGGAGGACAGTGGTCGCAACCTCGCTTCCCAACCGCTCTCCACGCTTCCCTCGCCGCTCTCCTCGTCTGAACAATGGCAGTACCATTGTTTAGGTAAGCTTCCCCACTCCTAATCTTCCTACTGCTCGTGCTTACAATCTTGGTGGTAGTGATGATAATAGTTCAGAGAGGTAATGCTAGATGGCATTTTAATCTCAATAAATTGTATGAAGATTGGAGTACATGCTTTTGGGGGCTGGATTATGATGTATATGAACCCTAGGCAGAATATGAACACTAGGCTACATTTGTACTATTGTAGTGGTAGAATTTGATGTTCAAGTGCACTTCTACTCCAATCCATAGCCTCTGGATGGCAGCATAATTAGTTGCAATGAATAAATTAAGTTTGAGTATTGCGAGTTCAGTAGACAATGGTACACTCTAGGTACAAACTGAAATATTTGAAAATTGCAAGTTCAGTAGACATTTGTAGATTCTGAAATGTTTCAGTACTGAAATTTTAGTACGGGACCGGTAGACACTAAAATATTTCAGTAGTGCAATTTCGGTAAACACCGGTAGACACTGAAATATTTCAGTACTGCATGTTCAGTACACAATTGTAGATCCTAAAATATTTCAGTAGTGCAGTATCAGTACACACACCTAGCCACTGAAATATTTCAGTAGTTAAGTTTCAGTAGAGAGAGGTAGACGCTGAAATATTTCAGCATTGCCCTATTGGTGATCTCCCGTAAAATATTTAGGGCTTCCTAATGATTAAAAACTAGACATAAGCAGTAAAATAATTTTAGTAGGGATGTTGGCTTACTCATGTTTTTGCCGTGTTCTATAGCCTTTTGCTTCACTTCCTGTAAGTGCTTCTTCCATGTGCTAAAGGTCTTATTAATTCACCTTTAGCATATAAATAACTAGCGGAGTAACCCGCGCATTTGCGCGGCTAGATTATCGGTTGTTACTTATTTTCTATATTTAGTTTGACATCTAAAATATGTGTTTAGATGCTAAAATTCATATTGTATATTAGGAAGTTTATTCAATCACATGTGAAGGAAATTCTTTGATTCATGCTCACCGTGTGCTAGCATTTAAAATTCACATGTGAACATGAGATTCAAATATAAGTTAAAATTTAATTGTATACCATTATCTTATGAAAACTACCACAAAGATATACAATATAGGACCTATGTTCCCTATTAATTAGTATTTTATTGAAATAATAGAAATATACATTTTATAATAATACATTTTTATCAACCCGTCATCTTTGTAGTAATCCTAATTCCGAGGTCAGGAAGCAAATACACTTCTTCTATTACCTTATTGGATAGGTTGTGCACTAGTAGAAAAAGGACCTAATGTGAGACACATTAATACCTGTTCGATTTTGGCCCGGTACTAATGGTACCATTAGTGCCGGTTCGAACGGCTATGCATTAATGCCGGTTCGTTTTGAACCTTTAGTACCGGTTCATGCCACGAACCGGTACTAAAGGGGTGGTGGCAGGCTGGCGTCAGGCCGGGGCCCCGCGATCACCTTTAGTACCGGTTCGTGGCACAAACCGGTACTAAAGGGCTAACCATTAGTACCGGTTCGTGCCATGAACCGGTACTAAAGGGGTTTGACCTATAGTACCAGTTCGTGGCACAAACCGGTACTAAAGGGCAATTTTCAATCTCTACCCCCCCCCCTATATCGCCATTTCAGTTTTGAAAAATACAAAACAAAATGATAAAAAAACAAAAAATAAAATTCTTCGAGATGTAGTTATATTACTACATCTACTAGATAGGAAAATGAAAAAACTTAAATTTGGACATGTTTTGCAAAAAGTGTAGGGAAAATGTAAAACGGCTATAACTTTTGCATATAATGTTGGAAAAAACCGTATAATATATCAAAAAATTCAGCATCCGCATCCGATTTTGACAGCCTACGGCCTGTTTGCAGTTTTTTAGAATCCTCAAATTCCAAAAGGAGAAAAAGATATGCTCAAATTTAAGTTTTTTTAATTTTGGTTAAATCTGGTCAAACTATGGTCAAACTACTTATTCAAGAAGTATTAATGTTACTACATACTTATTCAAGAATATTAGTGTTACTAAATAATTATTTCAATTTTTTGAATTTTGGTCAAATCTGGTCAAACTATGGTCAAACTTATTTCAAAAATATTAGTGTTACTAAATAATTAATGTTTTTTTAGAATAATAGTTTCAAACTCAAACGGTGAAATGTGTGACCTAATGCTCAAGCTAAACTGCTGAGGGTTAATAGGATTTACAGCTTACATTTGTCAGGAAAACGACAAGTGCAGACTTGGAAAGTAGGGAGAATAGAACTCCGAAGTTAAGCGCGCTCAGGCTGAGGGAGTGAGAGGATGGGTGACCGGTCGGGAAGTTAGACGATTTGGAATGAATGATCCACACTTGAGTAGTTAAGAGGGGCGATTAGAGACTAAATCATCAAATAATTCAGAAAACTGAAAATAAAAAATTAATTTTCAAAAAAAATTAATTTTTTCAAAATTTTCAAAAAATAAATAAAGAAAAATACCTTTAGTACCGGTTGGTAACACCAACCGGTATTAAAGGTCCCCCATACCACGGCGCGAGCTCGCGCCACGTGGTGGGCCTTTAGTGGCGGTTCGTGCCGAACCGGTACTAAGGGGGGGGGGGGCTTTAGTCTCCACTCTTTAGTGCCGGTTGCAGAATCGATATTAAAGGCCCTTATGAACCGGTATTAAAGCTCTGTTTTCTACTAGTGGTGCAAACTCATCACGCACAGATGTGTGTTCTTATATTCTCCTTTATCTTAATTGTTGCATCCCAACAAAAAGATTTACGCACCCTTCCCTTTTTTCCTGTCATAAACCTCTATCTAGCCTATGCCATACGCAGGTGGCCGTTCATCAACGTTTATAGTTTCTTATTGCTGCATGGCTCACCTAATCTTTTTTATTCACTTATAGTTTTCCCCACTTATACAAACCTAAGCTTATACAACATATTATACTTGGCTATGTGGCCCAATTGTATCTCATTTGGCGTACATTGTGACACTATATACTTCACATTTTTTTTAAATCCGTTAAGATCTTGATTAACTTTGTTATATTTTCATTATGTGTTTTCTGTTGTCACCTATTGTCCCGGATCATGCTTTTGGATCGCTGTAAATAGGGTGCATTTATGCACGTCCATATTTTAAACAATTTTTATATAAGTATATATGGTTGATTTACCAATAGAACATTTTATAGATAAGTATATAATATAGGCATGTTAATTTGTTTCAAGCCGCCACTATAGAAAATCAATAAAGTGTGTCCATATACCATGTTAGTTTCAGAATTGCATGTTAATCAAAAATCATCTCAGTGACTCAAATCATTTTTAAATAAAATCCCGAAGTAACTATTTCAGAGAAAAATTCATTAAATTTCTCAAATCATTCTAAAATTAGTGTTTGCAACTATTTTCCCACGAATAGAATACCTTAGAGATTTCTCAAATGAATACCAGTTGGTCATCACTCACAATTTAAGCATCCATTTGGCCAATCTAGTTGGGCGCAGCGTGCAGGTAAGTACAGCAATGTGACTCAATTTCTAGTGCCGGTAATTGCAGTTGTAGCTGGCCAGAGATGCATCACTGATTAGCAGCGGCTTGGGATCTAATTTTCCTTTATATTGTTTCCGATTAGGACATACAATGGCTCTCTTAGACAATTTTTGTATCTGTCCATGCATGTGTCTGATTGATTTTTGTTTGGTACAGGTAAAACTGATCCTTTGGTACGTGTATGTATATCTATGAACCCTGCACGTGTGTGTGTCCAGTTTATTACGTCCTCTAGCTATGCATATGTCCTTGGGATTTATTTATTTTACAATCTTACGTGACAATAGATTAGGCGGTAGTTTTTTTTGAGGGATTAAGCAGTAGGTTGGGCTATGTGTAACGTGCCTTGCATTTTATACTTTCACGGGTCCTCGTCACTATTTTTCATGGAAAATGCTTCATTTACTATAAGCCATTGTAATTAGAAAACATGTCATGACTCAATTGTAAAACAAATTGCGAGAAAAATAGAAATATAATTTTCTGGCACTTAGATTTTCACGTATTTTCAGTATAAGATGCCCATTCAAGATTTATTGCCACTAACATCGTATTGTGGCCATACTTTATTATTGAATAAAATACATTGATATTTTTTTTGGACGATGGATGGATTGCGCGTGCGTCAGCTAGCATTTAGGATTTTTAATCTAGGCAGGGAAAGTATTAATTTTTCCCATGCGTAGAGAAAGTTTCTTATGCTAACGTTGACGAAGTGCTGCAGATTTATTTTCCTCCCAACAAAAAAGAGTTGTTCGGATTGATTAATTTGCTAAAACCGTATCCTACCTTTTTTTTTCTGAACTCATAAACATGATCAGATGTAGTGCCGTGACCGGACTCTTGTCTTTCCTCGGGCATCTCGGACTCCTTCCGTTATAATTCGTAGTCGTACGTGCTTAGCTATCCAGCAGCCGTATTATTTTATTAACAGGAGCTGGCAGTAGTAGTCTCTTTATATTACCCGGTAGTCGTACTTGGCAATGCAACATGGGTTTCATATTTGATTGTCTTGGTCAGATTTTTTAAAAAAAAAAAACATATGACTTGGATGAATACGTGTTCAGATATTTTTACACTAGTAGAAAAACACCTAATAGTCCCGGTTCGTAAGGGCCTTTAGTCCCGGTTCATGAATCGGGACTAATGGGCCGTTACTAATACCTCCACCCATTAGTCCCGGTTCAAACAAGAACCGGGACAAATGTGCCTCCGCGTGGCCCTGTGCGTCGAGCCCAGTCAGGGGTCCTTTGGTCCCGGTTGGTGCCACCAACCGGGACCAAAAAGCATCCATGCGTCAGCATTCCAGTGGTTGGGGTTTTTGTTATTTTTTTTGAAAGGAGGGGGGGATGGGGGTTTGGGGGGTTAATTTACGTGTTTCATATATTGTGTTAGCTAGCTAATTAATAGAGAGAAGTGTCCTCTCTTATGTCCGTGCTTGGTCGACTCTACGTACTATATATACATAAGTGATCGAGAGAACCATTCAGTACAGAAGTTCATGCATACCGAGAGAAGTGATCGATCGACCTCTCTCCTTCTCCGAGAGATTGGTCGAACAACAAGTTTTCGTATATCATGTATCTGACGCTACTGGCTACATACATGCATGTACAATATGTATAAGATCTCTTATAATTACAATCCCCTAGCAATTGAAATCAATTTCCACATGGTATTCTCCGGCTTTATTGATGACGTGGTCAAGAAAGAATCCCGCCAATTCCTCTTGAATTGCTTTCATGCGATCTGGTTCTAGGAGTTCATTCCGCATCTGCCACGTCTAATTTGAAGAAGGGGGTTAATTAATACATATATATGAATGAAACTCAACAGAAATGATGGTGTAATAAAATGAAATTGTGAATATTATTGCTTACGCACTTCATATTGTCTTTGAGAGTAGCCCCGCTTGTTTTTCAATGTCGCGTTGTGGATGAACTCGCACACGTAGTATCCACAGAAATCATTCTCTTCTTCCTGCCACAAGCACTTTACGAGAAATAAAGGTCAATCAAACTGATAATAAAGCATTATAAATGGCATTGATGAAAGTATAGCTATAGAATCAACGGGAGATGCGCGCAACTAGCTAGCCAGTAGTACTTACTTTCGGGTATGTATATCGCAGCTCCTTCGGCAGTCCCGGAGCTTCTGCGGTGAACTGTTTCCAAACCCTGCAAGACAAAGAAAATAATTATTATTACTTGAGATATCAGGAAATGAACAAAAAGTTGCCGATATGGTGCGATAATGATCGATTGAACTTACTTGCTGAGCATTTCAGTCATGTCCGCATAGGATTTGGGATCTTTCCGTCTCGAGTCTAAGACGGTTACTAGTCCACGCTCAAGCTTAATCTCCAGAAGAATATAGTGGTACCTGCGCACGCATGCATAACTCATCAATTACATTACTATAACCTCGCTCGAGTAATAAGGGAAACCGAATATGCACACGACAGTAACACTCACTTGCCGTTGTAAGGAAAGAGTATGGTATCTTTGTTTTGATTTTTTATCAATGATTGTAGCACGTTGTCCTCGGCCTCTTTGATGTCCTTTTTAACCAGAAATTCATCTATGATATTTGTGTTAATGAACCCAATATCATAAATTTCTTGTTTTTTGCACTCGACGATCTTCAATCTGCATAATATATTGAGGATAATTAATTATAAATACATGAAATTAAAGAGCCGAGCTATATATAGAGACTTAATGACAGAAATAGTACTTACAGACAGTAGCAAAAGACCATTAGTTTATCGAGGGCCTTTTGATTGAAGAACGCGAAGAACTCATCAAATGGAACAGTCAACAGATCATTTGCAACGAGATCGTCCTCCTCTTTAATATGCAGATACAAAGCATTCGTACCCTCACACTCTCTACAGGTTTCCATGTATCAATTATGGAATCTTCGCATCATTGTTGTCAGAGATTTTTCATCTTTGACGAGAGGCTTCCCGTACTCGTATCTGTGTTCGTCCACCTCCAAGAAATCAGGAAGTGCATCGTCAGGCAGGTAATCGTCAAGATTGCCATAACCGGCCACCGTCCCCGGAGCATTAGACACATTGAGCGGGGGGCACGATTGCTGTGCTTGTTCGCCGAGCTGGGCAATTTTTTTCCCCTTTGCTCGTTCTTTTGACCTTTTAGCAGTGACAGTAGTTCCCGACCGCTGGGCTTTGAGATATGTCTGTTTAGTAATGCGCTCATAGTTGGTTCTCGGCGGAGACTTTGGTGGTTTCCTCGGGACATCAATAGTGCGCTTTGCTTTCACCGGATCTACCTTCTCCTCCGGAGGTGGATGTCTCTTTGCTTTCACCCCTTCAAAGAACTCCTTCACGTGGGTCCGCACAATCGTATCGTTTTCCTCCTCGGACCTCTCGTATGGTAACTTCTCTAGAGGCTTGAGAGACGATGGACCGTATTTGTATTGCCTCCCGCCTCTGGTTGTGCTGCTAGACACCGGAGCAGACGGAGCGGCTATGGCGTCTGTCTTCTTTCGTGCTTGCTTATGAGGCGGAGGAGAAGGAGTACGACGCGCCAGAGCAGCCGGGGCAGCGGCGGGTCTCTTCCGCCCTTGCTGGCGAGGCGGAGAAGGAGGATGCTGCTGGCTGCTCGGGAGCGCCGGCGCAGGCGGAGAAGGAGGCGGAGTGCCGCCATGTGCCGGAGAAGGAGGCGGAGTGCCGCCACGCGTGCCCTGATCGTCACTCACCGGAGGAGGAGGGGGTGGAGGAGGCGGAGTGCCCTGACTCGCCGGAGCAGGAGGAGGAGGCGGAGGCGTCCAGTTCGGAAGGTTGATGAGCTCCTTCTTCCATAGGCATGGAGTCTTCAGAGCAGAACCCAGCCTAGTCTCCCCTTCACCGGTAGGATGGTCAAGCACGAGGTCCTCAAATCCCTCCGTTATTTCATCCACCATCACCTTAGCATATCCTTTTGGAATCGGCTGGCAGTGATAAGTTGTGCCGGGTCCACTAGGATAAACTTGGCCAACAGCCGCCTTGACCTTCAAATTCATCCATCGCGCCATAATGTGGCAATTTTGAGACTCCGTGATACCATCCATGGGATAGCTGGCAGGAGCCGTCAAGACATGCTCCGGCTGAAGCAGCTCGGTGGAAGCCACACTGCTTCTCCGCTGAGATGGCGGGGTAGCTTCGGGGGAAGCTTCGGCAGGTCGTTTGCTGCGATCTGTTGCTTCTCGTTCCTCTTCTCGATCCTCTAGCCCCATTACTCTTTCGTGCAGCGCCTGCAGTTGGTCCTGCTCCAGTTTCTTCCTCCTCTCGTGGGTTTTGTAACCCCCTACGTCCGGAAAACCAACCTTCCACGGAATGGAGCCTGGCGTGCCTCGTGTCTGTCCAGGGTGCTCAGGATTCCCAAGGGCCATTGTGAGCTTGTCCTTCTCCCTGTTTGGAAGGAACGTCCCTCGCTGCGCTGCATCGATATAGTGTCGAAGGTTCTTGATTGGTATTTCTAGTAGCTCGTCTGTCCACTGGCAAAACCCTGTTACAGGGTCCAAGGTTCCGCCAGACCTGAAGAACCAAGTCCGGCAACGGTCTGGCCATCTCATTGTCTCTGGTTCGATCCCTTTTTCAAGCAGATCATTCTCAGCCTTGGACCACTTAGGCCGGGCTTGCAGGTAGCCACCTGACCCCGTGCGATGGTGAAGCGTCTTCTTTGCAGCATTTTTCTTATTTGTCTCCGACATCTTCTTACTCTTTTCCGATGTCTTGTGGGCCACAAATGCGGGCCAGTGATCTTTGATCTTCTCATATTTGCCGATGAATTCTGGTGTCTTTTTATTTTTGACAAACTGGTTCAGCTCTTTCCTCCACCTCCTCATTAGGGTTGCCATCTTCTTAAGAGCACAAGACTTGATTAATTCCTCTTTAACTGGCTTCTCCGGATCCTCCTCTGGCGGTAGGGTGAAATTTGCCTTCAGCTCAGTCCAAAGATATTCTTTCTGCATATCATTGACATAAGACACCTCAGGGTCTTCCTCCTTAGGCTTATACCATTGCTGGATGCTGATCGGGATCTTCTCCCTAACAAGAACCCCGCACTGAGCAAAAAATGCCTTCCTTGTCCGGATGGGTTCAATCGGTTCGCCGTCGGGCGCGATTTCTATGATCTCAAACTTTTCATCCGAGCTCAACTTTTTCTTCGGGCCTCGTCTCCTTACCGAAGTTGTGCTCAATCCGGAGGGCTAGAAATTATAAGGAAGAAAGACGAGAGTAGTTAATATGTGTACATATACCAGAACAATGGAAGCATCAATTAACTAGTCAGCACGGGCTTAACTAATATATATATACCTGGCCGGGCTCGGTTCGGTCACCGGAGCAGTCAGCACGGTCTCCTTCTTGTACCTCCATTGTGTCACCGGAGCCATCATGAACATAGTCCTGTTCTTGTACCGGCATTAATGGGCCGAACCCATCATGAACATAGCCCTCTTCTTCACCCCATTCTTCCAGCTAACCAACGGTGTCGAGGAGAAATGACGCAACTTCATCCCTTCCATTTGTGATTATGTCCCTCAATATCGCTTCTGTTTCTTCGTCTCGGCACTGCTCCATAGTTTCTGCAAATATTTACAACATGTCAATTATTATTCAAACATGGTACAAATGGATATATATATATATATATATATATATATATATATATATATATTAGTGGCAAACGTAGAACTAGCCAGCTAATCACAATAAGGAATCATGTTAGTGGCCTCGACGCTGCTTCTCTAGGGCTTGGGGTCGCCTCGACACAACAACGCTTCAAAGGTTTGGGGTGGCCTTGACGACAACGCTCTTTTAACTTGGTAATTTGGGTGGCCTCGAGAGAGTTAATTTGTCGGGTAGGGGCGCGGCGGGAGGGGGTAGGAGACCAACATCGTTTTCTCTCTAGGGTTTGGGTGTCCTCGAGAGTTTTGGTCGAGCGAGAGGGCCGAGGGGGTATATATATATATCGACCGCCCCTCATGTCGAAGTTATCTCAAGGGGGTTATATCGACAACGACGCGACAACGACGAGAAAGGAAAATAATTAAGGAAAAGGAAGAAAAGAGGAAGAAGGAAGAAGGAAGAAGAAGAAGAAGAAAAAAGAGGAGAAGAAGAAAGGAATAGAGGAGAAGAAAAAATAGAAAAAAAATTCTATTTTTTCTTCTTCTCCTCTATTCCTTTCTTCTTCTCCTCTTCTTTTTCTTCTTTTTTCCTCTTCTTATTTATTTCTCCTCTTCTTCCTCTCCTCTTCTTCATCTTCTTATTTTCCTTTTTCCTCTCATTCTTTTTCTTCTTCTTTCTTCCTTCTTCCTTCTTCCTCTTTTCTTCCTTTTCCTTATTTTACTTTAAATTTCTCCTCTACACTAACCTAAAATGCACTAACCTAAAATCGATATCTACTAACAACCTAAATAAAAAATTAATACATATATGAAAAAACATATATAAACAAAAAATGCTATGAACATTATATTCATACATACATATATATATAGCCACATCCATTCATCATATATATAGCTACCACACACATATATACATTATATATATGAAAAAAAATGCAATGAACAAAGAAAATACACTTATGAAAAAAAATACTATGAACATGTACACATATATATATATACACATACAAACATATATACACAAAAAAATGCAAAAAAATGCTATGGAAATTGCAGGGGCGGCGCGCGGCGGCCGCGCAGGGCAGGGGCGGCGGCACGGCGGCCGCGCAGGATAGGGGCGGCGCGCGCCGCCCGCGCAGGACAGGGGCGGCGGCGCGGCGGCCGTGCAGGGACAAGGGCGGCCGCGCGGCGGCCGCGCAGGGACAGGGGTGGCGCGCAGTGGCCGCGCAGGGGCGCGGGACGGGAGGGGCGCGGGAGCAGGCTGTGCTCACAGGGGGCGGCGGCGATGGCGCAGGCGAGCAGCCTGACGGCGTCGGTGGTGGCGGCAACGAGGAGCAGGGGCGTCGGGCGGCGACGGCGACGACGAGGAGCAGGGGCGCGTCGGGGGAGAAGTGGGCGATTTGGCCGGAAACAGCTAAGTGTTTGCTTATATAGCAAACCCTTTAGTCCCGGTTGGTGGCACCAACCGGGACTAATGCACCCTTTGGTCCCGGTTGGTGCCACCAACCGGGACCAAAGGCCTCTTTTTCGGCAGCCCAAAGGGCGGGAACCGGCGGCCTTTGGTCCCGGTTGGTGGCATCAACCGGGACTAATGCCTCCCCCTTTAGTCCCAGTTGGTGCCACCAACAGGGACCAAAGGCCTCTGTGCTGCCCGCCTCGGGGCCAATGTTTAGTCCCACCTCGCTAGTTGAGAGGGGCGCGCCGTGGTTTATAAGCCCCACTGCCGTACCCCTCTCGAGCTCCTCTCCACCGCAGGCTTTCGGGCCTACTTGCTATTGCTTTGCCTGATGGGCCTTCTGGGCCTACTGCGGGCCTGAATCCTGGCCCATAGTAGGGTTTCATGTCGTATTCAGGCCGCGGGGGCCTAGTAGGAGGCATTTTTTTTGTTTTTTTGCTTTCTTTACTTATTGTTGCTATATTTATTTATTTTCCAGTTTTTTTCTTTTGTTTTCTGCATTATTTATTTTCTTTTGTTTTTTGCTTTATTTTTTAATAGTTTTTGCTTTTAGTTTTAGGAAAATTATAAACTTTCTGTTAGTGCCATTAGTTTTCAAATTTGAAAACACTTTTTTTGTTTTTTTTTGTTTTTTTTGTTTTCTTTCTTGCTTTATTTATTTTATTTTGTTTCTACTTACAACAAAATACTTATTGTTGCTATTTTTAATTATTACGAGGGCCGAACCATAAGACATTAAAGCATTTCAAATAAACTCTGAAAAAGTTGAAAGTTGGCATGGTATCATAAATTGACCCACATAGCATGTGCATGTACAAAACGGACAATGGTATCATACTCGTCAGTTACAAAGTTGGCATGGTATCATCATAATAGTTGCAGGAGAAAGTTTTCACTTTTTCTTCGCTTTTGTCATTTGCTTATTGCGCCGTAACCATGGATATTCTTCATCGTTTATCAGGACGCTGGGGTCAGCCTTGACTTTGAAGGGAGGAATTTCATGAAACTTTTCATAATCTTCAGACATGTCTGTCTTGTCCTCCACTCCCACGATGTCCCTTTTTCCTAAAAGAACTATGTGGCACTTTGGCTCATCGTATGATGTATTCGCTTCCTTATCTTTTCTCTTTCTCGGTCTGGTAGACATGTCCTTCACATAGATAAACTGTGCCACATCATTGGCTAGGACGAACGGTTCGTCAGTGTACCCAAGATTTTTCAGATCCACTGTTGTCATTCCGTACTGTGGGTCTACCTGTACCCCGCCTCCTGACAGATTGACCCATTTGCACTTAAACAAAGGGACCTTAACATCATGTCCGTAGTCAAGTTCCCATATGTCCACTATGTAACCATAATATGTGTCCTTTCCCCTCTCGGTTGTTGCATCAAAGCGGACACCACTGTTTTGGTTGGTTCTCTTTTTATCTTGGTCAATCGTGTAAAATGTATTCCCGTTTATCTCGTATCCTTTCCAAATCAATACAGTCAAGGATGGTCCCCTGGACAACAAGTACAGCTCATCACAAACAGTGTTGTCACCTCTGATACGTGCTTCTAACCAACTGCTGAAAGTCCTGATGTGTTCACATGTAATCCAGTCGTCGCACTGCTCCGGGTGTTTGGAGCGCAGACTGTTCTTGAGTTCATCGACATACGTGGTCACCAAGGTAGAGTTCTGTAGAACTGTGTACTGTGCTTGAGACCAAGAATATCCGTCCCTGCATATTATTGAGTCCCTTCCAAGCGTGCCTTTTCCAGTCAGTCTCCCCTCATACCGCGATTTAGGGAGACCTATCTTCTTAAGGCCAGGAATGAAGTCAACACAAAACCCGATGACATCCTCTATTTGATGGCCCATGGATGCTTCCTTCTGGCCTAGCATGGTTACGGACATATTTCTTTAGGACTCCCATGAACCTCTCAAAGGGGTACATATTGTGTAGAAATACGGGGCCCAGAATGACAATCTCGTCAACTAGATGAACTAGGACGTGCGTCATGATATTGAAGAAGGATGGTGGGAACACCAGCTCGAAACTGACAAGACATTGCACCACATCACTCCTTAGCCTTGGTATGATTTCTAGATCGATCACCTTCTAAGAGATTGCATTGAGGAATGCACATAGCTTCACAATGGCTAATCGGAAGTTTTCCGGTAGAAGCCCCCTCAATGCAACCGGAAGCAGTTGCGTCATAATCACGTGGCAGTCATGAGACTTTAGGTTCTGAAACTTTTTCTCTGCCATATTTATTATTCCTTTTATATTAGACGAGAAGCCAGTCGGGACCATCATACTAAGCAGGCATTCAAAAAAGATTTCCTTCTCTTCTTTGGTAAGAGCATAGCTGGCAGGACCTTCATACTGCTTTGGAGGCATGCCGTCTTTTTCGTGCAAACGTTGTAGGTCCTCCCGTGCCTCAGCTGTATCTTTTGTCTTCCCATACACGCCCAAGAAGCCTAGCAGATTCACGCAAAGGTTCTTCATCACGTGCATCACATCGATCGAAGAGCGGACCTCTAGGTCTTTCCAGTAGGGTAGGTCCCAAAATATAAATTTCTTCTTCCACATGGGTGGATGTCCCCCAGCGTCACTCGGAACAGCTAGTGCGCCGGGACCCTTTCCAAAGATTACGTGTAAATCATTGACCATAGCAAGTACGTGATCACCGGTACGCATGGCGGGCTTCTTCCGGTGATCTGCCTCGCCTTTGAAATGCTTGCCTTTCTTTCGACATTGATGGTTGGTCAGAAGAAATCGACGATGGCCCAGGTACACATTCTTCCTGCAGCTTGCCAGGTATATACTATCGGTGTCAAGTAAACAGTGCGTGCATGCGTGGTATCCCTTGTTTGTCTGTCCTGAAAGGTTACTGAGAGTGGGCCAATCGTTGATGGTCACGAACAGCAACGCCTTTAGGTTAAATTCCTCCTGTTTGTGCTCATCCCACGTACGTACACCGTTTCCATTCCACAGCTGTAAAAGTTCTTCAACTAATGGCCTTAGGTACACATCAATGTCGTTGCTGGGTTGCTTAGGGCCTTGGATGAGAACTGGCATCATAATGAACTTCCGCTTCATGCACATCCAAGGAGGAAGGTTATACATACATAGAGCATACCACATCACCTTCGCAGGAACCCTCTTCCTGGGGGGCTCGCCGTCAACATCACCAGGGTCATCTCGTCTGATCTTATACCGTAATGCACCGCATACCGGGCATGCGTTCAGATCCTTGTACGCACCGCGGAAGAGGATGCAGTCATTAGGGCATGCATGTATCTTCTGCACCTCCAATCCTAGAGGGCATACGACCTTCTTTGCTGCGTATGTACTGTCGGGCAATTCGTTATCCTTTGGAAGCTTCTTCTTCAATATTTTCAGTAGCTTCTCAAATCCTTTCTCAGGCACAGCATTCTCTGCCTTCCACTGCAGCAATTCCAGTACGGTACCGAGCTTTGTGTTGCCATCTTCGCAATTGGGGTACAACCCTTTTTTGTGGTCCTCTAACATGCGATCGAACTTCAGCTTCTCCTTTTGACTTTGCATTGCGTCCTTGCATCGACAATGACCCGGCGGAGATCATCATCATCGGGCACATCGTCTGGTTCCTCTTGATCTTCTGCAGCTCCGCCCGTTGCAGCATCATCGTGCACATCATCTGGTTCCTCTTGATCTTCCGTAGCATCACCGTATTCAGGGGGCACATAGTTTTCATCGTACTCTTCTTCTTCGACGTCTTCCATCATAACCCCTATTTCTCCGTGCCTCGTCCAAACATTATAGTGTGGCATGAAACCCTTGTAAAGCAGGTGAGTGTGGAGGATTTTCCGGTCAGAGTAAGACTTCGTATTCCCACATATAGGGCATGGACAACACATAAAACCATTCTTCTTGTTTGCCCCAGCCACTTGGAGAAAATCATGCATGCCCTTAATGTACTCGGAGGTGTGTCTTGAACCGTACATCCATTACCGGTTCATCTGCGTGCATTATATATAATTAAGTGTGTCAAAAATCATTACAGAACATCATGAATAGATAATTAAGTGACCAAATTAATAGAAGTTCATCATCACATTAAAACCAAAGTACATACATATTTCTCATCTAACAACATAAAGCTCTGCAGAGCATCTAAATTAATTAAACCATACACTGAAACTATGTAAAACATTTCAATGCGAAAACAAATGCGATCATAATCGCAACCAATGTAACAACTGATCCAACGACATAATGATACCAAGCCTCGGTATGAATGGCATATTTTCTAATCTTTCTAATCTTCAAGCGCATTGCATCCATCTTGATCTTGTGATCATCAACGACATCCGCAACATGCAACTCCAATATCATCTTCTCCTCCTCAATTTTTCTAATTTTTTCCTTCAACAAATTGTTTTCTTCTTCAACTAAATTTAACCTCTCGACAATAGGGTCGGTTGGAATTTCCGGTTCAACAACCTCCTAGATAAATAAAATCTATGTCACGTTGGTCGGCATAATTGTCATAAACAATAAATGAACCAATAGTTATGAAAAGATAATATATACCACATCTGAATCATAGACAGGACGAAGGCCGACAGGGGCGGATACCAAAACCATCGCACTATATAAGATGCAATAATAAAAGTAAGAAAATTATACAAGTATCTATATAAATATACAAGTAATATTTTTTTCCTTTCAGAAAGAAGATAAGAATAAGAGGCTCACCACGGTGGTGCCGGCGACGAGATCGGCGCGGGCGATCGATGGCGGTGAAGACGGGGACGGGACGTGACGGACCACTAAACCTAGACAAATATTAAGGAAAAGGAGCTTGGAGGTCGAACTTGGAGAGGACAAAGCTTAAGTAGTGTGGCTCGGGCATTCCATCGAACACCTCATGTGCATAGGAGGTGAGCTAGAGCACCACAAAGCTCTCCCCTCGCCGGCCACGAAAAACAGAGCACTGGGAGTGCTCTGCTCGCGGGCGAGGGGTAGATATAGGCAACTAATTGGTTCCGGTTGGTGGCATGAACCGGGACTAAAGGGCAGCCTTTGGTCCCGGTTCAAGCCACCAACCGGGACCAATGGTGGTGGGCCAGGAGCGAGGCCCATTGGTCCCGGTTCGTCCCACCAACCGGGACCAAAAGGTCCAGACGAACCGGGACCAATGGCCCACGTGGCCCGGCCGGCCCCCGGGGCTCACGAACCGGGTCCAATGCCCCCATTGGTCCCGGTTCTGGATTGAACCGGGACTAATGGGCTGACCCGGCCTGGACCATTGCCCCCTTTTCTACTAGTGTTAGGTGTCATGCCAAATTGCTTGTGCATACATATATTTGTATGTAACGCTATATATTTTAAATCTTGAGCATTAATTTCTAATATTGACGATCGAGATAATCTAATACATGTGGACTAACGTGATGGCTTGTTTGACTCTTGTCTTAAGTATATAATAGAAGATTTTATGGACTACATTCGGTTTACTCTCATGACAACAGTGAATTTTTCATCTTGCAAAGGTCTTATTAATTCAACATTGACTTATATGAACTTGGTATCCAAATTGGTATCTAAATTTGTTGTGACATATTTCCTTGTCATCTTCAAATTACCATACTATCATTTATCCAATACCAAATGTATTCAATCTGAAATTTTCAATTATTTATATGCTAAAGGTGGAAGCATGAATAGGTTGCTGAAGATGTTGGGCCTCACAATAAAAGTCCCTTGCTCAACCTCAACATTGCAAGTTGTTTTGCATTTCTAGTTGTATCAGTATTTCATGTGATGTATTTGAAGACCAGAAGATGTTATGCATTAGAAGTTCAATTAGACAATTGTAGTACCTGCAGTCTGTGATTTGTATTATATGTTTTGTATTTTGGTGTGTGTGCATATGTGTGTGGGATCAAAATCAAATACGATTCTGATTCTATGTTCATGGCCTTGTGCTAAGTTAAGTACATGCTGGTCACACTGATCAGAGGGAAGGGGCGCTGGTGGGAGGCGGTAGTCAAATATGTTAGGGTTTTATCGTCGTGAAAACCATAGAAAATCCATACAATATCAAAAATCAATGGAACTTGTCATGGATGCTTCTCATGTTGGTACAAGGGTGCAGAAAGAATTTAGGTCCATTTGAAGCATGTCGAGAAAAACCCATCCTTCCAGATGGACCCTTACCTCCTACCCAAACGGCCTTCGGCGAAGGAGGTCAATTTTTGGCCATCTTAACAATGACACCATATTTTTCCAGCGAGTGGGCATGGCCACCCGAGTGGTCAACAACATGTGCATGTTGCGTCGCCTCTGAGAAGTATTTTAAGCATTTTATCATTGCAAAAACCTTAGAAAATCCATACAAATACCGACAACCTTACCAAACTAGCCATGCTTGCTTCTCATGTTGAGACAAAGATGTAGAAAAAATTTGGGTCCATTTACATCATGTCCGGCAAGTATTTTTGTAGGTGCTCCGTGTGTGTGAACAACATGTGGGATCCACATGTTAAAACCCCAGAGGCAAAAATGTAGGATTAATCAATTGGCCCAAGGAGTTTCGATCCACGGGCATCAATATGTGATCGGGAGGGTATAACCGCTGGGCTGATGCTGGGTTTTGGACATAAATTACGCCCACTACTTTAAGAAATTTATTTACCACTCTGCTCTATGTGTCTCTGAGAAGTGGGGCCCATCTATCATTTCTACCCGAAGCCGGGGTCCACGTGTTAGCCACAGCAACGGCGGCGCATGGCAGATCACACGAGGTGCACGACGCCACGACCCCATGCGTCCTCATTCTAGAATGTGGAACGACCGGGTATGTGAGAAAAATCGTCCCCCTCGGCACCTCGGTTACTCCAAGAGGCAACAACAGCCCTTTTCTTCCCCAAATTGCGTAGAAAACCCTCGTCCTCTCCCTCTACAGCCATACCACCTCCCTCGCCCAAACCCACCTCCCTTCCTCACCACCCTCCTCTCTTCCTACACCACCCTCCTCCTGTCGTCGACCACCAATAAAGCGCGGGTCTGAAGATGCGGTAGGCGAGCCGGATACAAACAACGCAAAATTTTTGCATTCAACAACCTAAGGTTTTAAAAATAATTACAAACAAGGCCAAAAATTTGACAAGTCGGGGGAAATTTCACTAGAAATTTTGGCAGCATCATGAGTTGCAAAGAATCAACCATTTGAAACAAACCATAGACTGCAGGAGAAGCGAACTATTAGTCCAAAATGCCTCCCAACAATATATTGACTCCAGTGAAACAAAAAGCAAAGGCAATATGACGGCCCAAACCAGGAAAATGCTCAAGCACCTTGGTGCCCATTTTCAAAAACCAATTTTCTAAAACAAAAAAAAATGATTTTTTTGTGGACACACATACACATGTATACTGCATATGTGCAAAATTTCATAACATTTTATTTTCACACGTGGCCTAAAAAAGGACATACATGTATTTTCTAATAGGCCGCCTTTTTTGTTGTTGGCTTAGAATTTTGGTTTCTGTACTCCGATGGGAGGCGAAGAATCCGGAGCATCGGAGGGCACTCCAGGGCAGTGGAGACGGCGTCCAGCGACCAGGGAAGGAGAGGAGCACGGGCGTGAACGGGAAAAAGTCCCTTTGTTTTCTCCTGATAAGTTAATTTTGCGCCATCGGTGTAGTAAGTTTTATCTACCATCTTCCGCACATTCTTTAAAGGATGAAAATAAGCTGTCAATGGAAATAAGTTATCAACTATTTTGAAATAAACAATATAAATTAATTAATAACTATGTTTGAGAAACTCACATAGCAGTAGAATTGGAAGCGTATCAACAAGGACCCAAATGTCCATATTCTCTTCGTCGATGTTAGGATCACCAAGATCGATGGTGACAAGCATACCTGCATGAAAATCATACGTCTTGCAAAGTGCTTCCCAATTCGGGCAACCTCTCAGAATTGTATAGATTTAGAGGAAAATCATATCCATGATGGTCCTTAGCTGAACTATCTTTGTTTCCATACTTCTATGATCTTCAAAATCCATCATCTCCAAGACACAGCGTCTTGCATGGCATGGGATAAGCTATAGTCGAATTGTAAAAGATGAAAATTACACGTTGAAGAAGCAGAAGTCATGCTTAATTACAAAAAAACACTTTTCATCATTGTGTACCGTTTCAACAAGAAGGTCTCCTGGAGCTTAATGCTGAAGCGTCGACCTTCTACCAGGTGAGAGGCCAATCGCACAGACCCCGGTCGTCCGACGACATTTCCTATGTTCATAATTCAAAGATTAAACTTCTAAAATTTTATATATATATATATATATATATATATGTGTGTGTGTGTGTGTGTGTGTGTGTGTGTGTGTGTGTGTGTGTGTGTGTGTGTGTGTGTGTGTGCTACAAAAACTAAATTAGAACATTATTATTCATCACGGGTCGAGTATCGCTCTCTTGACTATTTTCTCGAAAACTATCAGCTCACGTGGTGTATATATTCAACCGTCGGTGATCATAGCTCCTCCCTTCGTTTCCGAGTGCATTACACCAAATTGTCTAGCACACGGGAACGAAGGAGAAGCTACCCCCACGACAACAATAGGGATTCTTCGTCCTCACTCATATATGGTGGACATACTCCCTCACTGAATTTTCGACCATCGGTGATGGTCGTTACTCCTCCCTCCCCTAGTGCATAACAAAGGTCTAGAACAAGGAGAAGAAGGAGAAATGACCCCCACGACAACAGTCGTTCTTCCTCTCTCATATATGGTGCAGACTTTCTCATTCACTCATTTTTTGATTCTCATGTATGGAGCCTCGACAGACTTAAAGTCAACCCGAAATGTCATTTAATTATCTTTCTAGAAAATCCAGGCCACTCGATATTTCGTACATATTCTAGCACAAGTCATGCCAAAATTCACGGAAAAATTAATCAACACTCCGACAAAACATAGACCACTCGGAGGTGCTACCTGCAAACATGGCCGGCCACTTGGGCAAGCACATATCCTATTTGAGCAACACAAGATATACATGTTTATATCTACATCATATCAGCATTCAAACTTGATGGTCATTGCATTTCAATGGTTAAAAGTATGATCGAAAACATTTCAAAATATCCTATAGGACTCATATTGACATGGAGATTTTGATGGTCTCACCTCGAGGTCGGAGGGGGTCGGTGACGGGGACGACAAGGAGATTTCGCTGCAAAAACAAAATATAAACAAAAACATTATTATTCTCATCTTAGGACTTAGTGAAACCCTATAAGCTATCAACTAATCAAATGCATACGCCTTGCATAGTGCTCTCCAATTTGAGCATTCAAAATAGGAGCAGTTCTCCAATTTGAGCATTCAATAAGAAAAACTAAATCATAAAATAAATTAATACTCAAATTCGCATGCATTCCATAAGAAAAACTAAATCATCTCTTGCGTCCGTACATCGCTGAATATTATCACTAATACATCTCAAAATAGTATCATACATATAACATCACTAATACAACTATAACTCTAGCAAACGACGGGTATCGGTGTCGGTGGTGGACACCCAAAGTGATAGAACCATCATAGGATCATAGCTCTAGTGATATCCCTGAAGAACCTACCTAGTATTGTCGAACCTGCCTTCCAACACAACCATGTAGCGACGGACGTGCTCGTCCTCCTCGCTGACACGGTGACGTACCGCTTCCAAGCGGGACGAAAGCCTCTGCACCGCCAGTGGCCCATGCGACCGCCACCAAAGAAAGTTTGGGTCAATGATGGGATGTCTCCTCACCAAGTTGCACCCCCGGTAGATAGCACCTTCCAGTACCAGCCGGGTCAATGATGGTCTAGCAGGGTGAAGAGCCACTCCGGACTAGTGTTCATGATGTCCTCCACCTTCGGAATACACCAATGCATGTCCATGGCGTGCCACTACTCCTTTGCCAAGGGGCACTGATGTCTACTATGCAACTTTATTCTTGTAGACACGTGTTGGGCCTCCAAGCGCAGAGTTTTGTAGGACAGTAGCAATATTCCCTCAAGTGGATGATCTAAGGTTTATCAATCCGTGAGAGGTGTAGGATGAAGATGGTCTCTCTCAAACGACCTTGCAACCAAATACAAGAAATCTCTTGTGTCACCAACACACCCAATACAATGGCAAATTGTATAGGTGCACTAGTTCGGCGAAGAGATAGTGATAAAAGTGTAATATGGATGGTAGAAATATATTTTTATAATCCGAATAAATAAAAAACAGCAAGGTAGAAAATAGTAAACGGGCACAAAAATGGTGTTGCAATGCTTAAAAATGAGGCCTAGGGTCCGTACTTTCGCTAGTGCAACCTCTCAAGAATGCTAACATAGTTGGATCATATGATTATCCCTGAAAGTGCAATAAAGAATCACTCCCTTGTTCCTATTAGCGGAGAACAAAATATAGGAACTGTTTGTAGGTCACGAAACCACCTCAGAGCTATTCTTTCTGTTCGATCTATTCAAGAGCTCATACTAAAATAACACAACGCTATTTTTTCCATTTGATCTATCCTAGAGTACATACTAGAATAACACCAAAGCAAATTAATATTCATAATACTCAATCCACATAAAGAACTATAAAGAGACCCCAAAGTTTCCATCGGAGAAAAACGTGCATCAACCCGTATGCATAGATTACCCCAATATAACCACGGGAATCCGCGAGGTGAATGCCATAACACATATCAAGTCAATCAATAAGATACCTCATTGTCAGCACAAATATTCATATTGCAAGACATATATCACGCGTTCTCATATCTGAATATTCAATCCGACAAGACAAAACTTTGAAGGGTAAAGATTCAATTCGTCATACTCCCTCCTTCCATCTATATAGGGCCTAATGCATTTTTTAAGACCGCCTTTGACTATTGACAAGATTAATAGTACATGACATGCATAATGTTAAAATTGTATCATTGAAAGCTCCTTTCACACACGAATTTAACGATGTGCTTTGTGTAAGTTGCATGTCATATATTATTTCTCTAATATTTGGTCAAAGTTAGCCTCGAAAAATGCATTAGGCCCTAAATAGATGGAAGGAGGGAGTAACAAGAGTATAGAGGGGAGAAACATCATATGATCTAACTATATTAACAAAGCCCACGATACATCAAGATCGTGACATCTCAAGATCGCGCGAGAGAGAGAGAGAGAGATTAAACACATAGCTACTGGTACAAACCCTCAGCTCCGAGGATGGACTACTCCCTCCTCATCGTGGTCGCCGCCGGGATGATGAAGATGGCCACCGGAGATGATTCCCCCCTCCGACAGGGTGCCGGAATGGGATCTAGATTGGTTTTCACGGATACAGAGACCTTGCAGCGGCAGAACTTCTAATCTAGGTTAACCCCCAAGGGTTTCGGAATATTTAGGAATTTATAGTGCAAAGAAGGGGTACGGGAGGCCATCGAGGTGGGCACAACCCACCTGGGCGCCCCAGGGGGCCCTGGCGCGCCCTGGTGGATTGTGCCCCCCTTGGGGCATCCCCCCAGATGCAGCTCAGGCCCATTGGGTTCCTTCTGGTCCATAAAAATTCTCCAAAAAGTTACGCGGTGTTTGGAATCCGTTTGATATTGATTTCCTACGATGTAGAAAACAAGCAAAAAATAGCAACTGGCACTAGGCATTGAGTCAATAGGTTAGTCCCAAAAAATGATATAAAGTTGATATAAAATGATTGTAAAACATTAAAGAATGATAATATATTAGCATGAATACTTCATAAATTATAGATACGTTGGAGACATATCAGCATCCCCAAGCTTAATTCCTACTCGTCCTCGAGTAGGTAAATGATAAAAGAAATAATTTATGAAGTGTGAATGCTAGCAAAGTGCATAAGTTTCATCAATGACAATTTCAATCACTTTTCCAAGCATCATAACAACAACTCTTTCTTATAAAACTTCTCATGTTATAGTAGCAACCAATTCACATGTTTAGCTTCAAACGATGAATTCTTTTGGAACTCAACAACCTATGTTCTCAGTCACCGGGCAATTTTAATTCAACTTATTCAACAAAGTCTAAGTAAGAGTTCCACATACTCAACCATCATGTAGTCTTCTATGATTGCTAACACTCACTGCACACACATGAGCAAAACGTTTCAACCGGACACATAGAAAGATAGGGGCTTGTAATTTCGCCTCCCAACGTATTCACCTTTGGGTGATGTCAACAATAATAACTCTTGCTACCCATATTCCACTGGATATATGTGCCTAGATCTTTCCTCACCACATGATGCTTGCCAAAGGAGAAAAATAAAAAGGAATAGAGAGAAAAACTTTGACTCTTGCATGAAAGTAAATACATAAAAGTAAAAGATAGGCCCTTCGCAGAGGGAAGCAGAGGTTGCCATGCACTTATTTGTTTGTATGCTCAATCCCTTAGTGCAAAAGAACGTCAGGTTGTATTGCCCTTTATGATAGCAATCTTTATTATGCGGTCTGTCGCTTTTATTCCGTGCCATCACAAGTTCGTACAACGCTCAGTTTTCTCTTACACTAAATGATCTAACACTTTTAGAAACAATTTTTATTGCCTTATTGCACCGATGACAACTTACTTGAAGGATCCTGCTCAATTCTTAGGTAGGTAGGTGGACTTTCCAAACAAGATTTGGGTTTTAGGGTTTTTAGATGCACAAGTAGTATCTCTACTTGGTGCGAATTTTTTGGCTAGCAAAGATAGGGGGCAAGCACCACATGTTGAAGGATCTATGACAATATAACTTCTATGTGAATATGAACAAACATAAATCATTATGTTGTCTTCCTTGTCCAACTTCAACAATTTTGGCATATAATATTTTGATGGGGGCTCACAATCACAAAAGATTTCCAAGATAGTATATTTGCATGTGAAAGTTCTCTTCCTTATACTAATTATTCATGAATTGCTTGTATGACCAATATTGTGATTGTCAAGCTTCAAAAGCTTTCACTTCCTAAACCCAATGTGAAGCTACCACTAGGCATGATATGATTTCAACTTCATAACATTCAATTCATTCAACAATTTACTCATAGGATATATAAGTGAAGCACAAGAGTAAATGACAAGCTACTCCAAAAAGATATAAGTGAAGATCATGCGAGTAGTTAAGTAAATGGGTAGCTAACTGAGGACTCTCTCTTATTAAAAACTTTCAGATCTAATAATTTTATTAAAACAGCAATAAAAACAAAACAAAATGATATTCCAAACATAGCACAACTCATGTGAAGAAGCAAAAACTTAGGCTCAATCGATACTAACCGATCATTGTTGAAGAAGAAAGGTGGGATGCCTACCGGGGCATCCCCAAGCTTAGATGCTTGAGACTTATTGGAATATTAACTTGGGATGCCTTGGGCACCCCCAAGCTTGAGCTTTTGTGTCTCCTTAATTCCTCTTATATCACGGTTTCCCTAAATCTCAAAAACTTCATCCCCACAAAACTCAACAAGAACTCGTGAGATAAGTTAGTATAAACCAATGCAAAACCTTATCATACTCTACTGTAGCAAATCACTAAAATTATTATTCAACATTGCATACTAAATGCCTATGCATATTTAATATTCATATCATCAAATAGAATCATCAAACAAGCAAACATATGCAAACAATGCAAACATAACAGCAATCTGCCAAAACAGTACAGTCTGTAAAGAATGCAAGATTCATCATACTTTCCTAACCCAAACAATTATTATAAAAATACTACACTGTAGAAAATTTATCAGATATTATTTTGCAAAAAGTTTTAACAATTTATCACATTCTGACTTTTCTAGGGAATTTTTGCAACAGCGGTAAACTTTCTGTTTTGAAACAGCAACATGTATACTTGCAAAATAAGCATGGCAAAGGCTATCACTGCCATTTTTATTGAAATAAAAGATGCAAAACATTATTCTAAATAACAGAAAGCAAATCCTAACAAAATAAATTGATGCTCTAAGCAAAACACATATCATGTGACAAATGAAAACATAGCTCCAAGTGAGGTTACCGATAATGTTGGAAACGAAAGAGGGGATGCCTTCCGGGGCATCCCCAAGCTTAGTTGCTTGGATCTTTCTTGGATATTAACGTGGGGTGCCTTGGGCATCCCCAATCTTAGTGTTTTATCACTCCTTGTTCTCCTCATATCGACATCTCACCGAAATCTTGAAAACTTCAATCACACAAAACTTAACGGAACCTTGTGAGATAGGTTAGTATGATAAAGAGCAAACCATTTCACTTTTGGTACTGTCAAAGACAAGATTCATAATTGTTTACACACAATTCCTACTGTATCGTACCATTTCCAAAATTTATATTGAGCAATATAAGCAATAGAAACAAGGAAACAAGAAAATTATGCATTGAAAACAGAATCTGTGAAAAAAAAACAGTCTGTAGTAATCTGTAATCAAACCATACTTCTGATACTCCAAAAATTATGAAAAACATATGACCACGTGAGAAATTTGTATATTAATCTTCTTCAAAAAGAATCAACTCAAAATCACTCTTCTGTTAAAAATAGAGCTATTTTCGTGAGCGGAACAGTTTCTGTTTTTCAGCAATATCAAATCAACTATCACCCAACATGATCCCAAAGGCTTTACTTGGCACTTTATTGAAAAAAAAATAAAACATGATTACTACAGTAGAATAATCATGTGAAAACACAAAAACAGTAGGTAAAAGTGTTGGGTTGTCTCCCAACAAGCGTTTTTCTTTAATGCCTTTTAGCTAGGCATGATGATTTCAATGATGCTCGCATAAAAGATAAGAATTGAAACATGAAAAAGAGCATCATGAATCACATGGCAAACACATTTAAGCCTAACCCACTTCATATGCATAGGGATTTTGTGAGCAAATAATTCATGGGAACAAGAATCAACTAGCATAGGAAGGCAAAACATGCATAACTTCAAAACTTTCAACACATAGAGAGGAAACTTGATATTATTGAGATATGTAAAAGCATACGTTCCTCTCTGATGTCTACTACACAACCTTCTTCTTGTAGACGTTGTTGGGCCTGCAAGTGCACAGGTTTGTAGGACAGTAGCAAATTTCCCTCAAGTGGATGACCTAAGGTTTATCAACCCATAGGAGGTGTAGGATGAAGATGGTCTCTCTCAAACAACCCTGCAACCAAATAACAAAGAGTCTCTTGTGTCCCCAACACACCCAATACAATGGTAAATTGTATAGGTGCACTAGTTCGGCAAAGAGATGACGATACAAGTGCAAAATAGATAGTAGATATAGGTTTTTGTAATCTGAAATAACAAAAACAGCAAGGTAACTAATGATAAAAGTGAGCGTAAACGGTATTGAAATGATAGGAAACAAGGCCTAGGGTTCATACTTTCGCTAGTGCAAGTTCTCTCAACAATAATAACATAAATAGATCATATAACAAGCCCTCAACATGCAACAAAGAGTCACTCCAAAGCCACTAATAGCGGAGAACGAATGTAGAGATTATGGTAGGGTACGAAACCACCTCAAAGTTATTCTTTCGGTTCTATCTAATCAAGAGTTCGTAGTAAAATAACATAAAGCTATTCTTTCCGCTCAATCCATCATAGAGTTCATACTAGAATAACACCTTAAGGCACAAATCAACCAAAACCCTAATGTCACCTAGATACTCCATTGTCACCTCAAGTACCCGTGGGCATGATTATACGATATGCATCACACAATCTCAGATTAATCCAACCAACATAAAAGTACTTCAAAGAGTGCCCCAAAGCTACTACCGGAGAGTGAAGAACGTGTGCCAACCCCTATGCATAGGTTCCCAATGTCACAAAACCCGCAAGTTGATCACCAAAACATACATCAAGTGGATCGCAAGACATACATCAAGTGTTCTCATAAAAGACTCAATCCGATAGGATAACTTCAAAGGGGAAACTCAATTCATCACAAGAGAGTAGAGGGGGAGAAACATCATAAGATCCAACTACAATAGCAAAGCTCGGGATACATCAAGATCGTGTCATAGAGGGAACATGTCGTGGAATTGTCACGTCAGATGTCCTAGTGTAAGGACTTAGTCGCGAGGCCAACGCATCTATGTGGTAGCTTGAGAGGGGTTGAGCGGAATCGAGAGACGCAGGGCGGATCAACACGCAAGACAAGGGTTTAGACAGCTTCGGGCCCCGGGAAACATCATCCGGTAAAAACCCTACATGCTGTTTGAGGCTAGGTCTCATTATCATCACGAGGAAGTCGCCGTAAACCGGCTCTCCTCTTTGTGTCTAGCCCTAAGATTGTTTCTTCTTGCTTGTAGCTTGTCCCTCTTTGGGGAGCCCTGCCCCTCCTTATATATGTTGAAGGGGCGGGTTACATGTGGAGTCCTATTAGGATTAGGACTAGTCTCCCTTCTAATACAAACCGGATACAAGTCCGGGTCTTCCTTGTAAAGTAAATATTCCTCACGCCTTTTCTCTTAAACCGGCCCACCATAGCATGATCCGGCCTTCCATAAACCGCCCGTTGGGCCACCGGGTCTTGTCGCTCCTCTGACCCGCCTGCCGGATTACCAATGAACCGTAAACCGCCATGTCCAAGTGGGTTGCCAGTGAATCGCCAAACTCTAGCCAGGTCATACATCCGGCGGTTTATACCGCGGGGTATATCCCCGACATTAGCCCCCAGTTTAATTTGGATTCATCCATGTTAAACTGATCTGCAACAAGAACAAATTTGTCGGGTTGTGCTCCGGTTTAAATATACTTGTAAGCCGGCACTTGATCATCCTTAAATCTTTGTCATTTCTTCCTTCCAAGTTAATAACCATCTTCATAATCAATTTGCTTGCAAAAGATATTTGTAAATAAAGAATCCATTTGAATCGGCCTTCAATGCTTTGACTTGACAAAAATATTAGTCTCTGAAATATTCAACTGATATCCAGCCGGCTTGAAGATGTAAAACTTGCCGGTTTATGATTACCACCATTGTCTGGTTATAAAAACTGATAATTTCGGGTCATGATTGTTGCCAACACCGGTTCATGATTGTTGCTAATGCCGGTTCATGATTATTGATGACGCCGGGTTACAGACACAGGGTCATAATGATTGGTGATGCCGGGTTAATCCAGTTTGCTCAAAACAGAGAATTTGAAAATAGTTCTTCGATAATAATATAATACCTGTAGCCCCCAAGTCTTGAGCAGAACAAAGTGATGGCTTAAGACTTGCTTCAATATAAATACTGCCACTTAAGAAGAAATCCATGTTGTTCATCCCAGTGACTAGTAAAAACTGAATACTCCATACTATGTAGCCCCCAAGTGCCGGGTTATCATGCTTACAGCAACCTGGGAATTGCAATTGTCTTATACTCATAAAAACTTCAACCAGTGTAGCCCCCAAGGGCCGGGTCATTATGCAATAATGAGCAGGGACTTTATAGGTATAATCATGTAGATTTGAGCAATGATGTGTAGCCCCCAAGGGCCGGCTCAGTAAGATAATATTGAGCTGGGACTTTAATATATACTTCAATGAAAATAACATCATATGATGTAACCCTCATCATGGGACTTGAATCCACGTCCACAAGGTTAAGAGCCTTGTGCTTTACCAACTGAGCAGTGGACTCTTCAATATAATGAATAAAAAGCTTTGTACCTTCAACTGTTGACAGGAGCAATTGGTAGCCCCCAAGGTCCGACTCATTATAATGTGATGAGTCGGGTCTTCAATAATATGAGCAGAAAATTACTTTGCATTAGCCCCCAAGTGTCATGGTGCATGCTTGCAGCGACATGAGACTTGCATGTAATCTCAATTTGAATAATGTAGCCCCCAAGTGCCGGGTCGTGAGCCTGCAGCGACTCGGGACTATTCCTTCCATTGTAGAATAAATCATATCCTTTGATAAAATAATAACTGTTGCGCTAAAGCGACTTTGAAAACTCAATAATACCGGTTACTAATAACCATAAAAATCCAGCCATGTTGGCTATTCAAGATAATATAATCCGGTATGAAAAATTCATCCAATATCATAATGAAAATTCAGCCAAATTTGGCTATTTGAATAATATAACCCAATCATTTATAAGCGCATGATTCCAATGGCGCAATCCAAATATATACTGGCGACATATAGTCCAAAGCCAGGCCGGTTTAATAAACTCCGGATAATTTCCCATCATATACTAGCGACTTATCGTCTTAAAGCCAGGCCGGTTTAATAAACACCGGATAATTTATCATCATGCTTTATTCTACCTGTCTCTGCATACAACAAGTTTAAAGTGTCCTGGCGGTTTATCGCCGGACGGGTCATAATGCCCAACATATAACCCAGGTTTATAACCAAGGCTGCACTTAAGAATAATCAATGAAATATATCATACCTGTGATATTGAATCACATCATTGGTTTACCAATTTTTTGTAGTAAGAGTGATAACCCCAATCTTGAGTAATGATAACTCCTTTCATACTATGCCGGTTGATGATAAACCGTACCGGGTTGTGATAAACACCGGTTTAACCATATATAATACTGGCGACTCGTAGTCAAACCAGACCGGGCTGATAGTCTCCGGATTATAACTTGATCTTGTATTGACAACTTGTAATTGAAAGTCAAGCTGGGTTGATAAACACCGGTTTACTCTATAATAGGATGGCTACAGAAAATTAAACCGGGCAAATGGCCTCCGGATTAAGATTTGACCGTGTTCCGTCAATTTGTAATTGACAGTTGAACCGGATTAAAACGTTGTCGGTTTAAAAAACGCAACAAAAATCAAATAACAGTTATGAAAAAATATGGAAGCAAAGGCAATGATAAAAACCGTTTGCAAAAATATGCTATACTGAGCTGATCAGATGGTATTACCATGGTCGGACAGGACCAAGCCCCCAATAGGAGTGACAATGATTCAAGTCAGCCAGGTCCCCAAATGATTCGTGGCATATATGCCAGATCAAGAGGCGTGGCAATGGTTCGGGTTCGACCAAGCCCCCAAGTGATTTTGTGGCCTTAGGCCGACCAAGAGGCGTGACTGGTTCAGACTTGACCATGTCCCCAAGTGATCTGGTGGTTGTCGCCTATCAAAAGGTGTCGTGTTGGTTCGGACACGACCAAGGCCCCCAGTGATGTATAAAAAGCAAATGTCAAGGGGTAAACCGGAGTCCGCTTTAAAAACAGAGCCACTCCATGTAACCACGCATGATAAGAAAGACAGAGACCCGCTTTATGAAGCAGAAGCCCCCATGCGATCAATAATATGTTAGGCCAATAAGGCAGGATACCCATGTTTGAACCGCGCATCATGGCAGCAGGTCCTCTTCGGTAATTTTTAACTTTTTTGTAAGAGATAAATTCTTCTTGAATCGGGATCTTGAACCGGATAGTGAGAGCTTCAAAGCTTTGTGGGAGAACAGACGTCCCTTAAATAGGATTGCAAACCGGAATCTTTATTTTCAGCCGGAAATTTTCTGACGGCCTTTCAACTCGAACTTGCGAGAAATTAATTCCTTTTTGAACCGGACATTTTTAAACCAGATTTGAGCGCTTGAGAGCTTTGTGGGAGAATATATTTCCCTTGAACCGGATTGTAAATTGGATACTTGAGAGCTTCAGTGAGACTGACTTCCCTTGAGCCAGATTTTAAACCGGAATCCTTTCTGATGCTCCGGAACTTCTTCATTGAGCCGGGATTTTGTAACTGTCATATACTTACTAAGCCGGAAATTTTCTGACGGCCTTCAAATAACAGCTGCCTCCGGGACCGGGTTATCTTTCCCTCCATCGTCCTGGGGTTCTTAACTTTGCTGAAACTGGCAAGACTTGTTGCATCATATCATCGTAGCCCCCGAGTCTCAAGGTGACTCGAAGAGTTAGCTTGAGATTCTCCATATTTGACCGTGATATAAACCGGCATAACTTGTATATCATCGGTGTTGATAGCCCGATGTGAATCCACAGAAGATTGAGATGACTGCGGCGGTTTATAAATGATCCCGTATGAGCCGTGTCAGCAACTCGGCCAATAGTTCCTTCCAACTAGCGATTTGAATTTAACCAAAACTGTATTGGTGGTGACTTGTGCGCCTGCCCATTGAACCATCCAGTGAAGATGGCGGTTGATAATATATGATAATTTGCCTCCATTTTGTTGGAAGAGAAAACCGGGCTACCCAAGTTGTGACTTGCTCATACTCAATAAACAGCTCATGTAGATAGGTGCGGCCCGGTGTGTTGATGTAGACCAAGCCGCGAGAGACGGATGGAAAAACGACCGCAGCATCAGAGGTGGCTCAGACAGATGACCTGGCCGCGGCGTTGTAAGCCAGCGCGGAAGGGCAAGTCAATCGCGAACGCGGTAAACCGTATAGGCGAGCCAGCCACATCGTGTTAATATAAATTGGGCCGAAGAAACGGCGGCATGCACATATGTAGGTCTTGGATCAGATGATAGCGCATCATAATAGTGGCGCGAGCCATATCTCCATGATCCTTATGATCGCAGTGAATAATTCTCCTGCATACAATATTGCAGACCAAGGCAAAAATAAACTGCTCTTTGACAAAAATAATATGTGCCAATAAAATATATTATAAATAGATATCACCTGATGTGCCAGGCCGAAAATTATCCGCCGTGGAGCTTAATGATTACTTCAGCAAAGCTGAGATCAATCTCGGGTGAGTCGGAGTAGCTTCCACAGGGGTGGCGTCTTGCGCACATCCATCGAGCAACAATCAAGCGTGATCCCAGCAAGCTGATATAGACCAGGCAACAAGGGCGGCATCTTGCGCACGCCCATCGGGCGTCTTGGTGCAGTGTAATTCCAACTGTGTAGTGGGTAATTCAACCTGCATATATAGAAATAATAGAGGGCGAGTAATCATGCTCGGATGGATCAAATATGTTTGCATAAAAGAACTAGGACAGATATCACCTGATAACTTTTTTGGGCAACCCGACGTGTAATAGATCCATCTGGCATGTTGATGCAAACCGACAGCTTGTTTCACCCATGTTTATTTTTGTTTTTGCTTGGGGAAACGGGCCAGTGCAGTTTCACGTGGAAGGCAAACATAGATCCGTTTTAACCCTCCTCTTCTTTAGCTTGAGCTTCTTGTAATAAACCGCCCGCAGCACTTTCCGGGTCGTGGGCTGTTTTCCCTCCTCAGCCCTCCAACTTGCTCCCAATTCCCTTTTCTTCAGTTAGCAGTTTTGACAGGGAAAACTCGTAGGGGCACAGCCGGAAGCGGGGTCTCGCCTAGGTAAAGCAATGAGCGGGCCGGAACATCAACTCGGGCAGCCCGACAAGCTGCAGGCGCACGAGGCAAATACCGGATGTGGCGGCGGGTCAACCGGCTACGGGTGCGGCGTTTGACGAGACGGCTTGAGGCAGGGGCTTGTCCCGGCGGCGATTCAGCAACCTAGCAGAGATGACCCGCAGCCCGTCCTGAGATGCAGCAGAGGGGCTACGGTGACCTGGCAAAAGTGGCCACAGCGGGCATTAGCGACGGCGAGGCCGCACTAGCCTAATGGGCGGTAGCGAGAGAAGCACAGGATGCACGCGACAAATCTGAATGGGAAGGCGGAGGTGATCCGGTGGGAGAGGGCCAGCTTGTGGTGGTTGTATGAGTGGCGTTTTGAGGAGGCGAGGTGCGACTGAACCGGCGGGCTGGCCCTCATGTGGAGGCGACTTGTGGCTCGGAATAGCACGCGGCCATGGCGATATGGAGGTGGCAAGCTCGGGGGCGCCGGTTTATAGCAGTAAGGCTCAAGGTTGCGGGATGGTGGCCCATGGCGATTTTGACAAGGCCATGATGGCCAGACAGGTCGCCGAGACGGCGGCTTGTCGCCGGTGATAGAGGAGGCGTCGGTGACTCGGTGAGGCAGGCCACGACAGAGCAGGAGGTGATGTAGGGCCGATCTGCAGCTTGGACGGAACCGGCCCGGGAGCAATTTGGTACAGGGGCGCAAAAACAGGAGACGGAGCCAGCCCGGGAGCAGAGCCGGTGATCGACCCTGCACAGCAGCGGGAGATGCAGGCGTGCCGGAACAGGTGGTTCACGGGTGAGGGACGGCGACTGAATCATAACAGCAGCCCAGCAGAGGCATGCAGGGGCGGAGTCCGGCCCTGCAGGCAGCGAGGCCGGCTCTGCACAGAGGAAGCCAGTTTGTGGAACCACGGGTCGTAAGCCGGCAGTGTAGAACCGCGCAAGGCGGTGCAGGAGAGGCAGCGCTACCACATAACGGGGCGCGGCCGGGGTGGCTTGAAGATGAAGACGACGGCAACTAGCATCGGTGTGTGAAAACCAAGTGACCCGGAGCCAAGGCAGCTTGAAACCTGTGGTAGAAACTGCAACGACGACTCATATATAGGTGGACTGTGGCGGGTCTTCACAGCGGCGGGCGGTTTATGGCACTGGGAGGCTCGACCGGTCTGACAACTGCGGAGGTGGCCGGTTTGGTGGTGGAGCAACGCGGCGGCGTCTGCAGCGAACGGCGAATCTCACCAACAGAGGCCAAGCGGAGACGCGGCCGTGGCAAAGTGGCCCACGGACAACCCGGCCAAGAGCGACGGCGGTTTAGCGCGGCAGTTCGGATGCGCCGGACCACGGGTGACTCAGCATGCTGTAACTCTCCATTGGTGACTTGACAAGGTGGAAGAGGCCGCAACGTCGGGGTAATCCGGCAACAGCAGAGGCGCGGGGTAGAGCAAGGCGGCCGCGAAAACCCCCGCGAGTTGGCAAAACAGATTGCTGCAGATGGCCACACGGCCGGTTTAGCTCGTCGACTCGAAAACAGCTTAGTAAACAAAGTTCAGTTGCAGGTGAATCTTCTCTCTCCATAACAACCTCTGCCTTCATCCTTTCCATTCAAGGCGCTGATACTTAATGATGGCACTTCCTTGGTGTGCTTGTGTTTTCCTTCAAACTCTGAATGTATCGAGACAACGAGGCTGAGGCGACTTGGTGCAGCTGCAACGGAAGCAACGTGTGCACGGCTCGTATTAGAGCCGTATTAAAAGCTCTGGCAGATACGGTCCAGCAACAGCCAATAGAGGCATCTTAAAACGGAGGCGAGTCACGGGATCAACTTTAAAGCGGTGACTCCACGGTCATGACTAACAGTAACGGAGGTTTGAACCGGTGAGCGCCGGACCGATGGCTAGGAAGTAACTCGGGGAAGATTTTTTTGACTTGTTTTCGTATTCTACCCGGAGTACTAGTATTAGACTGACCAATCAATCTGCTGGTATACGTACAGACCAAGTCCAACTCATATTCGGATCACCCTATACATCACGTCACTGATTAGGAAAACAAGATCCATTGACCCGTAGGTGACGGACAGACAGTAGTAGCAGAGGCCGAAGGAGGGTCGTGGCAGAAGTGGAGTTGCTGCAAGGTAGCATTGCTTCCTTCAGATCGTTTTTGACTTTGGCGAAAACATCTTGAACCGCCCACAAGATAAATCTGAACCAGTACTTAAACCGATTGGACCTTGATACGCCTTAAATCTCCCAAATCTTCAATCTGGATTGATGAACTTGATACTGATGTAAATCCTTTCAAACCAGCTTTTTATCCGAAAAAATTGCAAATTCCTCGATCCTTAGAAGAGATCCCTCCAAGAACTCAACACCACCGTGCGTGAGCCCCACGGTGGGCGCCAACTGTCATGAAATTGTCACGTCAGATGTCCTAGTGTAAGGACTTAGTCGCGAGGCCAACGCATCTATGTGGTAGCTTGAGAGGGGTTGAGCGGAATCGAGAGACGCAGGGCGGATCAACACGCAAGACAAGGGTTTAGACAGCTTCGGGCCCCGGGAAACATCATCCGGTAAAAACCCTACATGCTGTTTGAGGCTAGGTCTCATTATCATCACGAGGAAGTCGCCGTAAACCGGCTCTCCTCTTTGTGTCTAGCCCTAAGATTGTTTCTTCTTACTTGTAGCTTGTCCCTCTTTGGGGAGCCCTGCCCCTCCTTATATATGTTGAAAGGGCGGGTTACATGTGGAGTCCTATTAGGATTAGGACTAGTCTCCCTTCTAATACAAACCGGATACAAGTCCGGGTCTTCCTTATAAAGTAAATATTCCTCACGCCTTTTCTCTTAAACCGGCCCACCATAGCATGATCCGGCCTTCCATAAACCGCCCGTTGGGCCACCGGGTCTTGTCGCTCCTCTGACCCGCCTGCCGGATTACCAATGAACCGTAAACCGCCATGTCCAAGTGGGTTGCCAGTGAATCGCCAAACTCTAGCCGGGTCATACATCCGGCGGTTTATATCGCGGGGTATATCCCCGACAGAACACGAGAGAGAAACGAGAGAGAGAGAGAGATCAAACACATAGCTACTGGTACATACCCTCAGCCCCGAGGGTGAACTACTCCCTCCTCGTCATGGATAGCACCGGGATGATGAAGATGGCCTACGGTGATGGGATCCCCCCTCCGGCAGGGTGCCGGAATAGGGTCCCGATTGGTTTTTAGCGGCTCTGGTGGCTTGCGGCGGCGGAACTCCCGATCTAGGTTCTGTTCTGAAAGTTTTTTGGGTACGTAGGTATATATGGGTGCAGGAAGTACGTCGGTGGAGCTACGGGGGTCCCATGAGGCAGGGGGCGCGCCCAGGGGGCGCCCCCACCCTCGTGAGCACCTCCCGTATCTCCTGACGTGCACTCCAAGTCCATCGGGTGGCTTTCCTTCCAAAAATAGATTCTCCAGTTGATTTCGTTCTGTTTTGACTCCGTCTAATATTCCTTTTCCTCGAAATACTGAAATAGGCATAAAACAGCAAATCTGGGTTGGGCCTCCGGTTAATAGGTTAGTCCCAAAAATAATATAAAAGTGGATAGTAAAGCCCAATATTGCCTAAAACAGATAATAAAATAGCATGAATGCTTCATAAATTATAGATATATTGGAGACGTATCAGCATCCCCAAGCTTAATTCCTACTCGTCCTCGAGTAGGTAAATGATAAAAGAAAGAATTTATGAAGTGTGAATGCTAGAGGTGCACAAGTTTGATCAATGATAATTTCAATCACCTTTACTAGCATCATTATATGTCATAACAATAGTTCATCTCATAAAACTTTTCATGAACTAGTAACAAGCAATTCACATGTTAAAGCATAGACCATAAACTTTCTCGAAAACTAGCAAACTTCATTCTTAGTCATCAAAACAATTGCAATTCAACTTATTTTCAGGTATAGCAAACTCCACATACTAAACTATCATATAGTCTTCTACAATTGCTAACACTCACGCAATACTTGTGGTTATGAAGTTTTAATCAGACACAGAGAAAGATTGGGGCTTGTAATGTTGCCTCCAAACGTATTCACCTTTGGGTGATGTCAACAATAATAGTTCATGCTAACGTACATCCAATTGGATATATATATCAGGATCACCCCACCACGAAGTGCTTGCCAAAGGATAAAATGAAAAAGGGAAAGGTGAAGATCACCTTGACTCTTGCATAAAGTAAAAGATAGGCCCTTCGCAGAGGGAAGCAGGGATTTGCAAAGGTGCCAGAGCTCAATTTTGAAATAGAGATAAATAATTTTGAGAGGTATGATCTCATTGTCAACATAACAACCAAGAGTTCCCAATATCTTCCATACTACATACATTATAGGCGGTTCCCAAACAGAATGGTAAAAGTTTATACTCCCCCAACCACCAACAAGCATCAATCCATGGCTTGCTCGAAACAACGAGTGCCTCCAACTAACAACAATCCTGGGGGAGTTTTATTAAATTATTTTGATTTGATTTTGATCTTTTTGATCATGGGACTGGGCATCCCGGTTACCGCCACTTTCTCATGAATGAGGAGCAGAGTCCACTCCTCTTGAGAATAACCCACCTAGCATGGAAGACACTGACAGCCCTGGTTGCTACATGAGCAATTCGGGCATACAAAACAGATTATAATTTGAAGGTTTAGAGTTTGGCACATGCAAATTTACTTGGAACGGCAGGTAAATACCGCATATAGGTAGGTATGGTGGACACTCATGGCAAAAACTGGGTTTAAGGATATTGGATGCACAAGCAGTATTCCCGCTTAGTACAGATATTTAGGCTAGCAAGGGGAGAAAGGCAAGCTCAACATGTTTGAATGATCCATGACAATATACTTTAACTGAGATGCGAGAAAACATAACCCATTACGTTGTCTTCCTTGTCCAACATCAACTCTTTAGCATGTCATACTTAATGAGTGCTCACAATTATAAAAGATGTCTATGATAATATATTTATATGTGAAATCTCCCTTCCTTCAATATTCTTTCATGAATTGTTCAAATGACTAATACAATGCTTGCTAACCGTCAATAAATTTACAACCTCTACTTCTTAGATGTGAAGTCATTACTCCCAATGGGATAAGCAAATGAAACATATATAATTTCAGATTTATGACATTCAACTCATTCAACCATTTACTCATAGGATATAAGTGAAGCACACGAGTAAATGAAAAACTACTCCAAAAAGATATAAGTGAAGATCAATGAGTAGCTAAATAATTATGCAACTATGTGAAGACTCTCTCTCATTAAAGAATTTCAGATCTTGGTATTGTATTCAAGCAGCAAGCAAAGCAAAATAAAATGACACTGCAAGGATAGCACAACTCATGTGAAGAAGCAAAAACTTAGGCTCAACCGATACTAACCGATGATTGTTGAAGAAGAAAGGTGGGATGCCTAACGGGGCATCCCCAAGCTTAGATGCTTGAGACTTCTTGAAATATTATCTTGGGGTGCCTTGGGCATCCCCAAGCTTGAGCTTTTGTGTCTCCTTAATTCCTTTCATGTCACGGTTTCTCTTTTTATCAAAAGCTTCATTCACAACAAACTCAACAAGAACTCGTGAGATAGGTTAGTATAAACCAATGCAAAATCATATCATCTTCTACTGTAACAAATCACTAACATTATTATTCAACATTGAATACTGAATGTCTCTGCATATTTAATACTCCTATTCTCAAATAGAATCATTAAACAAGCAAACATATGCAAACAATGCAACCATAACAGCAACCTGTCAAAACAGTACAGTCTGTAAAGAATGCAAGAGTATCAATACTTCCCTGACTCCAAAAATTATGAACTAAACTTCCCACTGTAATAAATTTATCAGATCTTAATATGCAAAAAGATTCAACATTATACTATTCTCTTACTTTTCTAGGGAATTTTTGCAACAGCGGTAAACTTTCTGTTTTCAAACAGCAACATGTATACTAGCAAAATATACATGGCAAAGGCTATCCTTGACTTTTTATTGAAAATAAAGATGCAAAACATTAATCTAAATAAAAGCAAGAAAATACTAACAAAATAAAATGACGCTCCAAACAAAACACATATCATGTGGCGAATAAAAATATAGCTCCAAGTAAAGTTACCGATAGACGAAGACGAAAGAGGGGATGCCTTCCGGGCCATCCCCAAGCTTAGTTGCTTGGTTGTCCTTGAATATTACCTTGGGGTGCCTTGGGCATCCCCAAGCTTAGGCTCTTTCCAATCCGTATTCCATAATCCATCGAATCTTTACCCAAAACTTGAAAACTTCAACCACACAAAACTCAAACAAAACTCGTAAGCTCCGTTAGTATAAGAAAATAAAACCACCACTTAGGTACTGTAATGAACTCATTCTAAATTCATAATGGTGTAATATCTACTGTATTCTAACATCTCTATGGTTCATACCACTTAATACTAGCCATAGATGCATTAAAATAAGCAATCAACACAATGAAAACAGAATCTGTCAAAAACAAAACAGTCTGTAGTAATCTGTATCAAACGTATACTTCTGGAACCCCCAAAATTATGAAATAAATTTCTGGACCTGAGTAATTTGTCTTTTAATCATCTGCAAAAAGAATCAACCTAAAAGCACTCTCCAGTAAACAATGGCATCCATTCTCGTGAGCGCAAAAGTTTCTGTTTTCTACAGCAAGATCATATAAACTTCACCCAAGTCTTCCCAAAGGTTCTACTTTGCACTTTATTGAAACAAAAGCTATAAAACATGATTACTACAGTAGCATAATCATATGTACACACAAAAACAGTAAGGATAGATATTGGGTTGTCTCCCAACAAGCGCTTTTCTTTAATGTCTTTTTAGCTAGGCATGATGATGACAATGATGCTCACATAAAAGATAAGAATTGAAACATGACGGGAGCATCATGAAGCATATGACTAGCACATTTAAGTCTAACCCACTTTCTATGCATAGGTATTTTGTGAGCAAACGACTTATGGGAACAATAATTAACTAGCATAGGAAGGTAACACAAGCATAACTTCAAGATTTTAAGCACATAGAGAGGAAACTTGGCATTATTGCAACTCCTACAAGCATATGTTCCTCCCTCATAATAATTTTCAGTAGCATCATGAATGTATTCAACAATATAACCAGCACCTAAAGCATTCTTTTCATGATCTACAAGCATAGAAAATTTACTACTATCCACATAAGCAAAATTCTTCTCATTCAGAATAGTGGGAGTATCATAAGAGACTTGAACACTAAAAATTGTTTCCACATTAAAAGAGTAATGTTCAGAAAAAGGGTAATCATAATCATGACAAGATTTGTAAATATAATCCTCACTACTTTTTATATCATAAGTTTCATCACAATAATCATCATAAGTAGCAACTTCGTTCTCATCATAATCGATTGAAACCTCTCCCAAGATAGTGGAATCACTAAATAAAGTTGACACTCTTCCAAATCCACTTTCATATTAATCACAATAAAATTCAACATCCTCCAAGATAGTGGGATCACTACTTCCTAAAGTTGACTCTCTTCCGAACCCACTTTCATCAATATAATCATCATAGGTAGGAGGCATGCTATCATCATAACAACTTTGCATATCAAAACTTGGGATGCTAAAAATATCATCTTCATTATACATAGCATCCCCAAGCTTCGGACAAACATTAATTCCAGCAAATATATTCTCAAATATTTCATCCTCATCAAACATAGCTTCCCCAAGCTTGGGCCCTTTCATATCATAAGCATAATCACTCTCATCATTAAAAATATGAATAGCACCAATAGTATAGGAATTATCATCATCACAAGTAGTAGTAGGAGCAACATCATTTGGGAGGGATACCTTTTTACCTTTGTTGCTCCTTATTTTCTTTTTCTTCTTCACATTATGTGTAGGTTCAACCTTCCTCTTTGAGCTCCTTATTGATGAGATTGACTGAATAGAAAGCTCCTCCTCGTTACCTGATTCATCATAAGAAATAATAGGAGGAGATTGGGAAGCCTCTTCCCTTTCATTAGTATTCTCATCATCTTCCATTTGCTTTCTTTTCTTTAGGTAATTGGCAATATACGGATTTTCAATGCAATTCTCCGCACAATACATATAAATTTTCTCTAGATCAAAATCAAGAATTTTATCAAGACTAGATTTTGGAATACCCTCAGTTATACATTTCATTTCTTCATAACCCAAAAGAAGGCTAAGCTCTTTATGATGCTCAAGGGTAATCAAATTATCACAATATTTGGACACGACTTGATCATGAAACAAATAGCATTGGAGCTTTAAATGACCATATTCATTGCAAAGTTCACAAGGAGTGCGAAAAATATTGAATCTTTCAGCACATTCATCTAGCTCTTCTTGCAACAATTTGGTTTCTAAGTACTTATGCCTCTTGCAATATCTATCTTCCCTATTTGGTGTGTACTTACAAACCCAATGCACTCCACAAAAATTGACATGTTTGTAGGAGACATTTTCATCATAACTAGTGCAATCATCATTAGCATCATCGATATTCAAAGAATTCGTACTAACAACATTGCAATCATGCTCATCATTCGAATATTTAGTGCCAAACAATTTAGAGATTTCTTCTTCTAGCACTTGAGCACAATTATCCTTTCCATCATACTCACGAAAGATATTAAAAAGGTGAAGCGTATGAGACAAACTTAATTCCATTTTTTTGTAGTTTTCTTTTATAAACCAAACTAGTGATAAAAACAAGAAACAAAAAGATTTGATTGCAAGATCTAAAGATATACCTTCAAGCGCTAACCTCCCCAGCAGCGGCGCCAGAAAAGAGCTTAGTGACGGAGTGTGAGTACCCTTTACCTAGCCTCCCCGGCAACGGCGCCAGAAAAGATCTTGATGTCTACTACACAACCTTCTTCTTGTAGACGTTGTTGGGCCTGCAAGTGCACATGTTTGTAGGACAGTAGCAAATTTCCCTCAAGTGGCTGATCTAGGGTTTATCAATCCATAGGAGGCGTAGGATGAAGATGGTCTCTCTCAAACAACCCTGCAACCAAATAACAAAGAGTCTCTTGTGTCCCCAACACACCCAATACAATGGTAAATTGTATAGGTGCACTAGTTCGGCGAAGAGATGAAGATACAAGTGCAAAATAGATAGTAGATATAGGTTTTTGTAATCTGAAATAACAAAAACAGCAAGGTAACTAATGATAAAAGTGAGCGTAAACGGTATTAAAATGATAGGAAACAAGGCCTAGGGTTCATACTTTCGCTAGTGCAAGTTCTCTCAACAATAATAACATAAATAGATCATATAACAAGCCCTCAACATGCAACAAAGAGTCACTCCAAAGCCACTAATAGCGGAGAACAAACGTAGAGATTATGGTAGGGTACGAAACCACCTCAAAGTTATTCTTTCGGTTCTATCTATTCAAGAGTTTGTAGTAAAATAACATAAAGCTATTCTTTCCGCTCAATCCATCATAGAGTTCATACTAGAATAACACCTTAAGACACAAATCAACCAAAACCCTAATGTCACCTAGATACTCCATTGTCACCTCAAGTACCCGTGGGCATGATTATACAATATGCATCACACAATCTCAGATTCATCCAACCAACATAAAAGTACTTCAAAGAGTGCCCCAAAGCTACTACCGGAGAGTCAAGAACGTGTGCCAACCCCTATGCATAGGTTCCCAATGTCACGAAACCCGCAAGTTGATCACCAAAACATACATCAAGTGGATCACAAGACATACATCAAGTGTTCTCATAAAAGACTCAATCCGATAAGATAACTTCAAAGGGGAAACTCAATTCATCACAAGAGAGTAGAGGGGGAGAAACATCATAAGATCCAACTACAATAGCAAATCTCGGGATACATCAAGATCGTGCCATAGAGGGAACACGAGAGAGAACACGAGAGAGAGAGATCAAACACATAGCTACTGGTACATACCCTCAGCCCCGAGGGTGAACTACTCCCTCCTCGTCATGGATAGCGCCGGGATGATGAAGATGGCCTCTGGTGATCGGATCCCCCCTCCGGCAGGGTGCCGGAATAGGGTCCCGATTGGTTTTTGGTGGCTCTGGAGGCTTGCGGCGGCGGAACTCCCGATCTAGGTTCTGTTCTGAAAGTGTTTTGGGTACGTAGGTATATATGGGTGCAGGAAGTACGTCGGTGGAGCTACGGGGGTCCCACGAGGCAGGGGGCGCACCCAGGGGGCGCGCCCCCCACCCTCGTGAGCACCTCCCATATCTCCTGACGTGCACTCCAAGTCCATCGGGTGGCTTTCCTTCCAAAAATAACTTCTCCAGTTGATTTCGTTCCGTTTTGACTCCGTCTGATATTCCTTTTCCTCGAAATACTGAAATAGGCATAAAACAGCAAATCTGGGCTGGGCCTCCGGTTAATAGGTTAGTCCCAAAAATAATATAAAAGTGGATATTAAAGCCCAATATTGCCTAAAACAGATAATAAAATAGCATGAATGCTTCATAAATTATAGATACGTTGGAGACGTATCACTCTCTCATAATAATTTTGAGTAGCATCATGAATGAATTCAACAATATAACTATCATATAAAGCATTCTTTTCATGATCCACAAGCATAATTTTTTTATTACTCTCCACATAAGAAAATTTATTCTCATGAATAGTAGTGGGAGCAAACTCAACAAAATAACTATCGTGGGATTGAAAATTAAAATCATGATGACAAGTTTCATGGTTATCATTCTTCTTCATAGCATACATGTCATCACCATAATCATCAAAGATAGGAGGCATGCTTTTATCATAATAAACTCGCTCATCAAAACTTGGGGGGACTAAAAATATCATCTTCATCAAACATAATATCCCTAAGCTTGTGGCTTTGCATATCATTAGCATCATGGATATTCAAAGAATTCCTATTAACAACATTGCAATCATGCTCATCATTCATGCCAATCATTTTATTAAATTCTTCTTCTATCAATTGAGCAAAATTTCCCAAACCATCATTTTCAAGAAAGATATTATAAAATGATCAATAATATGATGCAACCTTAATTTCATTTTTTTGTAGTTTTCTTTTAAAAACCAAACTAGTGATAAAACAAGAAACTAAAAGATTCAATTGCAAGATCTAAATATATACCTTCAAGCACTCATCCCCCGGCAACGGCGCCAGAAAAGAGCTTCGTTGCCGGAATGTGAGTGCCGGTTTCCTTACCTCCCAGGCAATGGCCCCAGAAAAGAGATTGATGTCTACTACGCAACTTTATTCTTGTAGACATGTGTTGGGCCTCCAAGCGTAGAGTTTTGTAGGATAGTAGCAATTTTCCCTCAAGTGGATGACCTAAGGTTTATCAATCCGTGAGAGGTGTAGGATGAAGATGGTCTCTCTCAAACGACCCTGCAACCAAATACAAGAAATCTCTTGTGTCCCCAACACACCCAATACAATGGCAAATTGTATAGGTGCACTAGTTCGGCAAAGAGATGGTGATAAAAGTGTAATATGGATGGTAGAAATATATTTTTATAATCCGAATAAATAAAAACAGCAAGGTAGAAAATAGTAAACAAGCACAAAAATGGTGTTGCAATGCTTAAAAATGAGGCCTAGGGTCCGTACTTTCGCTAGTGCAACCTCTCAACAATGCTAACATAGTTGGATCATATGATTATCCCTCAAAGTGCAATAAAGAATCACTCCCGAGTTCCTATTAGCGGAGAACAAAAGATAGGAAATGTTTGTAGGTCACAAAACTATCCTAGAGTTCGATCTATCACTAGTAGAAAAACGACTTTTAGTACCGGTTCGTAAGGACCTTTAGTACCGGTTCTAGAACCGGCACTAAAGAGTGGGGACTAAAGGTCTCCCCCTTTAGTACCAGTTCAACACAAACCGGGACCAAAGGCCCACCACATGGCACGAGGCGCGTCGTGGTCTGGGGGGCCTTTAGTCCCGGTTGGTAAGGATTTTTTTTTATTTTTGAAATAAAGCAAAAACAGCCCGTCTACTGGGCCGGCACGGCCTGCATACGACTAGAAACCCAATCTCTAATTGGGCCAGGATGCAGACCCGTACGGCCCAGTAGGCCCCACAGGGCAGAAGACTTGCAATATGCCCACAAAGCCCTGCTTAGAGAGGAGCTCGACGCGGTAGCCGCGGCGGGGCTTATAAACCGGTGCGAGCTCCTCTCAACTAGCGAGGTGGGACTAAACATTATGCACTGCGGGTGGCAGCGCACCACCTTTAGTACCGGTTGGTGGCTCCAACCGGTGCTAAAGGGGGGTATTTAGTACCGGTTGAAGCCACCAACCCGTACTAAAGACCACCACCTTTAGTACGGGTTGGTGGCTCCAACCGGTACTAAAGACCCCCACCAACCCGTACTAAAGGCCACCACCTCTTTAGTACCGGTTCGTGGCATGAACCAGTACTAAAGGTTCGCCACGAACCGGTACTAATGAGCGTCGCCCGCCTGGCCGTTGAAACCGGCACTAATGGTCACATCAGTGCCAGTTCAATTGCAAACCGGGACTAATGAGTTTCACATTAGACCTATTTTCTACTAGTGTATCCTAGAGTTCGTACTAGAATAACACCAAAGCAAATTCATATTCATAATACTCAATCCACACAAAGAACTGTAAAGAGACCCCAAAGTTTCCATAGGAGAAAAACGTGCATCAACCCCTATGCATAGATTACACCAATATCACCGCGGGAATCCGCGAGTTGAATGCCATAACACATATCAAGTGAATCAATAAGATACCTCATTGTCACCTCAAGTATTCATATTGCAAGACACATATCATGTGTTCTCATATCTGAATATTCAATCCGACAAGACAAACTTTGTAGGGTAAAGATTCAATTCGTCATAACAAGAGTATAGAGGGGAGAAACATCATATGATCTGACTATATTAAAAAAGCCTGCGATACATCAAGATCATGACATCTCAAGATCATGAGAGAGAGAGAGAGAGAGAGAGAGAGAGAGAGATCAAACACATAGCTAATGGTACAAACCCTCAGACCCGAGGATGGACTACTCCCTCCTCATCGTGGTGGCCGCCGGGATGATGAAGATGGTCACCGGAGATGATTCCCCCCCTCCGGCAGGGTGGCGAAATGGGGTCTAGATTGGTTTTTGCGGATACAAAGACCTTGCAGCGGCGGAACTTCTGATCTAGGTTAACCCCCAAGGGTTTCGGAATATTTGGGAATTTATAGTGCAAACAAGGGGTACGGGAGCCCACCGAGGTGGGCACAACCCATCTGGGCGCTCTAGGGGGGCCTGTCTCGCCCTGGTGGGTTGTGCCACTCTCAGGGCTCCCCCGGGTGCAGCTCAGGCCCATTGGGTTCCTTCTGATCCATAAAAATTCTCCAAAAAGTTACGCGGTGTTTGGACTCTGTTTGATATAGATTTCCTGCGATGTAAAAAACAAGCAAAAAACAACTACTAGCACTGGGTCAATAGGTTAGTCCCAGAAAAAGATATAAAGTTGCTATAAAATGATTGTAAAACATTCAAGAATGATAATATATTAGCATGAATACTTCATAAATTATAGATACGTTGGAGACGTATCAGGCACCTGCAGAAAGCGTGGAACATGTCCTCCCGTTCCAGTCCACACAGAGGGCATTGACCAGAAACCTCAAGATGACAAGAAAAATTATTTGCCCAAGTAGCAAGCGAGTTTGTAACGATCCTCCAAGTAAACAGGCGTACCTTAGGGGGAGCACGGCACCTCCATAGGATCTTCCAGATGGCGCGATGACCATCTGGTGCCCTGCTCATGGCGGTGGCTAGTGGACGCTCGCGCTTGTCCATGGCGAACCGGTAAGAGGATCGAACAGTGAAGATACCGTTCTTCTCTGGTGCCCAAGCGATGATGTCCTCGGCTACGCGGGTTGAAGTACGTATGCTGGAGATCACCTCCACATCTACCGGGTGGTAGTAGCGACGGAGCAGGTCTAGGGACCATGACCCATCCTCGTGCAGGAGTTCGGCCACTCGTCGTAGTCAGAAGGTACCCTGTTGGGTAATAAGTTGGCGTGAAGGCTCATGGGGGATCCATCGATCTCGCCAAATCCGAATGTTTCGGCCATCCCCTACACTCGAGACGAGGTCATTCTTGAGGAGCTCGAGGCCATATTGAATGGCCTGCCACATAGGGGAGGTGTTGCCGGAGAAGACTGTATCCTCGAGGCGGCCCTCGGGGAAGTACCTCGCCTTGAGGACCTGCGCACATAAACTGTGAGGATTAATTAGTAAGCGCCATGACTGTCGGGCAAGGAGGGCCTAGTTGAAGACACGAAAATTGGGGAATCCCAGCCCGCCCTGAGTTTTGTGCGCCAAGATCTTTGTCCACGCCAGCCAATGTGTCTTCCTCTTCCCTTCTGATGCACCCCACCAGAAGTTTCGGGCCATATGTTTGAGGTCATCACATACAGACATGGTAGCTTGAACACCCCTATTACGTACGTTGGTATAGCATGCGCAATGGCTTTGATCATCGTCTCCTTTCCAGCCAAGGACAACGTATCTCCCCATGCTATGATTCTCTTTAACAATCTGGACTGCAAGTTTTTGAAACTTCCCACGAGACATGCGACCCTCTGGTGTAGGGAATCCCAAGTATTTATCCTCAAACAAATCTGTCACAATATTAAGAACTTCACGCACTTTCTGTTGCTCCTCAATTGGACATGCATCACCAAATAAAGTGTTGTACTTTGCCGGATTAATACTCTGGCACGTGGCCCTCCCATAAGCATGCAGGACCTGCTTCACATTCCTTGCTTGCTCGTCTTCAGCTTTGAAAAAGAGTAGCGTGTCATCTGCAAAAAGTAGGTGGGACACACTAGGAGCTCTGCGGCACACCTTTAGCGGGGTAAAATCACCATTTTCTTCCCCTTTCTTCAACAATGCAAATAGACCATCAGCCACCAAAAAAATAGGAACGGGGATAGAGGATCACCTTGCCGTAGCCCACGGGACAGTGCAAACGAATCCAATAAGGTACCATTAAATTTTACAGTGTATCTCACCGAGGTGACGCATGACATAATCCAGTTCACCCACTGGTGAGCGAAACCAATCTTTTGCATCATTCACTCCAAGAAGATCTAGTCCACCTTGTCATATGATTTAGACAAATCCAGTTTATATGCGCAAATACTTTTTTCAGGGTCCTTCTCTTGTGGTATGTAGTGAAAGCATTCAAAAGCAATTAAAGCGTTGTTTGTTATGAGGCGTCCAGGTACAAAGGCACTGTATTAAGTCTTGCTTCTTGATGTAGCATTTGACGGATGTAGCGCTTGCCGGGTGCGGTGCTTGCCAGTGAATATCGATTATTCGCCGGCATAGCTATGCACTGTCATGGCACATGCTCGGAGGTTAGTGGAACCCCGGTTTTTACTACACCTACGGGGGAGCTGTTGATTTTTTTGCATGATGTACATATGATGAATGTTCTTTAGCTCGCAACTTTGTTCATGTAACTTTTGAGTTCACCCATATGGAGATTAATATTGAAGCGCATATTCTAGCTACACGTGTCGAGTGGGAGCTATCGATTTTTTTTGCCAGGATGACCTTGCAGCAGACAATTTAACTATTTTGCCAAAATAAATAAAGCGCACCCTGAAGGCTTGCCCTAAAAAAATAGCCTCTTATTTTCTCATAGATAGTGTTAAGTCTACCACACTAATTTTGCCTCAAACGCTTTTACACTTTAGAGTTCACTAAACCTTCATTTTTTTCGTCCTCGGCCACTGTCTTCGGGAGATGTATGTAATGTAAATAAACATCAACAGAGAACTAGCACAGTTTGACATGACTTGCCCCATCGGTTTTGGTCCATCGTTATCTTTCTCCTCTGTAGATCCATGGATAGCGCGAAAATGGACAAATTTGATCATTTTCTAAAGCTGTAGCACAAAATGAACTAGAATAAAATAAAAGGACAGGATGACCCACTTTGCATGATGCCGGGGGCTGGGGCTCCGTGCTAGATAGCATGGTACCCTGGGCTAGGGCGTCATGCTAGATAGCACCACATCCTTAGTGGGGTTAGCTGTTGCGCCATCTAGCATGACACCCCGGGCCAACGCATCGTGCTATCTAGCATGAAACCACAGCTCCGAGCATCATACAAATGGCCCATTTTATGAAAAAAAATTGTTCCAGGTCATTCTATGCTAAAGTTTCCAAAAAAGGGACAGATTTGTCATTTTCACATGGATGGCATCTGCATACATCAATCTGCACCATCACGTCGTGTCATCCATTAAACATGGTATGGACCACTTCCTTTGTATTGATGGGATGGAGTTGTATATACAAGTGTCACACACACAGTTCCTAGAGCCCTTCTCAATGCTCCACTTTGAACATATGCAAGACTATCAAGTAGGCATAAAATCTAATGTGGCATGTTAATTATGAAAAAAAGAGTAGTTTGGTGACCTAGTAAGAAACACCCTAATCAAATTAAGGAAGCTTAGCAATAAAAAAGCTACGCACTTAGAGCATCTCCAACAGGCGCGCGATATTAGCGCCGCGCTGAAAAATTCGTATTTTACGCGTGCGCGCAGCTGTTCAAGTCGCTCCAGTGGAGACGCAAAAAACATGTGCGGGGCATAAACTGGTTCAGCGCGCAGAGAGAAACGGCATCGTGTGCCGCTTATTTCATGCGCCCGCTCCCGCGCGCTGCACACTCGAGCGCCCGCGCCGCACTGCCGCCATCCTCTCCGGCTGCCCCGCCTTCGCCCCGCCCCGCGCCTTCACCGGCGAATTTGCCCGATGGACGGCTGCGCGGACATCCCCCCAACCCCTTCCTACGCCCGCGACCCCTCCGCCGCCGCTGCCGGCGCAAACCCTAGCCCGGGGAGCTTTGGCTTCACCTCCGCTAGTGCTCCTCCAAGCACAGGTCTCGCGCGCGGCCTTTTCATGGCGCCACGGACGACGTCGGTAGGTGGCGTCGCGCAGGCGCCCACCTTGAAGCCACATGCCCCCCTTTCGAAGCTCCCAAATGCGTCGGTGGCGAAGGCGGGCAAGGTGTCCAGGAAGAAGAAAAAAGCGGTGGACGGCTCCTCTAGGCGGCCGAAGAAGAAACTTGCAGGGCGTGTGATGGATGCAGCGGTGAACAAAGCGCCGGCAAGCTCGCTTGTTGCGCCGTCGGCCAATGCGCACAAGGTATTCGATGAAATGCCCGCAAGGTATGATTTCACCCACTTTTTTCGTTATTGTTTTTTACATGAACGGATACATATGGATAGCTTATTTAGTCTTGTTGTATATACTTTGTAGTTTCAATGATGGGTGTTGGCTCAAATAATTCTCATTGGTCTTAAACCAATGAAGTGCATTTAGATGATCATGACTTTGAGGTGGATGAGGATGGTTAGGGCGCCGTCAATGCACCGAAAGGAAGAGCGGGCAACTACACCATGGACGAAGATATCTCGCTAAGCAATACATGGTTGAAAGTGTCTAGGGATGCCACCATTGGAGGGGACCAAAGTAGAGATGCATATTGGATCCGGATGAAGGAGCACTTTGATTTACACAACAGTAGTGGAATTGGCCGCACAGAAAGATCTCTTCGCTCCCGGTGGTCGACAATCAACAAAGATTGTCAAAGGTGGGCGGCCGCACTTAAGGCAGTTGATACGATAAACCCAAGTGGCACTAATGATAGAGATAGGGTAAGTGATTCTTCCATGTTCATGTGCTTCTTCTTTGGTGTTTCAAGTGCTAACTTGTTCTTTTGTTTGTCGCTCACTATTGCACAAAACTCGTTTCACGGAGAGGAGAAGAAGACCATGAAAAGGAAGATCAAGAAAGGGAGACCAATTATCTTGCCCCATTGCTACGATGTGTGGCAGGATGATGAGAAATGGAAGCCCCGTGAAGGTGTCGAAGAGGAGAGCAACAAACGCAAGCGAACTATTGATTTGGATGATGAGGAGGAGGAGGCATCAAGTGATGATGGCAAGAGAAGCCCTACACCAAACTCAGTTGCCTACTGCAAGCCAAAAATACCAAATGGAGGGAAGAAAGATGCAAAAGAAAAGAAGAAGAGGAAAGGAGATGATGAGTTAAAAATGATATAGAAGCTATTGTGAAGGCAAGAAAGAAAGCGAACAAGGCGAGGATGATGGACACATCTACCCTCGATAAGAAGCAAAAGGCGTATGTCAATCTTACCTTCGGAGTTACCATGGGAGACATGGGTGGCTTCGGAGTTATCATGGGAGGCATGGGAGGCATGGGTGCCTTCAGAGCTACCATGGGAGGCATGGATGGCTTCGGAGCTACCATGGGAGGCATGGGTGGCTTCGGAGCTACCATGGGAGGCATGAGTTTTGGGTCTCTCATGGGAGGCATGGGAGCACCTCTAGGTGACATGTGTGGACGCATGTCTTACAGTGTGCCTCACATACCTTCCCATGATGCCGTTGGAGATCTTGCCAACACCTTCCGAGCTCCCCATGATGATGTGGCACGCGACACTGAAGAGGAGGAAGAATCTTCTTCAGATGAGGATGAAGAATCGGAGGAAGAGGAGGACGAAGATGATGCAGCATGGTCGTTGATGTGCCATTTATTTGTGTGAACTTTTATGTCATGAACTTGGTTGGGTGATTTTGAACTTGGTTGGATGATGGTGTGGCATGATTGTTGATGTGTCGTGCATTTGTACTATGCTATTTCTATATTTTTCATAAAATGTTTAAAATATCATCAAAATGAACATGTTGTAAGCGCCGGCTGCTCGTGCGTGCTGTAAAAGTTTGCGCGTCTGCTGAAGCGACGAGCGCGCGTAATTTTTTTGCAGCGTCCGCTGGAGCCAGCGCTCTGCGACGCGGAAAAAGTTGCTATTTCGAAGCTGTAAACTTATTTTAGTGCGCCGCGGTTGCGCGCGGGTTGGAGATGCTCTTCTGCATTGAAAGAGGCCAAAATCACGTACTCCTGCTACTGTCGCTCGCCCCTTGAAAAAGACCGCATTCTGCTCTTCTATAAACCCAGTTCAAAGCCAGCGGTGAGATAGACTGGACCCTTCGTCAGATCGTCACCCGGCCCTTTTCTAGTCTACGACGTCCTCTTCTCGCTCGGCAAGAAGGTTAACATATAGGAGTACGTGTACCAGGAGTTTGTGTGTTATTAAAGCATGTCGAGCAGTGCAGAATTTGTACGACGACACCACCGACACACGCACCTACACTATATGCACCCAGTGACCCTCTCAGCTTTCGCAGAGCCACCAGTTAACTTCGCTCTTGTCTGCAAGATGTTGGGAGTTGGTGAGATGAACCACCGGCTCGAGGCGAATGGGCACGGCAAGCCGGTGGCCATGGCGAAGCAGGAGCAGCTGCAGCAGAGGGGAGATCATGAGGAGACCCTGTGGTACGAGGAGGAGATCCATGACGACCTCAAGATCTGCTACGCCTTGAACAGGTACCTAAATCTTAAGCCTCTTTGAGCGGTCATGTGAAATCTTGGCTTCTTTGAAGCTGCCATGGACTAAACAAAGTGACCTGTGTGCAATTTTTTGCTTTCTGTGCTGCTTGAAAGCGTGCTGCACCGAGGGAAAAGCAAGTACCAGGAGATTGCCCTGGTTGATACCAAGTGTTTCGGAAAGGCTCTGATAATCGACGGGAAGATGCAGAGCGCGGACGCGGACGAGTTCATCTACCACGAGTCCTTGATACACCCGCCGCTTCTCTTCCATCCCAAGTAAGCTATCCTATCAGTCCCCGAATTGGGCTTGGTTTTCAGTCACTCTTGGGTCAATGCAATCTGGATATTTCATTCCAAACTACGAGTAGTACTCCATAGAGAGATATGGCCTAGAGTATTGCACGTTTATCTCCTACCCAAAAATCATATCATTGCAGCCCGGAGACGGTGTTCATCATGGGCGGCGGCGAGGGATCAGCGGCGAGGGAGGCGCTGAAGCAAAAGACCGTCCAGAGGGTGGTGATGTGCGACATAGACGAGGTGCGTTGCGCGTACCACATAACACCAACAGATCCATCACGTCCACAAACTTGTTGTTATATGGGTCACACAATTAAACACGTCCGTCCAAACGTGCACGACGACGGCAGGAGGTGGTGCACTTCTGCCGGACGCACCTCAGCGTCAACTGGGACGCGTTCGCCAGCGACAAGCTCTGCCTCGTCATCAACGACGCCAGGTACTACCTTCGTTCTGGTTTATTGGTCCTTATTATATTTTGTGCTAAATTTTAACCCAAAATTTAACTAACAAAATATTATTGTGTGTCATCAAAAATAATATCATCAAAAACTATGTTCAAAGACAAAAATAATATCATCGAAAACTATGTTTAAAGGACGGGGTAGTACTACACTAAACACAGTACTACTCACAAAAACTGAATCAATGAGCCAACTGGACGTTGATTGATGGATGCTGCAGGGCTGAGCTAGAGAAGATGCGGGAGGAGAAGTTCGACGTGATAGTGGGGGACCTCGCGGATCCCATGGAGGGAGGCCCCTGCTACCAGCTCTACACCAGGTCCTTCTACGAGCAGGTCCTCAAGCCCAGGCTCCACGACGGTGGCATCTTCGTCACACAGGCAAATTCAAAAGCTTTGATTTTGCTACCCGTCGATGCATCTCAGTCAGTCTATTAACTCTTCTGCTTGTCTTGTTTGGGTTAACACAGGCTGGACCAGCGGGCGTCCTGACGCACAAGGAGGTCTTCTCATCCATCTACAACACCCTTAGGCACGTCTTCAAGCGTGAGTATATCCAATCAAGCTCTCTACTTATTTTTCAAAGCATTGAGGTCTCTACTTATGAACCATACATGTCTTGCCTTGATGATGTAATATATGCAATTATGCATACATATGGGATGAATAATTTGCAACTAACTAGGTAGCTGGATCTGCCTGCTGGTTTTGATCACAGATGTGAAAGCATACACTGCCCACGTACCGTCCTTGGCTGACACCTGGGGCTGGGTCATGGTAGGCACCACCCTTGTCAATAAATTTGGATCTGATAGTACAAGCACTGTTTTCATATTATGCAGTGGAGAGTAGTGATCGACGTGCTTCTGTCTCGTTGACAACATGCATGCCTGTAGGCATCAGATCATCCCTTCACCCTCACCGCCCAGCAGATCAACGAGAGGATCACGGACAGGATTGATGGCGAGCTGTCGTACCTCGACGGGGAGACCCTTATTTCTTCAACCACTCTCAACAAGACCGTCTTCCACTCGTCAGTCACCGCCTCCTCTTGCTCTCCACTACTACTACTCTTGGGACACAAACAGATAACATGGACTTAAAACATGCAGACTATTGAATGAAAGGCATGTGTACACGGAGGATGACGCGAGGTTCGTCCACGGACATGGGACTGGGAGGGCAGCCATGCTTAACTGAACGGGAACCCTCCGACCTGAAGTCATCGACCGGTCATCTATATGCATGGGAAAACAAGGGGAGAAACCAAGTGCAAATTTGATAGGAGCTATTCAAATTAAAACTGTCAAGATGAAGTTCTCTCGTGTTTGTTTCCTATGAATTGAGAATGATGACAATAAAATAATTATATTATGCCAAGTTTCATCCATAAATTGCAGTGAGTGTCCAATTGGATATCCCAGTGGATAGCATCCTCATATCCCTGGCTAATAACGTAGTGCCAGAAAAACAATATATGTTGAACAAGGCTTTGTAGTGTCAAGAATCGTTCGCGGGTACAGAGAACCAAGGTATCAATTCGCGAAGTTCTCCCGCGAGCACATGATTATACCTACACTGAACTAACAAACTTTACCATGGTTACCTTAAAAAAATGTAACGTTCCCTCTCCCATCTTACGTCCCCACCCTTCGTCCAACCTCCTCGTACGACCCCCACCCCTCCACTGATTTTCTTTCCTCCCACCATCGATTTTCTTTCCTCCCTTCACCGGTTCTCTCTTTGGTTACCTCTGATCTATATATCTATACCTATACTAATTAGAGACTCCCTAGAAATTATTACGTTAATCAAAAATTAGGAGTCGTTATTCTTTGTGGGGCCGAATTATTACGGTATAGATCAGTTGATGCTATTTCCATACTAATTAGTCTCCCTATAAATTATTACTTCAATAAAAAATTAGGAGTCATTAATCTTTTTGGGACCGCATTATTACGGTTTAGATCATCCCATGTGATTTCCATATTTTATTACGTGTAAATCAATCCATATATCCTTCGATTGTAATATTGATAGGAGGACTTCAAATTAAAATTGTCAAGATGATAAGTTCTTTTGTGTTTGTTTCCTATGAGAACGATGGCAATAAAAGAATTATATTATGCCGAGTTTCATCCATGAATTGCAGAGTGTGTCCAATTGGATATCCCAGTGGCACTAGTAGAAAACAGGGCTTTGGTTCGGGCCTGACCAGCACATTAGTCCCGGTTCTTCACGAACCGGGACCCATGGGGGCATTAGACCCGGTTCATGAGCCCAGGGGGCCGGCCGGGGCCCCGTGGGCATTGGTCCCGGTTCGTCTGGACCCATTTGTCCCAGTTCTAGGCACAAACCGGGACCAATGGGCCGAGCTCCTGGCCCACATCCATTGGTACCGGTTCGTGCCTTAAACCGGTATAGAAGGGGGGCTTTAGTCCTGGTTTATGCCACGAACCGGGACAAATAATTCGCCTATATATACCCATCGTCGCGGCAGAGCACTCTGTTTTTTCTGGCCAGCGAGGGGAGGGCATTTGGGTGCTCTAGCTCACCTCCTATGCACATGAGGTGTTAGATGAAATGCCCGAGCCACACTAGTTAAGCTTTCTCCTCTCGAAGCTCGACCTCGGAGCTCCATTTTCCCCGAGATTTGTCTAGATTTAGCTGGCAGTCACGCCCCGTCCCCGTTTTCAGCGCTGTTGATCGCCCGCGCCGATCTCGTCGCTGGCACCACCGTGGTGAGCCTCTTGTTCTTATATTCTTTCTGATTTTCTTACTTTAGATAGATACTTTTCTGATTTTCTTACTTTAGATAGATATTTGTCTGATTTTCTTACTTTTGACACACATGATTATATATAATGCACGCAGATGAACCGACAATGGATGTATGGTGACAAACACACCTCCGAGTACATTAAGGGCGTGCATAATTTTCTCGAAGTGGCTGAGGCAAACAAGCAGAATGGTTTTATGTGTTGTCCATGCCCTAAATGTGGGAATGCGAAGTCTTACTCTGACAGGAAAATCCTTCACACCCACCTGCTTTACAAGGGTTTCTTGCCACACTATAATGTTTCGACGAGGCACGGAGAAATAGGGGTTATGATGGAAGACGGCGAAGAAGAATAGGACGATGACAACTATGTGCCCCCTGAATACGGTGATGCTGCAACGGTGGGAGCTGCTGAAGATCAAGAGGAACCAGACAATGTGCCCGATGATGCTACAACGGGGGAAGCTACTGAAGATCAAGAGGGACCAGACGATGTGTCCGATGATGATGATCTCCGCCGGGTCATTATCGATGCAAAGACGCAATGCGAAAGTCAAAAGGAGAAGCTGAAGTTCGATCGCATGTTAGACGATCACAAAAAAGGGTTGTACCCCAATTGCGAAGATGGCAACACAAAGTTGGCTACCGTACTGGAGTTAGTGCAGTGGAAGGCAGAGAATGTTGTGCTTGACAAAGGATTTGAGAAGCTACTGAAAATGTTGAAGAAGAAGCTTCCAAAGGATAACAAATTGGAGGTGCAGAAGATACATGCATGCCCTAATGACTGCATCCTCTACTGCGGTGCATACCAGGATTTGAACGCATGCCCGGTATGTGGTGCATTGCGGTATAAGATCAGACGAGATGACCCTGGTGATGTTGACGGCGAGCCCCGCGAGAAGAGAGTTCCTACGAAGGTGATCTGGTATGCTCCTATAATACCACGGTTGAAACGACTATTCAGAAACAAAGAGCATGCCAAGTTGATGCGATGGCACAGTGAGGACCGTAAGAAAGACGGGAAGTTGAGAGCACCCACTGACGGGTCGCGGTGGAGAAAAATCGAGAGAGAGTACTGGGCTGAGTTTGCACGTGACCCAAGGAACGTATGGTTTGGTTTAAGCGCGGATGGCATTAATCCTTTCGGGGAGCAGAGCAGCAATCACAGCACCTGGCCCGTGACTCTATGTATGTATAACCTTCCTCCTTGGATGTGCATGAAGCGGAAGTTCATTATGATGCTAGTTCTCATCCAAGGCCCTAAGCAACCCGGCAACGACATTGATGTGTACCTAAGGCCATTAGTTGAAGAACTATTACAGCTGTGGAATGGAAATGGTGTACGTGTGTGGGATGAGCACAAACAGGAGGAATTTAACCTACACGCATTGCTGTTTGTAACCATCAACGATTGGCCCGCTCTCAGTAACCTTTCAGGACAGACAAACAAGGGATACCACGCATGCATGCACTGTTTAGCTGACACTCAAAGTATATACCTGGACAAATGCAGGAAGAATGTGTACCCGGGCCATCGTCAATTTCTTCCGACCAACCATCAATGTCGAAATAAAAGGCAAGCATTTCAAAGGCGAGGCAGATCACCGGAAGAAGCCCGCCATGCGTACCGGTGATCACGTACTTGCTATGGTCAATGATTTACACGTAATCTTTGGAAAGGGTCCCAGCGGACTAGCTGTTCCGAGTGACGCTGGGGGACACGCACCCATGTGGAAGAAGAAATCTATTTTTTGGAACCTACCCTACTGGAAAGACCTAGAGGTTCGTTCTTCGATCAACGTGATGCACGTGATGAAGAACCTTTGCGTGAACCTGCTAGTCTTCTTGGGCGTGTATGGGAAAACAAAAGATACAACTGAGGCACGGGAGGACCTGCAACGTTTGCACGAAAAAGACGGCATGCCTCCAAAGCAGTATGAAGGTCCTGCCAGCTACACTCTTAACAAAGAAGAGAAGGAAATCTTCTATGAATGCCTGCTTAGTATGAAGGTCCCGACTGGCTTCTCGTCGAATATAAAGGGAATAATAAATATGCCAGAGAAAAAGTTCCAGAACCTAAAGTCTCATGACTGCCACATGATTATGACGCAACTGTTTCCGGTTGCATTGAGGGGGCTTCTACCGGAAAACGTCCGATTAGCCATTGTGATGCTATGTGCATTCCTGAATGCAATCTCTCAGAAGGTGATTGATCCAGAAATCATACCAAGGCTAAGGAGTGATGTGGTGCAATGCCTTGTCAGTTTCGAGCTGGTGTTCCCACCATCCTTCGTCAATATCATGGCGCATGTCCTAGTTCATCTAGTTGACGAGATTGTCATTCTGGGCCCCGTATTTCTACACAATATGTACCCCTTTAAGAGGTTCATGGGAGTCCTAAAGAAATATGTCCATAACCGTGCTAGGACAGAAGGAAGCATCTCCATGGGCCATCAAATAGAGGATGTCATTGGGTTTTGTGTTGACTTCATTCCTGACCTTAAGAAGATAAGTCTCCCTGAATCGCGGTATGAGGGGAGACTAACTGGAAAAGGCACGCTTGGAAGGGACTCAATAATATGCAGGGATGGATATTCTTGGTCTCAAGCACACTAGACAGTTCTACAGAACTCTACCTTGGTGACCCCGTATGTCGATGAACACAAGAACAGTCTGCACTCCAAGCACCCGGAGCAGTGCGACGACTGGATTACATGTGAACACATCAGGACTTTCAGCATTTGGTTGGAAACACGTCTTAGAGGTGACAACACTATTTGTGATGAGTTGTACTCGTTGTCCAGGGGACCATCTTCGACTGTATTGATTTACAAAGGATACAAGATAAATGGGAATACATTTTACACGATCACCCAAGATCAAAAGAGCACCAACCAAAACAGCGGTGTCCGCTTTGATGCAGCAACAGAGAGGGGAAAAGACACATATTATGGTTACATAGTGGACATATGGGAACTTGACTACGGACATTATTTTAAGGTCCCTTTGTTTAAGTGCAAATGGGTCAATCTGTCAGGAGGCGGGGTACAGGTAGACCCACAGTGCGAAATGACAACAGTGGATCTGAACAATCTTGGGTACACTGACGAACCGTTCGTCCTAGCCAATGATGTGGCACAGGTTATCTATGTGAAGGACATGTCTACCAAACCAAGAAAAAGAAAAGATAAGGAAGCGAATACATCATACGATGAGCCAAAGATAGTTCTATCAGGAAAAAGGGACATCTTGGGA